>NC_089840.1:249830762-251030762 GCF_035609145.1 Eleutherodactylus coqui
AATTGTGACATCACGGGATGTCTATGATGTCATCTGCTTGTCATGTCGCTGCTGCTGTTGTGTGTATAAAGTTTGAAATATTAACCCTCAGTGACCCAGACTGTTTGCGCCTTAATGGCCAACTAGTTTTTTAGTTTTTTCATCATTGCATTCCAAGACCATAACTTTTTAATCTTTCAGTAGACGTTGCAGTATGAGGACTTGTTTTTTCCGGGACAAGTTTCATTTTTTAATGACATCATTTTTACATATGTATAATGTACTGTAGAACCTTTATTAATTATTTAGGGGATTGGGGGAAAAAAAGGTATTCTGTCATTTAGTTTTTTGGATTTCATTTTTATAATATTTCACATAATAAATCCCATGCTAACATTATTCTCGGGGTCGGCACGATCCGGAGACACAAAGTTTAGGCACAGCTCTATAAAGGCTTGTGTTTGTGAGATGAGCTCTAGTCTTCATTTATCCAATTTTTGGGAACATATAAGATTTTGATTACTTTTTATTTCAAACTAACAAAATCTGCAAATTTTTTTAAATGTTTTTTATTTTATTTTTAACCGTGTTCACAATGCAGTATAAATACCATGGTAAATTAATTGTGCAGGCCAGTACGATTACACCAATACCAAATTTATATAGTTTTGTGGGGGCTTTGGCAACTGTGTTTTATACTTTAAAAAAAAAATTTTTTTGTTTATCGCTGTATTCAAAGAACTCTAACATTTTTCTTTTTTTGTAAATGGTGTTGTATGGTGTTTTTTGTTTTTTTTTGCTGGATGAGTTTTGCTTGTTAATGGTACCATTTATTGATCAATGCAACATTTTGATCCCTTTCTATTTTGTTTTTTGTAAGGCGAGATAGACAAAAATAGCTAATTTTGCCATGACCACGGCGTGTAAAGAGTTAAATTGCAGGAATTAGAGGTCTCTTCAATCCCTGCTAGAAGAGCAAGTGCCTTACTGTGTCATCCGGCAGCTGAGCACCCTCTCCTTCCCCCGTCACAGTAGACCCATTTCAGACCACTGATACAGTGCTGTCTTTTGACGGTACTGCAGAATAAAGCCCTTCAACGGCCGCCATCAAAAGACGTATGGGTGGCCGTTACAGGATTGAGAAAAAAGACGTATGGGTGGCCGTTACAGGATTGAGAAAAAGCTATAAAAACGCTTATCAGCAGTGTTCTTCAGCATGGCCGAGGATGGCTACCGCGTTACCAATTAGAGCCTTTTGCAGGATCTGACATGAATTTTAACCCCTTCCCACTCCATGACGTACCGGTACGTCATGGGAGGTGAGTACTTTGCGCAAAATGACGTACCGGTACGTCATCGGGATAGCGCGAGATCATAACTGACCTCGCGCTATCCCGCAGCGGGAGCCGGCTGTCAGTCACATCTGGCGTCCTGCTGTTAACCCCTTCCCTGCCGCAATCTAAGTAGATCGCGGCAGGGAAAGAGTTCACAGAGGGAGCACGCTCCCTCTGTGTCTCCGGCCGGCTCTCGCGATGTTATCGCGAGAGCCCGGCCCGTCACCATGGCAACAGGACGCCAGACACTGGCGTCCTGTAGTGCCAATGCCTATGATCGCTGTATAAGCGATAAGGAATGGCAGAGCAGTAGCTCTGCCATGCCTTATCACAGCGATCATAGGTACAGTGATGTAAGTCCCTCAGAGGGACACAAATAGTGTAAAAAAAAAGAAAAGAAAAATGTAAAAAAAACCTTTTTTTGTGCTTTTTCTAATATAAGCATAAAGAAAGGTAAAAAAAATTAAACCCCCACATATTTGGTATTGACGCGTCCGTAACGACTAGAGATGAGCGAGCACCCAAATGCTTGGGTGCTCGTTGCTCGAGTCGAACTTTCCGCGATGCTCGAGGGTTCGTTTCGAGTAACGAACCCCATTGAAGTCAATGGGCGACTCGAGCATTTTTGTATATCAGCCATGCTCCGCTAAGGTTTTCATTGGTGAAAATCTGCAAAACACAAGAAAGTGCTGGAAACGACACAGAAATGGATAGGGCAGGCAAGGGGCAACATGCAGGGCTGCATTTCAGGTTCCCAGGTCCCACTATTCAGCCACAATAGCGGCAAGAGTGGGCCCCCCCCCTAACAATTTTTACTTCGGACAAACCCTCATTAGTAAGCCACACCTTAGCTAAGCACCACACTACCTCCAACTAAGCACAATCACTGCCTGCGGGACACACCGCTGCCTCTTCTCCTGGGTTACATGCTGCCCAACCCCCCCTCCCCCGCACGACCCAGTGTCCACAGCGCACACCAAAGTGTCCCTGCACAGCCTTCAGCTGCCCTCATGCCACACGCTGGCCTCATAGCCACACCACCCTCATGTCTATTTATAAGTGCGTCTGCCATGAGGAGGAACCGGAGGCACACACTGCAGAGGGTTGGCAGGGCCAGGCAGCGACCCTCTTTAAAAGGGGCAGGGCGATAGCCCACAATGCTGTACAGAAGCAATGAGAACTCCAATCCTGTGCCACCTCCGTCAGGAGCTGCAAATGTGGGCATAGCAATGGGGAATCCATGTGCCACACACTATTCATTCTGTCAAGGTGTCGCATAGCTCAATCCACACTGCAAGGGGAAAGTCGTCTGCGCTCTGCCCCATACGCAAGTCAGTCAGTGCCTTTGTGCCAGACAGGTCAAACACCGCAATGGGAACTAAGTTTGCACCAACAGCATAGGTGGGTCCTAGGAAGCCCAAGACATGAACAAAAAATTGATCTGAGCGGCCAAACATGGTACACTTGCACCGCGCCCACGACATAGGCCTCGGCCCACAGATTCAGCAATCCTAGGCTGGAAGCGGACTTTCACTGCACCCAGGACATAGGCCTCTGCACAAACCCTCAGCAATCGCGGGCCTACAGCGGACTCCTATGCTAGCGTAGCTGTGCACGTCTCATTAGCGCTGTATTGCTCCTGTAGTTTGTCCCAATGCAGTGCCACGGATAGTAGAGCTAACGTCAGATTAAATACAGGTGGGCTTCGGCCTACACTGCATGCCCCAGTCTGACCGGGGTTTTTTATAAATAGTCACAGGCAGGTACAACTCCGCAATGGGAATTGCGTGTGCACCCACAGCATGGGTGGCTCCCTGGAACCCACCGGTGGTACATAAATGTATCCCATTGCAGTGGCCTGGACAGCAGAGCTAACGTCAGATTAAATGTAGGTGGGCTTCGACCCACACTGCATGCCCCAACCTGACCGGGGATTTTAATTCATAGACACAGGCAGGTACAAATCCCCTATGTGAAGCCCCTGTGAAGCCCCTGGAACCCACCGGCGGTACATAAATAAATCCCATTGCAGTGCCCAGCACAGCAGAGGTAATGTCAGATTTAATGCAGGTGGGCTTCGGCCCACACTGCATGCCTCAGTCAGACTGGGGTTCTTTATAAGTGGACACAGGCAGGTACATCTCCGTAATGTGAAGTCTGTGTGGACCAACAGCATGGGTGGGTCCCAGGAAGCCACCGGCGGTACATAAATAAATCCCATTGCATTGCCCAGCACAGCTGAGGTAACGTCAGATTAAATACAGGTGGGCTTCGGCCTACACTGCATGCCCCAGTCAGACTAGAGTTTTTTATGAGTATACACAGGCAGGTACATCTCCCTCATGTGAAGTCCGTGTGGACCGACAGCATGGGTGGCTCCCTGGAACCCACCGGCGGTACATAAATAAATCCCATTGCAGTGTCCTGGACAGCAGAGCTAATGTCAGATAAAATGCAGGTGGGCTTCGGCCAAGAATGTTTTCATTGTTGGAGGAGGAGGACGGGGGAGTTTGTGAGGCAGTACATGTCCTTTCCCCGCTTCCGTGGTTATATGCACCTTCCCAGTGACCGCGTCGCTGAAAAGTTGTCGCGCCTGTGGAACCTACTAGCGTGGCCTCGCCACCATCATGTCTTTGGGAAGCCTCTGTTTCCACTACCCTGTAACATTGCAGTAGCAGCAGTATAGGCAGAGCCGAGAATTAGTAACATTTCAGCGGTAAGAGTATGCACAAACCCCTGTAACATTTCATTGGCAGCAGTGAGGACAGACCCCACTAACATTTCATTTACAGCAGTATACACAGACCCCAGTAACATTTCAGTAGTATCAGTATAGACAGACCCCAGTAACAGAAACGTAGAAGCAGTATGGGCAAAGCAGCAGAAAAACATTTCCCTGGCAGCAGTGTAGGGAGAGCATAGTATTGGTAACATTTCAGTAGTATCAGTATAGACAGATCCCAGTAACAGTAACGTAGAAGCAGTATGGGCAAAGCAGCAGATTCACATTTCCCTGGCAGCAGTGTAGGGAGAGCATAGTATTGGTAAGATTTCAGTAGTAGGAGTATAGTCAGGCCCCAGCAACAGTAACGTAGAAGCAGTATGGGCAAAGCCCACTATTAGTTACATTTCTGTTATAGCAGTATAGACCTGCCCTAGTAACATTTCCGTTGAAGCATTATGGGCAGAGCCCAGTTATAGTAAAATTACAGTAGTAACAGTATACACCAACCAAGGTAACATTTCAGGAGCAGAAGTATTGGCAGACCGAAGTAACATTTCTGTTGCTGAAGTATAGTCAGACCCCTGTAGTATTACTGTGGCAAAAGTATAGGTAGGCAGAACAGAGTTACATTTCTGTAGCAAATGTGTAGGCCAACCCCAGACACAGTGGTGTACAATGAGTGCAGGTGAAGCCCATAAAAATTACTTGGATTACATTGTAGGCGAGGGCCCAAAAAATTGTTGCACCGACAGTACAAATGTACCCCAGAAAAATTGCCCATGCCCAACCCAGAGGGCAGGTGAAACCCATTAATCGCTTAGCGGACTGTGGCTTAATTTTTAACTAGGCCTGAAGGCAGCCCAGTCTAAAAAACAATTGGTTCAGGTGGAAGTTTCAATGCTTTAATGAGAATTGAAACAGATAAATATTATTTAGAAAAGTTATATGAGCCTTTTGGCCCACAGAAAAATTGCCCATTCGCGGTGATTACGAGAGGTTTCAGGAGGAGGAGCCGGAGGAGGAGGACGAATACGATACACAGATTGACAAAGTTCTTTAGGTAGCGCTGCTGTCCGTTGGTGGAGAAATGAAGTCTGGGGAAATCCAGGCTTTATTCATCTTTATGAGTGTAAGCCTGTCGGCGCTGTCAGTTGACAGGCGGGTACGCTTGTCCGTGATGATTCCCCAAGCTGCACTAAACACCCTCTCTGACAAGACGCTAGCCGCAGGGCACGCCAACACCTCCAGGGCATACAGCGCGAGTTCGGGCCACGTGTCCAGCTTTGACACCCAGTAGTTGTACGGAGCAGAGGCGTCACGGAGGACGGTGGTACGATCGGCTGCGTACTCCCTCACTATCTTCTTACAGTGCTCCCTCCGACTCAGCCTGGACTGGGGAGGTGAGAGACAGTCTTGCTGGGGGGCCATAAAGCTGGCAAAGGCCTTGGAGAGTGTTCCCCTGCCTGCGCTGAACATGCTGCCTGATCTTCGCGCCTCCCCTTCTACATGGCCCTCGGAACTGCGCCTTCTGCCACTAGCGCTGTCAGATGGGAAGTTTACCATCAGTTTGTCTACCAGGGCCCTGTGGTATTGCATCACTCTCAAACCCCTTTCCTCTTCGGGAATGAGAGTGGAAAGGTTCTCCTTATACCGTGGGTCAAGCAGTGTGTACACCCAGTAATCCGTAGTGGCCAGAATGCGTCTAACACGAGGGTCATGAGAAAGGCATGCTAACATAAAGTCAGCCATGTGTGCCAGGGTACCTGTACGCAACATATGGCTGTCCTCACTAGGAAGATCACTTTGAGTATCCTCCTCCTCAGGCCATACACGCTGAATAGATGAGAGGCAAGCTGCATGGCACCCTCTGCAGTGGGTCCAGCTGTCTCTTCCTCCTCAGGCTCCTCCCCCTCCTCCTCCTCCACACGCTGAGATATAGACAGGAGGGTGCTCTGACTATCCAGCGACATACTGTCTTCCCCCGCCTCCGTTTCCGCCCACAAAGCATCAGCCTTCATGCTTTGCAGGGAACTTCTCAAGAGGCATAGCAGGGGAATGGTGACACTAACGATTGCAGCATCGCCGCTCACCATCAGGGTGGACTCCTCAAAGTTTCCAAGGACCTGGCAGATATCTGCTATCCAGGCCCACTCCTCTGTAAAGAATTGAGGAGGCTGACTCCCACTTCGCCGCCCATGTTGGAGTTGGTATTCCACTATAGCTCTACGCTGCTCATACAGCCGGGACAACATGTGAAGCGTAGAGTTCCACCGTGTGGGCACATCGCAAAGCAGTCGGTGCACTGGCAGATTAAACCGATGTTGCAGGGTGGCAGCGTCCGTGTTGGACTTGCGGAAATGTGCGCTGACCCGGCGCACCTTGCCGAGGAGGTCTGACGTGTGTGGGTAGCCTTTCAGAAACCGCTGAACCACCAAATTAAAGACGTGGGCCAGGCATGGCACGTGCGTGAGGCTGCCGAGCTGCAGAGCCGCCACCAGGTTACGGCCGTTGTCACACACGACCATGCCCGGTTGGAGACTCAGTGACGAAAGCCAGCGGTCGGTCTGCTCTGTCAGACCGTGCAACAGTTCGTGGGCTGTGTGCCTCTTCTCTCCTAAGCTGAGTAGCTTCA
The DNA here is from genome assembly GCF_035609145.1 of Eleutherodactylus coqui. Lineage (NCBI taxonomy): Eukaryota > Metazoa > Chordata > Amphibia > Anura > Eleutherodactylidae > Eleutherodactylus > Eleutherodactylus coqui. The sequence continues at coordinate 249,837,433 of NC_089840.1, forward strand.
GCACGGCCTGGTGACGCTTGCCCACCGCTGTGCTGCCGCGCCGCGCGACACCGGCTGCTGGTGACAAGTCTTGATTGCGAGGTAGAGGTTGCGTTGGAGGAGGAGGAAGGTTTAGTGGAGGTGGCATACACCGCCGCAGATACCAGCACCGATCTGGGGCCCGCAATTCTGGGGGTGGGTAGTACATGAGCAGTCCCAGACTCTGACTCGGTCCCAGCCTCCACTAAATTCACCCAATGTGCCGTGAGGGAAATATAGTGGCCCTGCCCGCCTGTGCTTGTCCACGTGTCCGTTGTTAAGTGGACTTTGCCAGTAACCGAGTTGGTGAGGGCGCGTACGATGCTGCGTGAGACGTGGTCGTGCAGGGCTGGGATGGCACACGATGAAAAATAGTGGCGACTGGGGACAGAGTAGCGCGGGGCTGCTGCCGCCATCATGTTTTTGAACGCCTCAGTTTCCACCAGCCTGTAGGGGAGCATCTCCAGGCTGATCAATTTGGCTATGTGGACATTTAAAGCTTGAGCGTGTGGGTGCTTTCGCTCCAACGATTCTCTTAGCGACAGCTGGACGCTGCATTGAGAGACATTGCTGGATGGGGCCGAGGACAGCGGAGGTGAGGGTGTGGGTCCAGGCCAGGAGACGGTCGTGCCTGTGTCCTCAGAGGGGGGTTGGATCTCAGTGGCAGGTTGGGGCCCAGGGGGAGAGGCAGTGGCGCAAGCTGGAGGCGGTGAACGGCCTTCGTCCCACCTTGTGGGGTGCTTGGCCATCATATACCTGCGCATGCTGGTGGTGGTGGCTCCCCGGCTGATCTTGGCACGACGAAGGTTGCACACCACTGTTCGTTGGTCGTCCGGCGTCTCAGTGAAAAACTGCCACACCTTAGAGCACCTTGGCCTCTGCAGGGTGGCTTGGCGCGAGGGGGTGCTTTGGGAAACAGCTGGTGGATTATTCGCTCGTGCCCTGCCTCTACCCCTGGCCACCCCACTGCCTCTTCCAACCTGTCCTGCGGCTGCAATTGCCTCCCCCTCTGAAGACCGGTCCTCAGTTGGCTTATCACACCAGGTGGGGTCAGTCACCTCATCGTCCAGCGGCTCTTCCTCCGAATCCTCTGTGCGCTCCTCCCTCGGACTTACTGCCCTTACTACTACCTCACTGATAGACAACTGTGTCTCATCGTCATCATCCTCCTCACCCACTGAAAGCTCTTGAGACAGTTGCCGGAAGTCCCCAGCCTCATCCCCCGGACCCCGGGAACTTTCCAAAGGTTGGGCATCGGTCACGACAAACTCCTCCGGTGGGAGAGGAACCATTGCTGCCCAATCTGGGCAGGGGCCCGAGAACAGTTCCTGGGAGTCTGCCTGCTTCTCAGAATGTGTCATTTTCATGGAGTGAGGAGGCTGGGAGGAAGGAGGAGCAGCAGCCAGAGGATTCAGAGTTGCAGCAGTGGACGGCGTAGAAGTCTGGGTGGTCGATAGATTGCTGGATGCACTTTCTGCCATCCACGACAGGACCTGCTCACACTGCTCATTTTTTAATAAAGGTCTACCACGGGGACCCAAAAATTGCGATATGAAGCTGGGGACCCCAGAAACTGTCCTCTCTCCTATTCCCGCAGCAGCCGGCTGCGATTCACCTGAACCAGGAACTCGTCCTATGCCCACACCCTCACTTGGGACTCCGCGTCCTCGACCGCGTCCACGTCCTCTACCCCTACCCCTCAGCATGCTGGATTAAGAATTGAGCAGAGACAGAGCGGTGTAAAAATGTTTGTGAATTATTGCCGCGCAGTTGCTGGCTGCCAGCGGTAATATAACGCTAAATGAAGCCAGAGATAAATTATAAGGAAGGCTGCACGCAGGCCTAGCTGTGAACTATGCAGTTTGGATGGACGTGAAGTCCCACAGGCCACGCAGGCACATGCACTGGGTAACCATTAGCCGTAAAAAGGAAATTTTTTTTTAATCTCCTTATTTTACTCTGCAATGCAGGCTGAGGCATCGGGCACACCGTGCACTTGTGAGACAGCACACGTATAACAGAGCGTTGTAGAAAATGTGCGGTTTCTTGGCGTACAGAGGCAGACTGCAGTGAGGCTACGCGAAGTGCGGACAGAAAAATATTTCTAAATGAAGGCTGCACGCAGGCTAGGCTGTGCAATGCAGAGGTACTACAACTCCCAGCAACCACAGAGTTAAATGCACACGGTCACAGGTTGCCCTAAGAAGAACCGTTGGGGTACTTGTAGACAGGATTCTACACTACCACTGTCCCTGCCTGAGCAATAGTGCCCCTATACTGAAGTACAGACTGCAGCCTGAGAACGCTACAGCCTGCACGCCTGATATACATAAAAAAAAAATTGGTGCAAAAGTGATCACAGCACCCACTACAGGTACTACAACTCCCAGCAACCACGGAGTTAAAGGCACACGGTCGCAGGTTGCCCTAAGAAGAACCTTTGGGGTACTTGTAGACAGGATTCTACACTACCACTGTCCCTGCCTGACCAATACTGCCCCTATACTGAAGTACAGACTGCAGCCTGAGAACGCTACAGCCTGCACGCCCGGTATACATAAAAAAAAAAATTGTGCAAAACTGCTCACAGCAGCCACAACAGTAATGCACTAGGTGAGCTGTGGCCCTAAGAAGGGCTGTTGTGGTTCTTGAAGACGCTAACACTGTCCCTATAGCAGCATCAGCAGCACTGTCCCTGATCTCTCTTAGCGTGTGTCTGTGGCGAGCCGCGGGCGGGGAAGATTTAAATGCTCGGGGTCACTTGATCTCACCAGCCACTCACTGCAGGGGGGTGGGATAGGGCTGGAACGTCACAGGAGGAAGTTGTAATGCCTTCCCTGTGTTTCTATTGGCCAGAAAAGGGCGCAAATTTCTCAGGGAAGAAAATGTAATGGAGTCGAGTGCCGTGTGGTGCTCGTCTCGAGTAACGAGCATCTCAAACACCTTAATACTCGAACGAGCATCAAGCTCGGACGAGTGCGCTCGCTTATCTCTAGTAACGACGTGTACAAAAAGTTGAACATGCTATTTATTTTATACGGCAGAAAGCGTAAAAAAAAAACGCTAAAAAAACAGAGGCAAAATGCTAATTTTTAGCATTTTGCCTCCCAAAAAATGCAATAAAACTGATCAAAAAAGCCATACATTCCCCAAAATGGTACCAATAAAAACTACAGCTCATCTCGCAAAAAATAAGCCCTCATAGCGCTCCGTACATAGAAAAATAAAAAAGTTACAGGACTTTGAATGCAGCTATAGAGAAAAAAAAAAGATTTCCAAAAAAATGGGTTTTTATTGCAAAAAAGTGTAAAAACCTAAAAAAAATATAAGAATTTTGGTATCGTTGTAACTGTACCGACCCGCAGAAAAAATTTAGTGTGTCATGTATGCTGCATGATTAACACTGTAAAAAAAAAATCTATGGCAGAATTGATGTGTTTTCTCTCCCTGTTATCATAAAAAAAATAATAAAAGTTTTACAATGTAGTCTATGTACCCAAAAATGGCACCGATAAAAACTACAGCTCGCCACGCAAAAAACAAGCCCTTATACGGCCGCATCGACAGAAAAATAAAAAAGTTATGGCTTTTGAAAAATGGAGATGGAAAAATACTAAAAATCGCTTGGTCCTCAATGCCAAAATAGGCCATGTCATTAAGGGGTTAATAGCATGTAAATAAAGCTGAGGCTCTTCAGCAGTATCCCTCTACACCGGGGCTATTGGGGTCTCTGATTATTTCCCTTATTGTTACTACCTATAATTTTTGTATTACTTTTTACCCATAGAGAAATAGGACGCTGCCACCTAATGTGCAAGAATTGTATGAATCACAGGTCTTTCGTTTAAGAAAATATTTGTAGTACAATAGTGACATATATTCAAAAATAGATAAAGAAACGTACTTACTAATATACAATATATATCAGACAAATTATTTATGACATTTCGGGAAACAGTGTACAAAAGGTAACATCACATTTTGTACAGAAAGTCAGAGGTTTTCCTTTGCAGTTAGCGAACTGACACCTTCTTTACTTTTCTCTTTTTCCAATCAAGTGTGCTTTTTAGGGATGAGCGAGTATACTCGCTAAGGCACTACTCGCTCGAGTAATGTGCTTTAGACGAGTATCTCCCTGCTTGTCCCTGACGATTTGGGAGCCGCCGCAGCTGACAGGTGAGTTGCGGCGGGGAGCAGGTGAGAGCGGGCGGGAGAGAGGGAGAGACAGATCTCCCCTTCGTTCCTCCCCGCTCTCCCCCGCCCCGCGGCGGCCCCCGAATCTTCAGGGACGAGCAGGAAGATACTCATCTAAAGCACATTACTCGAGCGAGTAGTGCTTTAGCGAGTATACTCGCTCATCCATAGTCCTTTTCCATCTAACCTCACGCTATCTAAAGGCCCATTTACATACACAGATAATCTTTCAAAAGATTGAAAGATCAGCCATAGTTTTGCATAAAGTACTAATATGTACTAATTGCTAATGGTATTTTATCAGCTTCATTTGCATGCAAATGAGCTTCTGGGAGCTTTTACGGAACTCAGCAGGAAGTCTGCGCTCTGTAATTAGCTCAGTTGTTCAGCTATGGGCTGCTAAGAGAAAACAATGTAATCTCTAGCTTGCCATGGAGAATTCAACACCATGGATAGCAGACACAACTTGAGGTCCTGCTTATCAGCTATAATCAGATCTCCCTCAGCAGAACAAAGCGTGCAGTCCAGCTTATCAGCTTTTCTGCTGAATGATGGTTTTCAAGCAGAACTGAAATCAGTCTTTCGACAGCAAACTGAAAGATGGACACATTTAGACACAACGATTGTTTCTCAAAAGCCATCTTTTGAGCGATAATCATTGTGTCTAAAAGGGCCTTAGTGTTTTTGCCCTAGAATAGAGATGAGCAACCATACTCGCCAAGAACAAATACTCGAGCGAGTATTGTCCTTAGCGAGTACCTGATTCAGGGCTGAGCGGTGTGTTGCGGGAGTGAGCGGGCAGGAAAGAGAGAGATATCTTCCCCCCCGCTTCCCGCCCCCGCCGGCACTGGAATCTTTTCTCACAAGCGGGCAGGTACTCGCTAAGGACAATACTCGCTCGAGTATTTGTCCTTAGCGAGTATGCTCGCTCATCTCTATCCTAGAAGAATGTGAGGTCATTGGCCGACCAATACTGCATCACGCATTGACTCTAAGTCTGAGACGGGTGATGGCGATAGATTGTCTGAAATCTTTGACACTTTTCTTATCAGTTGACACCTTATTGTAGATGATAAAGGCATTGATCACAGCCCTATCAATAATTCTAGTAAAGATAGGCCAATACCCTTTATTTTCCCGTATAGCTATAGAATGCTTTTCTAATAACCAGTCATGCCTATCAACTGATAAACTGGTTGAAATGCATAATCATAGCCGGTTGTTGCACGTTTAGGCCGGCTTCACACGAGCGTGACGGGCTCCGCTGCGTAATATTCCGCAGTGAAGCCCGTCACGGCGCCCCCCAGAGACCCCATACTTACCAGCGGAAGATAGCGTGAAGACGCTTCCCCGCCCACCGCCGTCACGTTATGTGACACGCCCACCGCGTCACAAGACGCGGCCAGCCGTGTCACGTGACGCGCCGGCCGCGTCATATGACGCGCGGCGGTAGGCGGGGAAGCGTTTTTTCACGCTATCTTCCGCTGGTTGCAGCTGGAGATAGCGTGAACGGACGGCTTCCATTGACTGCAATGGAAGCCGTCGGCGCGTACACCCACGGCAAATAGAACATGCTGCGGGTGAGGACGGGAGATTTCACGGTGCCAAATTCCGCGGTGGAATTCCGCACCGTGAGCATTGTGCTATTAGGTTCAATAGAACCTAATAGCAGGGGGCAACGCAGCGGATTTTTGCCACGGATTTACGCGGCGTAAATCCGTTCGTGGGAAGGAGGCCTTACTTTGTCTTTTTGTCCCCTGACATGCCTTGACACTGATGCTAATGGTTCAATACTATCAAAATTAGATGCCACTGAAACCCATGTGTTGTCTTTCCACTTTAGAATCACTATTTGTTTTTTGCTATCAAAATAAAAATCGTACCCCATAGTAGCAGCATCCTGTTTATAGGACAGCAAGTTTGGTTGCATGTAATGTTGAGAATATTTTTTTTAGCATATCTTATATATTTCCTCTTAGAATATAGTAATGTGCAAAGTAATAATGAAAGTGTTACTTACTGCTGAATATTGACGACTTAGAACAGTGATGGGCAACCTTTTGAGCTCGGTTTGCCAAAATTCGCCAAAAAATCGAGCATAACTCGGGTGGTGTGTCACTTCGAGAAAAAACCCACTTTCACTGCTGGGCCATACAGCGGCCCAGCAGCGACAGCACCCCTCCACAGCGGACCCCCAGCAGCGACAGCACCCCCCACAGCGGACCCCCAGCAGTGACATTGCCCCCCACAGCGGACCCCCAGCAGTGACAGCGCCCCCCCCCCCCCCCAGCAGCGACAGTGCCCCCCCAGCAGCCCCCCAGCAATGACAGTGGTCCCCCAGCGGTAACATTGCCCCCCACAGCGGCCCCACAGCAGGGACAGCACCCGCCACAGCGGGCCCCCCAGCAATGACAGTGGCCCCCCAGCAGTGACAGTGCTCCCCACAGTGGCCCTCCAGCAGTGATAGCGGCCCCCCAGCAGTGACAGTGGCCCCCCAGCAGTGAAAGTGACCCCTCCCAGCAGTGAAAGTGACCCCCCAGCAGTGAAAGTGGCCCCCGCCAGTAGTGAAAGTGGCCCCCCACACAGCCTACCCAGCAGTGACCGTTGCCTCCGAGACCCACGTACTTACCCCATCCCCATAGCAGTGAGGGGATGGATCGGCCGTCAGGAAACAGAGAGCCTGTGGCGGTTTCCTGGGACACAGCAGTTAGCCGCCAGCCAGCGCACTGGCAGAGCAGACGCACGGCCAGCAGCAACATGGCAGTGAGCGGGTGAGCGCCCATCAGGGAGCAGAGGGGCTGTGCTGGCTGGCGCAACTCAGCACTGAGGCGGCGGCCTCCAGGGAGCCGGGGACGGCCGTTCCGCTCACAATGAACGCGGCAGCGTCTGCATTGATGACGGGCTGCCCTGCTGCCTTAGGCGAGGCAGCAGGGCAGCCAGTTATCAATGCACACTGTGCTGCTAGGACCTTCGTGTCTTCACCCTATCGGGAGCTGGGGGTGGAAGAGGGGCGTTCCCCATGTCAAACCCCTAGCTTCTGGTGGCGTCAAGATACACTAATACCGTGCAGTCCTGTTCTGTGTACAGTGTGTGAACAGTGTCGTGTCCTGAGTGTTTAGTGCATCTCTCCAGCTCCCTGACCAGGGATAGCCCGGTCAGTAGAAGAAGACAGTGGGTCCACCTTTATGACTTCGCTTTTAGGCAGAGGCGCCCCTCTTTCCCTGATTAGTAAGGGAAAATTGTTCATTCGTCCTCCTGGAGAGATGCAATTGGTCCATGCAAGTACTATATGTGTGTGGTTGCGGTTTCAAATGGACACATTTGCATCCTACCTGTGGAGCAGCGCTTGAGTGCACCCATCGGACGTAACAGAAGCATGTGGGGATCGAACCCGCAACGTTCAGATTGTGAGCGAGACCTTAAAGGGGTTGTCCCGCGCCAAAACGGGTTTGTTTTTTTTTCAATAGGCCCCCCGTTCGGCGCGAGACAAACACAAGGGATGGGTTAAAAAAAAAAACAGTTTAGTACTTACCCGAATCCCTGCTCTGCGGCGACTTCTTTCTTACCTTAGCAAGATGGCCGCCGGGATCTTCACCCACGATGCACCGCGGGTCTTCTCCCATGGTGCACCGTGGGCTCTGTGCGGTCCATTGCCGATTCCAGCCTCCTGATTGGCTGGAATCAGCACACGTGACGGGGCGGAGCTACGAGGACCAGCTCTCCGGCACGAGCAGCCGCATTCACCAGGGAGAAGACCGGACTGCGCAAGCGCGTCTAATCGGGCGATTAGACGCTGAAATTAGACGGCACCATGGCGACGGGGACGCTAGCAACGGAGCAGGTAAGTGAATAACTTCTGTATGGCTCATAATTAATGCACAATGTACATTACAAAGTGCATTAATATGGCCATACAGAAGTGTATAACCCCACTTGCTGCCGCGGGACAACCCCTTTAAGACTGCATTCTTCTGCCTTAACACTCTGCCCCACACAACATTTCCTTATAGCCACAGGATGCATCCCCAATGGATCGCAGCTCTGCGGCTCATGGCAGAAACACAGAAAGCACATTTGAATGATACCTCGTCAGTCTGTTTCCTGTTTTCATACAAGACCTCTTCGTCTTCTGTACTCGGTTACTCTTCCTGTCCCAACCTTCAGCCTTCAGGTAGTATGTTGTGTAGACTTGAGGACACACAATGTTAGTGCCCCCTAGACTGGGAGGACTACCCATTTACCTCTTAGCTCCCCTTTATCTATGAAATAAAGGACACAACAACCTGCTGGCGTTTTACGTGGGTAGGCCACAGCTTTATTTAATTTCTCTTTTACTCCACTTTATACCCATCTTCCATGCCGCTTAACCGCTTTATAAAATTTAAAACTTTTAACGTAAAACAACCAGGCGTAAGAAAGCCCCATGATGGGCCTGTACAGCCCTTCCATCCATTGCTGGCATGGAATAAAATTACCGCCTAACCCTAAGCTGTGACAACTTCCTAAACAACTTAACTTCCTCATAATAACTCTATCCCACCTCCCTTTCCTTACAGAGCGGGTGGGTGGGCGACTCCACTCTTCTTTCTCCTTCTGAGCACTGACTCCTCCTCTTCCTCTCTTCTCTTTCCTATCCCTCTAACACCTTCCCTTGGTCGCTTCCTTCCTCTCCATCTAGCTAGCCCCGCCTCCCAGTCCCCCACAGCTACGTTATACACTTTGCTGTTTTTCAGACTGGGAGGACTACCCATTTACCTCTTAGCTCCCCTTTATCTATGAAATAAAGGACACAACAACCTGCTGGCATTTTACGTGGGTAGGCCACAGCTTTATTTAATTTCTCTTTTACTCCACTTTATACCCATCTTCCATGCCGCTTAACCGCTTTATAAAATTTAAAACTTTTAACGTAAAACAACCAGGCGTAAGAAAGCCCCATGATGGGCCTGTACAGCCCTTCCATCCATTGCTGGCATGGAATAAAATTACCGCCACCAAGGATGCAGCATATCCCTATGCTGCACTCCGCCCCCCACATGCCAGCCACAACGCCTCCTCTACCCCGTCCTGCAGTCCTGACAAAAACGTGTCGGTGCCAATATCACTAAGGTGAACACCGTCACCCCTAAACATGCCTATCTCTCTCTTTTCTAACTCCCAATGTCTAACTGACACCCCCCCAATTGACTGAACAAATTTAGACATCTTAAAATTAACGTTCCTCCTCGCTCTCTCTATAGCCTCCATATCCCTCGCGTCCCTCCAGAACCTTCTGGCCACAATATCTGACCAGACTATAATAACGTCGTTAAAGAATTTTTTAAAACGGTATAAATCCTCCTTCATCAACGTTAGCAACTCTCCCACTTTAACTTTCCCCAGATCATTTCCACCCGCGTGGATTACCAAGATCACTTTATCGGGTGACCGCCTGCTGATTTGCAGCACCTCTTGGAGCAGCCCGGTCCATTTCAAACCTCGTACGCCGTGCCATTGCACGCATACGTCTTTTTGTCCCAAATGGGGACCCACCGGCCTTGCTCTGGCCCTCTTTTCGGCCCAAAATATGTAGGAGTGTCCTACCACCCACACTGTCCAATTTGAACCTGTAAAACAAATCAAGAAAGAAAAAAACAGGGGAAGACTGTCCCCAACATCAAACTCATAACCATTTCACAGTACTCTCAAATCCGGCCTTACATAGGACCGGTATGCCTCCGATTTCCACCTACCCACCCTTTTTACCTCCTCACTTCGCAACCCACAGGAAAACGCCGACGTGGCCGCCCCAATTCTAAACGAATGAGACCCAAAATCGTTTGGCGCCAAACCCAGGTTTTTTAAGCATGACCGCATTATCGCCGTGAACTGGTACCTTGTTACCGGAAATCCCGTTGCGTGCACCAATAGCGGGCCGCCACCACTGTGGCGTGCCATAACGTCTCTAACTAACTTTACTGGGCACCACTCTGTCCCCAGCGCACGAATCCGCAACCATTCTCCCGCTCCGTATATGTCCGTTTTCGATTTTCTTATGCAAATCTTAATATCGTCGTCCCCGAGCGAAACATCCGAAAATTGCAGACCTCCCGGGTTATTTTTACTCGTCGATACTAATTCGCCCAACCGCAGCGCTGCAAAAAAGGCTAAGGAAAATGTAGTTCTAAAAAGCGCCGTTTCTTCCGCGTTCGCACATACTGATCCCATTATCTTCATCATTGCGCAAAGCAGCTCGAAAGTGATCGGGCGTCTCCCATCCCGAGAAAACTTCTCTTTCTTCCAACCTTTCAGTATTTGCGTAAAAACAAAATCCTTTGTCACGTCCCGACTCCCGTGTAAGCGTAACAAAAATGCTATTGCCGAAACGTGTTTTCTCGCCGCATCCGCCGACGCTCCCCGCCCGCGCAGGTTCGCCAATGTGTCTAAAGTAACCGCTCTAGCCTGTTCCGTATCCGGAAAACCACCCCCGGCGACCTCAAACCATTGCTTCCAAATCGCATTGTAGCGCCGCCATGTGGCTTCGGATACCGACTTACGGACCAGATTCAGGAGCTCCTTTCTATTATTTGCCATAAGAAAGCAGGGCAACATACCCCCTCGACGTCCGCCGTCGGGTGAAGCTCCCTGAATTTCGACATCTGAAATCGAGAAAGAGCGTCAGCTTTGTTATTTAAATGTCCTGGTACATGGCTCGCTTTGAACTTTATGTTATGCTGTAGGCAATCCAAAATCAAATGGCGTAACGCCGCCAACACCAATTTGCACGCTGAGGACTGTTTATTTACCGCTCTCACCACCGTCTGGTTATCCGACCAAAAACATATACTTCTATTAGCCAACACCGGGCCCCATAGTTCAATGGCGACCATGATGGGAAAAATTTCCAACAGAGCTATGTTTCTCGTCCATCCTCTCTCGACCCAGGCTTCCGGCCACATAGCGTTGCACCACCTGTTACCAAGAATCACACCAAAACCACAGGCTCCCGCTGCATCTGATACCAGTCCTAGCTCCTCACTGTCGACTTCTTCCCTTTGGCATATTACCTGCCCATTGAAAGTTTCGAGAAAAACCTTCCATATGTGCAGGTCCGCCTTCATTTCCTTTGTCACCCTGACAAAATGATGAGGCTCCTTTGCCCCTTTCGTCGCCAAAGACAATCGCCTCGAAAAGGCGCGTCCCATAGGTATGACCCGACACGCGAAATTTAGCAGGCCCAGCAGCACTTGCATTTGATGCAGTGTAACTTTCCGTGATGTACCAACGGTCTCTACCATCTGCCGCAGCCGCGCAATCTTTTCCTCTGGTAGCCGAAACACCATATCCTTAGTATCGATCTCGATACCTAAGAACTCCAAAGCTGTCACTGGCCCTACTGTCTTTTCCGCGGACAGGGGAACGCCTGCTCTTTCCATCAGCCTCTGAAAAGATGCCAATAGAAAACCGCATACGCCTGACTCGGGGGGCCCTACGAACAAAAAAAATCGCCCGTCGTTGACCGAATCACCCGTCGGAAAAGATAAATGATGGATAAGCCGGAACTTGCCCGGTTCCTTCTTCGGGACCAGCCCCAAAGGTGAAACCCGCAAGTTCCCGAATGGGGGCTCCCGAAATGGGCCCGCCATCCGACCCAATTCTACCTCTTTCAGTAACTTCTCCATCACTAACTCTTTGTTTTCTCGAGCCGATTTTAGATTGTCGCAGAGCCTAAGGGAAAAAGTCGGGTTGTGCGGTATCCGGAAACCTTCCGTAAAACCTAACCTAATTAATCTTGCCTCCTGCGTCCTGTGGTACCGGACGAGCCACCGCTCCAGGTACCTGACGTTCACTGGGGTTCGCCCCTGCGCTGGGCACCCCTGGTGTAACTGCTGTCCTCTGTCGCCTAAAACACCGTACTGCGGAGTGTGCTCCTCCGCACACTGAGCACTCATGCCGAAACTTACACGATGCGTAGAATCGGCAATGACCTTCGTTGAAGGCCCAGCACGATCCGGAGGGTTTTGATGCCGCAGGTGCCTGCTGTCCACTGGCGCCTGCAGCGGTCCCCTGAAAAAACGGTTTTACGGGTTTTTGTGAAAGAATAAGCTGGATCCACACATCCGTTGCCTTCGTGGCCCAGCTTATGTTCCTCATTCCGGAAATACGACGACGAAAATCCTCGTCGTACCTCCACCACGCCGACCCTCCGTGCAGTTTATAAGCACTATGAATGGTGTTCATATACACCATTAGTTCAGGGCCCTTCTGTGGGCTATGTTGACAAGCTACGTGTGCCAACATTAAAAACGCCTGTAGCCAATTACCAAATGTTTTGGCTACTTTCGCTTTTTTGTCGGTCCCACGTTCCGAAAACCGTTCTTTGTCGACCGCAATATGTTCCACCGACAATAGTGACCATATGTCAACATATGTACCATTTTTAATTTTCTCCGTTACTTCTTCCGTCAAGCCCACCCCGAGCGGGGCTACCCCGCAGAAAAGTGTATCTGCGAACCTTAAGCCGTCACCAACCAGCTCTTCGCCCCTACGACTCGCCCCTTGCGAGCTCTCGGGTGCGTGAGCCAAACTTTTACCAACCTCATAACGATTTACCAGCGCTTTTAGCGCTCCCATAAACTCTTCATCACACAACTCTTCGCCCCTACGACTCGCCCCTTGCGAGCTCTCGGGTGCGTGAGCAAAACCTTTCTCAATTCCAGAACGATTTACCAGCGCTTTAAGCGCACCCATAAAATCTTCGTTATACTTATCACCTGATGTTACCGATACATCCCAAACATTTTTGTAGTGTGACTCACCCGCCTTGTTCCTCCCTGGTTCCGCCAAGAGGAAGCTCGGGCCGGGTGGCGTTGATACACGATCCCGCCTCTGGCCTGCGTGTCGTTCCGTGCCCAAATTATGGGTGACACCACGGCTTCTCTGGCTCTGCGCACTGAATGCCCTACCGGCCGAAGGTGCCATATTGTGTCTGCTACTGCGGGGAGCGTACCTATTATCTGCGGAAGAAGCCTGCGAGAGAGATGAAGTATCGCGTGAAGCCCGAGCGTCCCGCTCCCGGCCGCTGCGCCTATCGTAAACAACCGCCGCTCCTGCCCTTCTCTGTGTATCCATTAGAGGGGCCTTCCTTTTCCGACCCTCATTCTCTGGAGACGCTGACGAGCTCGTAGATACCCGCGCTCTTCTGCCTGCCCTAAACCGCTGCGCCCCTTTTTCGCTTCTGCGCCCCCCCACCCCTCCATACTTACCTTGCCCTGCTGCTTGCTCCTCCCTAGCGCGCCAACTAGCTCGCTCCCTTGACGAGCTGCCCGGTGAGCGCCCGCCTGTGTGCCGCTCGTGTCGGGCGCCCTGCCCTCCACCTGCTGCCCCTGATGCCACTATTGCTTGTTGCTGCATAAGGCGCCCCCGCCCCTCCCCCCCCCTCCCCTCTCCAGGCGGAGGGGCTGTTGCCAACGCCCCAAGCCCCCTTCTCATGAAAACTATACTGCCTGCACTATCTCCACTATCCCTACTCTCCCTTCTATTTATCCTCCTGACACCTCTCTTTGAAATCCGACCACCCCCCCTTCCCTCTCGCTACCCCGCTAAGCTCTCCCTCCCCCCCGCTGCGCTCCTCCGGGCTGAACAGGGACTCGCTCCCGTAGCCCCTTGTGGCCTCCTTCCGAAGTGCAGGCCTCCCGCCGGTACTACTTCCGGCTCGCAGATCCCTCCGCCTGCTGAGGGAGACACGTGTCCCGCTCTCCCTCACCTCCGCCATGATCTCCTGCACCGCCACGGGATTCCCCTTGCCCGCGCAGGACTTACCCGACCTTGGCACCGCTCCGCCTCTCCCGGTGAGTAGACCTCCGCCTTCCGCTCCGCTCTCGTCCCCACTCCTACGCTCCCCAGGCCTGTAAGCCTCCGCCTGGCGCTGCGACCGCGCCGCTCCACTCCGGCTCGCTCCCGCTGCTCTTGGGCTGCTTCTGCCCCCATTTTTCGTCGCTGGGCTGGGGCTTAATCTTGCCGGTGGTTGCCTCCGTCTTTGCGGCCTCCCACGAGGTTCCGTGCCGCCGCACTCCGCCGCTGGCTCCTCTTCCGGCCTCGCCTCCGGTAACGCCGCCGCCGCTGTTGCCGCCGACCGGTACTCTTCGGCCATCTTCACGAGCCACAGGGGACCCTGGCTGGCCACCGCTTCCCGAATTTGCTGCGTTAGGTGCTCCATCTTCAGACTTGCTGCAGACCTCTCCTGGTGCGACTCCACTCTTCTTTCTCCTTCTGAGCACTGACTCCTCCTCTTCCTCTCTTCTCTTTCCTATCCCTCTAACACCTTCCCTTGGTCGCTTCCTTCCTCTCCATCTAGCTAGCCCCGCCTCCCAGTCCCCCACAGCTACGTTATACACTTTGCTGTTTTTCAGAATAGAGACTGAACCCCATAACACTTGTTATGTAACTTGAGACAGGATTTGCCATTATGGGTGGAGTGATATGTTCTCTGCTCTGTATATGGAGTCCACCAGAGTTTGTGTCCCTCAGCAGCTGCCGCCATGTCTTTAGCAGATGATACACATCTTTATGTATGCAGGATAAGTCTATTTGTACTTCTGGAACACTGATCAGCAGCAATCGCTCTCATTATGGCATGTAAGACGAGCGGATAAAAAACAAACAGCACAATATGTATATTTTTTATATTTTTATTGAAATAGCAATAAGCAACATTGTAATAAAACATTACCGGCCCTTTAATAAATAACAGAAGGCTCTCAGAGACTCTAATGTCAGCCCGGTGGAGACCACAGAACTTGCTGCGCCCGTTCACACCATCGTTCTGAGATGAGAATCCCTGGCCCCCGAGATCCAGAGGAAGGCGAAGAAAACCCCCGGAAAGTCATCAGGGGAAAAAAAATTCCTTCCTGACCCCAGATGTGGCGATCGGATATCACCCCGGATCTAATCTGTCCTGCTGCCTATTGCTGTATCTGTATATTATTATAAGCTCAGGATCCTGTAAAGAAAGCGACATGTTATACAACCTGCTCCTAAGAGCTTACAATCTAGTGTACAATAGAAACTCTGCTCCTAAGAGCTTACAGACTAATACTATACAGTAGAAACTCTGCTCCTAGGAGCTTACAATCTAAGGGCCCAACCCCCAGATGTACACACTCTCTCAGCTATACGATGTGTGACGAGGCCTCAGCACTAAGCGAGGAGTCACATACTTGGATTCGTCCTCTTCAGGATGTCAGGCTGAAATGACACAAGGTGGTTCAGCATTAGAACTTTAACCATCTGCACCAATTGTGACATCACGTGATGTCTATGATGTCATCTGCTTGTCATGTCGCTGCTGTTGTTGTGTGTATAAAGTTTGAAATATTAACCCTTAGTGACCCAGACTGTTTGCGCCTTAATGGCCAACTAGTTTTTCTGTTTTTTTCATCTTCGCATTCCAAGACCATAACTTTTTACTTTCTCAGTCGCCGTTGCAGTATGAGGACTTGTTTTTTCCGGGACAAGTTTCATTTTTAATTACATCATTTTTACATATGTATAATGCACTGTAGAACCTTTATTAATTATTAAGGGGATTGGGGGAAAAAAAGAGAACTCTGTCATTTAGTTTTTTGGATTTCATTTTTATAATATTTCACATAATAAATCCCATGCTAACATTATTCTCGGGGTCGGCACGATCCGGAGACACAAAGTTTAGGCGCAGCTCTATAAAGGCTTGTGTTTGTGAGATGAACTCTAGTCTTCATTTATCCAATTTTTGGGAACATATAAGATTTTGATTGCTTTTTATTTCAGACTAACAAAATCTGCAATTTTTATGTTTTTTATTTTATTTTTAACCGTGTTCACAACGCAGTATAAATACCATGGTAAATTAATTGTGCAGGCCAGTACGATTACACCAATACCAAATTTATATAGTTTTGTGGGGTTTTTGGCAACTGTTTTTTACACTTTAAAAAAATGTATTTTTTGTTTATCGCTGTATTCAAAGACCCCTAACATTTTTCTTTTTTTGTAAATGGTGTTGTATGGTGTTTTTTTTTTTGCTGGATGAGTTTTGCTTTTTAATGGTACCATTTATTGATCTATGCAACATTTTGATCCCTTTCTATTTTGTTTTTTGTAAGGCGAGATAGACAAAAATAGCTAATTTTGCCATGACCACGGCGTGTAAAGCGTTAAATTGCAGGACTTAGAGGTCTCTTCAATCCCTGCTAGTAGAGCAAGTGCCTTACTGTGTCATCCGACAGCTGAACATCCGCTCCTTCCCCCGTCACAGTAGACCAATCCCAGACTTCAGATACAGTGCTGTCTTTTAACGGTACTGCAGAATAAAGCCCTTCAACGGCCGCCATCAAAAGACGTATGGGTGGCCGTTACAGGGTTAAGGAAAAGCTATAAAAACGCTTATCAGCAGTGCTCTTCAGCATGGCCGAGGATGGCTACCGCGTTAGTAAATAGAGCCTTTTGCAGGATATGACATGAATTTTAATAGCATGTGAATAAAGCTGAGGCTCCTCAGCAGTATCTCCCTACACCGGGGCTATTGGGGTCTCTGATTATTTCCCTTATTGTTACTACCTACAATTTTTGTATTACTTTTTACCCATTGAGAAATAGGACGCTGCCACCTAATGTGCAAGAATGGTATGAATCACAGGTCTTTCGTTTAACCCATTTAGGACCAGCCACAGTAAATATATGGCGGCTGGTCCTGGGCTTAGAGCACCACTGATAGTAAAAATACGGCGGTGCTCTAAGTCTCCTTCCTCTGCAATCAGTCAGAGGGCAGGAACGAGTTATCAGCTGTTAGTGACAGCTGATAACCCGTAACAGAAGGCAGGAGGGGGTTTTAACCCCTCCTGCCTTCTGCTTCCCCGATATATAGTGGGGAAACTGAAAGTAACATTTACTTTCTCTACAGGAGCCTCGGGCAGTCATGTGACCTCCTGGGATTCCCTGCAATGCAGAGCTGGAGGGTCAGACTAGACCCTGGCAGCTCTGCAAGTGACTAATGTCACCACAGTGGTTGCTTTCCCCTGTAACTAGGGCTCCTATGGACGCCCCAGCTACAGTGGGAAAGTGTCAAAGTTAAACAAAAAAAAAAAATGTCCCCCAGAGGTCTTATATGACGTCATGGGGGACACAGATAGAAAAAAACACAATTACATAAATAAGTAAAACAAAACAACAGAATAAAACAACAATACATACAAAAGAAAGAGAATAACACAAATCAGACGCCAACAAAAACCGTCGCCGTATGCGCCCTGTAAACCAAAACCATACATACTATATATCAAAACGTCCTAAATAAATAGAAGAACCCATTTCCATACTTTATTTTAGTGTAAATATAAAAATAATTTTTATAAAAACTATAAATGTTAAAAAAATCATTTTTTTAGCATTTTACCCCCAATAAAACTAAAAATCGGAAAAAAAAGTCAGTGAAAAACATATTAAAAAAATTGTCCTATATGTCACGGAAATAAAAACGCAGCAAAAATAATTTTGGTAGCTAAAGGAAAAAAAATAGAGCAGTAAAGCCGCCACATGGGTAAAATCCCTAAAAAGTGTCTGGTCCTTAAGGTACAAAACAACCTGGTGCTTAAGGGGTTAAGAAAATATTTGTAGTACAATAGTTACATATACTCAAAACCGTATTCAAAAATAGACAGATAAAGAAACTTACTTACTAATATACAATATATATCAGACAAATTATTTATGAAATTTCGGGAAACAGTGTACAAAAGGTAACATCACATTTTGTACAGAAAGTCAGAGGTTTTCCTTTGCAGTTAGTGAACTGACACCTTCTTTACTTTTCTCTTTTTCCAATCAAGTGTCCTTTTCCATCTAACCTCACGCTATCTAAAGGCCCATTTACACACACAGATAATCTTTCAAAAGATTGAATGATCAGCGATAGTTTTGCATAAAGTACTAATATGTACTAATTGCTAATAGCATTTTATCAGCTTCATTTGCGTGCAAATGAGCTTCTGGGAGCTTTTACGATACTCAGCAGGAGGTCTGCGCTCTGTAATTAGCTCAATTGTTCAGCTATGGGCTGCTAAGAGAAAACAATGTAATCTCTAGCTTGCCATGGAGAATACAACACCATGGATAGCAGACACAACTTGAGGTCCTGCTTATCAGCTATAATCTGATCTCCCTCAGCAGAACACAGCGTGCAGTCCAGCTTATTAGCTTTTCTGCTGAATGATGGTTTTCAAGCAGAACTGAAATCAGTCTTTCGACAGCAAACTGAAAGATGGACACATTTAGACACAACGATTGTTGCTCAAAAGCCATCTTTTGAGCAATAAACATTGTGTCTAAAAGGGCCTTAGTGTTTTTGCCCTAGAATAGAGATGAGCAAGCATACTCACCAAGGACAAATACTCGAGCGAGTATTGTCCTTAGCGAGTACCTGATTCAGGGGTGAGCGGTGTGTTGCGGGAGTGAGCAGGAGGGAGCAGGCAGGAAAGAGAGAGATATCTTCCCCCCCGCTTCCCGCCCCCACCGGCACTGGAATCTTTTCTCACAAGCGGGCAGGTACTCGCTAAGGACAATACTCGCTCGAGTATTTGTCCTTAGCGAGTATGCTCACTCATCTCTATCCTAGAAGAATGTGAGGTCATTGGCCGACCAATACGGCATCACACATTGACTCTAAGTCTGAGACGGGTGATGGCGATAGATTGTCTGAAATCTTTGACACTTTTCTTATCAGTTGACACCTTATTGTAGATGATAAAGGCATTGATCACAGCCCTATCAATAATTGTAGTAAAGATAGGCCAATACCCTTTATTTTCCCATATAGCTATAGAATGCTTTTCTAATGACCAGTCATGCCTATCAACTGATAAACTGGTTGAAATGCATAATCATAGCCGGTTGTTGCACGTTTACTTTGTCTTTTTGTCCCCTGACATGCCTTGACACTGATGCTAATGGTTCAATACTATCAAAATTAGATGCCACTGAAACCCATTTGTTGTCTTTCCACTTTAGAATCACTATTTGTTTTTTGCTATCAAAATAAAAATCGTACCCCATAGTAGCAGCATCCTGTTTATAGGACAGCAAGTTTGGTTGCATGTAATGTTGAGAATATTTTTTTAGCATATCTTATATATTTCCTCTCCGAATATAGTAATGTGCAAAGTAATAATGAAAGTGTTACTTACTACTGAATATTGACGACTTAGAACAGTGATGGGCAACCTTTTGAGCTCGGTGTGCCAAAATTCGCCAAAAAAACGAGCATAACTCAGGTGGTGTGTCACTTCGAGAAAAAACCCACTTTCACTGCTAGGCCGTACAGCGGCCCAGCAGCGACACCACCCCCCACAGCGGACCCCCAGCAGTGACGTTGCCCCCCAGCAGCGACAGCACCCCCCCCAGCAATGACAGTGGCCCCCCTGCGGTGACATTGCCTCCCACATCGGCCCCACAGCAGCGACAGCCCCCCCACAGAGGGCCCCCAGCAATGACAGCAGACCCCCAGTAGCGACAGTGCCCCCCACAGCGGCCCCCCAGCAATGACAGTGGCCCACCAGCAGTGATAGCGCCCCCCGCAGTGATAGCAGCCCCCCCCAGCAGTGACAGCGGCCCCCCAAGCAGTGACAACGGCCCCCCAGCAGTGAAAGTGGCCCCCCTAGCAGTGAAAGTGGCCCCCCCAGCAGTAAAAGTGGCCCCACACACAGCCTACCCAGCAGTGACAGTGGCCCCCGAGACCCACGTACTTACCCCATCCATGTCCTGGAAGCTTTGCTCCTCCGCTGGCCTCCACGCTGCTAGCAGCGATGATCTCCGGCGCACACTGACGTCAGTGTGCTGCTGTACTCCTCTTCCCCTGGACGCTCCTATGGAACCAAGTGGTAAGAGACATCGGGGGATGGGGGAGGAGGATCCTGGCTGCACACTGACACAGTGTGGGTCGGGATCAGCATTGCTACTGGTAGTAGCGCTGGTTAGTGAATACCAGCAGGGGAGCCGCGGTCCCTGCTAGTATTCACTAACGGGGTGAAAGGCTGACAGCGGCCGCGTGTCAGCGTCTATGGCCTCGCGTGTCATAGGTTCGCCATCACGGACTTAGAACAACAAGATCCGAAGGCTTTATGACGGGCATAAAATCACACAAGTTTAGTGAATAGAAACTCTCAACAAACTGACTTCTGTTATCTTCAACTGCAGCAAACCTCAGATTAAAATGTCGCGACATACCTCCCTCAGTTTCAGATCCAAGAAAATATGATGAAACGTGTGCAGACATGAATAGTGATTGTCCTATAAATAGGACGCTGCAAACTAATGGATTAATGACACTCACTCAGTGTCCGAGAAGCGGGCCTACGCCGAGGAGATGGCGGGGATAAAGATCTCTTGTCACGGTAGCTCTACCATCCCCTTCCCTGAGGGTAGCTCCGGACCTGTCCAAGTTAGTGCTGAGGAAGGTCACAGGGAATGTGCAATCCGAGATAACCTTAAAACATCTTGTCACTCGTGACGCCACCATTCCGTCCTCTGCGGTGAAACTGGTTGCTGGAAATAACTTCGTCGATACCAAATATGTGGGATTTTTTTTAATGCTAATATAAAAAAAAAGCATAAAAAAGGGTTTTTTAACTTTTTTTTTACATTTTTATTTTTTGATCTTTATTTTTCTCTTTTTTTTTTTACACCATCTATGTCCCTCTGAGGGACTTTCACCACAGCACTGCAGATCGCTACAATAAGGCATGGCAGGACTTCTCTCCTGCCATACTTTATCGCTTATTACAGCGATCTTAGGCTATGGCAATACAGGACGCCGGTATCTGGTGTCCTGTTGCCATAGCAACCAGCCGGGCTCTCGCGATGTTATCGCGAGTGCCGGCTGGAGTCACAGAGGGCGCGGCCCTCTGTGAACCCTTTAGTCACAGAGGGCGCGGCCCTCTGTGAACCCTTTCCCTGCCGCGATCTGCTTAGATCACGGCAGGGAAAGGGTTAACGGTGGGTAGGCGCAACGCTGCGGGATAGCGCGAGATCTGCTATGATCTGGCACTATCTCTATGACGTAAGGGTATGAAGGGGTTAATGTTGCAGTGCTTGCAGAAGGACCACCACACAGCCCACATCTATACATCAGATCATTGCTGGGTGGCTACACTACTCGCTACAAGTTCAAAATGACAAATGTCATTCCAGCAGTGGATAGGTACCTCAAAATGCAACACTATCAGGACAGACTGTTAAGTAGCTTGAGCACATCATTTCCTCATGGCCACAGGATGCATTCCCAATGAATCGCAGCTCTTCCAGTCATGGTAGAAATGCAGAAAGCACATGTGAATGATACCTCGTCAGTCTGTTACAAGACCTCTTCGTCTTCTGTCCTCGGTTACTCTTCCTGTCCCAACCTTTAACTTTCAGGTAGTATGTTGTGTAGACTTGAGGACAGACAATGTTAGTGCCCCCTAGAATAGAGACTGAACCCCATAACACTTGTTATGTAGCATGAGACAGGATTTGCCATTATGGGTGGAGTGATATGTTCTCTGCTCTCTGTATATGGAGTCCACCATGGTTCCTGTCCCGCAGCAGCTGCCGCCATGTCTTTAGGAGATGTGGTGAGACTCCTAAAGGACTGTCTCACCACTCCAAACTAAGAAAGACGCAGCAAATATGTGAACAGCAGCTTACAGAGGAGAAAATCAGGTCTGCAAAATATGACACTGAATGTGAACGTGCTGAAGAAAAGGTCTGTATGAAAGAGACCGAAGTGTTAACTTTAACACACACCTTGAAAATGATGTCAGAGATGGAAGAGAAACTATATGAGAACCCTGCATGCTGGGTCATGGTTGAAGAGCAAAAGCGTGGAAGCAAAAAGAGGTGGAAGCGATAAATCAGCTGTTTTGTCTTCAAACTGATGTCTATGATGAACTTGAGAAGTTTACAGTGAGTCTTCAGCGGGAAGTAGAAGACATTAGTGTGGAGCTTGGTTACCAACGTCAGATGGTGTCCAACTAGGAGAAGAAACAAAAGATGTGTGAACAGTGGCTTACTGAGGGGAAGTCGGTGCTCCCTAAAGTTGCAAAAGAAAGGCGTAACAAGTAGGTGCGCACTGAAATGTAAGACTGGATTAGCGCTAAGACAGATGCTGAGAAGAGAACCCGGATACGGGAAAAGCTAAAAGGTGTGTTCCAACAATCGGTAGAAGGAATGGAGACCTTGTTGGAGAAGATTAAGAAAGAGACCGAAGCGCTAACCTTGACGCGCACCCTGAAGTGGTGTCAGAACAAAAAGTGGTATTGCAAAGGTCCGCTAAGAAGTTAAGTGCAAAGGTGAAGCTCTGGGAGTCGAAGGGTCATATGGCTGAAAAGAAGGTTCAGAGACTAGAGAGGTCTAGGGCCCAGTTCAGACAAGTGGGGAAAAAAAGAAGACCCTGTTGAATTCTAAAAAAAGAGATAAAAATTGTGAAAGGTATTGAGAAAGTGAGAGCTGAGCTACAGATGGGAGGTGAGCAATCCTCTGAAGTTCAAGTCACCAAAGAGAAGGCAGAAGGTGAAACTGCTGAAGCAGAGAAGGCCACGAAGGTAGCAGAGACTGGGGAAAGGGCCTCAGAAATTACTCCTGTCCTGGATAAGGAAGTCGTGCCAACAATTGGAAGTGTCTCTGTGGTAGAAGGCCCACAGATGGAAATAAGTGCACATGCCGCTACTGAAGGGCAAACTGAAGAAATGGCACCTGCAACAGTTGAACAGATGAGTGATGTACGATGTGAAGTATTCCACATGGAAGTTGAGCTTCAGAAAGTGCCAGTTAGTGCAAGAGACCCCAAGCCGTTCCACACTGAAATGGAGGACTTGGTTAGCTCCAAGGATGATGGTGAAAAGACAGTACATGAACTAGAAAAGTCTACTAAAGCCTCGGAACAGCAAGTAGAAGAATTGAAGGTTCAGGTAGAGAAACCTGACGATAAGTTACAGGCCACAGAGGATACGAAATTGCACTTGGAAGTCAACTTGCAAGCTGAGAGAGCACGGTCTGACAGAGATCGGCAAGGTTGTGATGAGCCGAGTGAAGACAAGAAGAGAGAACTTGTCAGACAAGGAAAACTAGAAAGAGACCTCCGAGCCTGGAGCTTTGACCCCGGATGGCCAAGAAGAAAAGGTGATACAGCCTACGGCCTATATCAAAGGGAGGGGGGGTGTAGCGGTGCAGTGCACAGGGGGGCCTGTAGAGGGCCAGAGACAGGACTCCTGGTGCGAAGGTTAACCAAGGGGTGTAGCAGGAACCAGATAAAAGCCGGTTCCTGCCAAAGACAAGGGGGAGAGAGACAGCTCAGTGGAGCTGGGAGGGCTGCTAGCCCAGGGTCTGGTGCAGACCAAGAAGGCCAGAGGTTGACAGGGTGACGCCCCTAACCTCAACCCCTGAGAGAGGACCAGCGCAGCACAGGAAGGTGTTGCAGGCTGGTGGCCTGAAAAGGCAAGAGTCCAACAGGGGACGCCCCTGGACTCCCACCCAAGTTGGGGTGCTTATGGACATGATGTGATATGCTGTGCTGTGGAATAAATGCTGGCAGGAGCCAGACAAAGATACGCTAGTCCTGAGCCACGTTTACCCGTGTAGGGCGCCATTTCTGGTTTGAGAGGTCAGCGATCCCGAGGCAAGAGTACCCCCCTTGCTACAATACACATAGAGGAGGGTTAAGATTCTCCTCAGTATATACACATAGAGGAGTGTCAAGATTCTACTCAACATACAAATCATTTTGCTATGCTTTATGGTTTCTGAGAAAAGAACTCATGTATTGCAGATTTTTGCAGTTTTTGATGTATAGAATTGAATATTGATGTTGCGACCCCTTTACTTTTCCTATGTAGGACATAAAGAACAGTCATGGCAAATTTCAAGTTGGTACAGCACTGGGAAGTTAGAGAATGTCAGCGAGGGCTTTCGATGTGAGCCTAGTGTGCAAAGATCACTCAAACACAGACCTCAGAAATGAAGGAGCAACCTTGTGGATGTTGGGGCCTCCCTTTTATTGGGCCATTTTCCAGGCACCATTTAAGGTTTGCAGAAGCTTTGAAGTTTCAAGAGAAACACCCTTTAAAAAGACCCTGTTTTGGAAACTACAATTCTCAAGGAATTCATGAAGGAGTATAGTGAGTGTTTTGACCTTTGACCCCACAGATGTTCTAGAACGTCTTGGGCTTTAAAAATGAATTAAAATTTAAAAAAGAAAACAGAATTTGCCCCCAAATTTTTCACTTTTGCAAGCAGTAGTAGGAGAAATCACCCCACAATGTTACCCAATTTCTCCCAAATATGGAAATACTTTTCTATATCGATCACCGAGGGAACCACTAAACAATAAATAAAATTTAACCTTTATTAGTGAAAATTAAAATGAAATATTTTTATATATCTAAAAGGGCGTGATCAATCCTTTGTAAGTAACGTGCCTGTCACGGTCAGTCGGCACCTGACGTGTGGCGTGATACCTTGGGCAGTTGTAATGGATAGAACCACTGTATAGTGTATTCTTATTACATGTCTTGAGCTATATACAACAAAAGATAGACACCAGTGTATATGCTCCAGTAGAGATAATAGTGCTCATATCACCATCTCTCCGTTCAAATACTGGTGCCACAGTAAAAAGGACAAGAACAGGAGATGTGTGCCCCTTGTAGTGAACCGGTGGTAGAGATTCGTGGTCAATATACCATACACAAGGCTTTGATACACATGATTGTACTCATAACACCGTATCGTCGTACTGACAATTATGTCTCAATATCAAGGGCAAAAACGAATGATGGATATCCCTTATGATACACTAATGGATAGAAACTTCTAGTGAATATAGCAAGCACAATTATCATTGGATGATGCAGACAAAAAAGTCAGCTGTCCAAGGTATAGCTAAATATGGTGTAAACTTGATAGCTGAGATATACTGCTATCAGTATAAGTGCACCATAGCTGCTGCTGAGTGCTTCTTCTTATATCGTTTTTATTGGTTTTATTGAAGAGGCACTGACTATTTATAACTTACTACAGTGGTTTAAAAAGAACCAACTATATGCAGGTTATAAGTGACTGCAAGAAGACCCAATAAAGAAGGCAGGACTGATTTATAGTCCACAAAGGAATGCCTAATAATTGGTCTACTATGTAGTACTGGGACCCGTATGGATAGCACAAACAGAACCAGTGTCAGAGGCAGGACTAATGGTACTAAGTCCAAAAAACCACCTGACACTTGGTCTATTAGTCAACTGTTTTACCCACTAAGTAGCACAGTGGTAAAGTGACCCTATTCTGATAGAAATACCATCAACGCGTTTCAACAGACCTATAACAAATAGGCTGTATCATCAGGATGGTCTACTCAAATGCAATCTCAAGATGAAGAGATTGCATAACAAATTCAGCTAAGTGTAGAGGCAGTCATTGATGTATAAGACTGCGCTATTAGATCAGCTGTGTTAACGGGTAGCGATGTGAACAGCCTGACCGGCTGTATAGAAATGAGCAGCGATGGTCCGTAGCCCGATGACAGGGCTTAAAAGGACCAAGCCACGCCCCCCTGTGTGGGGGCTCGTCCTCGCTCAGCCAATCTGCTACAATTCCTCACCCGACACTTGTCTAACCGGGATCTCGCGATAGCGGAGGTCCCGCGCATGCGCAGAGCCACACAGCGCTCGATGATGCCAACCAGCGCCAACCACAGAGGCAGAAGACGCAGCGGCATCAGGACACTTATGCAGATCCAGCGCACGTGGTGTACAGGGGGTAGCGAGGTGCATTAAAGCCCCTTACAGGATGATAAATATTAAGGTGTAAAATAAGTGTGACAGTAGGAAATGAATAAATCAGCTGTATAAGACCCACGTCTGCAGTATTTAAACATATCAGAGGCATATACTAGTGCATTGGAGAAGGTAAGTATAACTGTATGAGACCCACGTCTGCAGTATTTAAACATATCAGAGGCATATACTAGTGCATTGGAGAAGGTAAGTATAACTGTATGAGACCCATGTCTG
Source organism: Eleutherodactylus coqui (assembly GCF_035609145.1). NCBI lineage: Eukaryota > Metazoa > Chordata > Amphibia > Anura > Eleutherodactylidae > Eleutherodactylus > Eleutherodactylus coqui. Next base: position 249,863,700 of record NC_089840.1, read on the forward strand.
CAGTATTTAAACAACTTTTCTATATCCACTTAACTTTATTTTCTGTATACTCCTAAATTCTCCAACAGTAATATATCTTATTCTTATTTCATGCATCCCTTATAACACAAATTTTTCCCTTTTCTTCCCTCCTCTCCTCCCCCCTTTTTTGTTCTTCTTTCCCCTTCCCATACTATTCTTTCCAACATAACTTGACAGATGTGCTTAAAAAAAGGAGCCTGTCTTGCTCTGAAACGCGTTGCACTCCATTGGTTTTTCCCTCTATTGTTGCCTGTGTTTACATGGTTATTTTCCTACAAATAAACCAGTTGAAATTGAAATTTCCCAGGGCTCCCCCTTTGGCTTACTAAGGACGTTCCTGGATTAAGAGGAGTCCAATATGTACATAGGGCTCCTCTACGAAGTAAGTCATACCCATCACTGTATCGTACATAGGGCTCCTCTACGAAGTAAGTCATACCCATCACTGTATCGTACATAGGGCTCCTCTACGAAGTCATACCCATCACTGTATCGTACATAGGGCTCCTCTACGAAGTCATACCCATCACTGTATCGTACATAGGGCTCCTCTACGAAGTAAGTCATACCCATCACTGTATCGTTCACATTATCCTAAGTGCACAGGAGCGCAGGGTTCTTTTCTACTTTGTCTACTATAGTGAGTGTTTTGACCTTTGACCCCACAGAAGTTCTAGAACTTCTTGGGCTTTGAAAATAATGGGGGGAAAAAATGTAGGATTTGACCCCAAATTTTTAACTTTTGCAAGCAGTAGTAGGATAAATTACCCCACAATTTGTTACCCAATTGCTCTCAAGTTTGTAAATACTGCATATGTGGATGTAAACTAGTCTTTGGCCACATGACAGGACTCAGGAGGGAAGAAGCATTATTTGGCATTTAGGATGCACATCTTGCTGTAGTAATTTTTGGATGCTATGTCGCATTTGCAAGCCCCTGCAGTACACACTATAAACTATAGTTTATATGAGCTATAACCCCCTCCCAAAAATAACCAAAACACAACTGAGATATTTTCATATACCATTCACCATATCATATAACTAACATGTAATCCTAAGGCTAGCTTCACACAGGCGAGTGCAATAATGCGCTCACCAATATGCGATGTCCCCGCAGATGCGCAGCGTTTTTATATAAAAAGATGCCTCGCATCAGTTGAGGGAAGTAGAGATCCCCCGCCGCTGCAGCGGTGGATCGCGGAGTGTCTCTCATTGTTTTCAATAGGAAGACCTCGCATCACACTCATGTGCGCCCAGCAAGTGGTGCGGTGATGCCGCCGGCCCCATTGAGAACAATAGGCGACACGAGGGCACGCCCAAAGATAGGACGTGCCACAGTTTTGTTTTGCTCATTTCTATGACCCCATTCAAAAGAATGGAGTTCATACCTATACGAGATTTGTCTGTCTCGCTATGCACAAATCTCGCTCGTGTGAAGCCGGCCATATTCTGCAGGTCAGTACAATTACAGCAATACCAAATATACATTTTTTTTTTCTTTCAGATTGTACTACTTCTGCATAGTAAAATTATTTTTTCATAGAATATTGAATAATTTTTTTTTTTGCGTCACCATATTTAGAGAGCTTTTAGAGTAAATTTTATTTTCGGTCTATGGAGCTGTATGAGGGCTTGTTTTTTGCAGGATGAGTTGATGTCATTCGAACGATTCTGGCGTGCACATGACTTGATATATTTTAAATCTATGCTTTGTAAGGTAGCAATTCTCAGTTTTTTTCTTTTTACGGTGTGGATTGTATGGAATAAGTAACCATCTCTTTATAGTATGAGTTGCTATGAACAAGATAATATCAATTTTGCAGGCTTTTTTACCTTTTTCCCATTGTAAATTATGTTTTTGAAAAAAAAAGGTAATTTTATGCTTTTTTACATGATTTTTACTTTTACATGAAAATATATATATTTTTAATCACATTTATTCATCCCACTAGGGAAATTGAAGATGTGACCACTAGTGATGAGCGAGCATACTCGCTAAGGGCAATTGCTCGAGCGAGCATTGCCCTTAGAGAGTACCTGCCCGCTCGAGCGAAAAGGTTCGGCTGCTGGCAGGGAGCTGCGGGGGAGAGCGGGGAGATCTCTCTCTCCCTCTCTTCCCCCCCGCTCCCCCTGCTCACTGCTGCAACTCACCTGTCACCTGCGCCGGCACCTGAACCTTTTCTCTCGAGCGGGCAGGTACTTGCTAAGGGCAATGCTCGCTCGAGCAATTGCCCTTAGCGAGTATGCTCGCTCATCACTAGTGACCACTTGATTGCTTAGATAGTGCACCATACTATACTACTTGTGTAGTGCAGTGTATTATTACAAGTTATCATTTTCCATATTGACAGTAAGGCCAGACTCACAGAAACGGGTTGGATTCTGTATTCGGATATCCGCAGCAGAAGACAGCTAATGCATGAAAATACATGTCTTTCAATGCCCATGTTTTACCGCGGCTGGTCAGCGCAGACGATTGTGGAATCCGCAATTCAAATCTGGTCGTGAGAGACCGGCCTAAGGCCTAAGCTGCAGACTGCATTATTTGTTCCATTTAAAAAAATGAAACCTAACAGAATGGAAGCAAATGGTGGTAAAACGGAATACATTTAATTCCATTTCTCTGCTCCAAAAATGGAAGAGAAAACAAAGTCAAAATAGAGATTAAACGTTGGTGTGAATCCACCCTCATCCTGTCAGTGAGGAAACTGACAGCGTCAGGCAATCGTACATGACAGAGAGCTTGAAGAAGGACGAAATACTACCTTCTATATGCGATGGGGTAATAAATTATATTTTCTACTGTATCCCTATATGCTGCCAGTCCTACATTTTTTCTATAGAGACTCTGGGCCCATAATTTGAGCTCAGGCTGCAACGGCAATCCTCAGCATATCGCAATCCAATTGCGGGGGTGCCAATAAGCTTAAGAATGAAGCTCCATCTCCAAAACTAAAGCTGCATTAACAGAAGCATACAGGATAAAATGGTTTGTCTGGTGTCGATTGAAGGCCGCAGCACTCACTCAAATGCCACAACCTCTTCAAACAGCTGAGGTGTCCAAAGTTGGACCCCCATTGATGTGATATTATCTATCTTGACAAAAGGATACGATGATGCAAGTCCCAGAAAACCCCTTCAGACCAATAATGCAAAATACTACTTGACTTATGTTTTAAAAATATGATTACACATTGAAAACTAACAAAAGAACTAATTTATTTGACCTGTTATAAGCAGTTCTCACATCTTGTTATAAACAGTCACACTACCAACCAACACGTTTCCAGAATTCGTCCAGTTCTTGCGAGGCTTCAGGGGCATCCCAAACGCCTGCAGTTCAAGTCCCTCCATAGTTAGTCCTAAACATTTCAGGGATATTCCACCGTCAACATTTATCATCTACCCATCAGAACAGGCGATAATGTTAGATCAGTAGGGTGCCTCTATCAACTGCTACACTTACATATTGGTAGGATTTGTATGGAGTGATGGCCAAGCATGCCCACTGCTTTCATACAAATTTATGAGGGGTGTTTGGAAACGGTCCAATGTGTCTTCTTGAGGTGAATGTGCTGGTTAATCCAAGTATATCAATACTCTGTAAAGAGCCATACATCCTTGGTCACATGCTGAGATCAGGTTTTCAGCTGCTATGAAGGTTATTCTATTCACTGACAGCAAGCAGAGAAAGCTGTAGGCTGAAAAACACATGGGTTTCATGTGTGTGCGAGATTTGTACATCTTGCAACGCACAAATCTCACGTGAGAATCTTGCCCGTGTGAAGCCGGCCTCAGTAAACACTATAAAACAATAATCCCCATTAAGTAGTAATTCTGGAGTGGAGTGTCTTTTCTTAGAGCCCTGTAATGTGTCGTTCCTCAATTATTTCTCCTACAGATGTATGAATAAATTGATAACACAGTCTGGCACTGCAAACACTTACCAGACATTGTGTAGGGACACCCCAAAAGTGGGTAGTATTTTTAATCATACATTTACATGAGAAATAACAGAGGAATGGCACAATGTACAGTCTGGTCAGGAGAGGCAACGTGTCTTTTTTAAAGGGGTTATACCAAAATACTCTCATCACCTATTCATTGAAGAGGTGACATAAGTCTGATCGGTGTCGGCATCACTACTGAAATCCCTGCCTATCCCAAGAAAAGAGGTTCCTTGTCTCACCTCACCTCGAGATTCAATGGAGTGGTGGTCACACATGTGCAGTGCGGCTCCATTTAATTTCAATAGGACTTGTACTCGGCCATTTCCATCAGCCCTATTGAAATGAAGGGAGCAGCGGCTGATCATGCCCAGCTACTGCTACATTCAATCTGACATCACAAGAGATGGGTGCAGTAAGCCCACAATGATGAGAATAGTGGGGGCACAGGACCCCCCCCCCCACACACACACACAATTTTGAGATCAGTGGGGGGGTCTCAGCAGTGATACCTCTACTAATTAGACTGTTATTACCAATCCTATGGAGAGGTGATAAACGTGTATTCTGGTATAAACCCTCTAAAGCCGTTTTTATATTACATTTGGGAGAATTGCTCTGCATTTTATTCTTTAAATCAAAAGTATGAGCGGACCCGGGCATAAAGGAATGTTTGTGCTGGGATCCATTCCTGGATTATAGCAGGTTTTCACACCATAATTTATTTATTTTTAACCTTTATAATCCACCAGGCAGGTTATAAAAATAAATTAGGTGAAGGTCCGGACACGGCGTTTACTATAGGATAGCTTCCAGCTATGCTCTGGTATGATTTGGCCACCTTAGTTTACTTGTAATCATTCAGATGTGACTCATTGCACAGCAGGAGGCGGCTCCTAGTCCAGAATTTAAAGAGTTAATTTCAAGTTCTCTGTAGACATCAGGCATCAAAGTCCTCCTCAGCTCTGTTATAGCGCAGCAACTTCTCATCCAGTCCGCAGTTTTCTATGAGTTCTGACAAACTGATCTTCTTGTTCTCGGCAGACAACGCTGTTTGTATCTCGCACAGTAAGAGCTGGCTACTTTCCCTCCACTTGTCTATGAGAGACTGGAGCTCCGTCAGATTGTTCTAAATGAGAAAGAGACATTAAAAAGAAGATACAAAATACTAAAAACCTTCTGTTCCAAGTTCAATTGTACATTTTACAGTGCAGCACGTCAGCATAATATTACCTTTCTCTAGTCCGCATAGTTAGATGGATCGAACAAGTAGGGATGTGGTGATTAGAAGGCAGGGAGAGAATAAGCCTCCCGCAATTTTAACCAAAAGGTGCAGAGGGCAAATCTGTCACCATGAACTTTGTTCGCTCATCGCTGTCTGCAGGGTTAGAGAGACTGCGATAAAGAACCTCTTGCGCATCACCAAAGTAGTGACAACTACTCATTCCCGATCGCCTAACGCTTTTAGATGAACCATTGCTTCTCAAATAATGTTGCAGAGATGCTTCTACACGTCTCTGCAGCTGCATGGTAATCGTATGAGCCTATAATACACACGCTATTTTTTTTTAGATATTCAAAGTCAAAGTTTAGATCATGTGACCTGGAAAGAATTTATTAAAAGATTTTTTTTATGAAACGAGTGCTCCATTAGCTTCAAAGTGAGCCCAAGATGAAAGTTCCACCACAATTAAAATAAAAGTTATGAAATGTTTTTGTTTTGCTGATCTGATAAACATAAATTTCATATTTTCTTATTTTTGCAACCCTGCTTTGTGAATACTGTGGGCCATCACTCAGGGCTAACATTTTACAACTGTAAGGTACTTTGTCATCTACCAACCTACCAAATTTCATGAAAATCTGAGGTGGCTGGGTTGAGAGCTGTGATGATTTGGCGAGGAATGGCCCAGTCAGTGCTGGTGGCTGCTACAACAGTAACTCCTAAAATGTCTCATAAGATTTTATCACACAGGCTATACAGATTTTTACCTTGGATCTATACAATTTAACCATCTTCAGTCTCCTAAGATGTTCTTCCTTCTCCTGTACTCGCTTCAGCAATCTCTTTTTCTCCTGCAGTATTTCCTGGTGGTTGTTACAAGGAGAAACGTATTGCTTGGAAGGAGAAGTTTCCGGATCCACTGCGTCTTCTATGGGCTGAGGAATGAGATGGCCATGTGCCGATCCCGTCTCCGAACTGATGTTCTCTGAGTTTTTTGAAAGGGAAGAATCGCTGGAAGATTGTGCCGTAAAGTTGCTCTCATCACAGTCCACTTTCAGCCGTTTTGCCACTGTACACGAACTGAAAACTCTCCGACATTTCTTTAAACGCTCTCGGAGACTCGCACTCATGGGCTGTCGAAGCAAAAAAAAGTCAATAATGATTTCCCTTCCAATCTAAAGCTGTGTGGGTGGGGAGAAAGGAAGTTGTGGTGCTGGAGCTTTGGGACGACTCCAAGATGGCCAGTAAATAGCCGATCAGAGAAGGTCTGACTGCTAGGACTATCAATAATCACCAAAACGAGGGCTCTGTGTCCTTGCTGTTGAAGCAATGGTTACAAGTCTGCTGCTACTCCAATCGACTCCATTAGACTGTCAGAGATAGTTAAGTACAGCTCTCTGCAATCTCCAGCAGTCCCTTAGGGTTGAATTGAGCAGCTGCTCTATCTAAATGTGGTGACACAGGACCCCCATCGATGATAGATTTATCCCTCAACCTGTGAATAAGGGCAAAGAATTGTTTGTCATAAAACCCCTTTAACAGTCTCAGCACTGAGAGAATAAATAAAGACTTCCAAAATAAATGTCACCCTGCTTCCCCCTGACCGGTTGCTAATGAACTCAGCAATAGAAAGTTAGTTGCAAGAAAGCGGCTGCTTAGAAGTTACCCCCCCCCTCCTTCCATGCAGTGTCACAGGACCCTTCTAGTCAGGACTAGTGAAGAACTCAGCGGTGAGACCCGTAACAATCAGACGTTTATCACATATCCTATGAATAGGTGATAAGTCAATTTTGGTACAACTCCTTTAAAGGGAAGTTGTCAACAGCACCATGCACTAAGTTAGGGGACGTGACAGGGAGCCATATGATGTATTTTTTATTTTTACACGCGCTCTCTGCTGCGACCAGCACTGTCACCTGCTTAAGTAGATGCACAATACAAATATCTGACTCTTTTGAGAGTCCCATGTGCAAGCTCTTCCATAGACTTGTATATAAGAGTGCGTATGGGACTCTGAAAAGAGTTACATTTTCATGCCGCACACTTACTTCAGCAGGAGACAGTGCTGGATCGGACGAGTATAAAAAAAAAATACATAACCTAGCCGAAACGCGTCCAGCTCCAATGAGGTCTGTCTATAGGATGTCTCTTTCCTGAAATGAAGATTTTAGACGTTGAAGCCGACCTTTTTTTTTAAATTCATTTCTATGATGCTGTCGGGGTGTTACAGGTTCCCTTTGAGCAATTAAATGTTATGCAATGAAAATAAATGTCTCTACTGCTCCACAGGCCATAATTAGATCACTCTGCTGACCCAGCGAGGGCTTTGAGGCTTCAAATCAGAGAAATTGCAATATCTGATATTATAATTAGACTCTCCAGGTGTGTTTACACAAACTTAGTTAAAAAAAAAACCAAAACACTGGATTGTTCGAATTTGAACAATAATTGTTCAGTGTACAAGCAGCCAGTGATCGAATGACAATTTTTTCGGTTATAATTCATTGCATGCAAGCATAAAAATCTTCGTTGGCTTGTTTGCTAATCACTCAGTTTAAATACCAATCATTCCGTCGCTCTCATTCACCGGTACAGGGAACGTTAATGACTGAATGATTTGCAAGTAAACTATTTATCTGCCTGTGTAAACAGGTTACATGAGCGAACTCTGTCATCATTCACTCGAGGAAACGATAAATCGTTCAGTGTAAAAGCAGCCTTACTTGTTTAACTGCTGTGTTGTACGCAGCATCCGGCGAGCCAATGTACATCGGTGATGGGGAACACAGAGGAGGATTGTCCATTTCTGCTTAAGGAATGTATCCCTGTTACCATAGAGAAATAATGCAAATATTAAAATACATACGTAGAGGTTAAAAACAATCAAAAAGGCCATAAAAAAAGCAAGTATCACAATGTACAATAACTTGCGGGACTTATTACTAATCCGTATGGCCATGTGTCTCAGAGTGAGCATCCAAGGTTGAGCAGAATAAAAATATGATCCAATTATAATACAGATTTTGTTTTTTATTATAGCAAAGAGAGTTAAATTTCAGCCTGAAGAGCTTTCTTTTCCCTACACGGTGAACACTAAGGGGAAGGTCGTGCAGCAAACTAGCAATGTGGGTCACCTGGAGGATCAACAAAACAACTGAGCCCACTTTCACACAGAGGAGTGACTGATGAAGTAAAATATCCCAACTGCATAAAAAGCTAAATCAGTATGTACCTTATAGGACCTTTCACACGGGACCTAATTGTCCGCAGCGCAAGGGCAAATATTGACAGTTATGGATTTTATTGTGTTTTTAACTGCGGAATACAATCTGCAGAATTTCTAGCATTTTTTAAGCAAGGTTAGAAATCTGCAGCAACAATTCGGCAAGACGTCCGTAATTCCATAGCAAAAAGCTTTTACGCTGTGGAATCTGATCTTGCAGTTTTCAAGTAAATGCATCCAGATTTTAGGAGGTGCGGCACTCAAGCCCCATAGGGATAACATTGTGACGCAGAAATGCCGGACTAATTCCGTCCTATGTGAAAGGTTGCAGATCTCTACTGATTGCCAGGCAGCACTTGGACTTGTCCTGAAGGTGATGTGCTGGAAGCAGGAAAACTGGGAATGATGTGATGTGCAAGGACCAAACTGTGCTGACGAGATGACTGAGCCTTGTGTGGGGTCACTGGTATGTAGTGGATATTACCTACCTACCAAGATCGGCCCAAGGAAGGACAACCGGTGAACCAGCGACAAGGTCACAGGTGTAAAGATCAGCTCGCTCCCAGCCTGGAAAGATCAGAATGTCCCACGTTAAAAAATATCAATTCGTGGAGGACGGATAGTGGATCAGCTCCTGGAGTCCCACACAAACAACCTCCCTCCATGTGATCCAAGTGACTTCCTGACCCCTTCTGTCGGCTGCCCGGGGTACTTGGTGAGGAGAGGTATGTGCAGAGAAACTGCCGGTGCCCCAAGGGGCAAGGTTATACTTCCGGTCTCTAGACGACCTGAGGGGAATAGAGGACTAACAGCAATTCCATCGGCCCTGGGGGAGCCCGTGCGTCCAGCCTGGGACCCCAACATCTACTGAGGCTGTCCCTAAGGCTCAGCGGGGAAGGGGGTTGCCATCTTGTTGAATGTAAATAGTGAGGGAATGGCTGGAGGCCCTGCAAGTTAACCCCTTCTGCTCTGAGTTGGCAAGACTATATTCAAGCCCCTGAGAAGCAGGGCCAACTTCAATGAAGGTGAAAGCCTGACACACACACTGCAGCCTAAGACCACCTTATTGTGCCCATCCACCACACTTTAGCAGCAGCATTTGGGAGATAGTATCTGATATGTCATTGTGCAAGATAACCATCTGAATGTCACTGCTCAGTGTCACCTCAGAATATATACTGCCTCTTCTGATTGCAGCAACAAACTCCACTCTGCTACACACAAGCTTCATTTTAAATGACATCTAACTAGTGGACTATTGCACCACCTACTGGCTGAAAACGATATTTACAGCAAACCACATCATTGATTTCTCTATAGAGCAACTAACTCTACAAGATTAAATGAACTTACCAAAAATAATTTCTCTATGCCTATGGATGGGACAAAAATTTCAACCAATCATGCTAACGTTTTTCAACATCCCAGCTCACCATATATTACGGTTTTGCCCTTCTATGGTCCTGTAGGACTCCGGAAAACAACGGCAAGACAACAATTTACTAATGTGAACAAAACAGATCAACCTCTCTCCCAGTGTAGTGATATTCGAAAGCAGACACAATGGGTGAAAAAATACCAGAACTGCCAATCCTGAAGCAAGCAAAAATACTAAAACACCTAACAGATCTCTAGAAAACGAAAAACTCTTCACAAAAACCCACACCTGAAATCCCGAAACCCATGAGAACAAGGAACATCACTGAAGAGAAATCCTCAGCGTCAGAGAGCGATCTCGAAGAAGAGATGCAATCACAAGACGTCTCTGAAATGAGAGATTACATCAAGCCCTTGCCAACTAAAGAGCGTATAAGAGACATAAAGCCCATTTAGACACGATTATCGCTCAAAATTTGCTCAAACGCCTTCTTTTGAGTGATAATCGTTGTGTGTAACTGCACTGACATCGTGCAGTTTTCATTATGCCATCGCTCACGATGAGCCTTATCAGGGATTCACAGAGGGATACAGCTGATACTATTGTTTCAGCTGTATCCCACTCCCTGATGACAGGCTGGGTACGAAGAACAGAGCGGTCCAGCTGCGTTCTCCATGCCCCACACGGAGCGCTTGGCTGTATAACAGATGGGCGCTTCGTGCACAAAACAGCTCAATGTAGAAGACAAGCGGGGACATCCCGCTTGTCTTCTGCATTCTCTGCATGGAGCACCCGGCTGTTATACAGCCGAGTGCTCCATGCAGAAAACAGCTGGATGCAGAAGGCAAGCGGGGACACCGTGCTTGTCTTCTGCATTCTCTGCTGGCAGCACAAGGTGATCGCTCATCTTGAGTGATTATCTTGGGCTGCAAATGACACAATGATTGTCACTCAAAAGTCGCTTGAGGGACAACTTTTGAGCATAATTTTGACTCTGCAGTTTTTGAATGAATCTAAGCAAAGCAGAATGAAAAAATACGATTTTCCTATTTTTGGCAATTGTGTCATTTTAAAAACATTTTTTTTGTACAGCACACATATGAATGAAGACTTTCACCCCAAAATGGATACCCAGTGTGTCCCGTGTTCAGAAACATGCCCATCATAGCTTCACTCTGCTTACAGGACACATGGCAAGGCCTATAATGGAGGGAACACCCGTTGCCTTTCCGGGCACATTAAATAAATTCCAGGCCCCATTGCTCACTTGTAGAATCATCAAGGTGCCAAAACGATAGAACCCCCAACAAGTGACCCCATTTTGAAATCTAGACCCCTTAGCCCATTTATCTAGGTGTGTAATGAGCATCCTGACTCCACAATTTTTTTGCAAAAATTATTATAAAGCATGTGAAAAAATAAGTGTCACTTTGACAGTTTTCTTTGTTTCAAGCAGGGAAAACTGGGGATTCGCACCCCAAATTTTATAGCACTAGTTCTTCTGTGTTCAGCAATACCCTCAAATCTGCTTACTGGATACATGGCTAGGCCTATAATGGAGTGAACACCCATTGGACTTCAGGGCACAACTAAATAAATTCCAGGTCCCATTGCTCCCTTGTGAAGAAAAAAAAATTGACTCCCTAAATATAATCCCCGCGCCCTTTTTGGCATTCCCTAAATCTCAGATAAAAGTAATAATGTAAAACTGTATGATACCTCTCAAAACGTGTAATTATGGAGGCCCGGTTGGAATGCACAAATGGGGCAATAAAACCGGGTCCATCTCGTCCTCCTCCTCCAACGCCGAGTTCACACAGCCATTTGTGGAATCTGCAGTAAAATAGAACCTGCTGCGTTCTGTTTTCTGCAAGTGGATTACGTAATTCTGACCCGCTAATGTGAGCGGAATTGCGTAATCCAATGCATTTGATTTATCCACATATTACCGCGGATCAAACGCATGCAGAATCCGCAATTCCTATCCGGTCGTGTGAGACTGGCCTAAGGTAGATTACTACCGTTTTATACCATTGGATAATGGCGATCACATGACCGGCGACCGCTGAACGAGCTCTCCGGCGACTGCTCCAGACTCTCGGCTACCTTGGTAGCCAAGAGCAAGGACATTTTAAATTTCCCAGGCAATCCTCGGCTTTTAGGCATGTGCCCGCCACTTTGCCAATGGGCGCATGCGCAGAAGCCGGGGAACAGTCCGCAGATAAAGAACCCGTCGGGATCCTGGGAGCCTTAAGTGATTTCATCTCCCCTCACAGATACGATCTGGGAGGGGAGATGAAATTTTAACGTTACAAGATCGCTGTTATCCATTGGATAATGGTGATCATGTGACCAGGGACCGCGTTCCTCGGTGACATCTCCTTACTCTTGGCTATCTTTGCTAGCCGGGGGATTTTAAATTTCCTGGGCTCGCTAGCCTTCTGCGCATGCACCCGACACTTTACCTTTGGCACGCATGCGCAGAAGGCGGCATCAGGTCCTTGCTGAACCAGATCGACGCGGGACATTGTGGAGACCGGAGGCGAGTCGTTTCAGCTTCCCTGCCAGATCCGATCTGTGAGGAGAGATGAAACTTTATTTAACTATTTTACAACTTTCATGCGATCGCAGTTATATGTTGGATGGCGGCGATCACATGACCCGGGAACGCACACCGCGGCCCCTCATCACAGCTCCAGGCCATCACCCACACAGACCCCGGGGGTTTACAGCTCTGTAAATTAAAGCCCAGACATCCCGGACGTGAAAACACGTATGGGCGGTCACTAAGGGGTTAACACTGATTAGCCTTTTCATTTGTCGTGTCTTTGTCGCACACAAATGAACGGGTCTTGCAGAAAAAAAAAATATATATATATATATATCAGTAATATAAGCCACCGTGCGCACCAAAAAGCATAGTTCGTTCCGCAAATAGGCTACGCTCATGCGCTTGCAAATACGCACACGTCCGCGTGAAGCCGGCCTAAGGAGGTGTTCAACATGGCGGAATCTCAACTGCAGAATCCACGCCGAAATACCGCAGCAACGTACAGGACTGCGGAATATTAAACCCCCTCACAGCGTAAGAAACCTGCAGCACGGATTCTAGTCGCGCCACGGATTGTCACATCTATGGTAGACCTCTGCTCCACGGCGGCAGAACAACATGGCGGTGACGGAGATTTCACATATTATGATGCAACTAATAAATCCACATCACAATTCACAATGAAGGGCAGACTTCATTGATAAAAGCGGACGCCAAATCCCTTCTAGTAGAACCGCCGGCGGAGAAACCACAGGACTACCCGCAACCTAAAATACGGACGTGTTACCGCGGTGCAAACCTGCAAACATCCCATCTTCTGACTTGTATCGACACATAAATTTGGTGCCCAGATCCCAAACTGCTTGTGTCACTTCAATGGGGAGAAACGCTGACTGGAATGTCAGAAAAATCCCAATATCACTACATGGCTGATAACAGAGAACAATGCACTGCATTCATTTGCATAGTTGCTTACGTCAGTGCCTCTTTATATGTACAACACGAAAAAACTTCTAACTTAAATGACACAGGTCATATCTCCAGCAGCTGTAGTGGTACTACAAATACCAGCAAGCCCAGCGCGTGAGGTGATAATCGTCCCTCACCTCACAGGCACATAATACTGACCGGACGCCGCTTCCCGCCAAAACTCCCGTCGTCCTTAATCCACGCCCATTAAGTGGTGACATCCAATCACAGAGCAAATGAGACAGCTCAGCCAATCAGGCAGCAGAGAGCGCACAGTGACTTCTGACCGGTCTCCTGATTGAATGTAGAGGTTTTGTTGATATTCAACTTTGTCAATAAAGCTTCAGTGTTGAAATCCTAATATGAGGGAATAGTAATAGTGGTGACTGAAAGGAAGGATGTTTAGTTTTAAAGTAAAAACATAGAAAAAGTGGGTGTGAAATCTTTCCATCTCAGCAGAGACACGATATTTATCTACTTATAGGACAGGTTCACACATGGCGGTAGAACCGCACAAAAACGCCTATTTTAATGCGCCGTGAAGCCGTGTCTGCTCGCTGAATACAATAGCTGCAATTCCTGCGCGGTTTTTATATGGCCATAGTTTTCCTCATTGATATCTGTGGGATAAAACAGCCATAAATCACATGAGGACAAACGGGCGGTTTTCACACTTTATGTTTTTCGTGTCTATTTCTGCGTTTCTGAACCACATAAAAAAATGCATGCGGCTATCAAAAGCATATTTAAAAAAAAAAAACTCATGTACTTTCTAGCTGCGATTCAGAAACACTGAAAATAACTGCAAAGCGTGAAAAACAGCCTTAAGCTTCAACCATACGAGCGAGCGTGATATCGGCCTATAAGACATGTTATCCGCACATGCAAGACGTTTCTCTGTGAAAAACGGCTCCCATCACTTCAGTGAAGCCGCGTCGGAGGATCAGCAAGTGTTTCCTAATATTTCCAATAGGAAACCTCGCGCCGCTCGCCGAGCAATGTGTTTTACTGTAATGGGCGATGCGTTCCGAGGAACACGAAAATATAGGACATGCTGTGAGAATAATCGCTCATGTATATGACTTCATTCAAAAGAATGGGGTTCATATTCGGGAGATTTGTGCGCCTCACAACGCACACTTTTCACACAGATTTTTCGGGCGTGTGAAAGGGGTCTTAGGCCAGATTCACATGAGCGTACGCGTATTTGCGCACACCTGAGCGTAGCAATGCTTTTTTTGCATGCACACCATTCTTTTGAAAGGAGTCATAGACATGAGCGATGTTTTCCCACATTGCACCGCGATGCGATGCTATACGGAAAGCACATGGCGACATGTTCTATCTTCCTGCGTGCTCTCGCATCGCAGCGCCCATTGCTGTCACTGGGGCCGGCAGCAGCATGCAAAGTGCACGCAATACTCCTATTGAATGTCTCCTATTAAAAACAGTGGTAGAAACTCTGCAAACCTCCATCGCGACGGAGGTTCCCCGCATCCCCGAAGTGGAAACATGAAAACGCCTCCCATCCCTGGGGAATCCATGTGGTGGGGAGCACGATATTGGGGCGGGATTCACAGCCTAAAAGCAGTAAAAACAATATATCACCGTAAGCGTATTGACCCTCTAACTAACATTAACGAGCCATTTATGCCACATGATCAACATAAAGGAAAAAATGACAATCCCAGAGTTACTGTTTTTCGTACGATTGCTTCCTCAAAAATGCAATAAAAATTGATCAAAGAGACAAATGTAGCCCAAAAACTGTAAAAGTGGAAATGACAGGTTGTCTCGCAAAAAAACCCAAACCTTTCTATATAGGGGCATCAATACTGCAGAGGGGCCACCAATAGGGCATCCTTATTGTGTGGGGGGCATTACAGGGCATCCTGAGGCCGGTCTCACACGGATGGGTCGGATTCCGGATACGGGAACCCACAGTAGAATCTGTCCCTGTCCCTGGCCGGTGCCCGCGTGTACCTGTATTATTCCGTACTGTGGATGGTCCAGATGGCGAGCCATCGTACATGTACTGCACAGATTTTTTTTCAAATCTTTTTTTTTTACCCTGCTGTCGCTGGGTGATGACACGGGTACCTGCGACCTATCTGCAATGTCAATTGCGGGTCGGGCGGCTTCCATTGACTTCAATGGAAGCCATCCGCACAGAATCCGCACAAGAATAGAGCATGCTGCGATTTTATTCCCACGAGCGGAAATCACAATCATCGTCCGCTCATGTGAGCGAACATGCGAATGCTCTATTCTTGTAATGGATGTGGAATACCATGGATCGTCCGCGTGGCTGACGATCGCGGATCCCGCATTCCAATTCTGGTCGTGTGAGATCGGCCTTACTGTGAGGGGCACTATTACTGTGTGCAAGTAAAAAGGGCACTATAAAAAATTGTACGGTAAAAGGAGGCTCTATTACTTTTTACCGAGATTAGCGCGGTCTCCCGAGCGCCGCTCTAACCACTGTACAACGCCGCCATTGATTTCAATGGGGCCTCACAGACTAGCACTCGAACACTGCAATTTTCTAGCGTTTTTATTTAAGTGGGGGGAAAAGAAATGAAAAAAGGGCTATTGCGCCTATTGGGGGGGGGGGTATGTTGACACTAGCATTTTTTCAACTGATCCAATTTTATTGGAAAAGGAAATCAGAAATTTGAAAGCTTTCTGCTTGCTTCCGTTTTTCAGCATTTATAATATGACGGTTGGTTAGCACTGTTGCCCTGCTGTGATGGGGTCCTAGGTGCAAATATCACCAAGGGCAACATCAACTTAAAATATAACACCCTTCAGCGATCACCGTTGATTTGAACCTACAGTTCCAGCATTGTAAGGCAGTAGTACTAATGACTGAGCTACCATGCTAGAGAAGAGGAAGGCCTAATGCACACGGGGATATTTGCATCTCAGAATCTGGAGCAGGCCTCCACCTCTGGATTCCGCAGCAAATACTGCCCAACGAAATGCTATTAAAAATCGCTTTTACATGTCCATGAGCGGAAATCAACTGTGACTTTCCGCTAGCGGATGGAAAATCACAGAATGCTCTATTTGAGCGTGGATTCCGCACAGACATCTTCCACTGAAGTCAATGTAAGCCGTCCGATCCAAAGCTCACACTGCGGACGGGTGCCCAGAGCGCCAGCCGGCACGTCCAGAGCACAGATCCAGATAGGTATACAGGGGTCCCTGGCTAGGCACAGGGTCGGATTCCGCTGCGGGATCCCGCATGCGGAATCCGACCCGGACGTGTGCATTCGGCTTAAGCATAATGAGAACCTCCAATCTCCATGCAGATGTTGTCCATAGTCAGACATGAACCTAGAACCCCGGTTGTATAAGGCAACAGTGCTAGCTGAGCCATTAAAGGGGTTGTCCCGCGCCGAAACGTTTTTTTTTTTTTTTCAATAGCCCCCCCCCGTTCGGCGCGAGACAAACCCGATGCAGGGGTTAAAAAAGAAAAACGGATGGTGCTTACCTGAATCCCCGCGCTCCGGTGACTTCTTACTTACCCGGTGAAGATGGCCGCCGGGATCTTCACCCTCGGTGGACCGCAGGGCTTCTGTGCGGTCCATTGCCGATTCCAGCCTCCTGATTGGCTGGAATCGGCACGTGACGGGGCGGAGCTACGAGAAGCCGCTCTCCGGCACGAGCGGCCCCATTCAGAAAAGAAGAAGACCGACTGCGCAAGCGCGTGTAATCCGGCGATTAGACGCTGAAAATTAGACGGCACCATGGAGACGAGGACGCCAGCAACGGAACAGGTAAGTGAATAACTTCTGTATGGCTCATAATTAATGCACAATGTACATTACAAAGTGCATTATTATGGCCATACAGAAGTGTATACCCCCACTTGCTTTCGCGGGACAACCCCTTTAAGCTTCTTCCTGTCTTGCTGCACTGGAATCCTAGATTCAAATTTGACCACAGACAATGTAGAAGATTTATGAAAGCTCACCAAGATTTTGATGTATGCAACTTTTTCCAGTCTAAGTGACACGTGCCAGATTCATGAAAGCTGTGAGACTAGTTTTATATCACTTACACCTGGTCATTTCATTTTTCTTTTATTCTAAATTTGTGGACATGATTTAGGGGGTGCAGTGGTTTAGACCTGATTTTTTTTTTTACAGTTGCACGGCTACTCCAGTGCTGAGGAGGTATATTTCCAGCACCAACTTTCACACCACGAACAAAGAAGGTATTTGCTCCTAACATACAGTGTTTTAGGTTGTGCTGCTGGGACCTGTTGTTCTATGGGTTTCCAGGAGCATATCCTCACAGGTGTTATTGAGCTAGCTACGTATGGATTTCTCCAGCCAGCCAATACCCAGTGGCCTGCTGCTCATGTATACCAGCCCCTCTGGCTAGAGTATGCTGCTTTCCCTCCACCATGGGGTTATGCTTTCTTGCATGTTGTTCTGTGTGTGTGTGTGTGTGTGTGTGTACAGTGACATGTTCTGTTGGGTCTAATCTGGTGGCCATATGTGATGTGAACAGTCCTGTTCTGTGTTGCATGCTATCCCTGGTGTGTTGCTGTGAACTGTCTCCTGTCCTGCTTTGGATCGTTTACCATCAAAGGTGAGTTAGGTCTGTAGGTTCTAGCGTGGGGCCGTCCCTATTGGGACGATCGTCCCGCATTCAGGCAAGATTGATGTGGAAGTTGTCTTGTGAGAGTAGGGACCCACGAGACAACAAGGAACCTTGTCGCAGGCTCGTGGGCTTAAGCATCTTGGCCAAAATATGATCCAATACCTCGTACTGTATCTATTCCATCTGTTTATGTGTGCAGGTATGCTAGGTGAGTGTTTTGTCAGTCAATATGTATCTCTGCTTATGAGTCCCATTCCGCAGCTTTCTAGTACACTTTCTGTTGGTGCTTATCGTATGGGAAGATTGGGCGTGACACAGTGTGCGACTGTTTGTAATGGGTGGGGGCGGAGCTTAGCTCTGCTCCCGTCCTGCCCCCTCCCATTGCAAACACCTGGAGGGGACGAGAGAAGGGGGAGGAAGTTTAGTAGTCATCCTGCTAAACTCCCTCCCACCTCCCTTCTCCGGCCGCTGTCATTGGCTCCCATAGGAGTCCTATGGCAGCAGCCGTAGTCAGGCCAGGAAGATAGTTCCAGGGCTATCTTTCCTTCCTGGCATAAACGACAAGCGGCCGCTCGAATTGTAGAAACTGACAAAGCGAAACATGCCCGACATTCTTCAAACCGAGAGAGACACTCCATTTTGAGAAGAACAGCTTGGAGAGTCTTGGAGGGGGAAGCTTTTAGATACAATGCAAACAATAACTACCAGTGTCATCCGCAGCTTTCTATTGGCCGAATGAACAAACCATGTTCATATTGCCATGTGTCACGTTTTGTATTGCACGTGTTCTGTATCAGGTACCCGGGCTAGTGTCTTATAAAACTAGTCATACAGAAAATACAGATGACTGACGTAATGCTCAGAACTTCCAGACATGACAGTGTATTACAGGAGTGTCGAGGGTTAATTTGTTCAAACAGACTGGTCAGTTATGTTGTCGGTTCCGAATTGACCTAAGCAGGAGGAGCGCTCCTTTTGAGAGTCTAAGTACTGACCATACACACGGTATATGATGAAGTAATGAACTCTAAGTCTTTATTGGCATAGTCTCAGTTTATATAGAAGATCGCCCACGCAGGGATGCGACCTTTGGTAATACAAGGAGTAACCTCATGATTTCCATACATCTTAAACTCATGACTTCTATATCTGACAATAAACTTATGACCTAATCATTAAATAAACTTTGACATTTAGGCTTGATATATGACATTAAGAAATAGCTGATTTCACATGTAAGAGCTAGCAACTTCTTTGCGGTTAGGCTATGTCTTCCGAGACATCTGGCCTTAGAACTTCCTGATTCCACTTAGATCAGACGTACTTCCTTAAAAACAGTCATGACTTCTGTTACACATACAATATATTGCTAAAATATTCTTTTTGCTAAAATAGATTGATAAGCATATATACGGTACTCATTTTTGATAAGCGACATATATTAATTTCTTTACAGCCCCTCTTGGCCCTTATCATTCCCCCATTTTGGACATCAGGAAGTCACACACAGGAATGACAATTATGGGGAATTTTGAGGCTGAGTTGATCCAGAGGAAGGCGAAAACCCTTTTAGGAAAAAGCCAATTATCCTTGTATAAAAGGGAAAAATTCCTTCCTGACCCCAAATATGGCGATCGGAACAAGTCCCAAGATCACAGCCGACATCTGACTTTTTAAAATGTATTATTGTTTTCATGAATCTAAACAAATCTCTTATCATTTATGTGAAACATAAAGTGTATGTTTGACCGCATCACAATGGAACAATATTCATATACATTAAGAAAGGTATTTTCCTGAATAACATTGCTTTCCTCCACATCACTATCGTTATGCACTATTGAATATATATCGCGAAGTGTCTTTACTGGGGTGGGGATAGACAGTAAGCAAGTCCGTAAAATATCTTCCCCACTCCGAAGGTTGGGCATGCACATATGGGAAATGTTCAGTACGTCCTTTGCAAAGTATTCCCACATGTTGGGGTGTCCTTCCGCCCAAACAGTCCTTCTTCTTATATCGACAGTTGATGAAGAATTGTCCCGAAAAGAGAGTAGTCCAAGAAAACAAAGGGTAAATAATACACCTATCCAGACTATCAATGCTGGTGTCCAGGTTGCCATCCTCCTCCCCCACCCTGGGTTGGGCTTACTCTCCACCCCCCTCGTGGTGCTGAGGCGTTGGAACTTTCTTGCAGTGTGAGGCATGGATCCAAGTGGGTTTGCCTTCTAGCTTGACCGAGGTGGGAGTGGTTAACAGCACTTGGTATGGTCCGTCAAAGCGAGGTTCCAAAGTCTTTCTGACGTGTCTCTTTACCACCACCCAATCTCCGGGATTCAGAGAGTGGGATCCTTCCAAACTATCAGGGTCTGGAATAGAAGAGAAGACTAGGTCGTGTGTTATTTTTAGCTTTTGGCATAAGTCCTGCACAAAGGAAGTAACTTTATCATGACCCAGGGATAGAGCTTGGGGGTGGTACAGTCCTAACCTGGGCACGGAGCCAAAGAGAATCTCATAAGGAGACAGTCCTGTTTTCCTATTTGGTGTGGTCCGTACTGAGTAGAGGGCCAGAGGTAGGCACTCGGGCCAAGGTTTTCCTGTTTCAACCATGGCTTTCTGTATCTTAAGTTTGAGGGTGCCATTGAGTCTTTCTACTTTTCCGGAGCTTTGCGGATGATAGGGGGTGTGAAAGGCCTGCTCTACTCCTAAGGCGGACATGACTTCCTTCATTACCTCACCAGTGAAGTGAGTACCACGGTCGCTCTCAATGGTCTCTGGTACCCCAAATCTGCACACTAACTCTGACACAAGTTTTTTTGCAGTGGCCTGGGCAGTGGCCTTCGTGACCGGGTAGGCCTCAACCCACCCAGAAAAGAGGTCAATGCATACCAGGACATACTCATACCTTCCTGACCTGGGCAGCTGGATGTAATCTATCTGTAGTCTCTGGAAGGGGTACAAAGGTCGCGGAGTGCACTTCCGAGGGGTCTTTACTACTTGACCGGGGTTGTGTAGTGCACAGATTTCACAAGCCTTGACGTATGCCTTTGCCATCCTGTCAAATCCCGGAGCGTACCACATTTTCTCCACCAGGGCTACCATGGCATTACGAGAAGCGTGCACCTTTCCATGAGCCAAAAGGGCCATACTAGGATAGGCAGCCGCAGGTAAACACATACGGGAACCCATCATCCAACCTTCATTTCCTTTTACTGCCCCTGCACTTGCCCAGCGCTCCTGCTCTTGCCCTGAGGGGAGTAGGTCCACCTCCTTCTGTGGTGGGACAGAGAGGGTCTGGTCCTCGGCAGGGGGATCAGGATCCTCCTCCGCTGGGCAGGACCTGGTCTGAACTCTGCACACGGGTGCCCTCCAGTCCAGCAGGGCTGCAGCCTTTGCTGCTCCGTCTGCCTTCTCGTTGCCTCTGCTTTCCAAGGAGTCCCCTCGGGTGTGTGCCTTTACCTTTATTATGGCTACCTGCTTCGGGAGCATGATAGCTGACATTAAATTACTTACTGCCTCACCATTCTTTATCGGTCTGCCTTGAGCTGTTAGGAAGCTCCGCGCGCGCCAAATCGGCCCATAGTCATGCGCAACGCCAAACGCGTACCTGGAGTCCGTGTAGATATTAGCAGTGACTCCCCGGGCTAACTTGCAGGCCTCGGTCAGAGCGCACAGCTCCGCTTCCTGTGCTGACATATGTGGGGGCATGGCGCGGCCTATCAGTACTTCATTCATTGATACTACAGCAAACCCTGTCACAAATCTGCCCATCTCATTCTGGTATCGTGATCCATCCACAAACATTTCAAGGTGGGGGTTCAGGAGAGGCTTATCTGTGACATGAGCAAATCCAGCTGTCTCCTGCTCCATCAGAGCAGCACAGTCATGCTGGTGCTCGGTGTCAAAAGCTTCCTCTTCGCCTAGGGAATTGACAAAAAGTTGATCCCCTGTGCTTACTCCCCCTTTTGAATCAGTGTCACCTAATGGCAGTAAGGTGGCCGGATTCAAAGTTGTGCAACGTTGAAATGAGACATTGGATGAAGAGTGTACTGCAAGTTCCATTTTAACCTGTCTAGCAAGAGAAAGATGTCTACGGCTCACCTGTGTCAGAATTCCATGTACGTCATGGGGCGTGAGGACCACAAGAGGGTAGTCTAGGACCACCTCAGAAGCTTTCTCAAGTAGTGCTTGTACAGCCAGAACTGCTCTTACACAGGAGGGTGAACCCCTGGCTACTGCATCAAGATGTGCACTGTAGTATGCTACAGGGCGCTTTTTGTCACCATGCTCTTGTGTGAGGACGGCAGTAGCATGTCCCGCCATCTCAGTCACGAACATCTGGAAGGGTTTATCATAGTCTGGCAGACCCAGTGCTGGAGCACTGGTAATCTGTATTTTCAGCTGATGAAAAGCTGACTCGGCTTCCAGAGACAAAGCAAATGGCTTAGAACTCAGGCAGTCGTACAGAGGCTGCATGGTCATGGAGGCAGAGCGAATCCACGGCCGACAATATGAAACTAACCCCAGAAATGTCCGCAACTGAGCATGGGAGGTAGGGAGTGGCATGTCCTCCACCACCTTGGTACGTTCTGGCGTGAGGTGTTTTGTACCAGGACCTAGGCAGTGACCAAGAAACACAACATGAGATTTGCAAAACTGTAATTTGTCTTTACTGGCTTTACACCCACTGTCTGCAAGAAAACAAAGGAGGCTGAGTGAGGCCGCAACGCAGGTAGGTCTGTCCGGTGCACACAGTAGGAGGTCATCAACATACTGAAGCAGGGCCACACCTGGTGGGACCGTCCATGCATCAAGTACAAGCCTCATACATCGGGTGAATTGATTTGGGCTGTTTTGTGCCCCTTGTGGTAGGACAGTCCAGCAGTACTGTTTTCCTCGGAACGTGAAGGCGAACAGGTACTGGCAATCGGGGTGGATCGGGACGGACATAAATGCATTGGCGAGATCGATCAAGGTGTACCAACAGGTTCCGGAAGGTATGGTGGACAACAGAGTGTAAGGGTTGGGGACCAAAGGTGTTTCTAGGATGGTCACCTTATTGATTTCTCTTAGATCGTGAACCATCCGGTAGGTATCAGGTTCACCTTTCTTCCCTTTCTTTTTAACCGGGAAGAGTGGCGTGTTAGCGGGTGAGACGCAAGGTTTTAAAGCATTCAAGGCACATAACTCTGTAATAGTGGAGGCTATTGCGTCTTCCTGTGCCATGGCTAGGGGATATTGGCGGATCATGGGGGCTTTTTCCCCATCTTTGAGATATACCATGACTGGGGGTACGTGGAGATGGCCCAAGTCTGTCTTCCCTTTTGCCCAAAGGGTCTCTGGCACTGCTGAGAGAACCTGTGTATCTTCTGGGGTCAACACATATACAGTACAAGAAGGAGGCGGAGTGACCAAGTCTGCTGCCATGAGACAGAATACTTGGTGGTCGGCCGCAGAGGTACTGACATGAGCCTCACCGGAAGGATGGAGCTGAATACAGCACCCCAGGGGTCCCATCACATCGGTTCCCATGATGCAATCCCCAGCGGGTGACACCAGGAAGCGAGTGAGGACTCGTGACCCTTGAAAGGAGACTTCTATGGGCTCGGTCTCACGCATGGGTGTTGGTTCACCGGACACTCCAACGGCTATGGCTATGGAGTCTGAGAGGGGAATACTAAGGTCATTGACTTGTGAGGTACTGACACATGATTTAGTGGCCCCTGTGTCAATTAAAAAGGGCACCTCCTTCCCCTGGATTTTTAGAGGCTGAAAAATTTGTGGCCCACGTGCGTCAGTAACTATAAGGGACACGGGGGAAGGAGTGCCAGACCCTCATTGGTAATTGGTATACCCGTTATTTCCCTGTGGGCGGGATGATGTGGTATTGGCCGTACTTCCCTGTTGCCCCCTTTCGTTTGACGTGTTCTGTCTAGGGCGTTTAGGGGCTCTACAATTACGGGCCAAGTGTCCAGTCTTCCCGCAGTTATAACACTTACGGGTCTCCCGCCGGGGGTCGTTAAGTCGGACTGTGTCCCCCTCCATGGTGTAATGTTTAATTATAACACCCTTTGCGTGGTCTTCTGTATCCATGACAAATCCTACAGCTTTCTTATATAGATCACGCGGTCTGGCCTGTCGCCAATCGGGGGTACATGCTTTAACGCGTTCAGACAGGCGCTTATCTATTCCTTGCATAAAGGCTTCACAAAAAGCAGCATTACGTATTGCTTTTGGACAATCATATAAACCCAGATCTCTGCCAACTTCCTCTAAACGGCCAAAGTAACATTCAATAGACTCGCCCTTGTTCTGTCTACACTGGGTTAGGGCTGTACGTCTCTCTTGGGCTTTATCCTTAAACCAGGTTTTAACCTTGTCCACATATTGAGTACCACTAAGTAATGTCTGGGGGTCATCTGGGCGATCTTCAAGACCACAAAATTGAGCAATACTATTGTAAAGGCCCAGAGGACATTTTACATTCATAAGACATTCCATATCTGTCCAAGTGGCAGAATAGTTTTTCTGTATGACTTCCAACTTTCTATGGAAAGCTGCTGGCTCTGTCTGGGGATCGGGCAGTTGCTGACACAGTGCCATCTGGTCTGTGGCGCTCCAGGGTCGCCATGTAGTGACTGTAGACCCGGGAGTTGGTCTATGTGCGTCCGTAGGTCTGTCATTAGAAGACGATGGTCTGTCAGTGTCCTCTTGTCTGACCGTGCCCAATGGTGGACTCGGTCTGTTTGTTTCTCTATAATGGGTAGTGGAGGTTGTAACTGGGAATAAGGGAATTGGTTGTCTACACTGATCCCTGCGACGTGGAGTCCCACATACTGTACAGAGTTCTTTAAAACAGGCATTCTGTTGACCACAACGTGGACAGTCCCAAGCCGGACCTCTATTTACTTCAGGGCCCGGGGATCCTGATTGAGGGCTGTAGGGAGGTGTATCCATCTGGGCAGTAGCCTGTGGATACGTAGGAGGCAAGGGCGGCAAATTGGGATACAGAGAATTAAAGGGATTATTAGGAGACATTGGTGGAGCGGCCGGGACGACAGGAGAGACTAATGGAACCGTAGGGGTTTCCATGGGAACGTCTATTGGTGGCCGGGGCATAGGACAATAAACTAAAATGCCCTCGCCTCGGGACTCGGAGTCCCAGTGTTCGTCTTCTGCTGTTTTAGAGCAGTCCAGAATAGCCTTCATGCCTTTTTCCAAACCCTTTTTTCTTATTTCCTTTCTATGCTTATCCTCATATTGTGACCAAAATTCATAATTGAATGTTCCCGCCTTCTTAAGGCCTATACGTTTGTAAACTTTATAGGCTTGTCTGCAAATGTCCTCCCCTTCTCTATCTTTAATTATCTCAATAGGAGTCTGATATATCTTAGATTGTTCAGACCCCATCTTGACCACTTCCAACTATTCTTCACTAAGTATACAGGACGTATATTTCACACAGTAAACTAAGATAATCACTGAGACTATCTGGGAACACACAGTTCCCTGTCCCGGAATAGATTTACAGAACTAAAACGTGGTCAACTTCAAACACTAGGATTCAGGGGAGACCAGACTTCGCCTCTTAGGGAACTTTTAGTAATATTATAACAGATCCAGAGTAAGAATATGACTGCCAGAAATGAGACTATAACAATAACAATTATTTCAATCTCCAATACAGACAACATGACTCTTTAAGTCCCAATGAGTGAGTTCTTCCGTCTAGGACAGTTAAATGAACTTATTCACTCTAAAATATGGACGGGGCAGAAAATATAGGAAACAGGCAACAACATACCTCTAGTCCGTTAGAGACACACAGATCAAAAGAATCCAGACTGTATAATAGTAAGATAAGCTCTTACCTCTACACCGGTGTTTTAGTCTGGGGTCTCCGAATCCAGTATCCACGTCAACGGGCCAGGAGTTTGTTTCAGTCTACTGGTTGCGATGTCCCGTAAAGGTAAGCCCCGCCCCCTAGTTGGACGCCAAGAACTGTCGAGGGTTAATTTGTTCAAACAGACTGGTCAGTTATGTTGTCGGTTCCGAATTGACCTAAGCAGGAGGAGCGCTCCTTTTGAGAGTCTAAGTACTGACCATACACACGGTATATGATGAAGTAATGAACTCTAAGTCTTTATTGGCATAGTCTCAGTTTATATAGAAGATCGCCCACGCAGGGATGCGACCTTTGGTAATACAAGGAGTAACCTCATGATTTCCATACATCTTAAACTCATGACTTCTATATCTGACAATAAACTTATGACCTAATCATTAAATAAACTTTGACATTTAGGCTTGATATATGACATTAAGAAATAGCTGATTTCACATGTAAGAGCTAGCAACTTCTTTGCGGTTAGGCTATGTCTTCCGAGACATCTGGCCTTAGAACTTCCTGATTCCACTTAGATCAGACGTACTTCCTTAAAAACAGTCATGACTTCTGTTACACATACAATATATTGCTAAAATATTCTTTTTGCTAAAATAGATTGATAAGCATATATACGGTACTCATTTTTGATAAGCGACATATATTAATTTCTTTACAGCCCCTCTTGGCCCTTATCAGGAGGCAAACATGATACTGCTAGACTTATTTAGATAACTACCTATACCTCGTCATGGGTGTAACTTCTTAGTCTAATCATTCCCATTGTAAAGCAGACCAGCACGCGGTGCGGTAGGTTTTTAATATGTCTGCAGATATTGTCACTAGTCCAAAAGTTTAATATCTTGAAGCGACATATGGTAAATCATAGTAGCTATGGAAATCATAGATATGATTTCAGGCTGAAGGAGGGAACGTTGCTGGACACGTCACCAGCTGCTGTCGTCATTGTGGAGCTGCTGTGTGTCACCTAAGGCAAAGCTATTACTGGCAGATGACTTCCAAATGAACAACTTGCTAAAGCAATGCTCAGACAAGTCCATCGCCCCTCAAAAACGATGGAATCAAGAAAAGCTTGTTCTAGTCTCTATCCAAGGAAGTATCCTACAAATTCAACAATTATTTGTGAGAAATAGCATTGTATCTGGCAGCTCAGCCCTATTCACTTCAAAGCTGCAGTACCTTACACAGCCTATGGACAAGAGTGGCGCTATTATAGTAAAAAAAAAATTGGACCCTTTTTTTTAAAAATCTGAGAGAACTTCTTTAAAGTTGAAGTGCAGTGTGTGCAACATTGCCGACACACATATGGCTATATACATCCTAACCGCCTATGTCCCGTGTAGTTAGGATGTATATAGACGTCTGCAGTATGTGCTGTGTATGGAACGGGCTCGGAAGCTGAACCTGCTCCATACACAGCAGGTGTTGGCTGTTTTTGACAGCTAACATCTGACATTAATAGTTATGATCGCAGGCTGTTATCCCTTTAGATGTCGCTGTCAATTCTGATAGTGGCATTTAATGTCCTGATTGATCAGGATTTAATTATCTAGAACGGTCACACTTGCAGTGAAACTGCAGGGTGACATCCGAGCGTCATGGCAGGCTGGGGTCTTCTCAAAGCCCCTAGGGCTGCCATAAGTGTTTGGCCTCCTGCAGATGGGTGGAAATTCCGCGGCGGGATTACTCGCAGAATTTAGGCCTGTGCCCGCTGCCATAGGATTGCATTACGTAGCCGCGATTTGTCCGCGTAAAAACATGCGCGGAAAACAAATCGCGGCATGTTCTATTTCTGTGCAGGTCTCGCAGAGGCCCGCACAGAAACGTCACTAGTGACGCGCCGGCTCCACTCTGCACATGCGCCAGCTGGGCGGTAGCTGGCACATAGAAGAGCTGGGAGGCGTGGGAGCAGGTGAACCGCAGTGGTCACTGCAGGGGCATGGGTCGGATCCCGCTGCGAGAATTCTCGCAGCGGGATCCGACTCGGCCGTCTGCAGGTGGCCTTTGCCTATTAAGACGTACCTGTAACACGTCTTGATAGGATGTTTGTTAAGATACAATATAATGCAGTACTGCAGTATTGCATTATACTGTATAAGCGATCAAATGATTGCAAGTTTAAATCTCCTATGCGGACTAAAAACAAAGTAAAAATAAGTAAAATAAAGATTCCAGTTTATTAAAATGTCGCAATGCCAGAATAGTGCATTTTTTAGTTACCCTGTCTCCAAGAAAATATTGAATAAAAAAGCCATATGTTCCCCCAAAATGGTACCGATAAAAAATACAGTCTCCTTGCAAAAATTAGCCCCCACACAGCTGCACCGACAGAAAATGTAAAAAGTTATGGAAGTCAACAGACAGTGACAGAACTTTTTTTTAAGTACTAGATACAAAGCTATGTAAGTTCGAAATCACCTTAAAAGGGTTCTCCAGGGAAATACTATTAATGACATATATATATATCTCATTATCACGTCACCAGTGGAAGAGAACACCAAGAAAGGACTCTAGCAACACTGCACTGTGAGAAGAGATAACTGCCAGCAGATGTATGTAGCAACTTGCCCCAATCCCTGATGTTGGCACAGGCTCCAGCCTATCGTAGGCACATTTTATTTTATACCTGCAGTTACAAGTTTGAGTCTCCAGTTCTAATGAATGCAAAACAATGGGCTGGCATGATGCGTCTTGCAATAAAATTACTTTAGTGGAATATAGTCAGCTGTGGGCAATGTGAAAAGACAACATTTAGCATAGATGTTTTTCCTCCTTTTATCCTCGAGGAGTTGCTAAGATATTACATCAAAGTGACCCTCCAGTTTCACGTCAGTTTATACTTCGCTGTAACTCCACGCTTACACTTTATTCACACGGGCGTTGTGATTTTCGGCCGACCGCATTGTGGTTGAAAATCGTATGAACAAGCGAAAGCCGTGACCAAGTCGTGGATTAGATTCCAGCGCGTCAAATTGGCCGGCTGGAAAGGATAGTACATACGCTGATGATTCCGGTCAGCCGCTTTTGCATGCGGCCAAAAAAGATAGGTCTTCCCTATCTTTTGGGTGCGATCAGCCGGCAGCTCCCATAGAAGCCCATTCATACGGACCGCATTTATACGCTGCAGCCCAAATTCCGTTGGCCAGGGGAAGAGAATTTAGCAATGTTAAACTCTTTCCTCCTCCTCTCCCCCTTCCTTTGCCAGCTGATCGCGGCAATAGAAGCTCCCATGAAAGCCTATGAGAGGTGCTGGCAAGGGGAGGGATTTTAGCACGACTAGCGCTACTAAACTCCCTTGTAACGTCACAGAGCAACCGAGGCACAAGGCATGACACTGAGGAGCTGGCAGGGGTAAAGATGGCACTTGTCACGGTGCCTCTATCAAACTCCTCCCCAGAGGGACGCATACAGCCTGATCCAAGGCACCGCTGGGCCTCTTCCAGGCAATGCTGGGACAGCAGATACCTATATAGATGTGTAGTGGACTGAAGAAGTTGTCACTCGTGACGCCACCGTTTCTTCACACAGTTGGTTGTCTGGCGGAGAATAATAAAGTCCACACATGGTTATAATGAATACCTCAATCACTGGGAACGGGCAGTGACTGAAGAACAATTTCAGCAAGATCAGGGAGGAGAACATAGGATGACACTGGGCCTACAGTCCTATTTATCTGTATGACTCCACTCCTGGACACACACACTCCAGGACACAGGATGACACTGGGCCTACAGTCCTATTTATCTGTATGACGCCGGTCCTGGATAGACACACACACACTTCTGGACACAGGATGAACCTGGGCCTACAGGCTGAGTTATCTGTAAGGCTCCGCTCCTGGACAGACACACACCAGAGGTGGGAAGAACACTCCGCTGACACTCCCTTGTACTCAGTAGACAGAACACTGTATGGCGAGCTCCTTACTTCCACTCACGCAAGGTAGGGGTCCTGGGATGGGAACGTCAGGATACCTCTCCTTGGCCACCATTCTTCACCACATGAGGGTTGAAGGTACCCCCATGTGGCTGGGATTCTTTCCGAAGACTAGAACACGACTCAAGAAAATGGACCTAGACTCACTCCTTGCAATCACATTTATATTAGCACATCACGTGACAAGACAATTAATTACAATTTACAGACATATCCCAGACATTAACCTCTTACATGCTGCAGCTGTACAATACACATAACTAGAGACAAGACAATTTGCACAGTGCATCCACACTGAAGACATGACATGTATGACTATCATGGAGGAGCCAGATATATAGACTTCGGGCCACTACAGCCTCATTCCCCCTCCCTTTGCCTGCAGGGGGAAAGAGTTTAGCATTGCTAAAGTCTCTTCCCCCAGCCAACGGAATTTGGGCTGCAGCATATAAACGCCACACTCGGACGCGTGAATGGACAAATAAGCGCGAGATTTAGCCATGCTTGGTCGCGGCTTTCTCATTCATGTGATTTTCGGCCGCAATGGAGACAGCCGAAAATCGCAACACCTGTGTAAATAAAGCCTCGAAAGAACAAAAGCCGAAATTGACTAATCTTAAACTAATGGCCCATTTACATGTAACGATTGTCGCTCAAATGAATGAAACTGAATGATTATCGTACAAACAAGTTAGCAGTGACGTCACTCGCTCGTGTGCTCGTTCAATCGACTAGTCTAAAAGGACCCTTCAAACTGGGGTATGAACATACATGGAGCCACTGCAAGGATTATTTTTCATCTGAGAGAGAAAATCCGGCCAACATGATCTTCTGATGTCACAGATTACCCTTGATCTCTGGTATGAAACGTTATCAGATCCTATGGAGACTTCACCCTTTAAAAATCAGAGTGTTTCGGACCAGTCACTTTTTGGTAATTTTACTCATGTGGTTTTATAGCCCTATTTTTTTTTTGCTGGCCTTATTAGGGATTATGGGTCCAGAAACCAAAAAAAAAGTAGTTCTTTATTTTTAAAATAATTATTTTTTGTACGTTAAAATAAAGTACAGGAATGTGTTCGCCATTTTGTTTCGCATGTTTTGATATATAATTTGTTTTACTGGAATTCTGACACGATGTTCTAAGGCTGCATTCACACGACAGTATATATGCAGCTATTGACTTGCGTATATGCACTGGGCCATGTGAATAAATGCATTGGATTCAATGCATTTTATCAGATGGCTGGCGTATATACAAAGGTATATAGCTGTGTATATACTGTCTTGTGAAATAGCCTCAGGGGCTTATTCAGACTGGCGTATATCGGTTGTGTTTTCATGCCCAGCCGATATACGCTGCCCCTCTCTGCAAGGGGAGGAGGCGGGATGGGATGGGAGCTAGTGCACTGAGCTCCTGCCCCTCTCTCCACCCCTCGCCACTGTTTGCAATGGGAGAGGCAAGACGGGGCGGAACTTAGCTTTGTCTCTGCCCCGCCCCTCCCATTGCAAACAGTACCGAGGGGCGAAGCTCAGTGCACTAGCTCCCATCCTGTCTCGCCTCCTCCCCTTCCAGAAAGGGGCAGCATATATCGACCGGGCATGAAAACCGACCAATACATGCCCCTCTGAATAACCCCTAAGGGTCCTTTTACATGCCGCACTTACCAAGCGAATAATAGCTAGATAGAGTGATTTGCATGATGATTGTTAGGAGTAAAGGCACGCAGCAATCAAGTGATCAGTGATAAATCATTAGATTTATGGCTGATTGGATCTTTCATGCAGACTCAAAAACCTGTTCGTCTGCTGCAAATCTTTTTGTGTAAACAGACATTGTAACGATTTACTGACTAGAAAGCAGTGGCAGAACTGATGACAAGAGGCATGGTTATGTTAGGATGAACAATCGAAACTACCCTATTATTTTTCAGCGCATGCCAAGCAACTGATATACGATTGCTACATCACTGCTGGTCGCAGGCTCGTTCCAATTATCGTGCTGGGTAAAAGAACCCTAATTAAAGTGCTAGTCAGATCATTTACAGTTTGCTAAAATGTGTCTGATTTTGAGCAGATGGGAAGATGGAGGACCTCTAACTGTGCATGGTTAATTCTGGCTGTGGCTCACAATTCCCAATCATTGTTACAAGGCTTGATAAAAACTCTGATATTGACTCGAGGGAATGCTACCTTCCAATAGGTGGCGCTGTAGAGGTATTGTTCCATCTTCCAATTTGCATGTTTCCCAGAGGAGCATGAATGGCCTGATAAGTCTCCTCACACCTATTAGGTGCTTTCCCTAAGGAGAAATGTTACCCTTCCTGACTTTGAGCACTTAGAAAGGGGTTTGATAAAGTTTATCGGTGGTGTGATCACTGTCTTCACCAGTGGGATCTCATGTATACCAGAAGATCATTTGAATGAATTTGCTCTTTAAATAGATTTTTAAGATATAGGAAATATGAGTTGTTATGACCCTGACCAATAGCTAGTGCTGTTCCCTATCCGGTGAATGCAAATAAAAAAAACCTTGATCCAAATATGGTCTCCAATTGATCTTTAGGTTAGGTGTGTTCCTATGATGTCATTGTACCAAAGAAGAAGCAAAACCTTTCAAAGCGCTTCCCTCCTTTAATGTGGTGGCAGAGAATAAACAGCAACTAGAAGCAACTTTATTTATCAGAGTTTAAGGGAAACAAATTAGTTTAAAGTGATCAAATGTACCCTGAGGCCGTATGGAAGCCTGAACACGAAGGAGGAGGATGGGAACCAGATACTGGATGAACCTGATTTATTGTGATTCTCCAATTGTTATACTGTCCATACAAGCTATTAGAAGCACTATAGCAACAGAAGGTCTAATAATATTAATTCTTATATATGCAACATTTTCAAGATTTAGCTTTTAGTTAACTAAGGTCAGTTTTACATCTACGTTGGAGCCTCCGCCTAGAGGTTTTGTCGCAGATTCGGCTGAAAATAACGGAAGAAAAAGCCGAAAAGCCAGGCAACAAAGCAGAAACTGGACAAACCACATTATAGTCAATTGGGTCATCCGGGGCTGTTCAGTTCCATACTGAGACAGTGCCGTTCAACCGCAGGGATTTCCCTTTCTTGCTCCCCAAATGAAGCAGGAAAGCGGAATCCCCAACACAGGTGTGAAACTACCCTAAGGGGCTCCGGACTAGAAGCTTTAGTCCTGGAAAAGTTTGTGTCCCTGTAAGGTTGTGCCCAGATAACATGACTTTTCAACATGTTTACCACCAGATTACCCAGCTCAGTAGGGCTTATGCCTAAGGCCGGTGTCACTTGGGCATATGTGTATTTATACACACATGAGCGTAGTGTTTTTGGCAATTGAACGATGCTTTTTTGTGTGCGCATTGGAGTATTTACTGTACTTTTTGTGCCCACAGGGCATGTTTATTTGTACGCAGCAAACAAAGAATCACCGAATTAAAATTGCTAATCATTTAAAATGGCACGTGGCTGATGAGTTCCAGTGGAATTGTACAGCTTATCATGCAGCTCCTACTATATTGCTCACCCCCATTAACTTTTAGAGTGCCCTGCCATCTTACAGTGAGTGCCAAGCCAAGTTCTGCAAAAAAAAAGCTTGTGGAGTGCAACTGTGTGAACCAACCAACCCAGTGCCCTGCCTTACACCACTGCTGCCATCCCGAGACTGCTTCATTCTTGTTATTACCGCCAAGATAAGAAATTGTTATTACTGCTTTTCAAGCTATTCAGTGAAGTTTATGTTTAAGCATCACCATGTAGGCCTATAAGTTTGCCTCGCCATTGAACCAGCTCACTCACCTTACCACAAAAGACTGGTATCTTCTCTACAAGGTCATTTTGCCAGCGGATGCTTTGAGTAGACCAGATATGGCAGTGTTGGCCAGCCCCGTGGTCCATCGGGTGAGTCTGCAATCACCTTACATTCCATTAAAAACGCATCGCACAAAAAACAAAAAATTGCGCTTTTTGTGCAATGTATTTTTAGCACTAGAAAGTCCTATTGACATTTGCGTTAAAAAACTGCAGCAATATCGCGATCAAAAGTGTGAAGGCACCCTAAGACAGAGCAGATGCATTGCAGTAGAGGATTAATCTGTGCAGAGCGGAGGGTGCCAAGACTGACATGCAGGAGCTAATTACATCATCATAAAAGGCCTCAACTAGAGATGAGCGAGCATACTCGCTAAGGACAAATACTCGAGTGAGCATTGTCCTTAGCGAGTACCTGCCCGCTCGGAAGAAAAGGTTCGGCTGCCGGCGCAGGTGACAGGTGAGTTGCGGCAGTGAGCAGGGGGGAGTGGGGGGGAGAGAGGGAGAGAGAGATCTCCCCTCCGTTCCTCCCCGCTCTCCCCCGCCGCTCCCTGCCCGCCGCTGGCAGCCGAATCTTTTCTTCCGAGCGGGCAGGTACTCGCTAAGGGCAATGCTCGATTGAGGAATTGCCCTTAGCGAGTATGCCCGCTTATCTCTAGCCTCAACCTATGAGAATCATCATGGCTCCCGAGCAGATACCACTGCTGCCATTGCTGTCCTCTATAGCCCATTCAACCTGTTCAGAAACTGTTGTCTGTAAGGATGGTTTCACACCTACACTCGGGGTTCCGCTTTCCTTCTCCATTCAAGGAGCAAGCAAGGGCAATCCCTACAGCCAAACAGCTCCATACAATTGTAGGGGTCTAGTGGATCCTACAGAACACTCACAGCAACACCTGTCCTGTTGCACCTGTCTATGTGCCATCCTTGGACATAGAAGGTGCCATCCATAGGAGAGACCCTGTTTCTCCCCTATGCCTAGAGCTTTGCCCTGATGTCAGCTGGTGCCCTATTGGATGACGGTCAGCGTCAAATTCACTGGTGCAGAGTACAAGGGCTGGAAAGCAGCAACACAAGTCCCTACGCAGAGTAGGAGGAGTACCTTAGCTGTTTTTCTTTGCTCCTCCTCTGATCCACTGATTTCGAGCCCTGTTTTCAGTTATCCAATATGGCTGCAGCAATTTTTTAACTACCTAATGCACAGTGCACTACTCCCTGATCACATGAGCCGCTCTGGCCAATCACAGTAGATATAGTGTATTAGTAGTCTAACACTACCAATACACTGAGCCAAGTGACCTAATGTAGTCTGAAAATTGTGCAGCCATGTTGGATGCCCGAAAATCGGACCTGGATCCAGCAGATCACAGGATTGGCAGAGAAGAACCACTGCAGGTAACATACCCCTCCCACTTTGGTTCCGAGATAGAATTTTGCCCCAACCAGGAAGGTCACTTTAAAGACATGTACCAGCCTCTTCCTTGGTGACACTCTGTGATAGCCAGAGGACCCACTTGACTGCTTCCTACAGTTCTCCAGCTGTTGAGAAACTACAAACCCGTGTATATCGTGAGAACAACAGGCTGCTCATGGCTGTAACTTTTGCGCAACAAGTGGCAAACGACACATTGGCAACTACTGATTTAGGGCTTAATCACACAAACGCATATTGCGCAACTGATTTCAATTGGTTCGTTCACATGAGCGTATTTTGGGTGTGTATTTCGTTTGCTCGAAAAATATACTGCATATTCTATTTTCATGCGTATTGCGCTAATATAGTATATATTAAACTAATTTACCTCAATTGCCCATTCAAATACACACGACATGCGCAAAACATACAGCAAAACATTCACAGGCGCACAGAAACACAACACCCATCGCGCATATATGCAGCACAAATGTTTGCAGATTATTGGGCTGAGTTGTCTGGTGGGTCCAAAGAAAAAACCTAAAATCATGACATCACACCTTTGTCAGGACTTGCCTGAAAGTGAAGGAACCTGGAAGACTGGGATACTGAACGAGAGAGCAATTGAAAATCCTGGAAGCATCAGTCAGCCACAACACACCTCAGAGGAGGGCGAAACACTAACAGTTCTAAAAAGGAAAACTTTTGGGGAAGGCAGATACTAATTTGGACTCACCTGTTTCCAGAGGTTCTTCTCTCATCAGATTACCCAAGGTATGTGCACTGGATACTATGCATATGCATTAGAGGACTTATATATGCATTTATGGAAGGGTAGATAGTGAATTTAAAGGCAGTTTACATTCATATCCGTTGTGTAGGACAGTCTGGTCATCAGTGGCTCCACCAACCTGGAGACTAGACTTGTACCACTGTGGTGGCTGCCTGCACTTGTCCTATACCACGCATATGCTTTATAGCTGAGTGCTCTGGTTTCTCTTTGTAGCCTGAGGACATATTTGTATTCTTCTCTATATTCTTGACTATCTACTCTGGTGGTGTTATCATCAGTGATTCTGGATTTTAGAACTTGCTCTGCCTTCTTATGATGAATTGATTTTACTACAGATGTAGCAAACTTTAACTTGCCTCTTTATTGCAGTAAATGAACTGTTGCAGCAAACTTTAACTTGAGTTTTCAATGGCTTTTGTTGTGTTAAGTGTCAAGTCAAAGTTTGCCACATCTGTAGGTTGTTTTTGTTGCATGAGCTTCTATACAGAATTATGGATTGTAGTAACATGATGTATAGGGAGCTCATGCAATAGGTGGGCTTTTGAGAACAGAACATTCACTTGTGGTGCTTATCAATGAATTGTAACTAGAACACAGCACCGCAAGTGTTGGGTCATGACTCAATATATATATATATATATATATATATATATAGAGAGAGAGAGAGAGAGAGAGAGAGAGAGAGAGAGAGAGAGAGAGAGAGAGAGTAAATGTATCATTGTATGAGATTAAGAAAATGACCATTAATGCATTCTTATTGCATGTGTTATGCAGGGGCGGAGCTTGTGTAACTGGTAGAGTAAGCACCCCAGATGTTGGCTGTCAAGGGGGTGTGACCTGAATTTAGGCTTTGTTTATACTGGACTACTGCTGGGTGTTTCAGTGCCCAATATCTGTCCCAGCAATAATCACTCTTGTCCTTTCACACAGGAGCGAGGATCGCTCAGTGAATGCAGGTGGAGCGCGCTGGAAACCGTTCCGGCTGGCTCGCCTCAGTTCACATTAAACAGGCCGATCAATATTTGATCTAGACTCAGCAGATGCTGACTACAACATCATTTACACACTTCCCACAATAGTAGCTCATTCAGCTCAGACAACTACTCAGACAATCCAAAGAAAGGGGTTGACAGGACATTAAATGGGAAGAACACATGGTTCATCTTACCGAAGCAAAATTTCTCTGTACCTCAAACAATCTCTAAATATGAGTTGAAAGCTTAGCTAGTTATTGTACAGGGTGGTCCAAAGGTATGGGGACACCTGAGTAAATGGAAAACGGTGGTTAGGAATACCGTCTTGTGTGTGGCATGTCGCTAAGGGGAAGCTTGGCAACAGTAAGGTTGCCATTGATGAAGAATGGGTCCGCTATATACTTACCCCACACACAGCACACCATGACTTTCTGTGCTCCAATCACCGAAGATGGATCTGTACAGTGTGGGTTTGTGTTGGACCAGTAGCAAAGGTTTTGTTTGATCACCTCCCCTTACATGTAGAAGTTTGCTTCATCACTGAACAGTACCGTCTCTGAGAAATGTAGGCCCGTTGCAATTGCTGTGACACCCATTCCGCAAATTCAACATGGTGATCGGGATCATCCTCATTGACATGATGCATCAACTGGATCTTGTATGGGTGTTATTGGTGCATAGCCAATATCCGCCCGATTGTGGTACAAATCACCCCATTCTCCTATGACAGAAGCCGGGTGCTACGATGTGGGCTCCTGCAGAAGGATGCCAGGATGGCTATTATTGTTGCTTCATCTATAGCAGTTTTGTTATGTGCACTTTTTGAAAGGTCCAATACACAGCCTGTTTGGCAACATTTGGCAAGCAATTT
Source organism: Eleutherodactylus coqui (assembly GCF_035609145.1). Classification (NCBI taxonomy): domain Eukaryota; kingdom Metazoa; phylum Chordata; class Amphibia; order Anura; family Eleutherodactylidae; genus Eleutherodactylus; species Eleutherodactylus coqui. Next base: position 249,901,359 of record NC_089840.1, read on the forward strand.
GCCAACTATGCCATGGAGGATGGGAGGTCTATTAGGGTGCCGACCATTGAAATCCACTGTAATAACTTGGGTACTGTGTACCAGGAGATCAGCACAATTTTTGTCCTCTTCTTGCATGTTAATCTCGTACCTGTGTCTATAACAAAGAGAAAATCGCTAATAACTTTGGCAGGAATAATGTAAGATTTGGATTCCTCATCAAATTCTCTATCAGATACATATGTCACATGCACCCCTTCCCATCTGAAAATGTCAACTTGGTTCCAAGATGGTGGTGTTCAAAATGGCCATGATGTTGCCTCCTTCCACTAAGCAGCATGCCATGCCCAGGCTGGCATTCCCAACCACTGTTTTTCATTTATTCAGGTGTCTCCATGCCTTTGCACCCCCCTGTACATTATATTTGTATGAAGTGAATAACACTTATTATAAAGCCACATGACCTGCACATTGATGTGTCAGGCTGTTCAGCCAGAGAAATGTATTTGCATTGTGATACCTGAAGATTGCGAGACGCGCTAAGGGTTTGAGCTGTTACTGTATGTCACTGATGGAAAACCACATTCTTCACTGGGAAACAATGAGGCTTCTGTTCCATCCTAGCAACTGATTACATTTATAGAAAAGTGAAGAACGCAAAAGGGACTAAAATGAAAATATTTGCAGAGATATAGCAGTGACGTGTTCTCGCCCGGACTTGTAGTTTACCCTACGGAGGAGCAACCTCAGCATCCTACCTGTTACCTCAGATGACTGGGCTATGTTTAACAATCCATGTTCCTCGTGTAAAGGGTCATTCACATCTCATTTTTGTCTACCATTTATTTTCTTCGGCACAAATGTCAGAAATGAACAGAGCCTTGCTCAAATGGTGATCTTAATGGTCTCCGTTTGAGAAATGGAAAGCTATGGTTATGTCCTAGGGTTACGTTTAATTATAATGTCAGCTGGCATACTGCCTCAGAAGGGTTTGCAGACATTCGCCTATCAACAGGAGCCTGTACTACCGTGCTTCCCAGAAAATAAGACCCACCCAGATAATAATTTTTGGGTGGGGAGAGGAGCTTGAAATATAAGCCCTAACTGGAAAATAAGCCTAAACTACACTAGATGAAAAAAAGCAATACTCACCAAGCAGGCACCGTCCGGGTCCCTCCCGCTGCTCTCTGGCAGGCTTCCGTGCAGTCCTCAATGCCGATGAAGCATCTCTTGCTGGTGATAGGGCTTGAATTCCCCTGCTTCCAGCAAGCGATTGGTCTGATTGGTTCACGAGCGCCGCCTCAGCCAATCAGAGCCGGCGCTCGATGAACCAATCACAGATATTCATTGAATGGCTGTGATTAGTTAATTGAGCGCCGGCTTTGATTGGCTGAGGTGGTGCTCATGAACCAATCAGAGCAATTGCTTACTGGAGGCTGGGTATTGAAGCCCCGTTACGAGGAAGAGAAGCTGCAGCCTGCCTGAGTGCTGGAGACCTGCGGGAGGGACCCAGACGGTGTCTGCTAGGTGAGTATAAGATACCCCCCGAAAATAAGAGCCTGCGCCTCTAATATAAGACAGAGTCTTATTTTTGGGGAAACACGGTAGTACTGCCCCGCTCACCAGAAGAAGAGTCCAGCTTCTTTTGGGTACCTTCTTATATTCTTGATGGTGTCTTATTCTCTATTTTTCTGATATTAGATACCGTACAGCATGGTTTGAGTAAGAGAACCGTAGACAGTGTAGAATAAATGAGCTATGTTTCAGCCAAACCGCAAAATCGAAAACACTAATTAGCAGATAAAGGAGTTTACAGACTGATCCCAAGTCGCTCACATCTGAACTCTGTGGTACAATAAGGATTAGTCTTAATGTGCCATCAGAAAATGACCTGTTATATAAATCACGTTTTTGTGTTAAACATACTTTTTTATAATTATCAGTTACAATCTACAAAGCCAAAAACTTCTCTGGCACTTCTTGATATATAGACAAAGCTTTGCAGCAGTCATCTCATTAACATCACAGGCAGGAATTTAGGCTGGTCTCACACTACTGGATTTCCATTGCGGAATCCGCGTCTGGCGCTCCGCATGGAGGATCTGCAGCCAAAGGCGTGCATTGACAGGTATGTAAAAATCGCTTTTTCCTTCACACTCATGGAGACGAATTACGATTTTCAGGAGCGGTGGAAAAAATGGCAGCATGCTCTATTTTGCTGCAGACTCTACACAAATGAACTCCACTGAAATCAATGGAGGCCGCCTGACCCACAGCCAGTCCGCAATTGACATTACGGATAGGTAACGGATCGTCATTGCCTAGGCACAGCATGGGAAATTCAAATCTGAAAAAAAAATCTCTACTGCGCATGACCGATTGCAAATGTCATCCGCAGTAAAGAAATGACAGGTACGCAGGGTTGCCGGGCTGGGGTCAGAGCCAAATTCTGCTGCAGGCTCCGCCCCCTTAATCCAGATCGCCCGTGTGAGACCTGCCTGAGGCTTTATTCCCACGAGCGCATATACGCCGCGTTTTCAATGTGAAGCATTGGTTTCCAATGCACTAGTTCCCACTGGCGAATGTACGGTGCTTAAATGTGCCGGTAGCATGAAAAATAGAACACATACGCGGCCGGCGCATATACGCTTAGCCAAAACATAGTTCTGGAACTATGTTTTGGCCAATATACGCTGGCGGGTCCCATAGACTCCAATGGAAGCAGGGAAAGAGAAGGGAGGGGAGGCATTTTTGCGTCCAACGCTGCAAAAAGCTTACAGGTGTCTGTATATAGGCACTGGAAGGCATCCCGAGGATTTTGGCAGAGCGAGAGATTTCCGGGGTGTGGCGTATTTTTTCGCTAAAAAGGAGCTCACGGTCATGTGAATAGACAAGAAACCGCTGGCTGTGATCGCTGAAAAACGCCCATTCAGGTGATTATACGGAGCAGGCAGGAAAACGTAAAAACGCCATTGCCGTTTATGCGCTCGTGTGAAAGAGCCCTTACACTAAGAGGTAACACCTATATGTAGATAACACAGGATCCACCATTCACAATAGGTATAAGCTGTAACTATCTACTCCCCCTCCCCCCTGCAAAATGACCTCTACACAGGTCACAGAGCATGTCTAGAACAGTCTCCCATACAAGTCAATGGGTCCCCTCCTGACCGTTGTGTCAATGACCCATGAGGCTGCTGTTAGGCACATCTTTTAAATGCTGTTAAATGTAGCTCAGGAAAGATGGATGCCCCTATACTCATGTATAGAGAATAGAATAAAAACTGCTACACAGAAACCAAAAACATTAGATAAATGAAAAATCTTTCACTATCTGGTTTTAATTAATATGAAAAAAAATAGTGATCTAGTCCCTTTAAGGATCTTGTCCGGATGTTACTTAGATAAAATCTATTGCCTACTTCAGATATAAAGATAAGGGACTCTAGCCAGGGGCGTAACTATAGGGGATGCAGGGGATGCGGTTGCACCCGGGCCCAGGAGACTTAGGGGGCCCATACGGCCTCTCTTCTCCATATAGGGAACCCAGTACTATGAGTAAAGCATTATAGTTGGGGGCCCTGTTACAGGTTTTGCATCGGGGCCCGGGAGCTTCAAGTTACGTCTCTGACTCTAGCTACTATACCTACTGAATGTCAATGAAATGGAACAAGAGCATCCTCATAATTACAGGCCGTTAGGGTACCACATTCCATGCATGATGCTTCCTCTGATTTATCTCTTAGCTTTGTTACATCCGTTCTTTATACAGTTTTGGTTATGTGGAGCGATGTATGTCACTCTCATTAATTCATGGTGCATGTAGTCTGGCTCTACTTTCAAGTCCACTAGGATTGGAGTTAATAAACTTGTGTATAAAAAGTAATTATGTATACGTAATGCTTCAGGGTGATCCTTACTAGACTACACTTTATAGAATGCTGTAAGGCACTATATTTAAGTTAATTAAAATAATTATATAGGATGATGTTAACTATAGGATACTTTATAATACTGCAAGGTAGTGTATGTGTTTGTCACATTACTTAAATAGGTACTAAAGAATATGGGAGAGGAGTAGGTCATCAAATCCCAGTGAACTAGTGGGTGCTTGTTCAGACATTATACATATGAACCGGATTATACTACTAAAAACTATTAATAAGCACAGATAGAAACAAGATACATTGCTGACACTAAAATCTTGCTAGAAGCATAGGTGGGTGGGAATATAACTAGAATTGTGTAGAGTAGATACTATGACACTTGGGAGATCTCAGTTTTCTGGGATTGTCATCTTAATCACTAGGATTAATAGGAAAGATACCAGATTCCAGTTAAACCCTTTTCAATCCACTGTCTGACGTCTGAAGACATTATGATTTAAGGTTGTACAGCTTCGATGTTGGAAGACGTCCATCAGGATTCTCTTACTGTATATTGCCAGCCTCTCTGCTGTCGAAGCCTATCCAATGTGCCACCTCATGCAGTACTGGCTTTAGCCAGCATGTAGCGCGATTGTATAACGGCAGAAAAAGAGTAAGCCCCCTAGGAAAACCAGGATACAAATTGGATTGGAAAGGGTTAAGTCTTGCTTCTAGCAGCTTTATTATGCTTCACAGCAAACACTTCTCCACAGCACTTTACGTAAACACAGTACATTAGCCGCTTCCTCGAAAATAAGACATATCCTGAAAATAAGCCCTAGCTAGATTTTCAAGGAAGCTTGAAATATAACCCATACCCTGAAAATAAGCCCTAACTACACTACACTGGTCCAGGTCCAGGTGCATCCTGCTCCTCTTCATAACTCAAGCGTACACACTTCCCACAGTCCTTGGCGCTCATACAATATCACTTCCTGGTTACAGGATTCATAAATCCTGCCTCCAGGAAGCGATGGCTGTGATTGGTTCATCGACTGCTGCTTAGCCAATCAATACAGCGCTGGATGAACCAATGTGAAGGCTCTGATTGGTTCATCCAGCGCTGCATTGATTAGCTGAGCAGTAGTCAAAGAACCAATCAACAGCCATCTCGTTGTGGTGGTGGGATTTATGAATCCCATAACCAGGAAGGGATGTTGTACGTGCACCGAGGATTGCAGAAAGCGCACGCCGGAGCTATGAAGAGGAGTGGGAGGGACCTAGATCAAGCCAGATAGGTAAATATAATAAGACATCTGCCAAAAATAAGACTTAGTGCCTCCTTTTGGGACAAAAATTAATATAAGACAGAGTCTTATTTTGGGGGAAACACGGTATATAACATCCCTCTTGTACAATCAGGTGTAGTGCCCAAAGCTTCACAAGCAATAGATCTGTACAGGGTGCATCCCTTACATTGTCATACACCACGGTCACTGCAGTACAGCTCCCACAGGCCTTTTAACCCAGTCTGTCTCTGTTGCAGAATGGGAATCACAAGTGAGAATCTCATACCTCTTATTAACCCCTTAATGGCACAGGATGTACATTTACACCCTATGCGTGCAGAGTTTATATGGAGGAAGATCTGGAGCTGATTCAACTCCATACAATGTGAGTGCCAGCTGTTTCTCACAGCTGACAGCTTCTGGCAACAGCCGTGATCCTTGTGAATGTGGCTCGCTTTTGTTAGTTGCAACAGCAGAATTTAAATCCCCCAATCAATTTTGTGGCAAACCGAACGGCGGCTCCCTGCGATGAGATAGCTAGGTGTTGTTCAGTTGCCATGGCAGTCTGGGGTTTTCTGAAGACCCCTAGCACTGCCATGGCTGATTACGCAAAATAATCAGATTGTGGTATAAGGTAATACTATGGTATTGCATTTTACTGCTGGATCGATCAAATGATCACAAGTTCAAGTCCTCTTTATGGGGCTAAAAAAATATAAACATGAAAAAATAAAAGAGGATAAAAGTTACCCCCCTTCTCTTATATTTATAATAAAAATGTAAATAAAAAACATATTTGGTATTGCTGCATCCATAACAGTCTGATCTATCAAAGTAACACATTATTTATTCTGCTCTTGCACATTATCATCTAGGATGAGACAGTTGGCCCCTAGGTTCCAGCGTGGGGCCGTCCCTTTTTCTTTGTTATATTTGTCTTGTTAGTGTAGGGACTTACAAGACGAGGACCCTTGACGTGGTCTTGTGAGCTTACGTGTTTTGGCCAAAATACAAACCAATACTTTGTACCTTCTCATAGATATTTCCATCTGTCTGGTTGTTTGGTACATTGGCAATTAGGAGGTCATTTGGTGTTTGTTCTTTTACTCTTACCTTGATGTTTTTAAAAGAAATGTAATAAAAGTAAAGTTTTCATATCTGTGCACTCCAGCCGTCCGCTTTTATGCTGATCTGGACCTATCTTTGACTGGAATATGGTGATGGGTCCCATAGACTCCTATGGGAGCTGCTAGAAAAGACAGAGGCAAGGGAGTTTAGCAGCTGCTCTGCTGAACTCCCTCCCTCTCTCCGCCCCTTGTCGGCTGCTGGCAAAGCGAGGGGACGGGGTGGGATATTAGCACACTAGCTCCTGTGCCGCCTCATCCTGCCTCCTTTCCTTGCCAGCAGTCGGCAAGGGGCGGAGAGGGGGCGGGAGTTTAACATTCCAGCTACTGCCTCGTCCCAATGCCTCCCTTTGTCGGCAGCTGGCAAGGGTTAGAAAGGGGGAGGGAAGGGGAAAGGAATTTAGCAGAGCTAGGCTCTCTGTCCACAGCCAAGGTGGAATATCGCTAGCGATATTCTGCCACGGGGGAGGAGGGGGGAGCACTGACAGGTCTCTGAGATGAGCCCATCTAATAGATATTGCGGCAATCACAGCATGCCATGACTTAGATCCCGCGAATGGAGAATCGCCATGATTCTCCGCTCATGGACACCGGCGCTGCGCTTTCCATAGTAATCCTATGGAAAGCTTTACAGAGCATGATCTGTGTGTGATTTATCGCCCGCAGACCCAGCTATCTGAAAGGGCCACAAAAGAAGCGATGCATCCACGATTTGGTCGTAGCTGCCTCCCGCACTTGCGATTTTTGGCCACGATGCGGCCGCGACGCATGTGGACGAAAATCGCATCGCCCATGTGAAGGAGTCTCTAGGCTGATTTTACCTGTCCTTAGCTCTGCTACATTCATACATTTTGATTTGTGCTCTAGTTCTTTGACACATGATGCTCTTTTTTACCTTTTGGTCTTATAAAACGAACATATAACTTAAATCTTGAATGAACGAAGATGGCCGCATAATACGCAGTGAATGGGGTCTATTAAAGTACATTCATTTCTATTGATCTATTCACGCTTGCGTATGATACACGTGTAAAAAAGAACGCAGCATGTTCTATTTTACTGCAATAGGGCGATATAGCTCAATTGTTCTCTATGGGTGCGTAATAAACGCTGTGCATATACACAATTACATTGCGTATGTGCGGCATTTATACGCAGCGTTGCTAGAGCGGAAAATTAAGAAAAAAGAGACAAGGAAGACTGCGAATGACAGCGTGCATGAGATACGCTGTCATGTGCAGTAACGAAAAAAATGGCTCACACAGAACTATAACGCTGTGTTATACATGGCCTTAGACTAATGATGCATTATAATACACAGTCTGCATCAGGTACCGTCGTTAGAGAAGCGGTGCGATCGTCTTTATTTCTCCAGGACCGGAGGGTCGATCTAAAGAGATGATGCCTATTGTTCAGCTTTATTAGCATTACATAGCAGTATCCATCACTAATCCAGGAAGATATGCTGCTTTTCTTTACGTTCAGGTTATTGTCTTCTAGGAAAACTATATCTGCCTCCTGAATAATATCAGCTTTCAGCCTTCGCTCTGAGCTATGCTTTATATGGATCTAAATGACTATCGTCTGTACTGAATAACTAGGGGTGTTGCTCTGTAATAATAAACTCATATATCGCCTGCAGATATTGTGCAGATTATAATAATCACGTAAGGTGTCTGAGGTCACCGATGCTTTCTGTATTGAGATAATGTCTTCACCGCTCAATAATGTTGCTCTTAATCATGATAAACAGTCTGTCCTATTTATTCCGGGTTTATCGCTCATCTACTGCAACTTTCCGTACACAAGAGGACCTTTTTTCTAAATTATAATGAAGAATATACCGTATATACTCGAGTATAAGCCTAGTTTTTCAGCACATTTTTTTATGCTGAAAAAGCCTCCCTCGGCTTATACTCGAGTGGGGTTAAAAAAAAAAACAACAAAAAAACACCGCAATACTCACCTCCCAGGCGGCGTCTGTGTCCCTGGCGCGATGGTCTCCCCGGCGGTGCAGCAAAGTGCTTAAGAATTCTCCCTGCTGTCATCTCCCTGCTCAGCTTTGAATTCCCCCGCCGTCAGTGCTGTGTAGGTAAGCGCTGTGACTGATCATTTACAGCCATTCAGTAAATGACATCACTGAATGGCTGTGATTGGTTTATCAAGTGCCGGCTGTGATTGGCTGGCACTCGATCCAATCACAGCGCTTACTTTCAAAGCGCTGCCGGTTAAATTGAAAACCGAGCAGGGACATGAGAGCGGGGAGAAGTCTGAACGCAGACGCTGGCTGGGAGGTGAGTATTGCGTTTTTTTTTTGTACCTAGTATATACTCGAGTCTAGCTAGGCTTATACTCGAGTCATTAAGTTTTAACAGTTTTTTGTGATAATAGTTATTGACTCGGCTTATACTCGGGTCGGCTAATATTTGAGTATATACGGTAAGTTTGGGGCGGATCCTCAGCAAATCCACCATATTGGAGCATGCCCTTAAAGAGGTATTCAGGGACTTTTTAATTTTATTTTTTCTATTGATAACCGACAGATAGACGAATAGATGATTAGCACTTTGATCGCTGCCGATCAGCTGATTCTAGTGGCCACTGTCACTGTGGTCAGCGCAGGAAGCATAACGCACTGACCATAAAGCAGCAGCTTAGGCTGGTATTGCAGGTACAGCCAATGCTGAACTGTAAAAATCCTGGAATACCCCTTTAAGGTTGTGAGGCACGGGTGCGACTGCTACCTTTGTACCCCCTATACCTGCACCCTTGTTACATGCTTACCCAATATTTTTCTTCTACGTTTATATAGCCAGTGTATGAGATCACTGTGACATTTTAGGTAATTTAATTAGAATGAATATGAAAAATTGATTATCAGTGACTGCCTTTACTCTGCAACCAACTTGATTCCAACACTGTAAGTTATGGAGGGATGTATTAGATTTTAGCAACATTAGTAGGCACGTCATTAAACAGAGCTCTTCTAGAAACTTCACATTTGATTATATATAGATGCAAGCTTAAAGGGCTACTCTGTTTAAAACACATTTTTTCCATCCCTGCCCCCCTCACCTGATTGCCTGTCACACTCTGGAGGTATCCTATGTATATTGCAGCCAGCCTCCTGTCTGATACTTATCAGGCACTATCTTGATGTTGTGATTTTTTTCCTGCTTTCTCTTTCACTATTCTGTACTATCCCATGCGGCATCCGCACAACATTACATGAGCAGCGAGAGACAGTACCATCTCCGCCTGCTGGTAGGACAGTGTGGTTATCACAACTTTGCCTATTCACCTAAAAGTGTATATAGCCTGAAGGCTTTCATTATAATTGTGTGACAGGAGCCTTTTGCCATCAGCAGTAACTGTAGGAGTCTCTGCGCCCCCCTCAATACAGCTTGTGTTGTAGGGTCCGTCACATAGGAATTATGTTTACTGAAAAATTGACTTTTTGAGAAAACATAAAGCCAAGTAAATCTCAGGTGGTCACAATGAGCCACCTGAGGAGAAGGGCTCCAGGAGTTTCAGATAGAAGGGAATAACTAAACAAGGTAATACTAGCTCACTGGTATATACAGCGAGGGGGGGTGGAGGGTCTGCGTACATAATGAATGAGTGTCTCTTCAATACAAAATAGTACTGAAATTATCAATATTACTATCACTGTTATCAGCGGAGTCGAGCAATAAAATGTCAAAGATTGCCGGTTGAGAACATGAAGCAATAGCGTCCCTCTGGTAGTTATGATAATAAATGATACATTTCTATATTGCATTGTAGGTGACTATTATTGGCTCTACAAGTTCGGCCACATAGTCATTTTCTCCTCGATTTTTTATTTAATTTCCATTTGCTCAAAATCATATTTCCCTTTTTCTCCTCTCAGGTGACTATGGAATGGACAGTTCAAGTAGAAAAGTTTACTGGGGCAATGGGGAAGTCAAAGGGAAAAGTATGTTTTATACTTTTATACGTTTTGTTTAAAAAAAGAATTTCTATGAACTTAAAACCATGAAAATATAATTAAAGTATAAGAATATAATTGTTTATGGAGATTTCATAGTTTAAATACACATAATAAGTTGACTACCTGTACAGATACTGACACAACAATTCTGGTTAACCCTTTCCAATCCAATTTGTATCCTGGTATTCCTAGGGGGCTTACACTTTTTCTGCTGTTATACAACAGCGCTATATGCTGGCTAAAGCCAGTACTGCATGAGGTGACACGTTGGATAGGCTCCAAAAGCAGAGAGGCTGGCAATATACAGTAAGAGAACCCTGACGGATTTCTTCCAACATCTGAACTGCACCTTCAAATCATAATGTCTTCAGAGGTCAGACAGTGGATTGGAAAGGGTTAAGCTTAGAAACTGACAGCACTTTACTTACCCTTCTTTGTCAGAGATTTGACCTGACAGTCTAGTTCTAACAATGTATAACAAATGGCTATATAAGTGAAGTTTTTATAAACAGTGGTATATGATGCTTTTCTTTTTTTTCAGCCTATAAGGAAGCAGTTTCATCTTCATCAAGATTTGGCTCACTACCGCCAAGTAAGCTATCAATTGTACAGGTGTAGATGGTGTTAAAGAGGGTTTTCAGGGAAATACTTTTGATCACATTTCCTCAGGATAGGTTAACAATAGTTGATCGCCGTGGTCCACCGCTCAGGACCCCACCTGACCAGCTGATTGGGCACCCACTGTCAGCACCGCCATATACAGCTTTCGTTCTAACCCCTGTGTGTAGTGTCGCTGACAGTGGACGTCCACTCAACCAAGATCCAAAGGGGTGGACCCCAGATGATCAACTATTGGTGGCCTGTCCTGAGGATACGTCACCAATAGTATTTCCCTTGAAAACCTGCTTCATTTTACTTGCAATGTGAAATAGAGTGTTTAGAGGGCTCTTGCAGTTGGGGTTGCTTTTACTTCATATTGGGGTGGTCATGCTATGCACATTAAATACAAGCATTCATCATGCCAAAATAATGTTTGTGGAGCAAAAAAACATTAACTTAAAGATTGCTACATATATAGAACATATAATATTTGGCAGGAATTTTTGCACTATTTTTAGAATTCTAGAGTCAAGGGGAGTCAAAACAACCAAATGTTCTATCAGATTTAACGGACGTTACAGCTGGGAGTTCTCTGCTCAGGACCCCCACTATTAAGGAGAAAAACTCCAACCTAGGGCCTCACACCCGTATTAAGGTTTTCAGTTACAATTTTATCTCTCTGTTACATTTTTGAAGCAGAAAAATGCAATTCAACGTTTAATTTCTTTCCTTATTGATTTCAATGGGTTTTAAAAAAAAAATTAAAAAAATGGAATGCTGTCCGTTTACTTTCATTCCGTTATGTTTCCATTTTTGGAAAACTATTTGTTCTGGTTAAAAACAAACATAACGGATCGGAAGCAAATTGACAGCATTTTCGGGGGGAAACCCATTGAAATCAATAGGGAAAAAAATGAAATTCATAATTAGCTTAGCATCCTAGGCCATAAAAAGGTAATTCTGTGTAGCATACAATTAGCAGGTAGTTGAATTACTCTTAAGGCTATGTCCTCATGAGCCATAATGTGCAGTGGAAAAAAAATCCACTGAGGATTCCTTGTGAAATTTGCTGCAAAATCTGCTGGGACTTCTCATAGAATTGAGATGTTGCGTAGTGCGAACTCCAATGAAAGTCCAGGAAATAGAGGAAGTAGATTCAACTCATGGCTTACTTGTAGAAAGACGCTTGGTGGTTGCAACATCCAATTATAGAGGCACAGTTCACTTTAAAGCAGTTTCTGTGTTGGTGGTGGCTGCACTTCCTCAAGCTGGTTTACCTCCATGCAGCAGTTTGCTTCCTAGACTCTCTCTATCTGTAGGCCAGCTGCACTGAACTCATCAGCTTCTTTAGTTAGAAACCTTCACATCAGTGGGACTTATCTTAGCCTCATCTGAACCGCCACACATAGGGATAACAGGAATCAGCTTAGCCTGGACTTTTAGCACCTGTGCTCTTTCACTCAGTAGTTGTCCTCACATTTGCACCCCTTGGCATGGGAACAAAACGAACATTACATCTTCTTCTGTAAGCTTACACTAATCTTATCTTCTGCACTATACTTTTTCGTTTAAAGGTCCTTCTACATGGTCTAATAGTCTTTTCAGCGACTGCACGAGTGCTGACGTCACCGCTAAGGTCGTCGGGGCTCGTGCAGAGCATTCAAATTGAAAGTCTTGCCGGCGGTTCGCTGGCTTCTCGTCCGCTTCTCACTTAGCGCCCTTGAGAAGCGCTGAGCTTTTACACAGGACGAGAAGCCAGCGAGTGCTAATGAGGTTTTTTAAGCTGACTGTGATGTCCATATGCCCTAACAGGACATATAAACAAGAGGTGCCTTCATGATACAACCCTTTTAATGTAATGCATTTGATTTGGAACACTGTATCAGAAAAATGGAGCTCTGACTACTATTAAGATATATTATACATAAGATTTCCAAAAGTGCTACTGCACCCCAGCATTTCGGCTTTTCTTGCATGTTTTTGGGAGGTATGGGGGAGTGCCCTACCTGCAGGAGAGTTAAGTAAGACACAGGGTTTCTCCTACAATGGCATGTACATCCTTTAATGATACATCAGCATTTATATAACCTTCCTAACTAAAAGTTAATGTATTACTCTTCTTCATTAGCTAAATTCCAGGAAATGCAGTGTTTATACTTCCTGTGCTCAATGTATGCTCACATGTAGGACCTTAGTCTTCATAAATGTCTAAAACATTATCTTTAGTATTAATCAACATCTTATTAAATCTCTATAAATGTACTCTAACACTTTGGTGTTTTCCCTACATGGTTAACTTTTTTAATCCGCCTTACAGGTAAAAATGAAATCCAACATCCTCCGTTTTCATTCTTCACCCCCAAAATCTGCCACCAGAGGGCATTACATAGACTTTATTAAGGGGTTATTCCATTGTAGCATAAAATTGTTTATGTTCATTTTAATCAAAATCTCTTCTAAATGAGTGAAAACTTCAAGAAAACTGCCAGCTATGGAGAACAATGGAAAGGGTTGGTGGTGGGCCTTTGATAGTAGGGCAGCCTTATATAATAGTATAAAACTGGATTATGGAGCAACCCATTTGTAAAATTTAGGCAAACATATGAATATTGTTTTAACATCTGGATGAGGGAATTTCTCCGGATTAACTACATATATTAATCTTCAGCCACAGGTGTCAGCTCAAGAGTAAATCTCGGCTCTTCTCGGTCACGAAATGCACAGTCCTCCACTTCTACTCTATCACTTTCACCAAACTCCACCTTTGATAGAAAGACCTACCGCTCCAGCTCCCGCCAGGTAGAATATGAAGGTAGGTACTGCCCACTAGTGGCACCTCATGTTGTTGCCCTAAATCATGTGTCCTCTGATATATATAAGCGACATATCCGTGTCATGTATTTTAGGAAGTTCTAGTGGAAACTCATCGCTAGAGTACACCAGAGAAGAAATGGGTATGTACCTGAATGCCCTATGAAGCAGATTTATATGCAGTGAATGGGTTTGTGCTGGGTAGCGGGTCTGTATGTAAAACATAGATCATTATCTGTATGTCGTATTTTTAACCTAGAATTAATTTTTTCTATTTTTGCAGCATCCCCTACTACTAGAGGTCGTTCTATGAGCAGAGGTGAGAACATGTTAGACGCTGACATTTGCACTTTATATTAAGGGGTAGGGATACAAAAAAAAAAGAAAGTAGAAACATCTTTGACACAGTGTTAGCCAGTAGAACAAAATATGAATGTTCTCAGTAAGAGAAACCAAGTGATCTTGTAGATGTGATACCTTTTAATGGCTAGCAAAAATATATGATGTTACAGCTAGGTTTCAAAACGACTGTACTTGGGTTTTTTCATCAGGCTTCTAGTAGGATATATCTGAAGAAGTGTGTATATATATATATATATATACATACACACACGTGTACATAAAAGGGCACAACCATAGTGATACCAGATAAGGATGTGAGAGTTTTATGATCTCTGGATTAATGTTAGCTAAGGGGCCTGCACCAGATCCCGCCACCCCACCATAAAACCCAGAATCAGGTACACAACATTGGACGTAGAACATGTGAATTGTATCATATATTAATGAATATTATTTTTTCTCACCTTCTCTGCCAGCCAACAATTGTTTTAATCATCCAGTTTAAATATAAAACTATATTTCTATTCTATTGCTTACTGTTTTACAGAGACTCAAATCCGCACCCGTCTCCAAAGTAACTCTCCCTCCTCACGATGTAAGTCATGCTTCTGTCATTGTAGAATATATTCATTTTGCTGTTTATGTTTATGAGAGTCATAGTAATGTGCATCATGGATGCAGTTGGAGTGACAGGTGGAGCATGCGCTCTGAGTACCAGATGCCACTCTACCATTGCCAGGGTATTTAGATGCATGGCAATGGCAGTGAGTTAAATTTTTGCCCAGGTGAAGGAATGCCCAACTACGACTCAGAGGTATGTTATACTCTCATACTGATCTCATACATTTTACCTCTTTGCATTGAGATTATTGGTCATTTTTGTGAAATCATAGTGAAAATAGCTATACATAAGTTTACCATATATCTAATAATGTGCAAAAAATTTTCTCTAAGCCTTATGCAGATAAAATAATCTTGAGCAAGGACAAGGAGTCCCTACAGCTCCATATACAGAGCCATTGACACTCAGTGTTGTCACCATATTGTGCTTGATACAATGTTCTGCAATGACACTCTTCCATAGAAACAGTGCTTACAGGGCTGAAGAGCTCCGTAATATGAGGTCCAATGGAGCATGCTATGATTCATATTGGATACAGTGGTACTAGTGTAGTATGTCTCCACCGGAACTAGGCTCAACTGCACGTAGCGCCCAGGGTGTAACCTGGGCGTTTCTTTGAGCTGAGGCCGCTTCCCAAAAGCTCCAAGCTCAAGCGGGTGCTGGCTCTTACTGATAGCCGGCCTCATGCTGCAGCTCCGAGCTCAGTGGGAGCCAGCTGTAACTGATAGCCGGGCCTCCCACTGAATCAGAGAGAGCTTTCTCTGTATTGGTCATTGGATCCCTGCGATGTAATCGCGGAGGGCCGACTGGTTGTCATGGCAGCAGGACGCCATATATAGGCATCCTGCTTTGCCATCACCCCCGAGAATCACGAGCTTTGGTAGTGGGAGCCGGATGTTACTGACAGCCACCCTCCCACTGCATCATTGGAGGTGCATCAAACCAACAACCCCCGCTGTTAACCCCTTATATGATCTACGTAGGGAGCTCCCTCTGTTTTCTCATCGGACTCCCGCGATATAATCAGGGAGGGCCGACAGGTTGTCATGGCAACAAGATGCCAGATATAGGAGTCCTGCTTTGCCATTGCCTATGATGCAGCTTGAGGCAGGCTATCTGTAACAGCTGGGTCACACTGAACTTGGAGCTTTTAGGAAGTGGGCTCAGCTGCAGGTAATGCCGAGGTCATGGCCTCGGCGTTACCTGCAGCTGAGCCTACTTCTGGTGGAGACATACTACACTAATACTGGATACAGTATGGCCCTATAGGTTGTAGTTTGAGTATTTCTACCATTTTTATTTAATGAAACAACATAATAAAATAATATTAAAGACAATTTAAATCATACATGGATGTGTAATATCGATTTAGGGGCAGAACTTGATGATGTTAAGAAAATGGTGAAAGGTGGCCGCTCCACCAGCATGAGTCCCATCAGATCCCCAACTAATACCCTTCCCATTCCTAAAAAAGCAACAGTGGAAACAAAGATAGTAATGGAGAGCTCCCAATTAGGTGAGTGCCTGCTAGAGAATATCTCTTTATACCATCTTACTACCTGTACATTCATATCGACATAATCACTGGCTCTTTGATACAGTTTCAGGATCTTATGACACAACCATAATGAAATCTGCTCTCCCATCCTTCATGTGGACCTCCACACTTCCTGCAGGGTCCTCCACAGCTACCCATCAGAATAATATGGTCAACATGGCTTATGGGTCATCTATGATAAATGCTCATTCTGCAGGATCAGGTAAATAATATACTAAGCATTTAGCTCAGTTGCTTTATTTTAATTTGATTTCTTTTCTTCCATTTTCAGTATTTGAAGTTCCAAACAATCTGGCCCCCTGCTATCACTCCTTGCATCCAGGATTGAATTGCTCCTCTGCAGCTATATACTAGTGTATTGGGGGCCATATGCCGTCCACGTTAGTCCACAGACAGCATATGACCCCATTATAGGTCTATCAGGCTATGTAGATTGGTGTTTTTGATGGTTTGCATGAAAAAACTCATGGCATGTCCTATTCCTGTCTGTATCATGGACGAGAAATACGACATGCCAGTGCATGTGAATGTGCTGTGTCCATGTAATTTGGACAGCACACAAACTGGTGCCTGGGTGAGGCCCAATGCAAGTTGTGCCCGAGCCTCTCTGGTGCAACCTCCGCTCACTGCTAGTGTGCACCTAGTCTTACCGGTAGTATAACATATTCCTCACCTCCTTTCCATTCATTTGTATTTTACAGATAACATATAACTGGGTTGTCTGGTTTACAAAAATCTATTTTCAAATATCCGACTAAAGGCTTTCTGACTTAATAAAGGTTTTTCATTTGGACTTCCATCATTGAGCTTCAGTTGAGAGCTATAGAGTCTCTGAAACAGGTAGATGGGCAGTAGTAACCCTGCTTGGCTCAGGCAAAGGCTGTGGGGGAACAACTCAACTCCATCTGCTTACCCTATCAATAGAATTTCCTGGATCACACTTAGCCACTAGTACGGAATCTACTCTGTAGGTATCAAAAACTAGGACCCCACTGGGTGAGATCAACACTCGGTTATAGTGGACATAGTTACTGAAAAACTCCCAGTTACAGGGTTGGTGTCCCTGGATGAGATACTGAAAGACAACCATGATAATTCCATAAACTGCTTGAAACTTTTATTCTGTGATGTAAAGCCCCATTTGCACAGAAAGATGATCGCTCAAAATTCATTCAAAAGTTAGGATGATTGGCAGTTTGAGCGATCATTTTGCATAAGCTGCTAATGGGCACTAATGCCCATTAGTAGTTTATTAGCTTAATTTGCATGTAAATAAGCCTCCCTTCTCTGTATGCTGATAACAGCAGGTGGTCTGTTATCTGCATATAGCCCCTTTGTTCTGCCACAGTACTGGAGCTGAATACAATATTATCAGCAATCCCATGGAGAATCACAGCGTAGGGTCCATGGTATCAGCTGACCAGCTGAAGGATGGATTTTGAACTTAACTAAAAATCATCGTTTGGACGAAAAGCAAATGATGGTATCATTTACACGCAACGATTATCGCTCAAAAGACATAATTTGAGCGAATTTTGAGCGATAATTATAGCATGTCAATGGGGCTTAACTCGGTAACAACAAGTATCAGCATAGAGATCAGATAGCAGGTGGCCTTAGAAACTGGTGGAACGCAAGCCAAATTTTTCTTCTCTGTGCCTTGAACCATAAACCAGACTCTACACTCTGTCTCTTACTGTAGCCCACGATGTATATTATCTCTGCCACTTTCTACACTGAAGATGGGAGCTTCCCCTTATGTCTTGCTGAGCCCCGTAAACATGGCGCCCGCCTGATTTCCTTTTCCGGTTTATGGACCACCCATTTCTTCCCTAATTTAAATAGACATGTCAGGTTATTATTAACAGAATTTTGAACAATAGAAACAAAGTCACAGTCCCACCCCTTTACATATGTCTGTGTAAAAAGAAAAAAGTTTGGTACGATGTTAGCCAGTAGAGCAAAATGTGATTGTTCTTAGTAACAGAAACCAAGTAATCCTGTAGATATGATAGGTTTGAAAGCTCGCTGCAACATCATGTCTTTTTGATAGCCATTAAAAGGTATCATATCTACAACATTACTTGGTTTCTCTTCCTGAGAACAATCACATATGTCTGTGTGATACTTGGGTAGTCCATTGATTTCAATAGGCACCATGTAATACTTCATTTTCCCTGCGGTGGCACTGCAGGGAAATTAAGCACTAGGTTTCTCAGCAGATTACAGCTGATTGCTGGAGCTCCAAGCTGAAAAACCATATGTGATCAACTTATTTTTTAGAGTCTGTCTAATAAAAATGGATAATCCAAATAACAAACTTCTCCAAAGTAAAATAGAACTCCTTGAGAGCAGAAAACTGATTTTTTTTTGACAACGGGAATGACAGATATATCATGAAGGAATTCTCAGAATCAGAATGATTTTTAATTGTATTTTTTTTCTAATTATGAATAGACTTTAATCACCTCTTTGTTTTATTCACAGTATTTGGTGTGCAAAACAATTTGCCCCCATTATCCTCCCAAGTAACAGCATCAGTCCCTGTTGTCAGTGGCTCAGCAACAGCTGCAAACTCTTCAGGTGAGCGTGTGGAGCGTGATGGATCACCTGATTCCCAATACAAGGAATGACTGAGCATAAGGTCTCTTCCACACGGGCGACAGTGATATCGCCGTAAGAAAGTCGCAGCAATGTTGCATCTGTGTTCTATGCGATATTGCTGCGTTTTCTCGTGGCAATATCACAATTTTGTGACACTACAAGTCACACGTGGCGCTTTTTGTAGCGCTCTTTTTCGGGGATTTTTGGGGGGCTTGAAATATAAGACGTACCCCAAAAATAAGGTCTAGCCCCGGCACTTGTTTGATGTCTTCTTGTCAACGCCTCCTGGATTAGAGGTTCAAAATCCCCGCCTCCAGGAAACGCTGGCTGTGATTGGTTCTCGAGCGCCGCAGTTCAGCCAATCAGAGCCAGAGCTCGATGAACCAATCACAGCCATTGCATTGAGTTGTATTGAATGGCTGTGATTGGTTCATCCAGTGCTGGCTGTGATTGGCTGAGAACCGATCACAGCTAGTGCTTCCTGGTGGCGGGGTTTTTGAAACTCCAATCCAGGAATAGCTCACAGAAGACTTCAAACAAGTGCCGGGAACCTGCGAGAAGTGCGGCGAACCTGACAGTGGCTGGTAGGTGATGTATTTTTTTTTATGTAGCTAGAGCTTATTTTAGGGCTTTTACAGTAGGACTTCCTACTGTAAAAGTTGCATTGCACCGCATGAAAACTGTGTTTTCGTGCTATGCAACAGAAAGGAAGGCTCCATAGTAAAACATGGGCTACAAAACCTCGCAAATTGCAGCAATATTTAGCAACCCCAATTCTTTTTCTCGCAATGTAGCAGGCTACAAAACATCGCTAATGGGACGGAACCCATTGGAAAGCATTGGCTTCACATACATGCGATTTGTAGCACTGTCGCATCACGAGAAAGTCGCACGATTTTCTCGCCCCTGTGAAACTGGCCTAAAGTACAACTGGATTTGTGAATATAATCTTTTTTATGTCTTTAAGGTTATGGAGTACAGAAACATGTAACGCAGAACACCCAGAGCTCCGGAATAGGAAGCAATGGTTGCTCCTCTGCAAGTGGTAAGCACCTATAATAGGACTCTAAACATAAAGTCAATAACAAATAAAAGTGCCGTTTATACAGTAGATAGAGCGCTAGTAATAATCATTCTTATGGAAGTTAATAGTTCTGGAAGTTCCCAGCATTTGAGATATGTGACATAAAGTCATGGTCAATGTTCATTTTTCAGTTACCACCACTAAAACCCAAGGCGATGATATCCTCAGTAAAGAGTACAAGTTCCTTCTCCTGGAGAAAGAAAAGGCCCCAGCTAGGAAGGAAGGAGACATGCTGATAATGTCTAAGGACAGCGGCAAGGTCTTCACTGCATCCTCTGTTGGCCATTCAGGTACACATCTGTGTTCTATCAATCCAAGCCTACCATGGCCTGTGATCTCTATTGCAAGCAATAATGCATCATCATAACAATCATAGCTTTTCTGGTTCAAGTACCCTACAGGAACATTAAAAGTGTTAGAAAAAATAGTAAGAAAAAAAATACACATAAAAAAAATAGTAATAAAAAAAACTTTTTTGCGCACTTTCCCCTCTTTGTATAAAAAAAATCCCCACATATTTGGTATTGTATCCGTAACAATCTGTACAATAAATTGAATACACTGTAAAACAGGGAGGCGAAATGCTTATTTTGTTCATTTCACCTTCCAAAAATATGCAATAAAAGTGATAAAAAAGCCATATGTATCCCAATATTGTACTAATAGAAACTACAGCTCATCAGGCAAAAGACAGGCCCTCACAGAGCTCGGTCAATGGAAAAATAAAGGAGTTATGAGACTTTGAATGTAGCCATGCGAAAAAAGGGGTTTTGTTGTGCAAAAAAGAACATAAAATAAAATTTAAATTTGGTATCGTCGTAATCGTACCAACCCACATAAATAAATAAACATGTCATTAAGGGCCCACTTATATAGCTGTAGGTTTTTTACGTACGCCCGCCAGTGCCCTAAAAATGCCTGAACGGCAAAAAGGCCCGCCGCATATACGCCGAGGCTGCAATGCCTGGGATGACATTCCTCCTTCCCTGCCCCTCGCCAGCTCACTTCCTCTCTCTCCCCCCCACCCCCCGCCATTTGCAATGGGAAGCGGCGGGACAGGGGTGAGCTAGGCTCCCACCCCTTATCCGCAGCCAGCAGTGGGAGGGGGTGAAGAGTCCCATCCCGCCCCCTCCCATTGCAAACAGTGGCAAGGGGCAGAGAGGAGAAGAGAAGGGGGAGAGAATTTACCAGTCATGCTGCTAAACTCCCTCCACCTCTCTTCTCCGGCAGCTAGCATAGGCTCCCATAGGAATCTATGCAGCTGCCGCCGCTGGCTTGGGGCGCCAGGTCTTGCGCTTTTATGCCAGGGAAATACACCCCTGTGCACTGATGCATTGTAAGCCAGTGCATCAGGAGGGCCACGTATATCGGCCGGGTGTGAAAACCCGGCCAATATACGCCCTTGTGAATAAGCCCTTATGCTGTATAATTAGAGGCTTATTCAGATGGGTGGATGTCGGGTTTTCATGCCCGGCTGCTATACGCTGCCCCTCTCTGCAGCGTATAGCAGCCGGGCATGAAGACCCGACATCCACGGGACGTCAGGACGAGCTGGGAGCAGTGGACTGAGCTCCCACCCCTCTGCATTTAGCCACTATTTGCAATGGGAGGTGTGGGTGGGGGGCAGAGCTATGTTTTGCCCCGCCTCCTCCCATTGCAAACAGTGGTGAGGGGTGGAGAGGGGGTGGGAGCTCAGTGCACTAGGTCCCTCCCCGCCCCCTCCCCTTGCAGAGAAGAGCAGCGTATATCGGCCGGCCATGACAACCCGACCGATATACGTCCGTCTGAATAAGCCCTTATGCTGTAAAAAAAAAACAATGGCAGAATTGATGTTTTTTTCTCCCTGCCCTCCAAAAAACTAGGTAAAAGTTTAACATTTTATGTGTACCCAAAAAATGTTAGCCATAAAAACTATTGTTTGTCACTCAAAAAACATGTCCTCATTTGGCAATGTCAATGGAAAAATGAGAAATGAATGCTTTTGCAAAAGTAGAAATGATGATCCAAAAAAAATCATCAACTCTTAAGGCGTTAATAACTAGAGATGAGCGAGCGAACTCGGTAAGGACAGATACTTGAGCGAGTATCATCCTTACCGAGTACCTGCCTGCTCGCCCACAAAGATTTTGGTGGCGGCGTGGGTGAGCGCTGTGTTGTGGGAGTGAGCAGGAGGGAGCAGGGGTGAGAGAGAGATCTCCCTCCTGTTCCCCCCCCCCCCCCCCCGCTCTCCCCTGCCGCTCCCCGCCGGCACCCGAGTATCTGTCCTTAACGAGTACGCTCGCTCATCTCTATTAGTTAACTACTACAGTCTCAGAAGTATTTAACTCTTTGAATAGAATTCTTCATAAGAGCAGACATTTGCAAATCAGGTGTTGTATCTCAAGCATACCTGATGCAACTAATCAAGATAGGGGTAAAAAAAAAAGAGTGATCCAAAAAGTTAAGAGAAGAGAACATTACCTTGCACAAACAAAGAAAAGAATACAAAAAGATTATAAAGGCGCTGAATCTTTTTAGATATAGTTAGAAGCATAGTCACAAGTTCAAAGTTTAAGGAACACTGACTACCTGGACGTGGCAGAAAGAGGAAGCTGCCACCAGATTCATGAGGAGGCAGATGATCAAAAAGCCTCCAGTAACTGCAAAAGAGCTGCTGTAAGATTTGGTGACAGCGGGCACTGAGGTTTTGGGATTCTGTTCTGTGGAGCAATGAAACAAAACTGGAATTGTTCTGGCATATGGGTCTGCGTTATGTCTGGAGAAGGAAGAATGAAGCACATACTGAAAAGACCCCCCTGCCTACAGTGAAGCATGGCGGTGGCTCGGTGATGCTCTGGGGCTGCTGTTCTTCCTCTGGCACTGGAAACCTGCAGCCGGTGGAGGGCAAGATGGATTCAATCAAGTATCAGGAAATCCTGGGAAAAAAGGTCATGCCTTCTGTGAGGAAACTTATTGGACCTTCCAACAGGACAATGATTCCAAGCATACCTCAAAGTCCACCAAGGCTTGGTTGAGAAGCCGTCTTCGAAGGTTCTAGTGTCTATCACAGCCCCCTGACTTTAAAACTGTACAGAATGTTAGGTGAGATTTGAAGAAATATGTTGCAGCGTGCAAACTCAAGAATACTAGTGAACTGGAGGCCATGAGGATTGGGCTGAGATTCCTCACGAATGCTGTCAGAAGCTGGTGTCTGGCTATGTACCAGGTCATAACCACAAAAGGTGCTTTACTAAGCCTTGCAGGCGCTTGTCAGGAATGGGTTGAGTAATTCCGAGACTGCAGTAGTCATTAAAAGTGTCAATTTGTATTGATTTCAGAGAAACTACTTGTTATATTAGTTGTGTTGAGCTGCTTTCACATCTGCGGTGGGGATTTCCGTTTTCCTCCTCCATTCGGGGAACAGGAAAGGGGAATTTCTTGGCCGAACGAGTCCATCTTATGATGGAACGAACAGCGCTGAACGGACCCCATTGACTATAATGGGGTGCGCTCAGTTTCTGCCCAGCTACCCAGCATTTTACTAGTATTTTGTACTGGATCTGCAACAGAAGGTTCTAACGCATGAAGGCAGCCTAAATTGTTCTTGTTTGAATTTTTTTTTGCCAACAGCTCAAAATTTGTAAATTTGGCAAATAAACCTATTTTGCAATGGGGTTGAATAATTTTGATTGCAACTCCATAGGTAAGCATTTAGATTCCCACACACATTTGACAACAGATCTTAGTGGACCCAGGCAATTATCGGGTGTGTATAGAAACCTCCCTACTTTCCCCCAAGAGATGAAATTAGGGAGAAAAAAATTGGGCACATTAAATTTCAACACCAATCCTTTTGTCACCCTGAAGATCAGCCACCGCTGGAGCTGTCTGGATGCAGATTTTAGCTGAAACAAATATTTAGTACCCTAATTGCCTTTAAGAGGGTTAGTTCACCTTCAATACATTACCATAATTGCTTGTGCATGCTATGAAGTTAATTCTTGCCCCTATAGGTTCATACAGTGAAGACAAACAAGCAACAGCCAATATGAAAACCTCATACAAGGCAGAAGCCAATGGTAAGAAATACTATCATAGTGACCATCTTAGTTGGCACGTCGCATGTAATACACACTATAATAGTATTCTGTATTCCTTCTTCCTGTCTCAGGTGGGTTAAACGCAACAAGAGATAAAGCCACATATGCAGGTAAGGAAAGTCAAAAATGGGACGAAGCCAATGAAAAAACGGGTTGAAATGAAAACTAGTACTATTCCCCTTTAAATGTTACCATGAGCAGAGCGTAATGTTGGCAAATTCCATTAGGCCAATTAGGAGCCTGTTTAGTATTGATTTTTTTCCAAAGTATAGCATCAAGAAATATGACATCATTTTTAGGAAATTTGTATGAAATCAGGAGGATTGCTATGGGTGCTGTTTTATGGTCCCCTACAACTCTCTGCATATTTGAAACCATAATATGCTCACGTATATGACCAGGATATTGATTGCTCTGTAATTTACTTTATGATTCAATGCTCTACGCAGAAATAACTCAAGTTGATGCAGAGAGAAGACAAGGTGGAGCGGCCTCCGCCTGTGGACCATGTTCTTCTTGCTGTAAATGGTGGATGTGGCCACTTGCTTTGCTCCTGGGTCTACTCCTTCTTCTGGGATTGCTCTATGGACTTCTCTCTTTGTGTAAGTAAGCGCTGTGATTGGATCTAGCGCCGGCCAATCACAGCTAGCGCTCAATCATTCACAGCCAATCACAGCCTGACAGAGGGGGATGACAGAGCCGAGCAGAGAGGACAGTGGGGGATGACAGCTGGGAGAATTCAAGCAGCTTGCCTCACCACCGCCGGGAACACAGAAATTGAAGCAGCTTTCCGCACTGCACCCAGGGACACAGACGCCGGCTGGGAGGTGAGTATAGAGGTTGTTTTTTTTAACCCTTCCCTGACTCGTGTATAAGCCAAGGGGGCTTTTTCAGCACAAAAAATGTGCTGAAAAACTTGAATTATACTCAAGTATTGGTGTGACTACCCTTTGCCTTCAAAACAGCATCAATTCTAGTTAGTTTCATACAGTTTTTAAAGAACTTGGCAGGAAGATTGTTCCAAACGTCTTGGAGAACTAACCACAGATGTTCTGTGGATATAGCCTTACTCATATCCTTCTGTCTCTCCATGTAATCCTGGACAGACTCGATGATGCTGATGTCAGGGCTCTGTGGGGTCGTATCATCACTTCCAGGACTCCATGTTCTTCCTTAAGCTGAATGCACACAGGCAGGAATTCCGCTGCGGGATTTCCCACAGAATTTCCGCCCGTGCCTGCTGCCATAGGATTGCATTATCTAATGTAATCCTATGCAGACAGACGCAATTTGACCACGTGAAATCTCGCGCTGTAAACAAATCGCGGCATGTCCTATTTCTGTGCAAGCCTCATAGAGGCCCGCACAGAAACGTCACTAGTGATGCACTGGCTCCGTTCTGCACATGTGTCGGCTGGCCGGAAGCCAGCACGTAGCAGAGCGGGGAGACGCCGGGAGGAGGTGAGCCGCAGTGGTCACTGTAGGGGTACAGGTCGCATCCCGCTGCGAGAATCCTCTGACCCGGCCGCCTGCAGGAGGCCTTACACTGAAGATAGTTTTTACTGACATTGGCTATATGTTTGTGGTCGTTGTCGTACTGCTGAATAGATTTGGAGCCAATCAGACACCTCCCATATGTCTGTATTTTTCAGCATTCAGAACACCATTAATCCCTACCAAATCCCCAACTGCATTTGCTGAAATGCAGCCCCAAATGTGCAAGGACCCTCCGCCATGCTTCACTGTTGCCTGCAGACACGCATTATTGTATCGCTATCCAGCCCTTTGGCAAACAAATTGCCTTCTGTTACAGTCAAATATTTCATCATTTGATTCATCAGCCCAGAGCAACTTCTTCCATTTTTCTGCACCCCAGTTCCTATGTTTATGTGAGTAGGTGAGTCACTTGCCTTATTTCTACATTGAAAGTATGGCTTGTTGGCTGCAATTCTTCCATGATGACCATTTCTATCTAGAATTCTCTGAACAGTAGATGATTGTCCTTGGGTCTAGGCATCAAGGAGAAAGTCCAGCTTGACCAACGGATAAACCAAAAATTTACTTTTATGGAAAACATTAAAAATGTTAGGCATTGGTATAATGACCATAATGCATCGAGAATATGTAACATTTTTTTGCTGACGCATTTTTGGTGCATGCAGTACCATTAGTCAACTAAGGGTCTCACTGGTTTCTACTAGTTCTGAGCTGATGGCACTGCTGGACATCTTCCACTTTGGAAGAGTAGTAAGCATGATGTGTCTTTCATCTGCTGCTCTAAGGTTCCTTGGCTGGCCACTGTTGCCTGTTTCTTTGTTTTTCTTCAAAAGAGCTTGAACAGCACATCTTGAAACCCCAGTCTGCTTTGAAATGTTTGCCTAGTAGAGACCTTGCTGATAGAGTATAACTATTTTGTCCCTTGTTGCTGTGCTGAGTCTTGCCGTGGTGGATGACATGTGACACGAAACTGTCTTCCTTAACCTCACCATTGTAGCAGAGTTTGGCTGTTCTTCATGATGTTTTAAGCCTCATACACAGCTGATTCTGTTTCATTTAATGACTGTGTTTCAACTTACATATGAAAATGCTGATCATTATCACCTGTTTGGTACTTTTGGTTGATCATACACCTGACAATAATCCTACAAAAACCCTGACTTTGTGCAAGTGCACCTAAAAGAATTGATGCTGTTTCGAAGGCAAAGTGTGGTCACACTAAATATTTATTTGATGTAAGTTTCTTTTTTGTTCATTCACTTTGCATTGTTTTTGAAGACATTTTTTCCACACCTGCCTGTCAAGTCCTCTTCAAAATGTGCCCTCACCATCAACTAGAGTTGTGCTACAGCCAAGTGCTGAGCCTTGCCTGTCTACTGCCTGTCCTAGTCTTGACCATACTACATCTAATGTTCATAGTAAATAATTGTCATGTTATATGTGACTGTGTGTATATTGCAAATACCCCATATTTTATCTTGGTATTCATTGTATATTCATTATGGAAAATGCATTGTGTAATACAGATCTGTGAATCTGAACTGTACTTTGTAATATAGATCAAGACCTGAAGAATCTGAAGGAACGTTTTGACGAACAACAAATCCGGGGAACCCCTGCTCGCCTTGTAGCACGTAAGGGGCATTGGAAAAGTTAATCTAAAACAGTTAGGCCTCGGTCACATGGACGTTTTTAGGTCCGATTTGCAGGCGCGCTTGCGATCTGCAGATTTATAGACCCAATGCAAAGCAATGGGATCGGTCACATGTCCGTTTTTGATGCGGATGTGCCGATAATTTTAGGACACACCGATTCGCAGAACGCATGTAACTGCGTTCTGTGCAAATCGGTGCTTATACATGCGCTCAATGGGGCCGGCGGCAGCAGCGCCGACCCCATTGAGAACATATACTAAGATTGTTCTCCTCTGCCACAGCTGTGCCACAACTGTGGCAGAGAAGAACAATGTTCTCCCATTAAAGTCAATGGAGCCGGCAATACAGCCGGCTCCATTGAAAGCAATGGGCTGCCGGCAAGCGCTGGATGAATTTTCGGGGAAGGGCTTAAAATATGCTTGCTACGTTAATGAATTGCACAATAGCTGCGAGAAGTCTGAGCAGAAGCTAGCTGCGGCCTGAAGTTGTGTGTTGCGAGTGAGCCCTGGAATGTTTGCTGCAGAAGATATTGGATGCAGCCAGGAAGTGTGAACTGTTTGAGAATCCCTGAAGTATACTGTCCGATATAATAATATAATATACTAATTTGATTTCCTAATGGTTTTGGTTTTGTGTTTTACAGCTGGTCAGAAAGGTGAACCTGGATCAAAAGGTAAAATTGTTTCATTTAATGTGTCAAATAAACTATTTCTCAGTAGATAGGAAGGACCTGGAGTTGTATCATACTCTGGAGAAGTAATAGCACAATAACAGAGATATCAGCTAATACGAAAGTCAATACTCAATCCACAGAGCACAATCTTGGTAAAAGTCCTTTGTGTCTATTTACAATAACACCAACAGGTGGCGCTATTGCAGTATGGCATCATAGGTCATTGTGTATATAAGTTCCAACATCACAATTGCTGGAGACAATAATATAGGGAATTTGCAGGCATCAGAATATTTGGAGGGGATTAGTTTTAAGGTTACATTTTTGGTACAATTGAAAGTTTTGGAATTTTCTAATATTTTTTTTTCATTGTTTGCTGTCAGTGAATAGAAACATTCTTGTTGGTGAATAACCTTCACAGACATAATGTTACGATCGTGTGGGCAGGCAAAGCATGGGGCCCACACGATCACACCCAAAAGGGATAGAATGGATGGGATGGACGCACACAGGTAGCACCAGGGTCACACGGGATTCACACAGGTTTCAGGCAACTGACCCTGTTCTACACGGGAGGATGGCATGGCCCTACCTAAGCGGGGAACATTGCCCCAATAAGGGCAGCCCGGCGGTCTTCGGATCTGGGCCCTAGCTGATCCTAGGAACCACGCCACAGAACTGGAGACATACGCATGCTACATGACAGACAGAACCACAGGATACACAGCATACAGCAGCCACAATGCAACCACTAGAACAGATGATAAGCTGAATATAAATACCAGGTATTGGTTGACAGTTTGTACAAAACATGGAAGCTAGCAGGCCACTTCACGGCTCCTGGTTATACCGCTAGTCCCTACACTAACCAGGAGTCCAGAAGAATCGGACAGAGTTCACACAGAAAGCTGAAACAGGACAGGACACAGATAGCAGGTCACGCAGCAAACTGACACAAAACTGACAGAATTTAAACGTACAAACGGACATGAACCAGCAAGACAGAGATTACTCAGCAAAGCTTGCAACAGGACAGAACAGAGCACTGGACACACAGCCAGCTGCATCAGGAACAGGACAGAGTACAGGGCACACAGCCAGACAGACTCCACTCAGAGATCACATGCACACAGATGAAACTCACAGCAAGTCTATGTGTCCTCATACCAGGGGGAATAGACAGTGAACTACACAAGCTCACATAGGGAATCGTGTCAAGTTACACCAACTGACACACAGAACAGACAGTGAACTACACAAGCTGACCTAGGGAACAGTGTCAAGTTACACCAACTGACACACAGAATAGACAGTCAACTACACAAGCTGACATAGGAAACAGTGTCAAGTTACACCAACTGACACTCAGAATAAGACATAAGACCTTTGGAGGCTGCCCCTGTACAGGGGGAAGGAAAAGGGGGCTGCATGTACTGCAGACTAGGACTACAGGTGTCCAAACAATCTTGGGGAAGCAGAGAGACAATAGGCCTACTTGCAAACACAGATCAGAGTGGGAACAAGCTGAACATGACTGATAACAAGTTACAGGACACAGACATAACATGAGTGCTCACCCTAGGGTCCAGCCAGAGACTGACCAGGAGCTGGGTTTATATGTGAGCACAGACCCAGGAGATTGGCTAGCAGGAAGTACCACACCCAGCCAGCTCAATTAACCCTCAACCACCTGACTGTGCTGCTAGGAGTACATAGTACAACAAATCCCAGCAGCACACGTAACACATAATGCCTGCATTGGATTTGCCCTGGACTCCATACTGATACATTTTACTGACAAAGAGGCATTGTAGCAAACTCAAAGCACTTGGGCTTAAACAGGATTGCCTACATTTGTTATGCTTTAAAGGCGGTTTCAAAAAGGCGTATGCCCAATTGCGCACGCTTCAGGCAATGTATTTGCGTCATGAACTTAGCTTTTTTGCACATGTATTTTCTGTACTTTTTACACCTGTGGGGCATGTTTGTTTGTGAGCAGCAGATGAACACACCCTAATTTAAATGTCTATTTAGCCTAATGAGTTCCAGATGTGTTCTTCTTCCTGTGGAATTGCACAACATATTGCGCATCTGCTTGCGTATAGCATGCCCATTTGCACCCCCCCCCCCCCCCACAGACTTTTCTAGGGACCTTTAGTGTGCAAATATGCAGAAAGATAGAGCATGTTTTATCTTTTTTTGCGTGCTTGAAATGTGCCTGCAAAGTATGACAAAGCATTATGTAGTCATAAACCTTTATTTACAGAAGACTAGACTACCCCTTTAAGACAATGAAGCGTTATTATCTGCATAGCCATGCAATATTTCTTCTGTTTACCTCAAAGTATATTGTTTTCACTTTCAGGTGACCCAGGAGTTCAAGGAGAAAAAGGTTGGAAATCCATGTTATATCTTATATTTATTGCATTGAGTGCTGTATTGGATGACCATTTGGGCAACAGGATAATGCTGGAGGGCCCATTTATTAAAGTGCATGGATTACAATTTATCTTCTCAAACCATTTGTATTATAGCTCTAGTGATTCATAAGAGGTCCATGACATTTAAAGCGGTTTTACCACTAGAATACGGGATAAATGTCTGATCGCTGAGAGTCCGATTGCTAGAACCCACTGCAAGAATGCTGCATTTGAATGGAGCAATGTTGTATATGCATAACCACCGGTTCATTCACTTCTATGATATGGAGGGTGAATGCAGAAAACACATCAATCTCTACCTGTCCCATTGAAGTGAATGGAGCAGTGGTTTAGTGTGCAGATAGGGCATAAATGACTTTGGTGGTAAAACCCCTTCAATGCTCGGGGAATCCAGATCATTCTTGGTTTACCCTTGCTTAATATTTCCAAATGTTGTATGTAGAAGTGTTCGTTGGATAATAATAATCTTTATTTATATAGCGCCAACATTTTCCACAGCGCTTACAAAACAGGGGAGAACAGATACAAAAAACAAAGATACAAAAACCACAGTTACATGTAGTAATCGATTGATGGAGACAGTAGGGGTGAGGGTCCTGCTCCAACGAGCTTACATACTACAAATAATGGGGTGATACATATGGTAAAGGGTCTGGAGATGTGCGCGGTATGGAGAGGTGGAGAGTGAGGGATGCTATACACATAGACAATGGTCAGACTTAAGACGTGTGGTGGGTGAATTGGTGTGACTGCATGGGGCGGTTGATAGTGGCTAGCAGTGATTGCAGTCACTAGGACAGGGAGCATGTTATGAGGCAGAGTACAGAGAGGTTTGGTTTAGGAGATATTGTATGCCTCCCTGAAGAGGTGTGTTTTTAGAGCACGCCTGAAGTTTTGTGTGTCGGGGATTGCCTGGATAGTTTTGGGTAGCGCGTTCCAGAGGACTGGTGCTGCTCTGGAGAAGTCTTGGAGGCAGGAATGAGAGGTTCGAATTAAAGGAGCACTTAATCTGATTTAATTAGCGGAGCTGACGGCCCGGGCTGAGTGATGGATTGAGATGAGGGAGGCAATGTAGGGCGGCGCGGTGCTGTGGAGGGCTTTATGGATGAAGGTAGTGAGTTTGAATTGAATTCTGTATTTAACGGGCAGCCAGTGCAGTGACCGGCACAGGGCAGAGACGTCCGAGTAGCGGCTGAACAGGAAGATGAGCCTGGCTGCCGCATTCAGGATGGATTGGAGAGGGTAGCGTCTGGCGCAGGGGAGGCCGATTAGCAACGAGTTGCAATAATCGAGCCGAGAGTAAATGAGGCTAACAGTGAGCGTTTTTAGCGTGTCCATGGTGAGAAAGGGACAGATTCTCACGATGTTCTTGAGGTGCAGCTGACATGTTCGGGCAAGAAATTGGATATAGGGGATAAAGGAGAGATTGGAATCGAATATAACGCCAAGACAGCAGGCATGCTGGGAGTTATGGTACCACACACTGAGATGGAGATGTCAGGATGAGGTTAGTTAGTAGATGTCGGAAACATAGTGTTAGAGACAATGTACAGACAGTCAGTGGCGTTGTGGCAGAATGTTGCTGTGATGTCACCGGAAGAGGTGTATAACTTGGTGTTATCAGCATAGAGATGGTACTGAAAGCCAAAACTCCTGATGGTTTGTCCAATAGGGGCTGTGTAGATGGAGAAGAGGAGGGGGCCGAGGACCAAGCCCTGGGGGACCCCAACTGCAAGGGGAAGAGGAGGGGAGGTAGAGCCAGCGAAGGAGACACTGAACGAGTGGTCAGATAGGTAGGGGAAGAACCAGGAGAGAGCAGTGTCCTTTAGGCCAATGGAGCGAAGCATACTGAGGAGGAGTTTGTGGTCAACAGTGTCAAATCATGTGGAGAGATCGAGGAGGATCAGTAGGGAGTAGTCACCCCTCGATTTGGCTGTCAGGAGGTCGTTTGACACTTTTGTAAGGATGGTTTCTGTCGAGTGTAGAGGGCGGAAGCCAGACTGTAGGGGGTCAAGAAGAGAGTTTTCTGATAGATAGCTTATAAGGCTGGAGTAGACCAGGCATTCTAATAGTTTGGAGATGAAGGGGAGATTTGAAATGGGTTGGTAGTTGGCAGCATCGGTTGTGCCAAGAGTCGTTTTTTTTAGCAGTGGGGATATAATAGCATGTTTGAATGAGGAGGGGTAAATGCCAGAGGTAAGAGAAATATTGAATTTAGAGGTGAAGTGAGAGATGACCAGCGGGGAAAGGGTAGTGCGTTCCAGAGGACTGGTGCTGCTCTGGAGAAATCTTGGAGGCACAAATGAGAGGTTCGAATTAAAGGGGCACTTGATCTGATTTCATTAGCAGAGCAGAGAGCACGGGCTGGGTGGTGGATTGAGATGAGGGAGGCAATATATGGCGGCGCGGTGTTATGGAGATCTTTATGGATGAAGGTAGTGAGTTTGAATTGTTTTCTATATTTGATGGGCAGCCAGTGCAGTGAGTGGCACAGGGCAGAGGCGTCCGAGTAGCGGCTGGACAGGAAGATGAGTCTGGCTGCTGCATTCAGGATAGTTCGATCAGCATTGAGTTGCAATAATCAAGCCGAGAGTGAATGAGGGTAACAGTGAGCGTTTTTAACGTGTCCACGGTGAGAAAGGGCTGGATTCTTGCGATGTTCTTGAGGTGCAGCTGACATGTTCGGGTGAGAGATTGAATATAACCCCAATACAGCCGGCGTGCTGGGAGTTATGGTGGTGCAACACACTGAGATGGAGGACCGAGCCCTGGGGGACCCCAACTGCAAGGGGAAGAGGAGGGGAGGTAGAGCCAGCGAAGGAGACACTGAACGAGTGGTCAGATAGGTAGGGGAAGAACCAGGAGAGAGCAGTGTCCTTCAGGCCGATGGAGCGAAGCATACTGAGGAGGAGTTTGTGGTCAACAGTGTCAAATGCTGCAGAGAGGTCGAGGAGGATCCATAGTAGTCACCCCTCGATTTGGCTGTCAGGAGGTCGTTTGACACTTTTGTAAGGATGGGTTTAGTCGAGTTTTGAGGGCAGAAGCCAGACTGGAGGGGGTCAAGAAGAGAGTTTTCTGAAAGGTTATTAGTGTATCTTGACGCCACCAGGAAGAACTTGTGGAGTCAAGATTAAGAGGGGGCTGATGCCCCCTCCACCTGATTGGCCGCAGAGCTCGATGGACTGCAGGTCCTGGCAGCTCACTAAGCTGATGCTGCCTTCACCTGCACTCCTTCCCGAGTAGCGTGGCGTGAATTGTGACAGGGATGGAGGGCTAGGGTGAGGGGAAAGTGTAACATTTAGGCGTACTTGTAAAATATAAGGCTGACTGTTTTACTTACCCCTCACCCTAACCCTCCATTCCTGCCACAAATTGCCGAATGCTGCTTTTCCCATGCGTCACCGCTGAGCCCCGTCCCCCGCTACATTGTGCTGCCGCTCCCCTTGTGGCTGAAGCAGGCGGAAGCGAAGTGACAGTTGTTCTTTCTCTGCTGCTATCCCCTGCTACAGCTTACCCTACATCTGCAGTCTTCCACTACCGCTGCCGCCGCGGGCAAGGCAGCCGGGAGTGGTGTCCATCGCGTCGCTGCTGTTATCCCCGGGTCACACTCGTAGTGCACGGCGCTGTTTCCTCCCGCTTCCGCTCCCCCTGCTGCAGAAGCAGGTAGAAGCGCTGTCAGTGTTGTTTCGGGCATGAAGTCCCCTGTGGGCAAAGCATGCGCGAGCGATTTCACTGACGTCCTTGGCTCCCACTCGACCTGCTGGCCACTGAAGTCTGGCACAGTAGGCGCCTGGTTTGGCTCCCCCCTGCGCCCACAGCAGCCTGCAGTTTTGTGATGGACGTCCCCAGGTCCCATCTCCTCGCCACTGGCTACTCCTTCCAGGACTTTTGGTTCTTGGCCCAATCGGGAGCTGGAGGTTTGACAGGGGCGTTCCTCCTGTCAAACCCCTAGCTTCCAGTGGCATCAAGATACACTAATACCTTCGGATAGATAGCTTATAAGGCTGGAGTAGACCAGGCATTCTAATAGTTTGGAGATGAAGGGGAGATTTGAAATGGGTCGGTAGTTGAAAGCATCGATTGTGTCAAAAGTAGTTTTTTTTAGCAGTAGGAATATAACAGCATGTTTGAATGAGGAGGGCAAAATGCCAGAGGTCAGAGAAAGATTGAATATAGTGGTGAGGTGGGAGATGACCATCGGGGAGAGGGACCGGAGGTGGTGAGAGGGTAGAGGGTCACTAGCGCAGGTGGTGGGGCGAGCAAAGGAAAGCAATCTGGAGGGATGTTGGTGTAGCTATAGCGTATGGTTTCTTTTCAGCTTTAGTGCGGATTTTGTTGCGCAAAGAAAATAGCTTAAATCGGCCCGTAATTCTGCATCAAAATCTGTAGTTAGCCCTGCGGACTTTGGTGCAAAACTCCGCGTGACAAATTCCACTGCATCACGGCGGAATAATTCAGCCCATGTGAAAGGTCCCTTACAATCATTAATATTCATTTTCATTCTACTTAGGTGAAAGAGGAACTCCTGGTCTCCAAGGTAAGGAAAAAATGCTGAGAAAGGAGCTTTCTGCAGCTCATTATAGAAACATGCAACTGGTCCACAGAAATGAGAAGTGATTATGGGTTTGGGAAAATCTCAATATTTAGCAGGTATCACTATGAGTGCCTTCTAAATGACCACCCATGGGGCTATTTAAAATGTTAAAAATACCATGCCATTGTATGATTTTGGCATTGTTTGGTGGCATTATTTGGACACTATGGCGGTTTTATTTGAGCATTAATTAGCCTTATTGTAAGCTGAATATGTGTTATGAGGGCATTATATGATACCGTATGGCAGTATTATTCTGTCGGATTGGCGGTATTTTATATGTGAAGCATTTTTAATTACAAGAAAAACTGTCTCTGTATGTCCACACAAAGCGGAAATGCTGCAGATTTTTTGCAGTGGAATCTTTCAGTACCAACAGTGTGAATTGCAGTGCGGAGGTCAAATTTTAGCATGTCAATTGCTGCTCCGGATATGCTCCTATGTTACCTCTTGTGACTTGGATTTTGGTATAGATTTTGACACGGGTCATCATCAAAATCCGTAGTCGATTTTCTGCTATGTGTCAGCGTAGCCTCTAAATAGTGAGTGTGGTGGACTACTTTCCTTGTGGACCAGGGCACTATAAAACGAGCCCTGATTCTGTTGGTAAGCATCCATGGCGGTCTTACATTCACGAAAAATGATTGTTATTTCTGATCACATGAGCAGCTCTGACCAATCAGAGAGCACTTATAGTACATTAATAGTCTAACACTACCAATGCACTGTGGGCATATTTGGTATTTCAGCCGCACTTCAGTAGCGGTGAGCGATTCCAGCGACCTGATTGGTTGTTGGGTACACACCCCCCTTTGGAGATGTGCACGAGTGCTACTTCACGAGACCAGCGGGGGTTAGGGTTTAGGGTTAGGTTTAGGGTTAGGGTTTAGGGTTAGGTTTGGTGTTTAGGGTTTGGGTTTGGGGTTAGGGGTTAGGGTTTAGGGTTGGAGTTAGTTGTCGACCCTCCTACGGCCGGTGGGGGTTAGGTAGTTTGAAAATTGCATCGGCCATCTTGAACAGCTTAAAACAGGACCTGGAAATAGAAGTTGGAGGGACATCAGAGAAAAACAACTGCAGGTGATACACCCCTTCCCCCTCTGGTCCTAGAACAGAATTTTGCCTGAAACCAGAGGGTTGCTTTAACAGCACTATTAGCTTTGGCCTGTCATTATCTATCTTGCTATTCCTGTAGCATCTCTACGATTATCAGTATTTAGTAATGCCATTCCTATAGCCTCTCCCTGCAGTTATGCATTACTTATCCCTCACTGTAGTATTTATTCACTATACCATGGCATCTACATATTATACCTCTCATATAACGACCCTTATGTACATATTACTCTGTACTATACTAGGCATGTCTATATAATCATGCTTTACATGTAAAGGCATGTCTGGAATCACACTTTTCACTCACTAGTACCATAATAATCCTCAATTACAAATTAGATACATTCCTACACTTGTCTAGCCTTTACAGTATACAAACCAACTGGATACTGTAGCTCTATGCAAATACACACTTCACTATATTTAATGGTGGTTTCACATCTGCATTGGAATCTCCGGTTGGAGGTTCTATCACAGATCCGGCACTAAATACCGGAAGAAAAAGCTCTGCATCCAGTACTATTTCTTCCGGCTAAAAGCTGGGCAGCTGAGCGGAAAGGGATCGGACCCCATTATAGTAAATGGAGTCTGTTCAGCGCTGTTCGGTTCTGTCGTAAGACGGAATCGTTCAGCTATGTGGATTCCTCTTTCCTTCTCTCTGAACGAGCAAGTAAGCAGAACCCCCAACACAGGCGTGAAACCACCCTAATGATGAAAACTTTTCCCAGTTCAGAAGGTTAACTTTTCAGTCCACAGGGTCAACTTGCCCCTTGTATCCTGGGTGCTCCTCAAACACAATATTTTTATTTGGTCTTACTTGACATAATTCATGATTCTTGCTATTTTTTTTTCTGCTGCTCCTAATCTGTCCAATTATGGGACTTTCTAGGAACTCCAGGTCTTGTCGGTCATCCGGGA
This sequence comes from Eleutherodactylus coqui, assembly GCF_035609145.1. Classification (NCBI taxonomy): domain Eukaryota; kingdom Metazoa; phylum Chordata; class Amphibia; order Anura; family Eleutherodactylidae; genus Eleutherodactylus; species Eleutherodactylus coqui. The sequence continues at coordinate 249,938,181 of NC_089840.1, forward strand.
GCAGACGGATACAAAGGACAGAAAGGCAACCCGGGTGAGAAATATGGACATACTGGTGAAATAAGAACATGGAATATGAAAATTGTGAAAGAACTGATAAAATTGTCAAAAGTTAATAATTACCTTATACTGTATTCCACGGATGTAACTATAGTGGATGTAGTTAACCATGACACAGAAGCCTTAGGAGGCCCAGAAGGTCTTTCTTAGGAGGAGACTGGTATTGTATATGCAGAATTATAGTTAGGGACCCTGTTGTAGCTTTTGCAACCAGGAATGGGTGGGAGGTTACTGTATGGATGCACTATAGGATTATGAAATTGACGTACCATAAGCATTATTTTTATAGGTGATTCTGGTATAGACGGTCAATCTGGGCAAAGAGGAAGAGATGGCTCAGCTGGACCGCAAGGTGAACCTGGTCCTCCTGGAATTGGAGAAAAGGGCGACAGAGGTATATTATTATGGGCATTTATGTGAATGGACAAGTGTAATTAGAATAGAGTAGATGTAATGGGATATTAATGTGTCATTCTTCATTTATCATGACAAAGAGCTCAAGATTGTAAATTCAGCAATTCTTTGAAATTACAAAAATGCAATCATGGATGTGTAGGCTCTCTTCACATCTTGTTATGGGAACACATTCTGCACATACACAGGGACAGCTTCTGCTGAATGTAGCCATACACCCTCCTTTACCCAAAATAATGTACCTCTTGCCTCCATTGGGTTGGTGTACTCTAGCATATCTTTTTTTAATGTATAGCAAAGCTCAGCAGACTGTGCTTTCCTGTTCAGTTGGTCACCACAAAAAGCAGTAGGCCGTACATTATACTTTTTTCTTTTTTACTTTTGTCACAATCTGCTAATGTTTGACTATCAATGGCATACATGGCAGTTCTGCTGTAACTATAGGGGTCACAGTGTCTGCAATTCCAACCTGGTCCCTCAGTTAGCAGAGCCCAAAGGTCCTCCTCACCACAGTAATGTTGACCACATAGCTTACCTCATGTACTCATGTACAGTGATATATTCTCCTTCCAAGCCCCATCTCAGTTTATTCCTTCACAGTATAGACGTAACTAAAACATAAGTTTTATTAATATTAATTTAAAATGATTAAGGACTGACACACATACACGAAGACAGACAACGTATAGGGAACCTCAGCAATCCAGAAAAACACCAAATGATATCTAAATGGTTCCTGATGAACTGTCCTGATAGACGCGTTCAATCTATTACATTTCTTTGGGAGTTTTTTTAAAATTTTCATTAGAGTCTGAATTTTTTGAAATTCACCGTTGAATCTATGAAATTACCTTTTTTTGGGAGCATTTATGAATTTTCATTAGAGTCTATGAATTTTTTAAATTCACCTTTTAGGGGAATTTGTGAATTTATTAAAATTCACCATCTTGGTATGGTTTCATGGATTCACCCTAGGGGAAATCTGTGAATTTTATCTAATTTCATCATTGAGGAGTATGCCATATGAGTATTATATACCTAGACTGAGCTTTCCTCCTACTCTAGTAGATTCAATATTGTACCAGTGAACTTATAATACAACACCAATACTTTTGAAATATACTATTTAAAACATAGTGACCAAGCACTCAATATACCCACCATCTATCACACATTGAGTGCCTGGCTACTTGTATCCTCAGGTCTGTTGAAACTTGAAGATCATTGGCTCCCCCACATAAACCTGAGAGCTGTCTGGGTGTATGATATAAGCACTCACTGAGCCTTTTCCTCTCACAAGCTGGGTGATGGACAGTGATTAGGTTTTCCCTGTCACTTCATCATGCACCCTGCCACATGAGCTGGATTGACTTATGTCTACTTCTCTAGGGGACCCACATCTTTATTATCTTGCAATCCCTATGTGTTTTTCTGGATTGCTGAGGTTCCCTATACGTTGCCTGTCTTCGTGTATGTGTGTTAGCCCTCAATAGTTTTAAATTAATATTAATAAAGTCTCAGTTTATTCCACTCAGAAAATCAGAGAGGAGGAGACTGAGCTTCTGCCAGGGAGGAGGATTTATCACTATTCAGGAGAAGCTGTCGTCGCTGCATGGAGCATATAGTAAACTATAAGGCCAGGTGGATATTTAGAAGGGGGCACTATTACCCCCTTATAACTTATAGGCACAAAGGCAGTTTTATGATCTTACGGGGGCAAAAAGGACGCACTACAAGCTTACAGGTCAGTGCCACAAAGGGGGTATTGTGACCTTAAGGGAGCACAAATGGGATAATTTATGTTATGGGACACAAAGGGGCCACTATTACCTTGTGGGGGAACAAAAGGGGAACTACTAACTTGTGAAAGAAGCAATATAACTACAGGGCACTAAATGGGCAATATTTCCTTGTCCCATGCATCTAATAGTTGAGGATCTCTTTGATCCATGGTACATCCTGTGAACTCCTCCCCCCATAACTCGTAAAGTTATGGGTGGAGCTGAGCTGACAATAGGGAAGTAGGGAGTGGCTATTCCTGCCTTCAGGCGAGAAGGAAGAGGAGAACCAAAGTGCTGAGCGGGCACCAAATTGATATAAAAGAGAACTGTGACACACTTAATGTAGAAGAAGGCCAAGAGAGGTGTTAGAGGCTACTATTAAAGAAGATTGCAAAAAAAACATATAGCAGACCAAAACCTTAGCCAGGGAAGTGGCCATGAGAACTACAGAAGACTACTTAAAGTGGCTTAGGCTTAGACCACTTAAGCAGAGAATGGCGACAGTAACCAGAAACATCGAAAGTAATTAGAGGGAGGCCCAAAAAGATTGCAGGGCTCTGACAAGGTACTGAAGAAAGTCAAGAGAGTGAGTAACGGTGAGAATAAAGCTTGGGATGCTCCTGTGCATTTGTGATTGAGTAGAAGCGAAGAGGAAACCTCCCGCAATTTGAAAGATATTCTAGTGGCCAGCGTGTGCAAGTTGGCAAGTATTCTGAGACGAGAGAGAGCTGCTGGAGCTAGAGTGTGGATGCCAATGTAGACACTAAGGAGAGATGGAGAAACAAGAGACAAACTGCTGTGAAGAGTTGCAAAACTGAAGTCAGATGCCGAGCATCAGTAGCCACGTGATAAGTGCTCCCGTGTATAGGACTGTAAGCGAGCCAGAGTACTGTGTTTGCAAGCGAGTAAGAGAAAGGCAGCAGAAAAGAGGTTCAGCTGAGTTGAACAAGAGACATCTGTAAAGGTGAAAAGAACCATGAATTCGTGTTGGTGAACAGTCAAGATTCTGAGAGATCCAAAGGCCGGTATGTGTGAACCAGCAGCGACTCTGAAGAAAGAATGCCTGAGAATTAAAAGACTGTTGAGTTGAAAATGAAAAGGGATCAAAACTTACGGTACCCTGGGTACTGGTAGTTAGAGAGTATTGGTAGACAGAGATTAGAGATTTCTAATTGGTTAAAGCACAATTATGGCTTTGCATTATGGCTAAACAGACAGGAGTATGGACAGGAAACAGCAGGGAGCCGGGAAAGGTGATTATATGCATATTTCTTGTTTAATGGCAGGGGGAAGTTGGGTTTTATATAAAAAAAAGAAGAAAAATCTTGGACAATCGCTTTAAGTTGCTGGTTTCTGTGTGTTGAGAAATAAGTGGAGAAATGTAACGTTTAAATATTGTGTCCTATGGAGTGAAATAGCAGATGGCATCATAGAATGTTTTGCAGCTTTAAGTACTGAACCTCCTGCAGAGTAATGCAGAGTAATTCATATTTTCTCTTTCGTAAAATGTACTTTGCTGCATTAAACCGCCTCCATCTTTCACCACAACGCTATCACATGACATCCCATCTGCACATCCTACAGCCTGCATGCAATTTTGCTGCAAAATGCTGCAGTTTTCACATTGATCATTAGTGGCCACATGGTTCTGCAAATTCTAACTGCAAACAATAGTTTTAGGCTTTTTCACATTATGAGAGAATGCATTTCCATTTTTGGGTGGCTTTTCTTCTGTCATACCTATTACATCTGTGAGCTACCATGGCACTAGATGACAATTTCAGCTCTGCTACATCTGTAATTTCTAAGAATTTTGTCAATCTTTCAAATCTCTCAAACTCGTCATCTCTTGTTTAATTCTTTTGCTCAACAGGCTCAGCGGGTGAACGAGGTTTGCCAGGACTTGTAGGCGTTCCAGGAGTAATGGGACCTAAAGGTAAGAAATATATACAGTATCTAGATAGTTTTTTCAAATAGTCCAGGTTCTCTCTCAGGCCTCGGTCACACGGGCGTTTTTAGGTCCGATTTGCAGACGCGCTTGCGATCTGCAGATATATGGACCCAATGCATAGCAATGGGATCGGTCAATTGTCTGTTTTTGATGCGGATGTGGCGATAATTATATGACACACCGTTTCGCAGAACGCATGTAACTGCAGTCTGCGCAAATCGGTGCTTGTATATGCGCTCAATGGGGCTGGCGGCAGCAGCACCGACCCCATTGAGAACATATACTAAAGATTGTTCTCCTCTGCCACAGCTATTGAATGACAGCTGAGAGCTGCCTCTGATTGGTCCCTGCGCTCAGCCAATCAGAGGCAGCACTCACTCAACCATTCATGAATTCATGAATGGGTGAGTGAGAGCTGCCTCTGATTGGCTGAGGGCTGTGACCAGTCAGAGGCAGCCCATTCAGCAGGCGGGGATTTAAAATCCCTGCCTGCTGAATACTACACAAAGCAGTTAAGGAGAACTGCCGGCCCGACGCCGCTGAACTCCCGCTGCGGGAAAAAGGTGAGTATACATTTTTTTTTATTTTTACACTTTTTCAGGATGGTTTTCAGGGAAGGGCTTATGTTTTAAGCCCTTCCCCGAAAATTCATACAGTGTTTGCCGGCAGCCCATTGCTTTCAATGGAGCCGGCTGTATTGCCGGCTCCATTGAATTCAATGGGCAAACATCGTTCTCCTCTGCCACAGTTGTGGCAGAGGATAGCGGGCAGCGCTCGGCCCTTTCGCTGAAAACGCTGCTAGGTGCAGGTTTTTCCGCGAATCGTCAGCCCCGGTCACGCGATTTGCGGATGCGCATCTGTTATGCGATCCGCAAATCGCGCGAAAAACGCCCGTGTGACTGAGCCCTCATAGTGACGCATAGAAGCTATAATGGCAGATAGTTGCTGTCCAGATCATTCTGCTTTCACAGTTTTGCTAGGGTATGGCAGATAAGTAGCCATAATTCTTATGTATCGAATTTGTATCTTTCATTATGGAATTAACTTAGTTTGACTGATGATAATTTGTTATCTGCAGGTGAAATGGGTTATCCAGGTCCCCAGGGTCCTCCAGGTATGTAGCAGTATGTAGCCACATATAATATAGTGTAAGATTTATATATTAGTATATGTATGTACATATGTTTATTTAAAGGGAACCTGTCACGTACCCACAGCCCCATTAACTAAGTTATAAAGTTGTTATGGGAGCCGGGTGATGTATTTATATTAAACTCACTCGCTCCCGCTATCCAGCACTGTCAACTAGTGAAGATCGCATCGTGTATGAAAGTCTGACTCTTTTCAGTGACCCCAGATCTTTGTTGCGGTCCAGATGCCGCAGTGAATTGGGGATGCAGCGCTGACTCACCCTCTCTTTTGGCTACAGTCGGTCGTCTGTCTCCGGTCGCTGTCCTCTTTCAGCAGCTCCAACCGCTCCAGTCTCCTGCACATCACTTTTCTCTGTCCTGCTGCCTCTGTCTGTCTGTCCAGCATCCCAGCTGCTCAGTTCTCTCCAGCGCTCTCTTTATAGTCTCTGCTGTGGCACAGCAGGCATCTCTTTCTCTTGCAGGCAACAGCTCCTCTCACATGCACTGAGTTCCTCTGCTCTTCCTACAGACCCTTGCACTTAGTCCGCAGTGACCTGATAGCCCTTCTAGCTCACTGTCCCATACTTTGCACTATCCTGTTGCGTAGCAAGAAATTGACCTGTTTATATGCCAGCCTCATCCAACCAATAAGCATCCTTTGAGCATGCTCTGTTCTACCTGGTGCAAATTTTGGTGCAGACGATAATTTGGTGCAAATTTTGGAGCATCTCAGTCTGTTGAAATAGCAATACTTTAAGGTAGCCCCATGCAAATAGATCTGTCAACTATTAGGCTATTTTAAGACTGGGTTATTTTTTCTAATTCAGTCCTGGTTCCATCCAGGTTTCTGTCTTCCATGCAAAAAACTGAATGGGGACAGAACTCAGTGCCATAGGGTAGTATATGTGAGACAGAGACCTCTTTGGTCTCTTGTAATCTAACCTAGTGTACATTTCTGGTATAATTTACACCACTTTCTGGCATAATTTATACATGAATCTGTTGGACGGGAGCAGCTACGCCCCCTCCCGACAAGCCCCAACCACTTTTAAAAAAGCGGTAGGGCCGGTGCAGAAAGCTAATTAGTCGCACATTTTTGTGCAAGTACCCATGTGGGCAAAATATGCAATTTTTTTATGCCAGAAACTGGCATAAAAACTTTCATAAATGTGCCCCATAGTCTGAAAAGACCCTAAATAACTGTTTTAATTTAGATGGAATTCATGCATTTTTTAAATTTTCTAACAGGAACCCCTGGTGTGCAAGGTTTTAGTGGAGAAACAGGAGAACCAGGACTTAAAGGTAAGTATCTATCCTATCTATATCTATCTATCTATCTATCTATCTATCTATCTATCTCCTATCTATCTATCTCCTATCTATCTATCTCATATCTATCTATCTATCTATTTCCTATCTATCACATAGCTATCTATCTCATATCTATCTATCTATCTCACTATCTATCTCATATCTATCTAACTAACTATCTATCTCATATCTATCTATTTATCTATCTAATATCTATCTATCTATCTATCTCATATCTATCTATCTAATATCTATCTATCTATCTATCTCATATCTATCTATCTACGAAGAATAGATGCACTCATGAATATCCACCCCAATATATTTTTAGAAGATAGCATTACTTATTCCAAAAAGCAGCTATATATAATATGAAAATTAGTCTAATTACATTGATTTATTACAGTATAAGGATTCCTTGTATCCCTGACACTTTCATATAATTAAAGAGGTTTTCCAGGCAGCACCTGCTGTCAGAGCCATCATGCACCGGGGTTGGGATGTAAGCCGCTGCTCCGACCCTTGTGTAGTGGCCAGCGCTCTCATTGAAATCAATGGAAACCAAGCTTGCAATGACAAGTGATGGCCACTATACAGGGGTCGGAGCAGCGCTCCCTGGAAAACCCTTTTAACTGTGTTCTTATTTCTATCAGGTGACAGAGGATCTATTGGATCTCCTGGTAATAAAGGTAGATAAAGCTCACAGGCTGTTACGACTATAAAATGTCTTACAGTTGTATTATATATAGTAATTTTTCACATTATTCCCCTCACATATATTGTGTAATGATTATATTGTAGGTGACACGGGTGACAAGGGAGCTCGCGGACTTACAGGTCAGTAAAACATATGGTATTCTCCGACTCTGTTAGTTATGTCAAGAATTTATGCACTGTGCCTTTATTGTACAATTGCAAACACAGTTATCATAAAGAATAATAATAATAATAATAATCTTTATTTGTATAGCGCCAACTTATTCCGCAGCGCTTTCAGGCATGGATAAATGCAAAACAATACAACAATTACAATATAAGGTACATTGGGTTAGACACAAATGGGTTGAGGGTGGTACAGGAGGTGCAAGGGGTGGGGAACACAGGCAAGGGGAAATTTTATGTACAGATCATTTATCAGAAGGCAAACAGGGTGGAGCACCATAGGGAGGGGCGAGGGACTAGGTCAGGAGATTTGGTATGCTTCCCTGAAGAGGTGCGTTTTTAAGGCACGTCTGAAATTTCGTGCATCGGGAATTGTCCGGATGCCTTGGGGTAGAGCGTTCCAGAGGATGGGTGCTGCTCTGGTGAAGTCCTGTAGGCAAGCATGAGAGGTTCGTATTACAGGGGTGTTTAGTCTGAGTGTGTTAGCCGATCGGAGTGAGCGGGCTGGGTGGTGTACTGGCAGGAGGGAGGCGATGTATGGTGGCGCAGCGCCATGCAGAGCTTTGTGAGTGAGGTAGAGGAGTTTAAATTTAGTTCTGCAGTGGATGGGCAGCCAATGCAGCGACTGGCATAATGCAGAGGCGTCTGAATAACGACTGGATAGAAAAATGAGTCTAGCTGCTGCATTTAGTATGGATTGGAGCGGAGCGAGTCTAGTGCAGGGAAGGCCAATGAGTAGCGAGTTGCAGTAGTCGAGCCGGGAGTGGATGAGCGCAACCACGAGCGTCTTTAGCGTGTCCGTGGTTAGGAACGGACGTATTTTAGCAATATTTCTGAGGTGCATGTGGCATGTTTGGGCCAGAGATTGGATATGGGGGGTAAAGGAGAGGTCAGAGTCCAGTGTGACCCCAAGGCATCAGGCATGCCGTCTGGGGGTTATGATGGTGCCAGACACTGGAATGGAGATGTTGAGGGGAGGTCGGTTAGAAGGTGGAAAGACAAGGAGGTCAGTTTTAGAGAGGTTTAGTTTGAGAAAAAGGGAGGACATAGTGTTAGAGACAGCGGACAGACAGTCGGTGATATTTTGGAGGAATGGTCCAGAGATCTCACGAGAGGAGGTGTATAGTTGGATGTCGTCAGCATAGAGATGGTATTGGAGGCCAAATCTGTGGATTGTTTGTCCAATTGGGGCAGTATAGATAGAGAAAAGAAGGGGACCAAGGACCGAGCCCTGGGGTACCCCGACAGCGAGAGGAAGTGGAGCAGAGATAGAACCAGCAAAGGAAACACTGAAAGAGCGGTCAGAGAGGTAGGAGGAGAACCAGGAGAGAGCAGTATCCTTTAGACCAATAGAGTGGAGCATAGTGAGGAGATTATGGTCGACAGTGTCAAATGCAGCAGACAGGTCAAGGAGGATTAGTAGAGAGTAATCACCTCTCGACTTTGCAGTCATCAGGTCATTTGTTACTTTTGTAAGGGCAGTTTCGGTCGAGTGTAGAGAGCGGAAACCAGACTGGAGGGGGTCGAGGAGCGAGTTGTCAGAGAGAAAGCGAGTAAGCCGGGAGTAGACCAGGCGTTCCAGTAATTTGGAGATAAAGGGGAGGTTTGAGACGGGTCGGTAGTTAGCAGCATTAGTCGGGTCCAGGGTTGGTTTTTTAAGCAGAGGGGATATAATGGAGTGTTTGAATGAGGAGGGAAAAGTGCCAGAGGTTAGGGAGAGGTTGCAGATTGTGGTAAGGTGAGTAATGAGAGCTGGGGAAAGGGAGCGGAGGAGGTGAGAGGGGAGAGGGTCGCTGGCGCAGGTGGTAGGGCGGGCAGTGGAAAGGAGCCTGGAGACTTCTTCCTCTGTTGTTGGTTCTAGCGTAGATAGTGAGTAGGTGCTGGGTGCAGTGCTGATGAAGCCGAGATCAGGGCTAACCATGCAGCTTTCAGAGATTTCTTTTCGAATGTGGTCGATTTTTTCTTTGAAATAGGCAGCTAGTTCTCCAGCAGTCAGGTCTGTCGCAGGGGCCTGTTCCTTGGGGCTGAGGAGGGAGTGAAAGGTCTCAAAGAGTTGTTTGGGGTTGTGGGATAGTGAGGAGACAAGGGAGGTGAAATAAACTTGTTTGGCATGGTGAAGGGCTAGGTTATACATTTTAAGCATGAATTTGAAGTGGAGGAAGTCTGCTGGCAGCTTTGACTTTCTCCACAGCCGCTCGGCGCACCTAGAGCACCGCCGGATGAAGCGCGTTTGGGACGTGAGCCAGGGTTGCCGTGGTCTGCGTTTGACAGCTCGCGTCACGGGCGGTGCCACTTCATCCAGGGCACGGCTGAGGGTGGTGTGGTAGTATTCGGCTGCCAGGTTAGGGCAGGGGAGGCAAGAGATGGGCGATAGGGAGGACTGAATAGCTTCGGCAAACTGTTTAGTGCGGACAGACTGGAGGTTCCTAGAGGTGCGATAGATATAAGGGTCAGGAGAGATGCTAGGGTGCCTGATGGAGAAAGAGAGAAGGTTGTGATCCGAGAGTGGAAGTGGGGAGTTAGTAAAGTGAGAAGCAGAGCAGAGACGGAGGAAAACTAAATCGAGAGTGTTACCATCTCTATGAGTGGGGGAGTCAGAGATTAGCGATAGGCCAAGGGAGGAGGTAAGTGTTAAGAGCCGGGAGGCAGATGAGGAGCTCGAGTCGTTAGTAGGAATGTTGAAATCACCAAGGATGAGGGTTGGGATTTCACAGGATAGGAAGTGGGGGAGCCAGGCAGCAAAGTGGTCTAGGAACAGGCGGGTAGGACCTGGGGGGCGGTAAATAACTGCGACACGCAGAGGCAGTGGGCGGAAGAGTCGCAGGGTGTGGACTTCGAAGGAGTGAAAGGTAAGCGAGGGAGCTGCGGGAATGACCTGGAAGGTACAGTTTGGGGAGAGGATGATGCCTACTCCTCCACCGCGTCTGTCATCCGATCTGGGGGTGTGGGAGAACTGCAAGCCATCATAGGACAATGCAGCGGGGGAGGTAGAATCGGACTGCTGTATCCAGGTTTCCGTGAGGGCGAGCAAGTTCAAGTGTTTAGTGGTGAAAAGGTCATGGATAGTTGGGAGTTTGTTACACGCAGATTGGGAGTTCCATAGGGCGCATTTGAATGGGGCAGGGGGGGCATTTTGGTAGAGAACAGTACGGGGTGGGCCTGGGTTGGGAGAGATGTCCCCTGCAGCTAGGAGTAGCAGAGTAGCAAGGGTGAGCACATGGCTAGGGGATTTGTGTGGGTGTCTGAGGTGTTTCTTTGCAGTATTAGGGGGTTGAAGGCGTCTTAGGAAGTTGAACAGTGCATGGGAGCCATACATAGGTGAGGAGAGGAGGGAAGGGCTGATGTGGATGGAGTGTGTTGGGGCTGGGCGTTGGAAGAAAGTGTGAAGGCTTGAAAAGAGGATAGTGATGGAGATCAATGCAAAGAGGAGAGCATTTCGCTCCAGGCTTTGGACAGTTGTGCATGTTACCTGTCTCCTGCACTGTCGAACTGCGCTGTATAACTGCATCATTCTACAGCATCAAACACTTAGTGCTGGACACATCAGGTGAGGCTGCCTCGGGTGAGGCATGGAGGGTAGAACTGACTTTAAAGTTCTGGCTCCAGGACTTCAGCTGGGAGTGGCTTGTTACATATCACTAGTCAACCAGCTGACCCCACCTTTAGATGGCTAATGAACAAGATGGGGGGGGGGGCTTTATTGCCCTCTTACAAAAACAAACTGTGTCCAGCAACACTAAGATGAGACAGGGAAAAAACTATTTGAGGGAGGTGATGAGGAAAATACATATAGTACAAATAGAGTCAATTCAATTTATATGAAGCAATGGGACATACCATTGCGCACAGATTATGACAAATTTAAAGGTATCACAGCAGATTCAGTGGAGGGAAGGCGGAGCAATCAAATTCAGATGGAGTGGAGCAATGGATGAGTGAAACATACCATGCACACGGCTATATTATGGCTCCATTTTGAACTGAGCTGTAATAGGGCTCCTACAGCGGTCCATGAGACCTCTAATGTATCATACAAATCTAACAGGAGAAAAGCTGCAATTTCCATTGGACTCTGTATGTACTGAGATATTCTTCAGAGATCATGCTTCTGGAAGAGAATATCTCTGTTCATATGACACCATGGTTCTATTCTGAGACACTGCACATGCTCTATGCACTTCTTTACAGGCTTCATGCACAGGGATCTATGTGCAATAGCCCTAAATCTTGTTACCTTCAGTGAACTTCTTTTTCCATGAGTTTTTCATTGCAAGGGTGTAGCTAGAAGGGCCTAGCGGCTTGTGTTGTAGGTGCTAGGTACTGAGGGTTGCAGCAACAAGCTACTCTGCCTTGGCTAGGAAACTTATGGTTCAAGACGTATTTATCCGGAAACTGCCAATAACAATATGCAATACAGTAATAGAAGAGAAGTTATCCTCTATACAACCAATAATAAAGTATACATCATACTGAGTTTCAGGAAGTAGTGGTGAAATACCGGTAAATGATAACAAAGCACAGCAAACTAGCAAGAATACATAAGGTGAGAGTAAAAGTGAAGGGACGATAAGAAAATAGAAGAAAGAATCAAAGAGATAATTTCGTTTCTTCTGATGGTGTCTAGGCTGATGACACTGCTACATTACTTAACCTAGGACAGAAGGGTACCATTAGATGGTCAAGCCAAAAAAGCAGACTAATCCCTAAAGTCTAGCCATAAGGCTCAAAAGGAGTAAAAGTTGGAAATAACATTATCATCTAAAGATCTGAGCTCTTCCATGTGCCTTAGTGAGTCCAAGGCCCCAACCCACAACACCCTTGATGTGGGGATAGTCAATTTCCAAAACCAAGAAATGACCTGTTTTGCAACCATGATAAACTATCTCAGAAGACCCTTCTTAATTCGAGAGATGAAGTCTGGGGGTATTGAAAGAAGGATATCTGGCATAATATCTTTTGATGTCCTACACAATATTTTATATAAGGCGGAGATGTCCTGCCACAAAGGGGCCACCACTGAGCAATCCCACCAGATGTGATACATAGTACTCAGAGCAGCAGAGCACCTCCAGCACATATCAGAAGCTGATGGATACATTTTATGTACTTTGGAAGGATTTCCATACCATTGAGACAGTGCCCAGGATGTTTAGATACAGGGCTAGTAGATTAATAGCATACATGTATTGATTATTGACTATATTGATCCTAAAATATAATATAGATGCTCCTCATGGATAGACCTCCATTGTTTTCTTGAATCTTGAGTTGTATAACCCAGCCTTATGTTTTTTTATTTGTAGGAGAACCAGGGCCAAGAGGATTACCAGGACCCACCGGAGAACCAGGAGCTAGAGGTTCACCGGGTGAGATATGAGAACTCTTACTCTTATCTTCCCTCTAACAAATAATGGCAATGTGTGATAATGTTTGTACAATATAGTGTAAAAGTAAATTCTGAAAAATATTGAATCTCTCACAGTAGCCACTAGATGTAAGTATACTAAATTGCACTCAGTATCACTTAGGGTTGGAGGATACTACTTCTCATTGAAGAGATGCATCTGGTGTATGGAGTCTTACTTTCAGGCAGTGCTCCATGGGAGCATATTATGCAAATTAGCTCTTCTTTAAAAGGAAGGAAATTGTTTTTTTGTATTTGGAGGAGCGCTAATTTGTATGCTCAATAGTAATATGATGATTATAGACAGTAGACATGGAGCTGGTTGCGAAAGCAGTAATGTTCGGGGAGAATCCAATAGCAAAGAAATTCCAGCAGCTCTCACCATCTTGATAAAAATTTGGTTTCTTTATTACAAAACTTCAGCAAACTTGGTGATTTTTCTGCTCATCTACAGTAACAGATTTCAGAATTGTGGTATAATCTAAAATGATTACTCTAAAGAAGAAAAAACTCCATCGACTCATTGTTTTCAGAGATCTAGTGATTTAACGATATAATAAGCATTAGAATATGAAGGAGTTGGAGAAACTTTATGCTTACCCCCTTAACATTTGGCTACCTCGGAGATGAGGGCAATGTGAGCTGCTCATCTGTGCTATCCGGTGGCACTATGTTCTTTTAATGTCACCACCAGAGATAAGCGAGCGTGCTCGGCCACACCCTTTTTCACCCGAGCGCCGCGATTTTAGAGTACTTCCGTACTCGGGGGAAAAGATTCGGGGGGCGCCGCGGGTTTGTGGGAGGTTGCAGCGGAGAGTGGGGGGGAGAGGGAGAGAGAGAGGGCTCCCCCCTGTTCTCCGCTGCTACCCCGCGCTTCGCCACGCCTCCCCCTGCCCCCCCCCGAATCTTTTCACCCGAGTACTGAAGTACTCGAAAATCGCGGTGCTCGATCGAGTAATTACTCGAAACGAGTAGGTTCGCTCATCTCTGATCACCACCTGTTGGTTGCTTTGACATAGCATAGTTATTTTTCATATTAAAGCATACTGACTGCTGTAATGAATTAGAAAGTTATTTAATTTATTTAATGTATCTGCCCTTCCTATGTTTCTTTTCAGGACCTCCTGGGTCAGATGGACCTCAAGGTCAACGAGGTAAACACTAAATCACACACATGACCGTAGCCGTCTTATAGAGATCATGAAATATGAGACAAAGTTCTGCGCAATGAAAATCTATATACTCATTAAGCATACATGATAGCAATCCCATTGCCATAGGCTGTAGTGAATTAACCAAAGATGGGGGGCAAACAATCACACAGTTCTCGTATACTTTGTCTTTAGGGGTGGTGTAGTTAACCGGCAACAGAAGGGGACCTCATTTATATTTCTGCTATGGGGCTGCTTTACTTCTATGTTGACCCCTGGCTGGATGTGAAAATAATGGCAGTGCTACCCTTCATGTTACTCTCTGAGTTGCCCAATACTGTGTTACATTCTGAATGCATTAAGAATTAATACTTTTATAGGTCCCGTCGGTCCATCCGGTCTTCCAGGAATACCAGGTAAAAAATTTTTAATTCAAAGGAAATATTATAAAATGAGAGCATTATATAGACTGGGGCTGAAATAACTGATGTAGTTGGGTAACAGTTTAAGAGTTGCTTGGTAAATGAAAACCATTGCTTCCATACTATATTTCATCTCACCTCTAGGTGCCAGGGGAGACAGCGGAGAGCCCGGAGAGCCTGGAGTTTCAGTTTCAAGATTAGAAAGTTAGTTCTTGAAATGCTTATTTTGTCTTGTGGTTGTTTAGACTTAAAATTACTTATTTACCACTAAGGACGATTGAAGACACAGACGGATCTTAAAGGGAAACTGTCAGCAAGATCATGCTGCTCTAACAGCTGGCTAGTGCCCCGATCCTATTCACTTTAAAGCACGGAAATGTTTTAGAGAAAACATAGTTTTAACACTGGATTGTGGCCAAGGTTATGTGCTCGGCTTCGATGAAGTGTCTACTGGGCTACTTCCCATCACCCAACCCAGTATGGTTTATGTGTTTCTCCTTATACACCAATACACAAGTGGAAGCTACCCAGTAGACACTTCTCTGCAGGCCTGGAACAGAAAACTGGTCACAAGCCAGTAATAAAACACTGTAGAGTAGAACAGTTTAGTAAGAACAGGGCATCACTGAACCATGCTGCCCCCGGTTAGGGCATCATAATCTTGCTGACAGGTTCTCTTTAGGAAACGTTCAAAGAGATGCAAGAAAATAGAATGAATTTTGTAAATGGGAAGTAACATACAGCATCATTATTCTTCACAGATCCACTCGCGGCACATTTAATGGTACCACCTCCTGGACCACCAGGGCCACCAGGACCCCCAGGTAAGACATTGATTACTCATTCAAAATTTCCTACTCAAGCCAAAAACTTGAGACATTACAAATGTATCAAACTTAAATAGCAAAGACATAAACCAGTAGTATTACCATGAATAATTACCGTATATACTCGAGTATAAGCCGACTCGAGTATAAGTCGAGTCAATAAGTTTAACCACAAAAAAACTGGTAAAACTTAATGACCCGAGTATAAGCCTAGCTATACTCGAGTATATATTAGCTAAAGAAAAAATGCAATACTCACCTCCCAGCCAGTGTCTGTGTCCCTGGCGGTGCAGCAAACTGCTTGAAAATTCTCCCTGCTGCCCTCTCCCTGCTCGGCTTTCAATTCCCCCGCCATCAGCGCTGTGTAAGTATGCGCTGTGATTGGATCGAGCAACAGCCAATCACAGCCATTAAGTGATGTCATCCACTGAATGGCTGTGAATGATTGAGCGCCGGCTGTGATTGGCTGGCCCTCAAGCCAATCACAGCGCTTACCTACACAGTGCTGATGGCGAGGGAATTCAAAGCTGAGCAGGGAGATGACAGCGGGGAGTTTTCTCTTGCCGCACCGCCAGGAAGACCATCGCGTCGGGGACACAGACGCAGGCTGGGAGGTGAGTATTGCGGGGGGGGGGGGGGGTGTTACCTCACTTGAGTATAAGCCGAGGGGGGCTTTTTCAGCATTAAAAATTGTTCTGAAAAACTAGGCTTATACTCGAGTATATATGGTAATTGACTAATAACGCATAGACATGCAAGAAAGTGATAAAAAAATAAATGTACATATTTAACATATTCATATTGTGAGACAGTGACCGGCAAAGTGCTGGAGGGCAGATATATTTAGATTGGGTTGCTCTCCTATGCGGCTTTAGGGAGCACTTGGGCAGATACGTGCCACCGAGCAGCCAGGGCTCGGTGGAGGAAGCCGGCAGTCGGGTATCAGTAACATTAAGTTACTGACACGTTGTAGTGTGTAAGTGGCTCCAAGCCGCATAATCCGGGCTGGCTTTTCCTGGAGTGGTCAAAGTGAAGGGTGGGGTGGCCACTCCCACGTACCAGGTGAGGCTGGTACCAGGCCCTATAAAGCCTGGGCCTGCAGGTCCTGGAGGAAGTGTGCTGAGACCTCTGCAGGTCTGAGAGCCTGGTTGATTGTGCGCAGCAAGTATTTGTTTTGCAAGTGAGTAGACAGGGTTGGTCTCAATCTAGTAAGTGCTCAGACGAGCAGAGGTTACTTTATGTTGGCCTGATGTTAAGGCCTGTTTTTGCTTTGTTTTTGTGCTGAAATAAACCCAGGCGAAGCCTGGACTACAGACTTTATCCAGAGTGTCACTGTCTCTGACTGGTTACGCCCAGATTGCTACCTGTTCTAACGCTGAGCCCTCACAATATGTACACACATAGACTTATTGAGCACAAATGTCCATTTTTAAAAATACAATTGATTAACCAGATCAGACTCAATAAATTCAAAAGCAACTTTCATTCTGGAGCCAAAATTGATTCCCAATCCATGTCTGCATCAACTTAGATAAAGTAGAAAATATGCATAAAACCCAAAGCAGAAAAAGCATTTACACTGAACATGCAGAAAGTATAATACACAAGAACCTTAAATAACCATTTTTGCAAGCAGGACATAACCGCAAGATTTTTTTTAACGTTAGGAGCCTCAATTCCTGGTCCACCGGGTGCTCAAGGCCTTCCTGGTCCTCGAGGCCCACCAGGCCCTCAAGGTCTTACAGGACCACAAGGTAAGAAACTATATTACAATCCTGTAACAATTGTTTTCAGTTCATAAGAAATAAAGGACATTAAAAGGCAACCTTAAACTGTCTTGAATTACTATAAGGAAGTCGATGCAAGCATTAACTGAATCACAACTGGCCTATGATAATTCTTACTACAATTTGGCATCATTGGATTTATGTCTACACTGTTATGGGGAACCCAGAATAAACACTTTTGCTCATCTAATGCTTTTTTCCTTTGTGTTCATCAGGAGAGGGTCGACCAGGACTCCCAGGCCCACCTGGACCACCAGGATTTCAACCAGGTACAAAAGCATGCATTTTAAAAATTGTCTGGAAGCATTGCAGAGAATTGTTCATAGTCAAGACCATTGTTATGTTCTTTCTACCGAAGGAGGTGCTGCTTCTTTTGGACCTCCTGGTCCACCAGGAACTAAAGGAGAGCCAGGTAAGAATCATGAAGAAAGCAATAACACGGTGGATGGACAGTAAGAATATAGATCTAAGTTAAAGTAGCTGTACTAGTATCAACTTTTGCCACCTATCCTTAGGATAACTGATAAAAGTCTGATTGATCGTGTCTCACCGCTAAGAGCCCAATGATCCTGAGATTGGGGGTCCTAAGTCCCCCTCTCCTTCTTACTGCGGGCTTACTGCACCCCCTGCAGCGAGGAGGAGATTGAATGAAGTGGTGGCTGTGCATGCACAGTGCCACTCCATTAATTTTCATTGGGACTGCCAGAGATAGCCGAGTACAAGCGCTCGGCCATTTCTGTAAGCTCCATCCAATCTGTTGTATCTGTGGTTGGATGCAGCAACCCCGCATTGATGAAAAAAGGGGGACATAGCAGCCCCATTCTTGGGATCAGTAAGGGCCTCATCAGTAGGTTCCCCACCGATCAGCTTTTGTCACCTATCATAGGGATAGGTGATAAAACTTGATTCTGGTGCAACTTCTTTAACACATTAAACCCTGGGCACTTGATGCATTTAACCAGCCCCCTGTTTTATTCTTATAGGTGATCCAGGTCATAGAGGCTTTCCAGGACCACCAGGTAAAATAGACATGCATCGTACTTTTACTTTCTTTCCTTGTATTTTTACTATGTATGGAATGCTAGTATAATACTGTGGGTACAGGATAGTCTATGAACATCTTTATTATGCAGGACAACCAGGTGTTCCCGGTCAACCAGGAGTTCAAGGACCACCAGGCCACGATGGTCAGTTTAATAATTACCACTAAAATGATTTGTAACATTATGATTAGCAGACTTATAGACGTATACGGATCCTCATGCACTAACAAGCTACATATAACATTACTTCATCAGTCGGACGAGTCCTACTACCAGGCAATCCAGGAGCACCAGGATTACCTGGAAGTCCG
Source organism: Eleutherodactylus coqui (assembly GCF_035609145.1). Classification (NCBI taxonomy): domain Eukaryota; kingdom Metazoa; phylum Chordata; class Amphibia; order Anura; family Eleutherodactylidae; genus Eleutherodactylus; species Eleutherodactylus coqui. The sequence goes on from NC_089840.1 coordinate 249,956,655, forward strand.
GGCCAACCAGGATCGCCAGGACAACCAGGAGAAAAAGGTATAATATTTAAAATATAGTATACGTATACAGTAATCTGATTTACTTACAGATGAGCTTGAAACCATACTATTTCTTTATATCAGTTTAACTGTAGATGGCACATAGTTTTGTCCTTTTGGCCTCTGCCGCTTCCACAATCTGTTGTAGCTCTGTCAAACTTCTCTTCTCCACTTTGCATTATAGGGGTTGTCCATGTACTGGACAACATTGCTACTATAGCTCCAACTGTCTTAAAAGAGCAGTATTTACCCATCTTCTGCTGTGAGGAACCAGTGCTGTTGCCCCGCCATCGTCCAGATGATTGTTGTGGAAAATAACATCAGCGGAGGTCACCTGACAACAGGAGCCAATCACAGACTGAAGTCTCACCGTTCCGAACTCCTGGCAGCATGGCACCCAGAATATGAACCCTGACGCTATGAGAACAGGAGGTGACATTGCTGACTCTGATTGACTGCAGGCAACTTCTGCTGATGTCATCTTACACAGCAATCACCGGCAGAAAGGCAGGGCAACAGCACTGGATTCCCACACCAGAGGACAACTAACTACTGCTCATTTTAATATATCAAGACAGTTAGAACAATACTGTCCGATAATTGGACAACCCATTTAAGAAGAATTGTTCAAGACTAGAAAAGTCTCCTTTTGGTAAATATTGGAGCACATTTCCTTTTACAAATTGCACCATAGAGCTGTCAGCCATGCTTTGCTTTGCTACATTTATGTGTTTTAGATACTTTTTACAACTTTTCTTTACAATAGTTTTTATTGGATTTTGATGTTAAAAGATGAGATGAAAGAAAATCAACACATTTGTCTTTTTAGAATACAATTTCAGTCCAGTGACATATATGATGTTGGACATTATATGCGTTGTTCAATAAACATAAAGCTAATCTTTCATTTGATAGAAGATAGAATAAATGCAAGGGCAATGAGTAGAGATGAGCGAGTATACTCGCTAAGGCACATTACTCGAGCGAGTAGTGCCTTAGCCGATTATCTCCCCGCTCGTCTCTAAAGATTCGAGTGCCAGCGGCGGGCGGGGAGAGCGGGGAGGAACGGAGGGGAGATCTCTCTCTCCCTCTCTCCCCCCCCGTTCCCCGCCGCAACTCACCTGTCACCCGCGCCGGCCCCCGAATCTTTAGAGACGAGTGGGGAGATACTTCAATAAGCACTACTCGCTCGAGTAATGTGCCTTAGCGAGTATGCTCGCTCATCTCTAGTAATGAGTTACATCATTGGTACTAGATAGTAACAACGAACCAAAACTTTGTGTTCACCACTTGAAAAAATATTACCTTATGGCAAAAGGATCCATAAGGGGAGGGGGGGGGGGATTTAGACATGGAGATATTTGGAAGGATGGTTTGTAAAGGGGAATGTATGCTAGATAGATGAGGGATAATATGATGCCCATATGTTCTATTAGGATATAAAGAAATCTAGTGTTGCATTTTGGTTTGCCAGCGCTTCTTCATAGGCACAGGCAGACGAGACTAGAGAAATGTTTTCTTCTATGCAGGAAACTTTAGAGCTTTTGCAATTGCGGGCAATTGTGAGGAGCGTTGCATGTAATATGTGGCAAATAATGGCTCTGCTTTCCAATCAACTACCCCTATCAGTAGAAGAGCCAAACCGGGTTTGTTTTTAAGTTCTATATGTTCCTCAAAATAAGAAAATTTCTTCGCACACACCCAGCTACACACATCCATATCCCAATCTTAAAAGAATAGCTATCTAATACTTTTAACCAATATAACAATTTACGAAGCAAATCTGCGACTTTTTGTCTGATGACCTTTTTCTAAAAAGAACAGCACAGTTCTTGAAATGGGAAATCAACCTTCATAGTCGAATCTCCCTACATGAATGGCAAGCCGCTCTAAAATGGGCCGTGAAATGTACCGCATGTGCCTCTCACCACAAACAGTATTATAAATTACTGGCTACATGGTACCCCATTAATACAGATGCCAAAATGCTGGAGAAACTGCGAACACCCAGGGTCACTGCTCCATATCTTCTGGAGTGCCCCCTGATTTCTACCCTATGAAAAAGCGTGTTTCAAATGATGAAAACATTCTTGTTGCGTCCAACCGGACATGCAATATCCAAAACAAACGAAAAAGGCACAACTGTGCAAAGGAAACATAAAACTACGGGAAATCCTCTCCCTATAAACCCCTAACCTAGGAGGCGGTCCTGCCTACTCGGCAGGGCCGATCGCTCCGATAGGTGCGGACCCGTACGCGTGCCTGGGCCACTGACAAGTCCCTATCAGGGAGCCCTAGACCAACAGAAAGGGAAACAGAAAACCAAACAAAGGAGAAATAGGAACTTAGCTCACACGGAGGAGATTCAGCCAAGATGTGTTCCTCAGTAGCTGTCCAGTGGCAACTGAAGCATTGACCAGCACAGGAGTCAATACTAGCACTGCTTAAATAGGAGCAGAGCTATTCAGCACCAGGTGAGGACTGACATTACTCTTGCAACCACCACACCCCTCAGCTCCAGGAGAGGTAGGAATACTGCTAAACCCTGGTCTGGCCTGAAAGCAAGGTGGGAACCTCCGAACGGCTGCAACAATTCTATTACTTTTTACAACTTTTCCAGCAAAGGGCATTCCTTTGTGAAAAAGGAGATGTGGAATGTATGCGATATTGTGCGCTAAAATTTTGGTGCAAATTTTGGTGTAAACTAAAGGCTCATTTACATGCAAAGACAATCTTTCGAAAGATTGACAGTTTCAGCGTTCATTTTGCATAAAGTACTAATGGACACTAATGCCCATAAGCACTTTATTGGCTTCATTTGGATGTAAATGAGCCTCCTGGAGCTGCTTGTAGAGAACAGCAGGTGGTCTGTCCTCTGCATACAGCTCCTTTATTCTTGAATGGCGATGTCAGCTGAATACAATGTAATCAGCTGCTCCCATGGAGAGCTGCGGTCCCTGCTATCTCTCTCCGGCTGAAAGATGGATTTTATGCTCGCCTAAAAATCATCGTTCAGCCGAAGAGTGAAAGATGGAAGCATTTGCACACAACGATTATCACTCAAAAGCCATTGTTTGAGCGAATTGTGAGCAATAATCGTTGCGTGTAAATGGGGCTTTAGTCAACTAATAGGTAATATAAAGTTAGACTAGACAGTCTAAAGATTCAACAGCTATCTCATGTGACAGAGCTACTGTAATAATTGTAGACATCAGAATTCTGGCATCCCAAGCTTCCTAAATAGGCCCCACTAAGTATTTTCATCCATAGTCTCTTGCTTATTGGATTGCATATTTATTAAAATAGTCTTACTTAAATCCTGGCACACCTTATATCCATTTTTCAGCTCAAACAGCATGCAAGAAGCCCCCCTGATTTTATGCACTACATGTTAGATTATACTTGCTTACTTTTGAAAAATTAGCACAGGAAGACGCAGCATGCCCAACCCCTTAATATGTAGGCCACTCCCCAAATACCTTCACAGCCTAATGCTCTTAAATCAGTGCCAGCCATAGTGCCACCCACATTGGCCACCTAACAGTGTCAGCTGCATGACAACCAATATAGTATTAGCCACATTGCCACCTGTATCAGTGCCAGCCACAGTGCCCCTTTAAAGCAACCACCACATGCCACTTCCTTTACTTGGTGTGAATAGAATTAGGCGCTGTTGTGACAAAAGTGGTTTAATAATGTCAGCAGGGATCTGTCTACATATATTCTGCATTTGGCCTACTGTGCCCATGGATGAATCTAGTCCTTTTATAATATCAATAATGTAATTATTCCCTACTTGCAGGTGAAGCTGGAATCCCCGGTGCCCCCGGTATACCTGGAAGTTCTAGAGGTGAGAACTAATCCAGATATTTCTGTATTAAACCATACAGGCTATAAGAGACTGCTACATAGTAGAATGTGTATGTCCATGCCTTCGTTATCTACAGTAGATCATGGCCAGTACCTTGGTCTACTAGATGATGTCAAGAAGCATCCGAGGGGTAAACATCCCATACATATATAAGGAGGAAGCCTTACTGTAGATTCTGTACTTCCATTTCTTCCTTATGGCATCTAGTATCTTGCATTAGCTACTTCCATAGAAGCTCTATAACTATGTAATCTATTATAGGCTCATCTGGTTCAACAAATTGTCAAGGGGCACCTGGCCCACCCGGACCTCCCGGAGCTCCTGCTGATGCTTGTGGAGCAGAGGTTCAACAATGTATTGCACGATATCTTCAAAGTAAGGAACTTTACAGAAAAATATATAGGATGCTTACAAATATGATGCCAATACACAAAACACATGTGGACAAATAAAAAACATGTTAGAGATTAATGATAAAGGTGCTTTTACACGGGACGCCCTGTCGGGCACCGATGCCTGACAGGTCATCCCTGCAATGATCGTTCTGGTGCTTTTACACAGAAATGAGCATCGCTTGTGTATGGAAGTAGTGTGCGCCGGGGATCGTTTCTGCCCGCTGCCTCCATTCACAGTAAGCAGGCAGTAGTTCATAAATGAGTTCTCATTCGTCATTCAGTCACTGCATGCATTTACGCTGATTGATAATCGTTCAGATTCTCGCTGGGTCGCAGGAATCCAAATGATAATCATACCATGTAGAAGCCCCTTAAGCACAGCCCTGTGGCAGCCATACGGCAGCGGTGCAGTAAATGGTGACGACGCTTTGTGTGTTCAGGTGCCAAGCGATAGGATTGTACCTTCATCAGCTAGGGACGCTGAAAATGGTAATTAGAGGCCAGACAAATCTAGGATTTCTTTAGTACCGCATTGTGCTATTGTTAAGGACCGCTACAGTCTCATAACCTTTCAGGCCTTGGGGTCCAAATTAGTTCGTACCTGGATGCATCAAGGAGGCCAAAAACTACACAAAGATAGTTATCAGTTCCCACAGATACGTAGAGTTGAGCCGCGGCAGATATACAGCTCACTCTGCTTAAGGCATGCGTACTCTGAATCTTTATTAACTTTTCATAGCGTTTCTCAATACAGGAAAGGAATGCGTCATTAGTCACGGCGTTAATCTCATTGGGTTAAAAAATAAAACATTACAGCATAGTGTGAGAATATATATGAAATGTCCTTCAAATGTTTATTCCTCCCGGACGTTATCTCGTCCTCCCTTGTGAGTTTGGATGGTCGCAGCATCTTATTAGCGCGATTCGCTCTTTTCCCAAAGCTCAGGACGTGGGGGAGTCTCTTCTGATAACGATTGTACCAGGCTTGGTTCTCGGAAGAATAGAAACAAATCATTAGACATTGCACCGTATCTCATGCTCTAAAGTTATTTCTGCTTGAATTATTGTTTCACTACGCACAAGCTTATTTATATATTATAATGCTCCATTTCGTATCTAGCGGCCATTTTGAGACAGATTCTTTCATGTTATGAGCCTGTACCTTCTCACTATGTGAAATGCTTTGTGCTGTGCTGAATGATGCACAATAAGGTTTCAGTCCCACAGGCACATGAGAAAATCGGGCAAGTTTTGTGCTTTATGAGACACACAGAACTTGCACGAAAATACAACCCATTATTTGCAATGGGTGTATTTATATGAGCGATTTTTTAATTTTTTTTCTTAAGCAGTAATTTTATCCGAGACAGAAGAATCGCAGCATGTTCTATTTCCGTGCGAGTATCTCAGACATCACCCAGCACATGTATATACCATGCAAGTAAATCACACATCACCCAGCATGTGCATATACCTTATGAGTATCCCACACGTCACCCAGCACATGTATATACCTTACAAGTATCCCACACATCACCCAGCACGTGTATATACCTTACGAGTATCCCACACATCACCCAGCATGTGCATATACCTTACGAGTATCCCACACATCACCCAGCACGTGCATATACCTTGCGAGTATCCCACACATCACCCAGCATGTGCATATACCCTACGAGTATCCCACACATCACCCAACACGTGTATATACCTTGCGAGTATCCCACACATCACCCAGCACGTGCATATACCTTACAAGTATCCCACACATCACCCAGCACATGCATATACCTTACGAGTATCCCACACATCACCCAGCACATGCATATACCTTACGAGTATCCCACACATCACCCAGCACGTGCATTTACCTTACGAGTATCCCACACATCACCCAACACGTGCATTTACCTTACGAGTATCCCACACATCACCCAGCACGTGCATATACCTTACGAGTATCCCACACATCACGCAGCACGTGCATATACCTTACGAGTATCCCACACATCACCCAGTACGTGCATTTACCTTACGAGTATCCCACACATCACCCAGTACGTGCATTTACCTTACGAGTATCCCACACATCACCCAGCACATGCATATACCTTGCGAGTATCCCACACATCACCCAGCATGTGCATATACCTTACAAGTATCCCACACATCACCCAGCACGTGCATATACCTTACGAGTATCCCACACATTACCCAGCACGTGCATTTACCTTACGAGTATCCCACACATCACCCAGTACGTGCATTTACCTTACGAGTATCCCACACATCACCCAGCACGTGCATATACCTTACGAGTATCCCACACATCACCCAGCACATGCATATACCTTACGAGTATCCCACACATCACCCAGCACGTGCATATACCTTACGAGTATCCCACACATCACCCAACACGTGCATATACCTTACGAGTATCCCACACATCACCCAGCACGTGCATATACCTTACGAGTATCCCACACATCACCCAGCACGTGCATATACCTTACGAGTATCCCACACATCACCCAGCACGTGCATATACCTTACGAGTATCCCACACATCACTTAGCACGTGCATATACCTTACGAGTATCCCACACATCACCCAGCACATGCATATACCTTGCTAGTATCCCACACATTACTCAGCACGTGTATATACCTTGCGAGTATCCCCTACATTTGCGGAAGGAACATATAAAGAAATGGAGTAGCAGCAATAATAATCACCACACAGCACTTATCAAATTACTCTGTGTCCTATTGCCATGTGTGGGAATGCAATGAATCCTAAAATAATATAAAGCACATGATATGATAGAACATCATGTATGTAAAAGACTTGGGAATTAGACCAACATTATGGAGTGCCAAAGTGTAATAATCCTGCTACTGTATATGCATGGGCATATAACAAGCCAGAACAAGAGCAATGTCACCATATAACTATATAATCTATTTTAGGCCCATCTGGTGCAAGACTTTGTCGAGGGACCCTTGGCGCACCGGGTCCCCCTGGACCTCCTGGTAATGGTGTTGGAGCAGCAGAAATCCAAAAACATATTGCAGAATATCTTCAAAGTGAGGAACACTGAAGAAAAACCTATGGATATGTAGAGCCAACCTGAACCATTAATATGAGATTAACTAGAATATATTTGTACTTAGGCAAAAATGTTAGAGATTACTTGATTGGGCCTCCAGGACCACCGGGGCTACCAAGTCGACAAGAAGTGGACTATACAGAACTGGCCAGCCGGACCATGAACTACATAAGAGGTAAAACGTGACAGCAGGGGCGTAGCTAAAGGCTTATGGGCCCGGGTGCAAAAGTTTATCTTGGAGCCCCCCAGCTTCTCTTAACCCCTTATTGCACAAGGATAACTTGAAGCTCCTGGGCCCCAATGCAAAACCTGTAACAGGGTTCCCAACTATAATGCTTCATTCATAGTACTCGGCTCCCTATATGGAGAAGAGAGGCCTTATGGGCCCCCTAAGGCTCCTGGGCCCGGGTGCAACCGCATCCCCTGCATCCCCTATAGTTACGCCAGTGCATGACAGTCTGATGATCTGAAAAGCTACATAATTCTATTTGTAACTGGGTCCAGTAGGACAAGTAACGATTATATGACCGCTACCATACACCGTGTACAGTGCATCGGGGTACATGTGCTTCTGACAAACATTGTAGAGAACATGTTGATTTGTTGATCATGTTATTCTTAGATTTGGGAATAACGTGCGCCAATGATGCTGGAACAGCGCCTGCAGTTACATATGAAGAAATCCTATCCATGCTTCAGAGTTAGTATTTTATTTTTATTTTCATTGTTATTTTGTTTTCTTTTAAATGCCTTGTCGGGAAATAATTGTTTGTTTTACTGTATTTTTAAATATAAACATAAACAAAACCATAGATGGATACAAAGAGTAATAAACAAATATAGGTATTATATACCAGAGGTATGCACAAATCAGCATAGGTGGGTATTATAAAGGCTTTATTATTGACACCCTTTCATCACAAGAGGGGGGGGGGGTCAAATAAAAGGGGTTATCAGGTTCCAGGTCTATTTTTTTTTAAATTATAGGTGCAAATGTGTTAAAATAACAAAAGCGGGGTACATACGGATCCTCTGCCCCAGCGATTCAATGCTGCAGTCCCACAGTCGTCCCTGTCGTTGTTGTGTAACATCTCTCACCTAACCACTGCAGCCAATCATAATAATAATAATCTTTATTTGTATAGCGCCAACATATTCCGCAGCGCTTACATAGACAGGGGGAATGCAGAAAGACAAAAATATAAAAATTACAGAACCACGGTTACATAGTAATCAGCTGATGGAAACAGTAGGGGTGAGGGTCCTGCTCCAACGAGCTTACATACTACAGATAATGGGGGGATACAGAAGGTAAAGGAGCTGGAGATGTGCACGGTATGGCGAGGTGGAGAGTGAGGGATGCTATACACATAGACAATGGTCAGACATTTACCCGTGTGACGGCAGAATCGGTATGACTACAGGGGACAGTTGATGGTGCCTGGCAAGGATTGCAGTCAGTAGGTCAGGGAGCATGTTATGAGGCGGAGTACAGAGGGGTTTGTTTAGGGAATGCGGTATGCCTCCCTGAAGAGGTGCGTTTTTAGAACATGCCTGAAGTTTTGTGAGTCCTGGATTGCCCGGATAGCCTTTGGTAGTGCATTCCAGAAGACTGGTGCTGCTTTGGAGAAGTCTTGAAGGCGGGAATGAGAAGTTCGAATTAGAGGGGTGCGCAGTCTATTTTCGTTAGCAAAGCGGAGAGCCCTGGTTGGGTGATGGATTGAGATGAGGAAGGTAATATAGGGGGCGCTGTGCTATGGAGGGCTTTGTGGATGCAGGCAGTGAATCATAGGCCACAACGGCCATGGTATCACCATTGAAATTCCTGGATAATGACACCTGACTGCTGTGGCCTATGATTGGTTGCAGCCATCCACAACGATGAGCGGAAGACCACAGGGCTACAGCACTGGATTACTGGGACAGAGGATTGGCAAGTTGTCTTGATTTTTTTTTACACATTTGTAGCTATAATTAAAAAATGATCCAGCAATCCTCCGGTCTGGATAATGGAGGTAACTGTATATTGATTAAAAAGAACTCAAGTGAGGCCCTAGTTTCAGAGTAACTTACAGCAGGTGATTGGAAATCTAACAGAACTCAGGAGAACAGGCATGTAAAATTATACAGAATTTAATTATTTGATCCAGAAGTTAAACAAGAGTAGCGCTGTTTCTGAGGAAAAAAAGTAGACTCTTGTTTGTAATCCTGCGTACCATGATCTATATAAATAATTACTTCTGAGTTTTCTTAGTTAACTCTATAAAGTTAAGGATCTAAGCAAAATAATAAAATAATTGATGTTTTCCAGACTATGGGCTGAAAATTGGCCTTCCTGGACCCCCTGGTCCACCAGGACTACCTGGATTGCAATATGGGGACATAAAAGCACTACTTGAAAGTAAGTGAGATTTTTACAATGTTGAGAATGTTGGTTATGTATTATGGGTAAATAATAGAGATGAGCGAGTATACTCGTTTCGAGTAATTACTCGATCGAGCACCACGATTTTCGAGTACTTCCGTACTAGGGTGAAAAGATTCGGGGGGCACCGTGGGTGAGTGGGGGGTTGCAGCGGGGAGTGGGGGGGGAGGGAGAGAGAGAGGGCTCCCCGCTGCAACCCCCTGCTCCGCCACGCCTCCCCCCAAATCTTTTCGCCCGAGTACGGAAGTACTCGAAAATCGCGGCGCTCGGGCGAAAAAGGGGCATGGACGAGTAGGTTCGCACATCTCTAGTAAATAACTATATATTTGGGCAGAAAATTGGGTGTTGAGTGAGTTAGTGAATGAATTAATTGATTAGGCCGCCTGCAGATGAGCGGGTCGGATCCGGCGGAGAGGATTCTTGCCGCAGGATCCGACCCGAGCGCCTGCAGGGACGAGCGCGTACTCACCCGCGCCCGGCGGCCCCGGATCTTTCATGTGCCGGCTGCTGGGCAGCTGGCGCATGCGCAGACCGGAGCCGGCGGCCGGGTGAGTGACGAGCCCCGCACAGAAATAAGACATGCCGCGGTTTGTTTGCCGCGCAATATTTCCAAACCACGGCCGTCTGCATAGGATTGCGTTTGTTAACGGGATTTCCGCCCGTGTGCAGGCGGCCTAATTCATTGATGCCTTAATACAAGACCTAGTAACTGAGCTGATTAAATTGTTGCACAGGCTAGTAGAAATAAGGGCTCCTTCACACAAGCGAATCTCTTTTTGTGGTTTCCCGCACACGCCGTTAAATCATGAGAATGAAGAAATGACGTGATCAAGTCCCAAGCTTAAATAGCGTTTTCTCGTCCATTCACACAGCTGGGTGTGACGTATAAGCGAAAAAATACGCCGCAGCCCGAAAGTCAATCGCCCTGCATAAATCCTCGGAATGACTTTAAATGCCTGGATAGAGGCACCTGTAAGCTTTTCCCTGCGCTGGACGCTGCGAAACTGCCTCTTCATGGAGTAAAAGACCTGTCAGAAGAGCCGTTTTCAGTAGTTGGGAATGTAAATGTGTGCTTTACTACCCTTACCCATCACTATAGGTTATGTTTTTAGGACATTATCTCAATAACGATTGAAAATCTACACATCATATTTCTGCCCACACAATTACATATCATTGCATCAATAACGATCTGTTTTATCTGTTTTGTGTTTGTTAATCCAGCATCTGAATTCAGAAGAGTTGTTGGCCCACCTGGACCACCAGGTCAACCTGGACATCCAGGACATCCGGGCCCCCCAGGATCCATTGGAGCCCCAGGAGCTGCAGGCACTTGTATCACTCAAGAAGACATCTACATGAAAAGTTCAGTTCAAAGTCATATAATTACTAAAGAAAAGACAGAAACATATTAATATGTTATCCTTATCTAAGTTGTTGCAGCTCTCCATTCCTTGTGATGTTAATCAAGTGCATCTAATCAGGCTTTAAAAAAAAACTCTTAGGAATTGGCATGAATATGATATAAAAATAATTAAAAATGGAATAGAAAATCATGCAAACTATATAAACCATATTTAATTTATTTTAGGTACTGGATTCATGGCCAGTCCTCCAGGTCCAGGAGGGCCTTCAGGACCACAAAGACCACCAGGAATTAGAGACAGCCTAGCTTCTGATGCGGAGGATATCAGGAGTGATCAACTAAAGACTGAGCTTATTGAGTTACTGACGAGTATGTGTACATTTATTACCCTAAAATACAAAGGATCTATGTAGAAAGAATAAGGAATATACCTATCTACAAGGATGTATGTCTTATAGGATATTCATGCATTAGTTTATCAATTGAATTGTTCCACAGGTGACAAGATTCGTAGGTACATCTCTGGACCACCTGGGTCTCCTGGTCCAAGAGGTCCTAGGGGAGACAGTGGACTGATGTCATCATCCTCATTCTCATCAGACTCCTCCTTGTCTTCATCCTCCTCATCGTCATCCACATTAGATTATAATGAGATTGCATCTCGTGTGGCAGAACAATTTCAGAGTACGTATGTTGTGGAGGTAAAAAGTTATGAAAGAGCTTAACTAGTGCTGAGGTCCCTTCATTCTTAGGATCCGTGGTAGTCCCAAAGGTTGGACTCCCACCGATCATATGCCATCACTTTCTAAGGTTAGGAAGCCCTTCATGGCTTTCACACTACTGTCATGAGTTCCATTATAAAAGAAATCATTCCAGTACTGCTGCATCAGTCACAACGGATGCCGATGGTGCCCAATAGCTCTAAACAGTAGTCTGAACCCAGTAGACTGCTGGTATGAGCCACTTTCGGAATAGGTGTTTACACATGATCTCATACAGCTCAGTCAAAATGGAGTGAGAGTAAAGCTAAGGAAATGATCTATTTTCATACATGTTACATATTCACTATTTTTCTTAGTATAAACTGTTCACACTTTCAAGTTTTCAGAGCAACATTGCAATTTGTTTGCCCTGTATATTTTAGGTCAAGGTCTATTTGGAGATTTTGGACTTCAGACATCTGGTATACCTGGTCCACCTGGTCCACCCGGAATCTGTCAAGTATATGCAACTCATGCAAACATCACCACTGATCTCATGGAAGTCTTCAGACGTGAGGAAAACATTTTATTTAATATTATGTTCCATAAATGACATCCAATACAACTAACAACCACTTATTATGACAGTTTATGGAGCCATTCCTGGACCACCTGGTTTACCAGGACAAAAGGGGGAGAGAGGATTCCCTGGGGCCAAAGGTGAGTCACATAGAGAAATCTGGTTTGAAAATTGACCTTTTCATTTCCTGAATATAACATTCACTATTAGAGATGAGCGAGTATACTCGCTAAAGGCAATTGCTCGAGCGAGCATTGCCTTTAGCGAGTACCTGCCCGCTCGAGAACAAAGGTTCGGGTGCCAGCGGCGGGCAGGGAGCTGCGGGGGAGAGCGGGGCGGAACGGAGGGGAGATCTCTCTCTCCCTCTCTCCGCCCCGCTCCCTCCTGCTGACTGCCGCTACTCACCGCTCCCCCGCTCCGGCACCCGAACCTTTGGTCTCGAGCGGGCAGGTACTCGCTAAAAGCAATACTCGCTCGAGCAATTGCCTTTAACGAGTATACTCGCTCATCTTTATTCACTATATAAATATATGAATTTTCATATGAAAATAACTTTATAATATCTGGTATCTTTGTTTTCTAGAGCAGCTAAAAACAATCTGCCTCCTTTATGTTTACTATGTTTAAAAGGCTTTGTCTTATTCCATCAACGACAACCCTTTTCAGTATGTTATCTCGAGAGTGATTAGCTGGTTGCTGAGTCCCACTCACAACACCATCGGCAAACAGCTGATTTTGCCAGAGGAAACTGCAGTTTGCAGTTAGTAAGCATTTTCCCTCCAGTGGACTTAGTAGTGCATGACAATCATTCAGATGAATGGCTACCCTGGTAATACAAAGTCACATTAAATTTGCAAAAATGGGAGTTGCTCTTACATAATGGCTCTCTATTCCAGCTCATAGAAGGGTGTCCCGAGTGGTGGACTTCATTCTACGATGTCCATATGTCCCAATAGGGCATGTGAACAGAGGTTTCCTTCTGGGGACAGCCACTTTAAGCAACATTCATCATGTGTTCTATTGTTTAAAGTTATATAATCTTAGGCTCTGTTCACACTACCATTCATAGCCTTCATTGAGCGTTCTGTTGGAGGTTTTGTTACTTTCAGTAGTACTGCATGCAACTTTATTCTTGTCATCAAAACAATGGAAACCTCAATGGAATCCTAGCAGACTCTGATTATAAATCAGTGGGGTCCATTGGTCTTCATTTGGATCCATCTTACAATGAATTCAGCAGAGCATCATGGCTCCAATTATAAATGGAAGCCATGATGCCAAGATGAATGGAGCCTTAGTCTATATAGGCCTACTCATGTACAGTTAATATGCCTTATGTTTCTGCAGGTGACAGAGGAGAGCAGGCTTATGTTGGACCCCAAGGACCCAGGGATCCAAAAGGAGAGAAAGGTGCGGTATCACATAATTTTGATGCTTAAAAAAAATAGTGGCATTTACTACATGCTATCTAAATGTCTTACATGGGCATTGTACAGTATTCTGTCCACACTTCTCAACAGCCTAGTTTTTTCTCTGGAACACCATAGATTCCCTTCCCGATTATTCAATTTAATGGTAGACTAGACCACCAGAATGGTTTGACTGGAACTACTGCTTACACATATGCTTACAAAATAGCCTATTGTACAAATTGGGTGAAGGATCGTGTTGGGCCCCAACTGGTCACATATTGGGGCCCCTTCCTGGACTCTGGAAGGATGTTATTGCCTTCCAAGCCACAATTTTGTAGACATGTAATACAAGACATTCTGATGTCTTGGTAGACTTGTTTAAATCACCACAGACGTAACTAATAACATAATGGACCTGGTGGGCTCAGAAATTTCTTTTTGTAAGACGTGATCTTCCAATTCAAATGACTAAATCCATATGTCATCCATTTTTTCTATAGGAGAACCTGTTATTGGAAAATGGAGAAGAATAAGCCCGGGTGTCTGATGTGTTCATCTCATTATCATTGACTCAACAGCCCATGTTGCTTGATATGAGCAGTGTGGGGAGGGATCCAAATTAAAGGGACCAATGCAATTGCAAAAGTATCTGACACTGCATTGAAATTTAAGCAAACCATTGAGAAACCTTATGACACCCTACATATTCTGGACCAAGACTGGAAATCCAAAGCTCTATGATAGTTCTATCTTCTATAACTGTAACATCCGATTGACTAGGGAAATTGGGCCAAATTTATTTATATGTTTAAACTGTTTATTAGTGTTGAATAGCATCATCATACAACATTTGGTGTTTTCTTGCACATTCACTCTTACAGAACAAACAGAAATGTTCGTGCCGACATACATATGTGATTGAATTACATTCCATTATCTGTGAACTTCTTCGGTCTGTAGTCATAGAAGGTGACCCCCAATAGTCCCTCTGTCGCTCGTAGAACAAATATGAACTCCATCATATTGTCCATAATCTTATTGCATGTCAGTGTCACACTAATTATTATAAAACATTTTAAGACATTTAGTAGTAACCTGTCTCTGTATATCAATAAAGGTTAAGGAAAAAAGATATACAAAACGATAGAAGGGGAAAAGAAGAAAAAAGAAAAGGACGAAAAGAAAAAAAATGGCAGGGGGAGCAGGGTGAAGGGTTACTGTATGAGGCAGTGAGAGAGGGAGAGGGGAGTGAGTAGACTGTATCCCGCTAGGAAGAGCACCATTCAAGGTTTGAAACTAATGTGGTTCACATACCCTAAGAATTCATGGGATTCTGTCGACTCCAGTAAAAGAGGCCATGCTGACCACCTTCCCAAGCAGTCCCCACGTTCTGGGTGGTCTTCAGCTATTAGTTCCTCTATGTAACTCAACTGACTCGATTCCTGGAAAGATTCAACAATCGTAGGGTGTGAGCACTCCGCCAGTTCCTAGGGATCCAGGCTCTCACCGGTGTGAGAAAGTATCGCAAGAGGCCCCCTTTCTGATACGTTCACATGGATGATGGAGAGCAGTGCCAGCTGTGTGGAATGAGTGACCTCTTGATGTGTCAACCCTTCGAACAGGGAGAATATGCTATTCCAGAAAGGCTTCAGGACCAGAGTTCCACCAAGTGTGGAGCATCATATCCACTACGGAGTTAGCACTGGTCTGAGACTGATGGGTATATACGGTGGATTAGGGCTGGGCACCTGTACCATCTGGAAAGGATCTTGTAGTTCTTCTCCTGGGCAATGCATGCCACCGGTAGTTTGTGTGTGAACAAGTATCAGGGACTGATACCATAATGGCCAACTCTCTCTCCCAACCGAGGACAAAGGAGAGGGCGTCGGGGGTGATGTTACCTAGTAGAATACTATATATCTTGGAGAGGCCGTGGGGGAAAGGGCTTTCTGTAAAAACAAATCCAAATTTGTTTGCAATGACATTGGCCCATCCAGAGACGTAGCTAGTAGAGATGAGCGAACGCGTTCGTCCGAGCTTGATATTCGTGCGAATATTAGGGTGTTCGGGATGTTCGTTATTCGTAACGAACACCATGCGGTGTTCTGGTTACTTTCACTTCCTTCCCTGAGACGTTAGCGCGCTTTTCTGGCCAATTGAAAGACAGGGAAGGCATTACAACTTCCCCCTGCAACGTTTAAGCCCTATACCACCCCCCTGCTGTGAGTGGCTGGCGAGATCAGGTGTTCGCCTAATATAAAAGTCGGCCCCTCCCGCGGCTCGCCTCAGATGCGGTGTGAGTTAGATGAGGGACAGTGCTGTTTGTACCGGAGCTGCTGTAGGGAAAGAATTGGTAGTTAGTGTAGGCTTCAAGACCCCCCAAAGGTCCTTATTAGGGCCACTGATAGCTGTGTGTTGGCTGCTGTTAGCAGTGGGATTTTTTTTTTTCTCAAAATCGCCTCTGCAGACCGTTGCACCTGGCATTAGGGACAGAAGTGCTGCATAGGCAGGGAGAGTGTTAGGAGTGAGTGTAGCCTTCAAGAACCTCAACGGTCCTTTCTAGGGCCATATTTATCCGTGTGCAGTACTGTCCAGGCTGCTGTTAGCTGTGCTGCATTTTTTTGGGGCTTCTCAAAATCGCCTCTGCAGAGCATTCCACCCTCCATTGATACTGCAGGGAAAGAATTGTATAGGCAGGGCCACAACACAGTTATTATTCATAGAATATACGCAGTGCTGCCTTTTGGTGGGAAAAAACTGAAAACAAATCTATTTGTCCAGCCTCTGTCCGTCCTTACGGGCGGTGGAGACGTGTGAGCTGCGTGAAGAACAGTGCTAAATCATACGCACCCAGCTACGCTTTACTGCTGGCTTCGCCATTTGCTTTCCTTAATTGGGAAAAAAAATACCTGCTCTGCCAGAGTTATAATAACTCTGCTACCCTCACGTTCTGTGACACATAAGCAGGGACACAGCACAGTTATTAAACTTCTCATGTTCATAGAATATACGCAGTGCTGCCTTTTGGTGGGAAAAAACTGAAAACAAATCTATTTGTCCAGCCTCTGTCCGTCCTTACGGGCGGTGGAGACGTGTGAGCTGCGTGAAGAACAGTGCTAAATCATACGCACCCAGCTACGCTTTACTGCTGGCTTCGCCATTTGCTTTCCTTAATTGGGAAAAAAAATACCTGCTCTGCCAGAGTTATAATAACTCTGCTACCCTCACGTTCTGTGACACATAAGCAGGGACACAGCACAGTTATTAAACTTAGATAATTCATTCACTAGAGGCAGTGGGGCCTTTCGTTTTCCAAAAAGGGCAAAAATTATATTTGGCCTGCAGTCTTGCGCCAATTTATTTCCTGCCTGTGAAATCAAATCACTGGTAATACAGCATGCTGAGGGGTAGGGGTAGGCCTAGAGGACGTGGACGCGGCCGAGGACGCGGAGGGCCAAGTCAGGGTGTGGGCACAGGCCAAGCTCCTGATCCAGGTGTGTCGCAGCCGACTGCTGCGCGATTAGGAGAGAGGCACGTTTCTGGCGTCCCCACATTCATCGCCCAATTAATGGGTCCACGCGGGAGACGGTTATTAGAAAATGAGCAGTGTGAGCAGGTCCTGTCCTGGATGGCAGAAAGTGCTTCGAGCAACCTATCGTCTACCCGCAGTTCTGCGCCGTCCACTGCTGCCAATCCGAATCCTCTGTCTGCTGCTCCTCCTTCCTCCCAGCCTCCTCACTCCACTACAATAACACCTGCTCAGGAGCGGGAGCACTCCCAGGAACTGTTCTCGGGCCCCTGCTTAGATTGGGCAGCAGCGGTTCCTCTCCCACCAGAGGAGTTTATCGTCACTGATGGCCAACCATTCGAAAGTTCCCGGGGTCCGGGGGAAGAGGCTGGGGACTTCCGCCAACTGTCTCAACAACTTTCTGTGGGTGAGGAGGACGATGACGATCAGACACAGTTGTCTTGCAGTGAGGTAGTAGTAAGGGCAGTAAGTCCCAGGGAGCAGCGCACAGAGGATTCGGAGGAAGAGCAGCAGGACGATGAGGTGACTGACCCCACCTGGTGTGCAACGCTTACTCAGGAGGACAGGTCTTCAGAGGGGGAGTCAAGGGCATCAGCAGGGCAGGTTGCAAGAGGCAGTGCAGTGGCCAGGGGTAGAGGCAGGGCCAGACCGAATAATCCACCAAGTGTTTCCCAAAGCGCCCCCTCGCGCCATGCCACCCTGCGGAGGCCGAGGTGCTCTAAGGTCTGGCAGTTTTTCACAGAGACGCCTGACGACCGACGAACAGTGGTGTGCAACCTTTGTCGCGCAAAGCTCAGCCGGGGAGCCAACACCAACAGCCTCACCACCACCACCATGCGCAGACATATGATGGCCAAGCACCCCGCAAGGTGGGACAAAGGCCGTTCACCGCCTCCGGTTTGCACCCCTGCCTCTCCCCCTGTGCCCCAACCTGCCACTGAGATGCAACCCCCCTCTCAGGACACAGGCACTACCGCCTCATGGCCTGCACCCACACCCTCATCTCCGCTGTCCTCGGCCCCATCCAGCAGTGTAGTTCAGCGCACCGTTCAGCCGTCGCTTGCGCAAGTGTTCGAGCGCAAGCGCAAGTACGCCGCCACGCACCCGCACGCTCAAACGTTAACCGTCCGCATCGCAAAATTCATCAGCCTTGAGATGCTGCCGTATAGGGTTGTGGAAACGGAGTCCTTCAAAAGTATCATGGAGGCGGCGGCCCCGCGCTACTCAGTTCCCAGTCGCCACTACTTTTCCCGATGTGCCGTCCCAGCCCTGCACGACCACGTCTCCCGCAACATTGTGCGCGCCCTCACCAACGCGGTTACTGCCACGGTCCACTTAACTACGGACACGTGGACAAGCACAGGCGGGCAGGGCCACTACATCTCCCTGACGGCACATTGGGTGAATTTAGTGGAGGCTGGGACAGAGTCAGAGCCTGGGACCGCTCACGTCCTACCCACCCCCAGAATTGCGGGCCCCAGCTCGGTGCTGGTATCTGCGGAGGTGTATGCTTCCTCCACTAAAGCACCCTCCTCCTCCTCCTCCTCCTCCTCTGTCTCACAATCAAGATGTGTTAGCAGCAGCATGTCGCCAGCAGTCGGTGTCGCGCGGTGTGGCAGCACAGCGGTGGGCAAGCGTCAGCAGGCCGTGCTGAAACTACTCAGCTTAGGCGATAAGAGGCACACGGCCCACGAACTGCTGCAGGGTCTGACACAGCAGACCGACCGCTGGCTTGCGCCGCTGAGCCTCCAACCGGGCATGGTCGTGTGTGACAACGGCCGTAACCTGGTGGCGGCTCTGCAGCTCGGCAGCCTCACGCACGTGCCATGCCTGGCCCACGTCTTTAATTTGGTGGTTCAGCGCTTTCTG
This sequence comes from Eleutherodactylus coqui, assembly GCF_035609145.1. Classification (NCBI taxonomy): domain Eukaryota; kingdom Metazoa; phylum Chordata; class Amphibia; order Anura; family Eleutherodactylidae; genus Eleutherodactylus; species Eleutherodactylus coqui. The sequence continues at coordinate 249,975,958 of NC_089840.1, forward strand.
AAAAGCTACCCACGCTTGTCAGACCTGCTCGTAAAGGCGCGCCGGCTCTGCGCACATTTCCGCAAGTCCCACACGGACGCTGCCACCCTGCGCACCCTGCAACATCACTTTAAGCTGCCAGTGCACCGACTGCTGTGCGACGTGCCCACACGGTGGAACTCTACGCTCCACATGTTGGCCAGGCTCTATGAACAACGGAGAGCTATAGTCGAATACCAACTCCAACATGGGCGGCGCAGTGGGAGTCAGCCTCCTCAATTCCTTTCAGAAGAGTGGGCCTGGTTGGCAGACATCTGCCATGTCCTTGGTAATTTTGAGGAGTCTACCCAGGTGGTGAGCGGCGATGCTACAATCATTAGCGTCACCATTCCTCTGCTATGCATCTTGAGAAATTCCCTGCAAACCATAAAGGCAGCTGCTTTGCGCTCGGAAACGGGGGCGGGGGAAGACAGTATGCCGCTGGATAGTCAGGGCACCCTCCTGTCTATTTCTCAGCGCGTACAGGAGGAGGAGGAGGAGCATGAGGAGGATGAGGAGGAGGGGGAAGAGACAGCTTGGGCCGCTGCTGACGGTACACCGGCTGATTGCCTGTCATCCTTTCAGCGTGTATGGCCTGAGGAGGAGGAGGAGGAGGAGGAGGATCCTGAAAGTGATCTTCCTAGTGAGGACAGCCATGTGTTGCGTACAGGTACCCGGGCACACATGGCTGACTTCATGTTAGGATGCCTTTCTCGTGACCCTCGCGTTGCACGCATTCTGGCCACGACGGATTACTGGGTGTACACACTGCTCGATCCACGGTATAAGGAGAACCTGCCCACTCTGATTCCCGAAGAGGAAAGGGGTTCGAGAGTGTTGCTATACCACAGGACCCTTGCGGACAAGCTGATGGTAAAATTCCCAGCCGACAGCGCTAGTGGCAGAAGGCGCAGTACCGAGGGCAAGGTAGCAGGGGATGTGCGTAGATCGAGCAGCATGTACATCCCAGGCAGTGCAACAGTCTTTAAGGGCCTGGCCAGCTTTATGGCTCCCCACCAAGACTGTGTCACCGCTCCCCAGTCACGGCTGAGTCGGCGGGAGCACTGTAAAAGGATGGTGAGGGAGTACGTAGCGGATCGCACGACCATCCTTGGTGACGCCTCTGCCCCCTACAACTACTGGGTGTCGAAGCTGGACACGTGGCCTGAACTCGCGCTGTATGCCCTGGAGGTGCTTGCTTGTCCTGCGGCTAGCGTCTTGTCGGAAAGGGTGTTTAGTGCGGCTGGGGGAATCATCACAGATAAGCGTAGCCGCTTGTCAACCGACAGTGCCGACAGGCTAACACTCATCAAGATGAACAAAGGCTGGATTTCCCCAGACTTCTGTTCTCCACCAGCGGACAGCAGCGATACGTAAGCAATACGTAGGCTGCACCCGCGGATGGAAGCTACGTTCTCTCTCACCATCCAAAACGGGGACATTTCTGCTTCATCAATCTGTGTCTAATATTCCTCCTCCTCCTCCTGAAACCTCACGTAATCACGCTGAACGGGCAATTTTTCTTAGGGCCACAAGGCTCAGTCAAATAATTTTTCAGAACAATTTTTAAAAGTTTCAATGCGCTTAAAAGCATTGGAACTTTAACTTGAACCAATTTTTCGTTACACTGGGCTGCCTCCAGGCCTAGTTACCACTTAAGCCACATTAACCAAAGCGATTAATGTGTTTCACCTGCCCTCTTGGCTGGCCATGGCCAATTTTTGGGATGTACATTAGTACTGTTGATACAGCAATTTTTGTGGGCCCTCGCCTACAGTGTAATCAAATTAATTTTTAGCCCACCTGCATTACAGCTGACGTAACCTCAGCTGTGTTGGGCAATGCAATGGGATATTTTTGTGTACCGCCGGTGGGTTCCAGGGAGCCACCCATGCTGTAGGTGCACACGGAGTTTTTAATACATCTGTACACTTCTAAAGAACCCCAGTCTGACTGGGGCATGCAGTGTGGGCCGAAGCCCACCTGTATTACGCACAACATTACTACCTCAGCTGTGTTGGGCAATGCAATGGGATATTTCTATGTACCGCCGGTGGCTTCCTGGCACCCACCCAGGCAGTGGGTCCACAGGGAATTATAAATGCATCTGTTTCCACTTATAAAGAAACCCAGTCTGACTGGGGCATGCAGTGTGGGCCGAAACCCACCTGCATTAACCCTTTCCAGTCCACTGTGTGACCTGTGAAGACATTAGGGTTTAAGGCTGTACAGCTCCGTTGTTGGTAGACGTCCGTCGGGGTTCTCTTACTGTATATTGCCAGCCTCTCTGCTGTCGGAGCCTATCCTACGTGTCAGCTCATGCAGTACTGGCTTTAGCCAGCATATAGCGCCGTTGTATAACGGCAGAAAAAGAGTAAGCCCCCTAGGAAAACCATATACAAATTGGATTGGAAAGGGTTAAGCACAACATTACTACCTCAGCTGTGTTGGGCAATGCAATGGGATATTTCTATGTACCGCCGGTGGCTTCCTGGCACCCACCCATGCTGTAGGTGCACACGGAGTTTTTACTACATCTGTACACTTATAAAGAACCCCAGTCAGACTGGGGCATGCAGTGTGGGCCGAAGCCCACCTGCATTAAGCACGACATTACTACCTCAGCTGTGTTGGGCAATGCAATGGGATATTTCTGTGTACCGCCGGTGGGTTCCAGGGAGCCACCCATGCTGTGGGTCGACAGGGACTTCACAATAGGGAGTTGTACCTGCCTGTGTCTATGAATTAAAAAGCCCGGTCTGACTGGGGCATGCAGAGACACCTTGACAGAATGAATAGTGTGTGGCACATAGGTTCCCCATTGCTATGCCCACGTGTGCAGCTCCTGATGGCGGTGGCACAGGATTCTATTTCTCATTGCTTCTGTACAGCATTGTGGGCTATCGCTCCGCCACTTTTAAAGAGGGTCGCTGCCTAGCCGTGCCAACCTCTGCAGTATGTGCCTGCGGTCCCTCGTCATGGCAGACGCAATTCTAAATAGACATGAGGGTGGTGTGGCATGAGGGCAGCTGAAGGCTGCGCAGGGACAGTTTGGTGTGCGCTGTGGGGGGGAGGGGGGCGGTTGGGCAGCATGTAACCCAGGAGAAGTGTCAGTGGAGTGTCATGCAGGCAGTGATTGTGCTTTGTTGGAGGTAGTGTGGTGCTTAGCAAAGGTATGCCATGCTAATGAGCGCTTTTCAGAAGTAAAAGTTGTTGGGAGGGGGGGGGGGCCCACTCTTGCCACTATTGTGGCTTAATAGTGGGACCTGTGAACTTAGGATGCAGCCCAACATGTAGCCCCTCGCCTGCCCTATCCGTCACTGTGTCATTCCCATCACTTTCCTGAATTGCCCAGATTTTCACACATGAAAACCTTAGCGAGCATCGGCGAAATACAAAAATGTTCTGGTCGCCCATTGACTTCAATGGGGTTCGTTGTTCGAAACGAACCCTCGAGCATCACGGGAAGTTCGTTACGAATAACGAACACCCGAACATTTTGGTGTTCGCTCATCTCTAGTAGCTAGGTTTTCCAGGGCAAAGATTCAGTGTAACCCCCCCTTCGATCTTAAGCTGAACTCCAACGCCTGCGCCTCCTCCCCACCACCAATTATTGTAATATAAAAAATACACATTGGGATGCCTAGCGATCTGACATTTATCACCTGTCCCGTGAAGAGATGCTAAATGTTGATTAACAATTAACATTGATTAAATGGGGTGTGTTTTTCTTTAATTTTTCACATCAGTGAGTGTACCTTTATAAGGGACAACTATTGGCTCCAAAAAGCTAATTCATAGGATAGTCATTCAGAGTAAACATGGCCACCAACAAGGTGACAAACAATAAAGTGCTAGTCGTTTTGATTAAATTCATTAAAAAAATAGTCGAAGTTGTTTGCATTTAAATTTGCATGGAGATCCTCTGTATGAACAATATGTCTGCAAACAACTAATGAACGATCATCACACTGTCCGTAGACTTCAGCAACTTTTCTAAGCGACCATCTAAATCATAGTTCTTCACTGTAAAGGTAACTTTAGCTTAAATTTCCACCTCGTTTGGGCGTTTGTCCAGTCGAAAATGATATTCACACATAAAACTGAATGGCTCCATAGGCTGTCACAGCAGCCGGCAAGCAATACAGGATGTGAGTATATACTGTCACTTGTTTTAGCATACATGCTTTGAAAAATGTAAAATCAATGGGTTCTAACTGCTATGCCTGACCCAGCAGCCCAGGCCCCTGTCACCCCACCAGACCACCAGGATTTCTCCTGGTACGGATTACATGTGCCTGCAGATGCCCCGCCTTATGCACCCAGGGCACCTGCCCCACCTGCCCCCTTCCCTTTCCCAGCCATACCCCTGAGCTCATCAATTGTCTCATCTCTATCTTTTTATTTATTTTATGCCTTTCCCCTCTGTTACTGTATATTTTTATTTTTTTGTATTAATAATGTAGCATGTAAGTTATTACCTGCTTCTTTAGGTGCAAGATCAGACACAAAAAAAACTTTTAAGACCCCCATGGTTTGTGCAGTGACATTCAATTATTAGACTTGAGCAACACAGTAATTCCATCTTAAATGGAAGAGTTCACCTTAAGGCACAGTCCTATGGATGGCAAGTGTTACATGATTGACGTAGTCTTTTAAGATTTTCTTGGGTAAACTAACAATGTGATTTCTGATTTTTTATTTATTTTTTTTTTTATTTTTTTTTTGCTTAACCTGTTGTAAAGACAGTATTATTGAATAAAACAGGGAGATGAGGCAATTTTCTTCAACACACTCAGTGAATAATAAATGATGCACAATTTGTCACAATGTAGAGACCTGTGTCTAACACATTTATATACAGGGAGCTTACTCTGGATTTCTTTTCTCTATTCTCTTCATATTTACATCTCTTTATTTCTTTATCTCCCTCTCTTCATAGTTACATCTTTTATTTTTCTTCTACTCACTGTCAAAGCTGACTCTCCTTCTCTGTACTCATGGTTTCTATGATTTTTCTCTTGTTTCTGCTTGTTCTTCTCTCTCTGTCACTGCTGCTCTCTCTCTGCCACTTCTCTCTCCTGCCTGGCACTTTTCTTTCTCCTGCTGGGCGCTTCTCTTCTCCTCCCTTGCACTTTTGTGCATGGCGCTTCTCTTCCTGGCGCTCCTCTACTTCTGGCTAGTCTCTCCTTGGCACTACTCTTTCTGTTGCACCACTTCCTGGCACTCTTTTTTTAACTTTGCTTTATTTACATACAGATTATGCGGTACAGAATGCAAAAAGGGTTATCAAACTTATAGCATACCATATATGATTGTGTTCTGTACATTGATGGATAACACAATAGGAGAATGAAAACTTTTTTCTTTTTTTTTAAAACAAAAAACAAATACCAACAACGTTTATTTCTCTGTGACTGCTGATTTAATGTAATGTTAGTTGAGGAGGAGTTGAACTCGCTATATTTATGTATGGTGTGTTGTGTTGGCTTTAAGGCGGGGTATTCAGTTGAATGATTGAACTTTAACGTTTGCAATGGTTAATATTCATATAGGATTTAGACTACTGTGGGGATAAAGAATAGAAGGAAATTGCAAGTTTCCCATATGATATAATCAGCAGTTATAATTATGCATTTTCATCTTGAATAATAAAAGGACAAAAAAAAAACAGAGATAAACTTAACTTATTAAACTTAGTCTGTGCTGGTCGTGTTATTTCAATACAATTATATTGGTTCAGTGGGTAGCGTGGAGTGTGTGTCTAACCAAGAGCCCCATATTTTCTGGTGTTTGTCTGGGCAACCTCTATTCTGGTATATAATCTTCTCATAGGGGATTGTAACGTTTACTAGCTGGATCCATTTTGTGATCGATGGTGGTTCTGTGGCCATCCAGTGCATGGCCACCACTTTCCTGGCTAAAAATAGTGCCTCTTTAAGGAAGATGCGAGTGTATTTGGGCCATGTCTCTTCATCTAATAGGCCAAATAGGATCACCTTGGGGTCTAAATTTATGTTGTAGGGGGGTGTTAAAAGTTGGTTTATGAGGGAGACCACATTGGTCCAAAAGGTCGTGACTTGTGAGCAATCCCACATCAGGTGCCAGAAGTTCGCGTCTGGCTGGCGACATCTGTGGCAGGAATCCGAGTGGTTGCTTCCCATTTTAGATAGGCGGCTGGGGGTAAGGTATGATTGATGAATGATGTATAGTTGAATCAGTTTATTGTTTATAGCAGGGGAGACTGTCAAATGGGATTCCTCCATTTCCAGCCATTCTTCGGGTGTCAGGGATGGAATACAGAGTTGCCATTTGTTGAAGACTGGGAGTGGGTTGAGGTTTAATTTTGCTGAGAGTAGGTGTGTGTATAGTGTCGAGATTAAGCCTTTGGGGCCTTGTGACTTGAGAATCCCGATTGTGGGATATTTAGAGATTTGGGTCGAGGCCGGAGGAAACTGGGTGTTTAGAGCGTGTCTCAGCTGGAAGAACCTGAATAGTTGCAAGTGTGGGGCCTGGAGTCTCTCGCATAGCTGGGCGTACGTGGGAAGCGTTCCGTCGATATATATGTCTCCCAGTGAGACGACCCCGAGCCCAGTCCAGTATGAGATATCTGGAATGGAGTGTAGGGCTGTTAGGCCGGGGTTATCCCAGAGGGTGAGGTCTGATATCACCCCCCGGTAATCCTGTAGTAATTTAACTTCCCTCCAAACACTGAGCGCCAGCCTGTGTAGTGGTAAGGTTTCCGATGAATTTGTATATTTTGGGAATTCCAAATAGTTTAGTAAGTTGTTGCCTGTTACTTGCATTGCTAAATATTGGTCTGCAATGGGCATCTCTCGATTTCGAAACCACGAATGGATATTTCGTAATTGTCCTGCCAGATAATATAAACGGAGGTCTGGTAGGGCCATCCCTGCTTGGTTTTTGGGCCTCTGCAGTGACAAAAGGCTTAATTTGGAGCGGGCGGAATTCCATATAAATGATGTGATCAGGGAATTAAAGGATTGAAAGAAATGTTTTGGGACCTGGAGCGGCATATGTTGTAGTATATATAGGCATTTGGGCTGAATCGCCATTTTGACCAAATTTATACGGCCAGCCACTGATAGTGGTAGTTTGGTCCGTTTTTTGAATTTGTGTCTTAAGCTTTCCTGTAGGGGTATGATGTTGTCATCTATGGCGTTATGGTAGTCTCTAGATATAATTATTCCCAGATATTTAAATTTGGTAACTACAGCTAGATCGTATTTAGCTACCCAGGGGTCCTTTTTAGGGTTAAGTTCTGTATATAGAATCGTGGATTTAGTCCAATTTACATAAAGTCCGGAGAATTGAGAGAACTTGTCTATGTGGGTCATAGCCCTGGAAAAGGAGATATCTGGATCTGACAGGAATAGTATAGTGTCGTCTGCATAGAGACCCACCCTACTCTCGAGTGTTCCCCATTTAATGCCCTGGACGTTGGCAGCGGATCGTAAACGGATCGCTAAGGCTTCTATGGCTATGGCGAATAGGGCTGGAGATAGGGGGCATCCCTGACGGGTACCCCTTGAAAGCAGGAATTCAGTTGAGGGAACCCCGTTTACCACTACGTTGGCCTTCGGAGATTTGTATATAGTGTTAATCCATTGTTTGAATTCAGGGCCGAATCCAAAGCGAGTTAGACAGGCTTCCAGAAAGCTCCACTCCAGGGAATCAAAGGCTTTTCTCATATCCAGCGATACCAGGGCCCAGGGCATATTATGTTGTCTGCCTAGTTGGATGGCTGTCTGGACTCTGCGGATGTTAATTGTGGTGGATTTTCCCGGCATGAAGCCTGTTTGATCAGGGTGTATTATTGATAGGATTACCTGGTTTAATCTGGTGGCCAGAATTTTAGTTAGGATTTTATAGTCCACGTTTACTAGTGAGATGGGGCGATAAGAATTACAATCTGTTGGGTCTTTGTCGGGTTTTAGGATGACTATGATGGTTGCTTCATATAGAGAGGGGGGGAGGGATTTCTCCAACGAGGCTTGGTGTAAGGTTTCGTGTAGTAGTGGGGTTATAAGTTCGTCATATTTTCGGTATATTTCTATTGGAAGGCCATCGGGCCCCGGGGATTTGTTAAGCGCCATATCTTTAATGGTTTGTTTAATTTCTTCAACAGTAATTGGGGCATCTAGAAATTCCACTTGTTCCGCGGAAAGCGTTGGAAATGTCAAATCTTGTAAATAGTTGAGAACTTCAGTGGAGGTTTTGTTCATAGAGGGGCTGTAAAGGTTTATGTGATTTCTGATTTAGTATAACAGCAGATGTCTGAAGTCTTCATGTAGCCCTGGCCTGGTTTACCAGCCATATGCAAGCCCTGCAGTGAGCCATGAAGTGCCATGTCCGTGATGAGCCATCCAGAAAGGAAAGCATTAAAGGGATTACATAGGGTTAGAAAAAAAAAGTCTACTTTCTTCAAAAAAGTGCTGCACTTGTCCACAGGTTGCACTTGGTATTGCAACTTAGTCCCATTGTCTACCATAGAGCTGAGCTGCAATACCAAGCTCAACACATGAGCAGGTGTGGCACTGTGTCTAGAAGAAATAAGCCATGTTTGTCTAATCCTGGACAATGTACTTCATGGGGGTCTTTTCACACTATTCCAGACCTTCCCTTGTATTTTAGCACTTTCAATTCCAGATTGCTCAGTTAAAAGGGGACAGTGGTTCTACAACGCAGCCCTGAATGATTACAGAGCTAATTCTCAGTTTGATGCTTACTTTGTGTGACATTTTATACAAAATAAAGAACTTTTTAAAAAAGTTTTGGATTCTGTAATTGTTTCTCTTTGTTATTCCACATCATCTAATTACCAACAGATACTGTATATCATACAAATAATAGAGCTGTAGTGTTCTGGTGTCTTGTTCTGCTGTTGTACCTCCTAGGTTTAAACTATTTGTACAAGGACCTCCCTGCTCTATACGCCTTGAACTATCTCCCCTTGCTGGATCACACATTAAAAAGCTTAAACAACTATGACAAAAATATATTTTCTGGTTTGGCAGGATAAATGTCCTAAAGATGGACGTCGTCCCTCACTTCCTGTACTTATTCCAGACTCTGCCTATCCAGCCCCCCACGAACTTCTTTAAACGCCTACAATCTGCCTTCACGCAATTTATATGGGGAGGAAGATACAGTCGCATCAACTATCGAACCCTCTCAAAACCTAAATCTGCAGGAGGGGCCTTTATCCTTCTTTGATTGTTCGACTGGCACTTCCACGGGAAGTCTAAGCAATGGATTAAACTAGAAACAGACATTATTGGAACTTCCCTAAAGTTGTTGCCTTGGATTTCGCCCTCAGTCAGACCCTACAACAATGTCAACCCTTTCCAATCCACTGTCTGACCTCTGAAGATATTATGATTTAAGGCTGTACAGCTCCGATGTTGGAAGACGTCCGTCGGGGTTCTCTTACTGTATATTGCCAGCCTCTCTGCTGTCAGAGCCTATCCAATGTGTCACCTCATGCAGTACTGGCTTTAGCCAGCAGATAGCGTCGTTGTATAACAGCAGAAAAAGAGTAAGCCCCCTAGGAAAGCCAGGATACAAATTGGATTGGAAAGGGTTAAATGCTCCCTCTTCACCCCTGATCTCCTCACCACATGGGATAAGATCCAACTATGCATTTACAGCTCCACTGACTCCATTTGAGATCCTATTCACTAAAACATTTCTTCCGATCAGATGCTACTCATAAACTTATAGCAGGTTGATCGAGGGTCTATCCATTAAGGACCCCGTCTTTATGAGCGCTTGGGAAAATGAGCTCGCTACAACCATAACACCAGAAGAGTGGAGCAAAGCATTCCTACTGTCCCACAAGCTGCCCGTGGCCTGTAAAGCTCAGGAGAATTATAAGATAATACCAAGATGGTATCGATGCCTGACACTGCTACATTGTATCTACCCATCTATCTCACCAAGGTGCTGGAGTTGCGGCTCAGGCACTGGTACCATGCTGCATGTGTGGTGGGACTGTGCTTCACTGAGACCATTCTGGAACATAGTGTTCTCCACCTACACAAAAGTTACCAGACAATCTATTACAGCGTCCCCTCAGATTGCCCTGCTCTCCATCCTCCCAGGATCCACCTCATCAATATAGGAGGATATCTTATGCCATTTCTTAACCGCAGCACATGCTGTTATCCCCAGACATTAGAAGACTCCACAAACACCCACTAGCCCTGAGTGGATATGGGAATTAACCCTTTCCAATCCACTATCTGACCTCTGAAGACATTATGATTTAAGGCTGTACAGCTCCGATGTTGGAAGACGTTCGTCGGAGTTCTCTTACTCTATATTGCCAGCCTCTCTGCTGTCGGAGCCTATCCAACCTGTCACCTCATGCAGTACTGGCTTTAGCCAGCAGATAGCGCCGTTGTATAATGGCAGAAAAAGAGTAAGCCCCCTAGGAAAACCAGGATACAAATTGGATTGGAAAGGGTTAAAAGAGATCATGTCAATGGAGGAGATGCTGTCTGAGGATTCAGGGAAATTTATAGCAATGTGCAGCCCTAGGTTAGAGTTTCAAAACACCTCTGATTTTCAGGCCTTGTTAACCTAAACCTCACCCCACTACTGATACCTCAGTGCCCCCCTCACCCAATTTACTCCATTGGTATGTATCTGTGAAACTATTGACCTCATAAGTCCTAGGGAATTTATCCCCTTTCTACAACAATATCATGTGAAAGTTGACAAATAAAATCAAAAGGAGAAATGCATAAACTATTAAAAAGTGTTTTGAAACTACACAAGAAAATGTTTGGGTTAACCCTTTCCAATCCACTGTCTGACGTCTGAAGACATTCTGCTTGAATGCTGTACAGCTTTGATGTCGGAAGATGTCCAGCAGGGTATTTTTACTGCATATTACTGGCCACTCTTGTCAGGGGGCCTCTTCAGCATGCCCCATACCGCAGTACTGGCTCTAGCCAGTAGATGGCGCCATTGTATAATGGCAGAAAAAGAGAGCCCCCTAGGAAACCTTGAATCCAAAATTGGATTGCAAAGGGTTAAAAGTTTCATACAATTTATATGGTCCTGCGAGACCAACTTGCTACTGTTTATTTTATTTTAATATATACACAAACTTTAATAAAAAGTGATTAAACATAAACGGTTTGTACAAGACTAGAAATAAGGGTCTGCTGTTTTTCATGAATCAGTACCCCATCTGTCCATGGGCCATGTCTGGTATTGCAGTTCAGCTCCATTCACTGTACTTAAGAAAATAGTAGTTTTCTCTTTGAACTCTTCTATAAAGTTAAAGCAACTCAGTACCAGCAGTTACATGCACAATCTCTACCATCCCACCAATCTCTACACTGTTCATATTAGAAGCTTCTTCCCCTTGTTAATAAAAACTACTATTGTGGGGGGGAAATGTCCTCAGCATTTAAAACATAAAGCCATAGGTGCCTGGTTAAATATTTGGCTTTAATCTATTTCTGTTGGTGCTGGAGTTGGTACTGTTTCTTCCTGCTGGGAGAGGAAAGAGAGAGCTGCTTTCTTCAGAGTCTGGACACAGAGTTGTTTGCATAAAGACAAACTTTCAATAGTTATTTTACTAGAGACAGTAGCCCTGTCACCAGCATAAAGTGAAGCTTTATGTAGATCAGTTTAAGTGTGAATCCACATTAGAATTGGAAAATCATGTGACCTGAGTAACTTCCAGTGAGGCATGGCAGTGGGTCGTCAGTGTTTTTGGAGAGGATGGTTCTCTGCCTGAGAGAAAAGAAGCAGTGATGCTACATATCCCTTCTAGGAACCTGTAAATGCTACAGAGAATGCCAGTGGTGGTTATGCAGTGGCTGAACTTAAACAACAAGTGTGAGAGACCGGTCTCTAGGGTAACATAGTAACATAGTTTGTAAGGCCGAATGAAGACAATGTCCATCTAGTCCAGCCAATTTATCCTCCTGTGTTGTTGATCCAGAGGAAGGCAAAAAACCCCAAGAGCAGAAGCCAATTAGCCCTTTTGGGGGAAAAATTCCTTCCCGACTCGCTAATGGCAATCAGACTGTTCCCTGGATCAACCCTTAATAGTTCCTACCTGCCTGTATACCCGGATTAACAATTAACCTAAGGTTTATATCCTGTAATATCCTTCCGCTCCAGAAAGACATCAAGTCCCCTTTTAAACTCCTCTATGGATTTTGCCATCACCACGTCCTCAGACAGAGAGTTCCACAGTCTAACTGCTCTTACAGTAAAGAACCCTTTTCTGTGTTGGCGATGAAACCCGTTTTCTTCTAGACGTAGCGGATGCCCTCTCGTCACCATCGCAGTCCTGGGTATAAACAGATCATGGGAGAGATCCTTGTATTGTCCCCTCATGTATTTATACAGAGTTATTTACGAGTAGGGTAGCAGTATAGTATGCACACTTAAAAACAACTAAGTCACAACTATAACTTCCAAGTGGTCGATCACGGCCATTTTTGATCTTGGAACTGTACTGCCTTAATTTGTCCTGCTGAGTACTGGAGAGTGCTCCCAAAGTCGTGTAAGGAACCCAAACTACTAAGAGAGGCTTCATTATTATAATCTAAGTATTGAGGGGACTCAGAGTTGTCCACATTGCTGACGATTATATAAACTGACTTATGAAACAAGTTTATACTGTCCTGATCGAGCAGTGAACTCTTTAGATATAATAATTACTTTACAGGTTATTTTGTGTCCACGTGTATTAGCACTGACCACTGGGAGACGGAGGACAGTATATAACTGGATCATCTAAAATGGACATTTTAAGGTCTCTCAGAGGTGTTTTAGCCATTCCAGAGATCTCAGCAATGATGCTATGTAGGGTTCAGGTCTAACTCCACATTTAAAACCGCTGACCTATAATCTAATAACAATACATTACCTTGTACCATGTTGCTGTTCAGATTCTTATTAGAGATGAGCGAGTACCAAAATGCTCGGGTGCTCGTTACTCGAGTCGAACTTTCAGTGATGCTCGAGAGTTCGTTTCGAGTAACAAACCCCATTGAAGTCAATGGGCGACTCGAGCATTTTTGTATATGACTGGTGCTCCGCTAAGGTTTTCATTTGTGAAAATCTTAGCAAATCACCAAAGTCATGTAAAAAACACAGAACTGGATAGGGCAGGCGAGGAGCAACATGCAGGGCTGCATTTCGGGCTCCGAGGTCTCACTATTAAGCCACAATAGTGGCAAGAGTGAGACACACAATGTCTCACAATACAGCCGGCTCCATTGAAAGCAATGGGCTGCCGGCGAGCGCGGGATGAATTTTCGGGAAGGGCTTAAAAATATAAGCCCTTACTTGAAAATCATCCTAAAATGTGTAAAAATAAAGAAAAAAAATTATGTCAGCATTAAGATCGTTCTCCTCTGCCACAGCTGTAACAGCTGTGGCAGAGAAGAATGATGTCAGCCCATTGAATTCAATGGAGCCGGCAATACAGCCGGCTCCATTGAAAGCAATGGGCTGCCGGCGATCGCGGAATGAATTGTCGGGAAGGGCTTAAAAATATAAGCCCTTACCTGAAAATTATCCTAAAATGTGTAAAAATAAAAAAAAAGGTATACTCACCTTTCCGCTGCAGCCGGAGTTCAGCCGCGTCTGGCTGGCAGTTCTTCTGAACTGCACTGAGTAGTATTCAGCAGCCAGGGATTTAAAATCCCTGCCTGCTGAATGAGCTGCCTCTGATTGGTCACAGCCTCACCAATCAGAGGCAGCTCTCACTCACACCCATTCATGAATTCATGAATGGGTGAGTGAGTGCTGCCTCTGATTGACTCAGTGCAGGGACCAATCAGAGGCAGCACTCACCCATTCATGAATGGGTGTGAGTGAGAGCTGCCTCTGATTGGTGAGGCTGTGACCAATCAGAGGCAGCTCATTCAGCGGGCGGGGATTTTAAATCCCCGGCTGGTGATAGATCAGCAGTTCAGTACCACAGTGCAGTGGACAGTAGGAGAAGATGCGGCTGTGCCCCGGCAGCTGAAGGGAGGTGAGTATTTTTTTTTTTTTTTTTTAAATCACTTTTAATTCATTTCCAAGGAATGGCTTATATGTAAAGCCCTTCCCTGAAAAAGAATTCAGGTGTGCCAGCAGACCATTGTCTTCAATGGAGTCGCCGACAGCAGCAGCGGCTCCATTGAAGAGAATGCCTGCATTTTTATTCTTTTTTACACTAAAATCTTTCTTTTTCAGGGAAGGGCTTATATGTAAAGTCCTTCCCTGAAAAGGAATGCAGGGAGCCAGCAGGCCATTGTTTTCAATGGAGCCGCCGGCAGCCGCCGCGGCTCCATTGAAAACAATGCGTGCATTCCCTATGGTGCACGCATGTCCTATCTTTGCAGGCACGCACCTGCAAAGTACGGACATGTGCACACACCATAGGGAATGCAGTGTTGTAAATACAAGCGTGTTTTTGTTCGTGCGTATGCATGCACTAAAACACGCTTGTCTGAACGCACCCTTAAGGATGATTTTCAGGTAAGGGCTTATATTTTTAAGCCCTTCCCGAAAATTCATCCCGCGCTCGCCGACAGCCCATTGCTTTCAATGGAGCCTGGCTGTATTGCCGGCTCCATTGAATTCAATGGTCAGTGCTCGTTTAATGGAGACGAGTACCATGTGGTGCTCGTCTCGAGTAACGAGCATCTCGAGCACCCTAATACTCGAACGAGCATCAAGCTCGGACGAGTATGCTCGCTCATCTCTAATTCTTATACAAACTGCTAAGTGGCTTATGACAGAACTGCTGTGATATTCTATTATCTTGACCCGCAGCTGTAACCATGGAAGCACTTAGATCTGCGGGAACCTTAGACAACAAAACAATAGGAGATTTTCAATGAAAAGGTTTTGCAAATTTGCTTAATTTTTCATTTAAGATGCATTTGAACAATAAAGGAAATTCTTCCAAAAGCACATAAAACTTTAAGATTCTGTCTTTCCTTATATTAGGGACACCCTATAACTTCTAAAAAATTAAAGTCGCTGTTTTTGATTGACTTAAAACTAACTCTTAGTATAGATATTAAGAATATATAATTTGGTCTATGTTGGAAGTGACAGACGGGATTTTTTAAATATTTAAAAGTTCAACAAAAAGTTTGAAAAAAAAATTCTAAAGATCCCATAGTATCACTATTTCGTCACAAATATATCAAATGCATAAAGCCACAATTGGGCAGCACTGTACTGTACTTCCAATCAGGGGCGTAACTATAGAGGGTGCAGGGGATGCGGTTGCACCCGGGCCCAGGAGCCTTAGGGGGCCCATAAGGCCTCTCTTCTCCATATAGGGAGCCCAGTACTATAAGTAAAGCATTATAGTTGGGGGCCCTGTTACAAGTTTTGCATCGGGGCCCAGAAGCTTCAAGTTACGCCTCTGCTTCCAATCCATACATGAATACCATTTTACAGTTCAGTCCCCAAAATTTCTGAACAAAATCTCATTTCTACATTGGACCTGTGAATGCACCTCTTATATCAATGCTGGAACCTATTTACTGTATTGTTACATATGAATATAATGAATAGCGAACATCAAAGCGCATGTGGGTTTACAAAGTCCTGTTGAAACACAGGTGAGTACACAACCCTATGCATATTTTGGCATCAATGTAAAGGAAAACCACATGCACTGCATAATGCATTCAACAATGTGCTCATTATTGCCAATGATCCAGGATGCTGCAGCTAGTGGTGCCTAGATCATGTGCAAAATACAGGTGGACATGTGGACTAGTGTAGCAGTGACAGACGGAGGGGGAAACAGCTTGTGCAGCAAATTTGAAACTTTACTTGAAATACATATTTTAGTTACAGTCTATCACTCCATAGGTGTGTACTCAATAGGTAGGTCTGAAAGGCTAAAGAACACATGAGTCTAAAGCCCCATTTACATGTATCGATTATCGCTGAAAATTTGTTAAAATTGTGGCCTTTGAGCGATAATTGCTGTGTGTAAATGCTACTATCGTGCACTTTTCGTTTTATCGATGATTTTTAGTTCAGCATGAAAACCATTGTTCAGACTGCACACTGGGAACAGGAGATAACATTGTATTCTCTGTGCAGCCCTTGGCTGAAAACAGCCCACAGTGTGTTATCTACATGGGAGCTAGAGATTAAGTTGTTTTCTCTTAACAGTCCTTGGCTGAACAATGGGGCTAATTACAGAGCTTAGACCTCCTGCTGAGTTCTGCAACAGCTCCTAGAGGCTCATTTGCATGCAAATGGAGCTGATAAACTACTAATAGGCATAGGTGCCCATTAGTACTTTATGCAAAACAATCACTCAAAACTGTTATTCTCCCTATCTTTAAACAAATTTTAAGCAGACATCTTTGCATGTAAATGGGGCTTTACTTCCACTCTGGCACAGTCTTGAACACCAAGGCTTATTGTCCAAAAGGATATGTCTTTTGCCATGCCTCCGACTCAGCAATTTAGTATTTAATTAGTAATGGCTTTACCAAACTTAATCAGATAACAGTCTCTTTCATTACACAATGGAACTCACATAGCTTTAGAGTCACAATCAACAACACGTGGAGATTAGCAATTACAGTTTATCTGGTGCTAAGGCCTCCACTTTGTCAGCAATACAGGATCAATGACTGGGGTGCCCTCCAATCTTAGGTCCTATGGTTTTCGTAGCTCTCTCAGCCCAGCACTTTCGGCTGCAGCCATACTCTTGAGGCACCAGTGTTTTTCCGTGGTTTGCACACAATAATCGTACCCAACCTCTGACTTGCACTGGTTTCCCCATTCCAGCTTTCTTCTCCTCTCTCTCTACTTGGCTACTTTTCTCTTTCTGCAGTTGACCACTCACAGACCCTTTACGGAATCCTCTTCAGCTTACACAAAGGTCCACCGAATGTTTTACTTTACTCACCTATCCCTAATCATGGGAGCACTTTTCATCCTTCAGTTATTCATTACGTCCTTCTATCTCTCTGTCATGGAGTTCTTTATTGTCTAAAAGGCCTCACTATCCCTCCCTCGTTAATGCACAGGAGTGCCCTCCTTTCTTTGTTGTTCATGTCTCACTTTTTTATCTTTTCATCTACGCAGCTCCCGCTCCAAAGACCTTTGCAAGGCACCTCAGTCCACTGGGCCCCTCACAGTTTACAAGTCTCCAGTCACTTGGCCAAGGCATTATTTGGGGTCCCTGGCCACTTCTCAGCATGAGGATGAGTGAGCCTCGTGTGGTGCAGAGTGTAAGCTCTCACCTACGACCTGAAGGTTGCAAGTTTGATCCCCGCATGAATCAGGTAGCCGGCTCAAGGTTGACTCAGCCTTCCATCCTTCTGAGGTCGGTAAAATGAGAACCCAGCTTGGTGGGGGGTAATAAGTAATAATTACCTGAAAGCGCTGCTGAATAAGTTGGCACTATACAAATACCATGATTTGATTTGATGCTGCTCTCTTAACAACTGGCCTCTTCAACCAGTCTTTACTGTGTCACTCTCCAGGAAGCATTGCTTGGCATTATTTATCATGCCCCATCTACTATGGATATCCCTAGTGGCACATTACTTGCATCACCAGGCAGTACAGTGGCACTTCTTGACAAATACCTTAATTCTCTAGGACAGTCACACACTGGTCGTGACACCGTGACTATGTCATTCATGGTGAGGTTTTCCTCTCTGGTGCTCCATGCTCCTGTCACTTCATTCCCTGTCTGCATTGCCCAATGTGGCATGGCTTGCGGCCAGGAGCGTTGGCGTGGCACTGTGATAGCAGCGCTACTCATTCCTTTTCAGTAGAGGAATGAACATGCTTCTCCATTGCCTTACTCATAAAGGAAATGCTAAGTGTTGTGAACTTTTCCAAAAAGACTTGAAGTTTTGGACCAAATCGTCTCCCAAAAAGCTAAGGATCTAATAATGTTGCCACACCCAACACTTCACTCATTGCTAACCTTGTGTATGACCTATGCCCAGCCATGTTATGCATGGTATCTAAGCAAAATGTACACCTTGTAAATATGGTAAAGAGTGGAATTGCGTAAGAATAATTTGTGACTTTTATAGTTTATACAACATCTTCATCTTCATGAACACTTAAGTGCATGTTCACATATAACTTTGTACTAATACAAAAGACTGGAGCTCTTACATTGTATTACTCATGGCTTTTCAGAAATTCTTCTTACAGTGATTGAATAATTGGAAAGATGATTCACTCGAGTCGGTAAGCATGGACTATCTCTGGCATTCATAATACTCCCTGCGGCCATACAATCTACCCCATGACTGTGAATGTTAGCAATAGTCATGAATCATGATAATCGCTGTGATTCAAACATACTGTGAAATGACTAACAGTAGAGTTCTGTACCTGCCCCAAACTAGGAGAAGACCTGACATGTGCTGTTGATCTTCAGGCTGGAACATTTCAGTTGGCATTGTTTACAGTGCCAGGCTGGGGTACATTTGACTCGTCAACAGAATCTGTTCTAAAAAATGTTTACAATTCGGGTTACCCTTTAGATGTGCACACAGGTTATAAATCAAAGAAACTAAAAAGTATAAACCATAGCAGTACGTAAACCGCTAATGTGGTTGTCCACAGCTAAAGCTCAGGGGCTTCGTTGTGGCTGGATATCAATAAGTCAGATATTAACCTCATTGGAGGATTCCTTGGTGGTCTAGAGTGTAAGAATAATCCTAAATGGTTTTCTTGCCCAGACTGAATTATTGATTACCATAAGTCTCCAAAGCCAATTGCAAACAAAACTCAGATGCACTAATAGTCGCATATGCTTGGGTTCAGAAAGGTTGCAGGTAGAGATGAGCGAGCATACTCGCTAAGGGCAATTACTCGAGCGAGCATTGCCCTTAGCGAGTACCTACCCCCTTGAGAGAAAAGGTTCAGCTGCCGGCGCAGGTGACAGGTGAGTTGCGGCAGTGAGCAGTGGGGAGCGGGGGGGGGGGGGGGGGGGAGAGATCTCCCCTCCGTTCCTCCCTGCTCTCCCCCACCGCTCCCTGCCCGCCGCCGGCAGCCGAACCTTTTCTTTCGAGTGGGCAGGTACTCGCTAAGGGCAATGCTCGCTTGAGTAATTGCCCTTAGCGAGTATGCTCGCTCATCTCTAGTTGCAGGTTACAATTTTTGACACACTACTGAATCTGTGGAAAGTCCACTTAGTTTCTGTACTTACATTCTCTCCAGCATACAGTATCTCTGACCAAAGTCCTCAAAGAAAATGGAAAGTAGTCTTTAAAATGGTAGTCCAGGACTAAGATATAATGACCTATCCTCAGGATAGGTCAACAATATGAGATTAGTGGGGTCTACCTCTTCGGATTCATGCATTAGCTGTCTGCAATGACTGCGGTGCTTAAATGAATGCTGCTGTCACTTCAATGCATACTAGGCACAGCGCATTACATTTCCTAGTGGCAGTGCTTAGAATTGCAGTTTGGACCCATTCACTTAAATGATACTGAGCTGCTCTCAGGGCATGTGACTGATGAATGTAACATCACAAGCCTGAGAGGAGGCCACAGCTCTCATCCAAGCGCCACAGGCTCTTCAATCAGCTGATTGGCAGGGGACCTGAGTAGTGGACCCCTATCGGTCTGATATTGATTATAGTAGGTAGCAAAATTTTATTTATTTTTTTGTGTCTGGGAAATCAGTGGTATTTTCACATTATTTGGAGAACAAACAAATGGTTATTAACAGTTAATGAGCCAAAACGTTGATTGTCACATTGCTGACTTATATACCGTATTTTCCGGTGTATAAGATGACCCCCAACTGTCGACCTATACACCAGGAATACGGTGTAGGGAAAAAAAATCAATACTCACCTCTTGTGGCGCTTCTGCAGGTTGTCACTCCCCCGTCCTCGCTGACAGAGCATTGCTTTCCTGATGCGGGGCTTGAATGCCCCGCCTCCAGAAAGCTAATGCTCTCATTGGCTAACTCAGGTGGTGTCAGCCAATGAAAGCTGGCGCTGCATTAGCCAATCACAGCCCTTCAATTATGTCATGCAGAATGCCGCGGGAGGGGAGTATTGTTTTTTTTTTCTCTACAGCTTATGCCCGGCGTATAAGACGACCCCTGACTTTGGAGAAGATTCTCCTGGGTTAAAAGGTTGTCATATACACTGGAAAATACGGTATGTACAGTGCAGGTTCATGACCACATGTGGTTCCTGACCACAAAAGCAAACTTTTTTCGAAATGAAAGTTATTTTCCATTACATTTTACAATAAGCTAACAGGAACAAATAAACTTTTCTTAGAAACAAAAACCGTGTTGCCTAGTTTTACTCATACTGAGGATAGGTCACCAATATCTTAGTCCTGAAGAACCCATTTAATAGTAAGATCAAACGTACACTTGTCTATTCATGGTTGTCCTCGAGTTTTTGAATCAATCCAGGGGAAATGTTCTGCTGACATAATTCTATGGTATGAAGAAGGTGAGGTTTAAAGTAAGACTCCATTTACAAAAAGTCAGACCATGTTTTCATGTGCTTTCTACATTGTGAAAATGCTCCTTGTAATCAGTGTTACAGTATGGTTTCTACAATGTAGCAACTCACGGTTGTTGTCTTCATGACACATTTCCTCCACACCAGGTCTAGTGCCAATTGTATCTTAATTCCATTCTCTTTGCAAGAATCAGGCTTGCACAGTTATGGAGCGACTAAGTGCTGCCAAGCATTTATAAAATGGGCATTGAAAATTAAATGAGATTTGTACTGTACATTCCATTCTCCAATTCTCAAATGCCCTTCAGGGATTTTACCTTTTTCTTCAATAAAGAGCTTGTCCGGGTTTTTATTTCTAGAAGTAGCATCTTTCTATATTGGAGACCTGCCATGGGAATAAGCTGTAACACCAGTCAAAGCCCACAGATAAGCAAGATGCTGACCTTTCTTTCCACACAACCCCCCTTATGTGCCCCTTATGAACTGATCAATATTTGGCAAAATGATACCATTTACTTTGTAGCTGCTTCACCAACATGTATAAATCTAGAGTACTGTAATTCTCTTGTGATGTTCATGTCTCTTTGTAATACGTTTCGGTATTGTCAGTACATAAAAGTAGAGCAGCCCGGTTTCTATTGTGTCTCAGTGCACAAAAGACATCTGAAGTCCTGTGCCCTGACACTGTATTGTATGTGTTGTTTCTTTGTTTGAGGTTATATGATGCTGATTACAGAGTAACACAATTCTAAAATATTTTGTATGTATTATCTGCAGCTCAGATCAAAGTTGCAATTAAGTTATACAACTGTATCCTCAAGTATAATTACAAGAAAAAGTAGGTGAAGCCTTTGGAATTACCTGGATTTCTGCATTGATTACTTCCTCTGGATCAATATTGGAGTGCTAATAAGCTCAACTAGATGGACATATGTCTTTTTCGTCTTAATATACTATATTACTATGTAATGTGACCTTAATATTAGCTCATTTTTTTTCACAGCCAAGCCTATATATACAAGGCCCTAGTGTTTTGCCGCAAGGAGCAAGACTTAGGTTCAGATACAGCTTAAAGAGAGTAAGACAATATAGAAGGTTTAGCAATAATAGTTAGTTCAAATTAAGTGATAATCGAGCATAGTGATGAATAATTGTCCTTCTTTTGTTAATTAATTATTCATATACAAAGGATAAAGGTTACAACTTATATCACATCACTATCTATATACAACAAATAAAGATTGTAACTTACATCACATCACTGGGAGGCAGCATCTACTGACTTGTATAACAGCAGCAGGGAAGCTAATTTTCAACTGCAACCAAGACAGAGAATCCTTTTCCAGAAATTGGAACAACCGGTAGGGGCATCCCCTCACCTGTCATGAAGAGCTTCTGTCCTATTTTCGAGAAGATGTAAGCTTTATACTAAACTAGTACAAATGCCAGCGTATTCATTTTTTAATCCTTGCGACAAAAAACTACCAGTGTATTCTGTCAAGAGGCAGGAAGCAAACTCATAGCCACAGTTGTGTCCTGTTACACAACCAAAAATGCTTACCCTGCATAGTGAGAATAATTTCTTCGTTTTGGCTCGCTACTCAGGAAAAAAAGGTTATTTCAAAGTTCATAAATGGCTGAACGAGTTAAAAATGGAGACTAAAAAATCATATATTCAATCAGAACATTCCTGAAACCTAGAAAGACCCTATAAATGCCAAACAGTGTCCAAAGGAAGTTAATCATAGAAAAAACGATCTATTTGGTCATTAAATATAACCTTTATTAATACATTTAAAACATCACTAGTAAACCCTATATACTAACCTATGATGAATCACAGAGCACCCACCCTGCTGGGTGTTGCAGAAATATTCTGCCCGTCTGAAAGGTCCTTTATAGAGATGAGCGAACGTACTCGTCCGAGCTTGATACTCGTTCGAGTATTAGCGTGTTCGAGATGCTCGTTACTCGTAACGAGTACCACGCGATGTTCGGGTTACTTTCACTTTCATCTCTGAGACGTTAGCGTGCTTTTCTGGCCAATAGAAAGACAGGGAAGGCATTACAACTTCCCCCTGCGACGTTCAAGCCCTATACCACCCCCCTGCAGTGAGTGGCTGGCGAGATCAGGTGTCACCCGAGTATAAAAATCGGCCCCTCCCGCGGCTCGCCACAGATTTGTTCTGACATAGAGGAGGGAAAGTGCTGTTGCTGCCGGAGCTGCTATAGGGAGAGTGTTAGGAGTATTTTTGGCTTCAAGAACCCCAACGGTTCTTCTTAAGGCCACATCTAACCGTGTGCAGTACTGTGGAGGCTGCTTTTTGCAGTGTTGCACATTTTTTTTTTTGGTATATCGGCCGTGCAGAGCATTGCGCCCTGCAGTAATACTCCAGGGCCAGAAGCGCTTAGGCAGGGACAGAAGACATATTGATTGAATATAGGCAGTGGGCCTTTGCAAAAAAATTTGGGGAAAAAAATCTATTTGGGCTGCCTGTGACTGTCCTCAGTGTTCTGGGTCTCTGCTGGGTGTAGTAGTTCTCCAAATTCATACGCAGCCAGCTAAGTGTTACAGCAGGCTTGCGCAAAATTATTTCCTGGCGTTCCGTAAGCGAAGTCAGCCTCCAACCACAGGCCAATAAGCGGCACATTTAATTACAGCGTTCTGTTTCTGCACTACTGATAATACACCATGCTGAGGGTTACGGGTAAGCCTAGAGGACGTGGACGCGGGCGAGGACGCGGAGGTCCAAGTCAGGGTGTGGGCACAGGCCAAGCCAGTGCGGTGGCCAGGGGTAGAGGCAGGGCCAGACCGAATAATCCACCAACTGTTTCCCAAAGCGCCCCCTCGCGCCATGCCACCCTGCAGAGGTCAAGGTGCTCTACGGTGTGGCAGTTTTTCACAGAGACGCCTGACGACCGACGAACAGTGGTGTGCAACCTTTGTCGCGCCAAGATCAGCTGGGGAGGCACCACCACCAGCATGCGCAGGCATATGATGGCCAAGCACCCCACAAGGTGGGACGAAGGCCGTTCACCACCTCCGGTTTGCACCACTGCCTCTCCCCCTGTGCCCCAACCTGCCACTGAGATCCAACCCCCCTCTGAGGACACAGGCACTACCGTCTCCTGGCCTGCACCCACACCCTCACCTCCGCTGTCCTCGGCCCCATCCACCAATGTCTCTCAGCGCAGTGTCCAGACGTCGCTAGCTACACTGTTTAAGCGCAAGCGCAAGTACGCCGCCACGCACCCGCACGCTCAAGCGTTAAACGTGCACATTGCCAAATTGATCAGCCTGGAGATGCTGCCGTATAGGCTTGTGGAAACGGAGGCTTTCAAAAGCATGATGGCGGCGGCGGCCCCGCGCTACTCGGTTCCCAGTCGCCACTACTTTTCCCGATGTGCCGTCCCAGCCCTGCACGACCACATCTCCCGCAACATTGTACGCGCCCTCACCAACGCGGTTACTGCCAAGGTCCACTTAACAACAGACACGTGGACAAGCACAGGCGGGCAGGGCCACTATATCTCCCTGACGGCACATTGGGTGAATTTAGTGCAGGCTGGGACAGAGTCAGAGCCTGGGACCGCTCACGTCCTACCCACCCCCCGAATTGCGTACCCCAGCTCAGTGGTGGTATCTGCGGCGGTGTATGCTTCCTCCACTAAACCACCCTCCTCCTCCTACGCAACCTCTGTCTCGCAATCAAGATGTGTCAGCAGCAGCACGTCGCCAGCAGTCGGTGTCGCGCGGCATGGCAGCACAGCGGTGGGCAAGCGTCAGCAGGCCGTGCTGAAACTACTCAGCTTAGGAGAGAAGAGTCAGACGGTCCACGAACTGCTGCAGGATCTGACAGAGCAGACCGACCGCTGGCTTGCGCCGCTGAGCCTCTAACCGGGCATGGTCGTGTGTGACAACGGCCGTAACCTGGTGGCGGCTCTGCAGCTCGGCAGCCTCACGTACGTGCCATGCCTGGCCCATGTCTTTAATTTGGTGGTTCAGCACTTTCTGAAAAGCTACCCACACTTGTCATACCTGCTCGGAAAGGTGCGCCGGGTCAGCGCACATTTCCGCAACTCCAAGACGGACGCTGCCACCCTGCGGACCCTGCAACATCGGTTTCATCTGCCAGTGCACCGTTTGCTGTGCGACGTGCCCACACAGTGGAACTCTACGCTCCACATGTTGCCAGGCTCTATGAGCAGCATAGAGCTATTGCGGAATACCAACTCCAACATGGGCGGCGTAGTGGGAGTCAGCCTCCTCAATTATTTACAGAAGAGTGGGCCTGGTTGGCAGCCATCTGCCAGGTCCTTGGAAACTTTGAGGAGTCTACCCAGATGCTGAGCGGGGATGCTGCAATCATTAGCGTGACCATTCCTCTGCTATGCCTCTTGAGAAGTTCCCTGCAAAGCATAAAGGCAGACGCTTTGCACTCGGAAACGGAGGTGGGGGAAGACAGTATGTCGCTGGATAGTCAGAGCACCCTCATGTCTATATCTCAGCGCATTGAGGAGGAGGAGGAGGGGGAGGAGCATGAGGAGGAGGGGGAAGAGACAGCTTGGCCCACTGCTGAGGGTACACATGCTGCTTGCCTGTCATCCTTTCAGCGTGTATGGCCAGAGGAGGAGGAGGAGGAGGAGGGGGAGGAGCATGAGGAGGAGGGGGAAGAGACAGCTTGGCCCACTGCTGAGAGTACACATGCTGCTTGCCTGTCATCCTTTCAGCGTGTATGGCCAGAGGAGGAGGAGGAGGAGTGGAAGGAGCATGAGGAGGAGGGGGAAGAGACAGCTTGGCCCACTGCTGAGGGTACACATGCTGCTTGCCTGTCATCCTTTCAGCATGTATGGCCAGAGGAGGAGGAGGAGGAGGAGGAGGATCCTGAAAGTGATCTTCCGAGTGAGGACAGCCATGTGTTGCGTACAGGTACCCTGGCACACATGGCTGACTTCATGTTAGGATGCCTTTCTCGTGACCCTCGCGTTACACGCATTCTGGCCACTACGGATTACTGGGTGTACACACTGCTCGATCCACGGTATAAGGAGAGCCTTTGCACTCTTATTCCCGAAGAGGAAAGGGGTTCGAGAATGATGCTATACCACAGGGCGCTGGTGGACAAACTGATGGTAAACTTCCCATCCGACAGCGCTAGTGGCCGAAGGCGCATTTCCGCGGCCCAGGTAGCAGGGGAGGCGCAGAGATCAGGCAGCATGTACATCGCAGGCAGGGGACCATTATCCAAGGCCTTTGCCAGCTTTCTGGCTCCCCAGCAAGACTGTGTCACCGCTCCCCAGTCAAGGCTGAGTTGGCGGGAGCACTGTAAAAGGATGGTGAGGGAGTACGTAGCCGATCGCACGACCGTCCTCGGTGACGCCTCTGCCCCCTACAACTACTGGGTGTCGAAGCTGGACACGTGGCCTGAACTCGCGCTGTATGCCCTGGAGGTGCTTGCTTGTCCTGCGGCTAGCGTCTTGTCAGAGAGTGTGTTTAGTGTGGCTGGGGGAATCATCACGGATAAGCGTACCCACCTGTCAACCGACAGTGCCGACAGGCTTACACTCATCAAGATGAACAAAGCCTGGATTTCCCCAGACTTCTCTTCTCCACCAGCGGACAGCAGCGATACCTAAACAATACGTAGGCTGCACCCGCGGATGGAAGCATCGTTCTCTATCACCATCCAAAACGGGGACCTTTTTGCTTCATCAGGGTGCGTTCACAAGAGCGTATATCGGCTCGGTTTTCACGCCAAGCCGATATACGTTGTCCTCATGTGCAGGGGGGGGGCTGGAAGAGCCCAGGAGCAGGAACTGAGCTCCCGCCCCCTCTCCGTCCCTCTGCACTATTTTCAATGAGAGGAGGTGGAACGGGGGCGGGGCTAAGTTCCGGGAATTAGCCCCGCCCCCGTTCCGCCTCTCCCCATTGCAAATAGTGCAGAGGGGTGGAGAGGAGGCAGAGAGGGGGCGGGAGCTGAGTTTCTGCTCCTGGCTCTTCCATCCTCCCCCCCCCCCCTGCACATGAGGACAACGTATATCGGCTCGGCGTGAAAACCGAGCCGATATACATTCGTGTGAACGCACCCTCAATCTGTGTATAATATTCATCCTCCTCCTCCTGCTCCTCCTCCTGAAACCTCACATAATCACGCCGAATGGGCAATTTTTCTTAGGCCCACAAGGCTCAGTCATATAATTTTTGTAAACAATTTTTATACGTTTCAATGCTCCTTAAAGCGTTGAAACTTTCACCTGAACCAATTTTTATTTTAACTGGGCTGCCTCCAGGCCTAGTTACCAATTAAGCCACATTAACCAAAGCGATTAATGGGTTTCACCTGCCCTCTTGGTTGGGCATGGGCAATTTTTCTCAGGTACATTAGTACTGTTGGTACACCAATTTTTGGGGGCCCTCGCCTACAGTGTAATCCAAATAATTTTTAGCCCACCTGCATTACAGCTGACGTTACATCAGCTGTGTTGGGCACTGCAATGGGATATATTTATGTACCGCCGGTGGGTTCCAGGGAGCCACCCATGCTGTGGGTCCACAGGGAGTTGTACCTGCCTGTGTCTATGAATTAAAAACCCCGGTCAGGTTGGGGCATGCAGTGTGGGCCGAAGCCCACCTGCATTTAATCTGACGTTAGCTCTACTGTCCAGGGCACTGCAATGGGATACATTTATGTACAGCCGGTGGGTTCCAGGGAGCCACCCATGCTGTGGGTGCACACGGAATTCCCATTGCGGAGTTGTACCTAAAAACTGCAACTAGTTTTACAAATAAAATTGTATGTATGAATCCACCCTGAGGCTGCCTTCACAATGGCGTGAAAATCAGGCAAGATTTGTGCATTGCGGGACAATCTCACACAAATATGAACCCCTTTCTTTTGAATGGGGTCATACAGATGAGCAATGTTTTCTGCATGGCAACGCGATGCGATAGTATGCAAGAAAAAAATCGTAGCATGTTCTATTCGCACCCAAACCCATGGCAAAACCCACGCTATTTTGGCATTCTATTGAATACTATAGTATCTGTGCTGTAGTTCATATGGCATGGATTTTTCTGCACACAGAAACTGCGTAGGACAGCCGCGCTTGGATTCTCCCCATGTGCGGATCTACGTGAAAATCTACAGCAGAAAGGCACATTTACACGTCCGTAGGCGTTTTACGCGCTGTAAAAATGCCTGAACGGCAAAGGGCCCGGTGAACCACGGCTTAGGGAGACATTCCCTCTTTCCTCGCCCTCGCCAGCTCACCTCCTCTCTCCTCCCCTCTGGCCGTTTGCAATGGGAGGTGGCGGGACAGGGCAGAGCTAAGCTCCCGCCCCTCCCAGCCCCATGTCTGCAGTCAGCAAAGGGAGGGGGCAAGCTTAGCTTCGCCCCCCTCCCATTGCAAACAGCTGCAAGGGGCAGAGAAGAGAAGGGGGAAGAAGTTGAGCAGTCACGCTGCTAAACTTCTTCCCAACTTCTCTTTTCTGGCAGCTAGCATAGGCTCCTATAGGAGTCTATGCAGCTGCCACCGCCGGCGTAAGCCAATGCATCAGAGGGGCAATGTAAATCGGCCGATATACGCCCGTGTAAATAAGCCCGAACTCTGAGGCTCAGCTTAGGAGTTCTACTGAGCATTAAACTGTCAGATCCACGTTGGAAAAATCGGCTGTGGATCAGTTACATCGGCCATGTGAATGAGACCGAAGGGTTTTTTTAATCACAGGTGTTTGGGGCAATTTGTCATGCAGTTTTTTGAGCCAAAGCCAGAAGTGGATCCAGCCAGACGGAGACGTACAAGTCCTTCTTTGTATTCCCATAGCTTGCAAATCCACTTCTGGCTTTGGCTCAAAAATGGCATTGTGATTCCAGATTTATTAGGTCATTATATAATCTTACAAAGTCAAAAGTTTAGTTTTTTTTTATAATTCTGTGTTCTATACTCTGCATAAATAGTTAATGTTCGAAGGAAAACTATTTTCTGCTACCGTTTTATTTTCTCTTTTTTCCAAAAGAATATTCTGCATTTTAGATGTATCTTATATGGCCCAATGCCCAACCAGACAAGTGTGAACATACGAGATCCGTGTAATGGAGGGATTTCCTGCTTCCATCTACGGCAAATGCAAATCTATATCATTTTTTTAACAAGTGAGTAAGTAATCCTGAGGGGAGCAGTATAATAAAGTATTTCCGGCTTAAGTGGAAGCTTGTAATATGCATATAAAGGACATGTGGAAGTTATGTAACACATCACGTGGGATGTCCGTATGTTGGGACCAGAATCTGGGGATTCCGGACTTTTTAAATGTTCACCTAATGTTAAGAGTAGGGATGAGCGAACGTACTCGGTAAGGCCGATTTCGCAATCGAGCACCGCGATTCTCAAGTACTTCACTACTCGGGTGAAAAGTACTCGGGTGCGCTGTGGGTGAGCGGGGGGTTGCAGAGGGGACTGGGGGGGAGAGGGAGAGAGAGAGAGCTCCCACCTGTTCTGCTCTGCTACTCCCCGCTCCACCACGCCACGCCCCGCCCCCCAGCGACCCCCGAATCTTTTCACCCAAGTAGTGAAGTACTCGAAAATCGCGGTGCTCGATTGCGAAATCGGCCTTACCGAGTACGTTCGCTCATCTCTAGTTAAGAGCTTAAACAGATGGGTGGATTCTGTCCCGTTTTGCGTCCGTGAAAATGACGGCCAAAGCAAAATAATTGATTTCAATGGTCTTGTTTCCAATATCTGGATTCTCGCACGTTAATACTACATGTGAGAAAAGATAGGACTTGTCCTATTGCCCTATCTTTCTCACGCATAGTTAATATGATATGCTGGAAATATATAGGGCAGGACCCATCTCCCCGCTGTTTATTTCACTCTCGTGCGCACTTGCGCAGAGTTTGAATAGTAAAAAGATAAAACGGTTCAAGTGGTAATACGCTCCTTAGCGACAAACGTATTAGCGCATGCGCCCATTTGTTAATCCTCAAGATCTCATTTCAGTCGGAGAGGAAATGGTCTGGGTTCTGTTTTTCGACTATAAAATCCCATTTTTCTCCTATTAGGGCTTAGGCACATGGGCGCATGCACTAATATGCTCGCCACTACGGAGGATATCAGCATTTTTTTTAATGTCTTTTTAGTACTCAAACTCAGTGCTTTTGCGCGCAAGTTTGAAAAATAAAAATAGCGGGAAGGTAGGTCCTGCTCTGTCTTTCTCACAGGTAGAAAAACTACATACAAGGAAGACGGGGCACGTCTTATCTTTCTCGCATGTACTATTAAAGCACATATTTTGCACGTCCCCTTTCGTATTGCGCACTTGTGCACACCCACCATAGACTTCTATGGGGCCCTTTGGTGCACAAATAATAGAGCATGTTCTGTTTATATGCATACGCCACAAAAATGCAAAAAGGGGAAACCTGAGTGAATCCATTGAAATCAATGGATTCTATTCTCTGCATATTGCGTGTAGGAGCCACTAGGGCTTACCCACATAGGCAAAAGCAGTTTCGGTCCGTGAAATACACAACATATTCACAGACTGAAATTGCTTGTATTTACTGCAGGTTTTGTTGATGGTTATGTATTGTTTTTCCAAGTATTTCACACGCGCCAAAAAAAAAAAATGCAAGCAGGACCTAAGAAATTCTCACACCCTTTTGTTTAAATGCACAGTGAATACCCATTATCGTGCATATTTTTAAAGGTCCCATGTAGAGATGAGCGAACGTGCTCGTTTAGGGCAATCGAGCACCGCTTTTTTCGAGTAACTGACTACTCGGGCGAAAAGATTCGGGGGGCGCCGGGGGTGAGCGGGGGGTTACAGAGGAGAGTGAGGAGGGGAGAGAGAGAGAGAGCTCCCCCCTGTTCCCCACTGCTACCCCCTGCTCCACCATGCCGCCCCCTGAATCTTTTCGTCCGAGTAGTCAGTTACTCGAAAAAAGCGGTGCTCGATTGCGAAATCGCCCTAGATGAGTACGTTCGCTCATCTCTAGTCCCATGGAATTGCATTGGCGAATTCGGTCCATAATACGGACCAAAATAACATATGCAGCATTTTTTTATCAAGCATGTTAGAGTACCCCGATGCAAGTCAATGGGGTTCCAGCACTGCGTATTATGTACGAAAAAACACACTTGTAATACACAGAGAAAATCCGCTCGTGTGGGTGAGCCCTTAGGCTGAAGCTAACCTGCGGCATTTGGTTTATGAAAATTGCTGTAAAATAAATGCAACTCCATGTTTCCCTGTAATAAGGTTGGAGGCGAGGTTTGATTATTTTTGCAAAGGTTGCATCTTGTTGCCTATAGGAAACCATTGTGATTGTCACGGTGAGCCCACAATTTTACCGCAATTTGTGAGCTATGTTGCCATATAGCTCCGGACGTGGCCACTAGCTGCTCTCAGCTGCCGGTAATACTTTGAATATATAGGTTGCTACATTTTCAGACACATTTATCAATGCAATTAATTACATTTGCCGTGAAAAATGGCGCTCAGGCTAAACATTATATTTATTAAGCCCCTCAACAATTTTTTAACACTTGGAAGTGCTGGAAAAGGGTTTTTTTAGCACAGCTCAGGCACCATCTCAAGGTTTTCTTTGAGAAAAAAAGTTCTTGTGTTGATCACAAACTTCCCAAGAAGACACTAAGGCCTCATGTCCACGGGGAAAATCAGATCTGCTGCGGATTTGTAACGCGGATTTGGGCTGCGGATGCAGTGCTGTAATTGTCTTTTATTTTTCATGCGGGAGATCAATTGAGCTATGTGCTCTATGAGCTCCCGCATGCTTGATCCGCACTAAAATGGAGCATGTTCATTTTTTTTCATGCTCCAGAAATTTTTTAAGTACCATCCGCAGGTATTTATCTACCCGCGGGTGGTCAATGCATTCCTATGGGATGCGGATCCGCGTGCGGGAAAAACGCTGTGGATTTTTATTCTTATTTTCCCTGTGGACATGAGACCTAAGGCCTCATGTCCACTAGAAAAATACAATCCGCGCAGAATCTGCCGCGGATTTCCATGGCAGATTCCGCGCGGATTTGCTTTAAATGGTATTTTTTTTGCATGCAGATATCCGCACACATTGCTATCAATGTGATAGCAATGTGGCCAATCCGCGCGGAATCCGCGGCAAAATGGAGCATGCCGCGTTTTTTCTCCCGCGAGTGAAAAACGCAATTCTTTTAAAATGCCATCCGCGGGTGCAAAAATCAATTTAATGGACCCGCGGATGGCCAATGATTCCCTATGGGCAAAATCTGCTGCGGATTCCGCAATTTCATTTACCCAGTGGACATGAGGTCTAAGGGAGCCTTCGCACTTGCGATCGCGATACCGCTGCGTTTTTTTTCTAATACAAATGTCAATAGGACTTTCTAATGTTAAAAACGCATCGCACAAAAATCAGAAGTTTGACAGTCGCGTTTAAAAAAGCGAAGCTATATCGTGGTTGAAAGTGTGAAGGCACACTAATAAGGTTGGCTTGAACTTGCACTTATACCGCATGGGGGAACAAAGTCAAAAATTGCATAGCTGGAATTTGGCAGAATATGTCCTTAGTAGAGATGAGCGAGTAGTGCCTTAGCCGAGTATCTCCCCGCTCGTCTCTAAAGATTCGGGGGCCGGCGCGGGGTGACAGGTGAGTTGCAGGAGAGGGGGGGGGAGAGAGGGAGAGAGAGATCTCCCCTCCGTTCCTCCCCGCTCTCCCCCGCCGCCGGCCCCCGAATCTTTAGAGACGAGCGGGGAGATACTCGGCTAAGGCACTACTCGCTCGAGTAATGTGCCTTAGCGAGTATACTCGCTCATCTCTAGTCCTTATTTACACCAATGTTTTATAGGATCCATAAAAGCACAAGGTGTCAATTAATATTCTTATGGATCCCATTGGTTTAGAATGGATTTCATCAAGTTTCTGGGTTTTTTACCACCTGTACTATTATGGCCATAACAGGCAGCAGAAGCTTGATGGAATAGTACTGTAATGCCAGTCTGCACAGAGCCTATTGCCACACCCTGATAAGAGGGATGAGAAGGAATGATTGCTGCCAACTGCTTCTTTCCCGTCAGCACAATGCTAATGCTTCAAGCTGAGTCATGTCTGACAGTCTGGTTGCATGAGATATATATATACACGCAGGAACAATACTGTCTTTCTAGTATATTTATATAGTGCAGACACATTCTGCAGTGCGGTACAGATATTGCCATCACTCACGTTGGTCCCAGTCCCCAATCTAAGTTCCAAACGAATCAATTAGTAGTATAGGTTTTTGGGGATCCAGATATTACTCTTGGTCGGATTCACACCCAGGACCAGGGGCGTAACTAAAGACTCAGGGGCCCGGGTGCAAATGCTCAGCTATATTTGAATGCCTTCTACATTAGTTATTTAATGTTAGGATTAGAGATGAGCAAACGTACTTGGTAAGGCCAATTTCGCAATCGAGCACCGCGATTTTCGAGTACTTCACTACTCGGGTGAAAAGATTCGGGGGTCGCCGGGGGGCGGGGCGTGGCGTGGTGGAGCGGGGGGTAGCAGCGCGGAACAGGTGAGAGCTCGCTCTCTCTCCCTCTCCCCCCCACTCCCCTCTGCAACCCCCCGCTCACCCACGGCGCCCCCCGAATCTTTTCACCCGAGTAGTGAAGTACTCGAAAATCGCGGCGCTCGATTGCGAAATCGGCCTTACCGAGTACGTTCGCTCATCTCTAGTTAGGATCATTTCTGGACCACTCAGCTACCATGGAGTGGCCAGCAGATGGACAATTGGCCCACTAGGCTGCTAAGGGATTTTGATTGGGACTAAATTTATGAGCAGGGTCATTTTCCATTCTTCAGCTCTTCACATGGAATTTTGCACTTTCCTGGACAGAATCCGCAGGTAGCGTTCACAGAGTGGGTTTTGTTAGCAACAGTAGATATGTGAACAGTTTGGAACTCCAAAGCATGGCAGCAGAAAGCAAAGACTGAGCAATGGTTTGACTGGTGTGCAATGGTCTTTTATGATGGTAGCTACTTCAATATAGTGACTTAATGGCAGCAAGGAGGCGACTGAGACATAAGTAATGGTGGCAAACAAGTAACCAGCCATTGTCCTGTTACATAGATAGAGAGTTTTAAAAAGATTCCTCGCATTATTTAGAGTCCAGGAGAGGTAATGTTTAGCCTTGTGGAGAGCACCATAGGGGTGTAGGGAGTCTTATATAGGCAATCCAATGCTCCCTGGGAAAAAGTCATGCAGTGTTGACGGACAATAACCCCAAAACAACTATATGTGCATGTATATTTTGGCTTGGCTTATATCCCTAGTCATATTGCAAGGAACAATAGGTGGCGCTATGGAGGATAAATCCATCACTCATTTGCATGGCTATTTCCAGGGAGCACTGCATGGCCTGTATAAGACTCCATATACTCTAGTGATGCTCTTTCTTGTAAAGCACAAAGCTAAACATTCCCCCCATTGATGGCCATATTGATGGCCTCCCACCTAGACAAGCCAAGATCCTACTGTATACTGATGAGGAGCAGGAATCCTGAAACAGCTGTACCTGGATATTGTAGGTTGGCTTATATCCCTAGTCATATTGCAAAGACTGTAAAAAGAACAGATATTCCAATAGGTGCTGCTGTGGAAGATGATTCCATCACTCATTTGCAAAAAGTATCCTTCATAAATGTGTCTTAAATGTTTCTAGATGTTCTCAAACATAGCTGCAGAATGAATTGACATTATAGAAATTAATAACTGTAATAATAATAATATTATTATAGTAGACATTCGTGTGGACCTTGACAATAGACTCATAGAATGGTAGAGTTGGAAGGGACCTCAAGGGTCCCTTCCAACTCTACTCTCCAATTAGTCAATGGGATTATTGAGTAATTGTCAATAATCCCATTGAAGAATACAATTCCTCCACAGCCTGAAACCAGGAAACCATAGATTGTATCTACCTGTCCATTATCAAATGAGTATATGATACATTTCTGTCACTCTAATCTCAATACTTGCAATAAGTGGCCAAGAATCTTCTATCATTACTACATTACTACAACTAAAGTTGTTCAAAGCATTGATGATTTATGTACTTTTCAAGGTATGTTACAACTCTGGGCACAGCAGGGGGAAAATTAGTAGCTTTAGGGAAAAACATGTTTTCCTGAAAGCTTAACAATGAGGTTCTGAATCCGTAAACAAGCCCAGTTGGCCTCATCTAGGAATGGCCAAACTTTTTTCAGTATGTGCTTTTACCTTTAGTGAAGCCTGTGTTAGCTGATCTACAATGGAACCAGAGATAAACACATATGGTGTCGAAAGACACTGCTAAATTTTTTTACAAAGCCCAGATGCCCCACTACTATCAGATCTCAATCTGAGGTCCACTGGTAGACATGATCTACTGTCTAGACACCATTAATCTAGAGCTCTATTGGTTGACCAAGATATACTGGTCCTCAATCCAGAGGTCCACCAATAAATCATCATCTACAGTTTGGCCATCATAGACCTAGACACTACTAAATATGTATTCTGTCTCACTGTGAGTTTTATAGCAAATCAAAGACTTTTGTAATAGTCTCTGTTTGAAAGACAGAATTGCTCACAGCTCAGGTGCAATGATCCATTGTACTCTGTTTTGGTCAATGAGATAAAGTTGCATTTGGGGGTCATTATCTGCTAAGGAACATAAAAGACAACAATCCCTTTGATTTCATGCTTACATTCATAATTACAGGAAACTTTAAACTGACACTTAGCAAAAGCCATTGAAAGGTCAAGAAAAAGTTTGATGCAACTGTGCATTTAATGTGTTGTGTCACATAACGTTTACTGCATTTATAGAAGTTTTCCTAAGCTTTCAGCAGAACACATCTATTTTCTTCTGGCTGCTTTTCAAGGTAGAAGTTATTCTATATATTATGAACAGACAGTACCGAAATGACTCCTAAATCAATGCTGCCCTAGAGCTTAACATGTTCAGGAGCAGAAAGTTGACCTCATTACAACAGAAAAGTGTCTGTTTCGTACCGGAGGTCAACCAGTTCATGTCAAGTTTGTGATAGTTTGTGCTCCAGGGTCTTCTGGTGCTATGTACTTCCAGGAGCGCATCTCTGCAGGTGTGGCTGATTTGGCTGATGTTGTGTGGATTGCTCCAGCCAGCTAATCACCTGGGGTCTGTGCTGGTAAATACTAGCCTCTCTTGCTAGAGGGTGCTGGTCATTATGTATACCTCATCATCTCCTTTCTGAACACTGGTGATAGCATGGATGTGTTTCTGTCAGTATCTCTCTCCGTTCTTAGGTGTGATAACACGT
The DNA here is from genome assembly GCF_035609145.1 of Eleutherodactylus coqui. Lineage (NCBI taxonomy): Eukaryota > Metazoa > Chordata > Amphibia > Anura > Eleutherodactylidae > Eleutherodactylus > Eleutherodactylus coqui. The sequence goes on from NC_089840.1 coordinate 250,011,793, forward strand.
GATTTCCCCCTAGTCTGTAGGTGTGCAAACACCTTGTCTGAATTATATCCTGTTTGGTTATATTTGAATGTCCTCGCAGTTGCGACCTGGCCCCTAAGCTAGGGGGGCCCACAGGTCCCCCTCGTCACACTGAATAGGCTGCGCAGCACTTCAATGCAGGAGCCAGTAACCTTTTGCTATGTCTGCAAGTGTCATATGCAGAGGCGTAACTATAGAGCAGTGGTCCCCAACTTTTTTGGCACCAGGGACCGGCTTCAAGCAAGACCATTTTTACAAGGCCCGGCAGGGTGGGGCGGGACATGGGCGGGGCTTTGGTTATATGGGGCGGGGTTATAAAGGGGGTTGGAGTTTAGTGCATATTTATTTAATTATGACATTTAGAATGTCCTGGCAGTACACACATAGGGCAGTATATCATCTATTCCCCCCCCAGCACACACATAGGGCAGCATATAATTTACTCCCCCCCCCCAGCACACACATAGGGCAGCATATAACTGACTTCTCCCCCCCAGCACACACATAGGGCAGCATATAATTTACTTCTCCCCCCCAGCACACACATAGGGCAGCATATAATTTACTTCTCCCCCCCCCCCAGCACACACATAGGGCAGCATATAATTTACTTCCCCCCCAGCACACACATAGGGCAGCATATAATTTACTCCCCCCCCCCCCCAGCACACACATAGGGCAGCATATGATTTACTCCCCCCCAGCACACACTTAGGTCAGCATATAATTTACTTCCCCCCCCCAGCACACACATAGGGCAGCCTATAATTTACTCCCCCCCCCCCCCAGCACACACATAGGGCAGCATATAATTTATTTACTCCCCCCCAGCACACACATAGGGCAGCATATCATTTACTCCCCCCAGCACACACATAGGGCAGCATATCATTTACTTCTCCCCCCCCCCCCAGCACACACATTGGGCAGCATATAATTTATCTCCCCCTCCTCCCCGGCAGGATTACCTTGAAAACTGACCTAGGTCCTAAGAGGTGTACAGGCGCGGAGGCTGCTGCTGCTTCTTGCACAGAGGCGGCTCTTCCTCCTACTCGTGGGACGCTCTGTTGTTTGGTGCTGCAGTCCTCAGCGCTTCAAGAAAGCGCCTTGTGATTGGCTGCGGCGCGCTGCTTCCACACCAGCAAAGACCATTGTATTTCAGCCGCACTTCAGTAGTGGAGAGCGATTCCAGCAACCTCATTGGTTGTTGGGTACACACCCCCAGTTTGAGGTGTGGGAGGGTGTGTACCCAACAACCAATGAGGTTTCTAGAATCGCTCACCGCTACTGAAGTGCGGCTGAAATACAATTTATGCGGCCCCTTCAGCAGCGCTCTGCGCTCACACTATAGCAGGTTAGTGTGAGAGCACAGAGCGCTGCTGAAGGGGCCGCGGGATTGTTCCTTTTAGAACAAAAGTTCCCGACGGTGCCGCGGACCGGTAGTATACACCTAACGGCCCGGCCCCGGTCCATGGACCGGTGGTTGGGGACCCCTGCTATAGGGGATGCGGTTGCACCCGGGCCCAGGAGCCTCTAAGACCTCTCTTCTCCATATAGGAAGCCCAGTACTATAAATAAAGCATTATAGTTGGGGGCCCTGTTACAGATTTTGCATTGGGGCCCGGGAGCTTCAAGTTACGCCTCTGGTTATACGCATTGGTGGCTCAGGGGAGTGGATCCATTGCGGTAAGGAAAAATCTGTGCACCTTAGCAGGGAGCAGTGCTCTTTTGCTAAGTGAAAGTGGCATGCAGTTACCAGAGGATGGAAGAGGAGAAGATGGTGTATCCAATCACCTCATGTTTCATCGGGGCAGAGGTGCTCAGTTTCAACATATCAAGAAATACTACCAACACCGATTACCCACTTGCCCCCCTTCCTCCCTGCTAAAGGCAGTGAATATATAAAGCACCAGAAAGATATATATATATATATATATATATATATATATATATATATATATATATATATATATGTGTGTGTGTGTGTGTGTGACAGTATTGCTGTGTATGCATGTGTGTTGGTATGTACAAGCCTGCCTATGTGTACAGTGTTCTCTGTGTGTATGCATACACTATATGTGTGCCTGTATATTTGTGCATGTCTGTGGGGATAACCACACTGTCTTCTACACTATTCATATCTATATAGCAAGCTTGGTTCTGGTACAGTATCTATGCAGTAAGCTTGGTTCATTTTACTGTATCGGTATACCAAGTTTGGTTTTGTTCTTAGTTCTGTTACCATATCAACACAGTAAGCTTAGTTCTGGTACTGTATGTATTTGGTTCTGGTACCATATCTATGTAGCAAACGTGGCTTATTACAATCATCTATATATTAAGCATCATATCATTTTTAAGCTTCAGACTGATGGGGGCCCCCTACACTTCATACAGCCCAGGATGCATGGTAGATTTAATACACCTGTACCACCAGTTCTCTCATATCTCAAACATGATGAGGAAGGAAGCATGTGGACAGTAGTCACCATCTTCCTCACCCTAGAAGCTGGTGGTGGGGGTACGGCAATGTTAGTTATTTTGTGAACCCCTATTAAATTTACTGGCTGCAGGTACCATCCATCACATCCAGGTTCTTTGTCATATGTGTCAAAAATCTGGATTTACTGTACATGGATAATTTCTTTTTCTAGTGTGACAAGATTGTTTCTGCCTTAGCAATGCCCCTGACTGTTTGTGCTGCATTGAAAGGTCATTTAAGACCCAGCAATGTAACTGAAAGGTACAGGACTGGTGGACATGAAGAGAAGTTGTGCATGCCGGGGGTGGGTTGGGGGGCAAGCTGCCCTTTTGCTCTCTGGCCCATAGGCCTTTAGCTATGCCCCTGGATGTGAGGATGCCTGAATCCCCTCCCCCCCCCCCCCCCCCGAACTAAGTCCTGCTTGGTTCATGCCTAAATTCCTCTCTGTTTGTAGGTGTGCAGATGCCTAGTCTGGTCTATGTCTTGTCTGATCTATTTCCTGGTCTTGGGGTTTTGCCTGTGTTTCTAGTTCATGTTGTACTCTTTGCTGGAGTTTATATTATGTGTCATCTATACCACTGCTCCATGTTACGTTTTAGGGATAGTCAACTCAGCCCTAGGTTCCTGATTCGGGGCCGTCCTTATTAGGACGATTACTCCACTTATAGGCAAGTTTCCCGTCTTGCTGTAGTCCAGAGTCAGATGTTTTGTTGTTGCTGGTATGACAGTGTATTTGTATGTTGTATACTTGTCTAATAAAACTATTATGTGTTTGGTATAGAGTGGAGTCTAATTATGTTGAGATATTTAGTGTTCAGTTAGGGGTTATGTGCGTTTCCCCAGGCAAGATGAATAAGCTCTGCGAGTGAACGTAACAGTTCATTTCCATATCACTGTGAAGCAGAACAGATTAGTCTTCTCTTGTAAGGTGTGTCTAATTTACTTTTTGTTATTCATGTTTAAAAAATACCTAAAACTGTATAAAAAAGCAACAACCAATCAGTAACTAGGTGTTTTACATGTTATTAGTTCACATCATGCACCGATGATGAGAATCTGATTTGCTGAAACTTGTTTGATCAGGAAGCATGCCGAAAACCTCCTTCATCACCATTCCACTAATGTTAGGTTGAGCCCAAGGTAATGAACAAATTTCATGCTTGAGAAAACATCACTATGGCAACCCACTTTCAATTTGGCCTTTCTAAACTTGTGGTAAAGTAGATGGTAAATCTGAAGAACCTGAGCAAAAGGTCTGTTGGGTGTTGCCTAGGGTAGTGGTACCTAAGTGAATGTGTTAAGATAGTGGATTGGACATTTTGGAGACTATAACTGAAAAAAGTTTTAGGCAGGTGTGAAAAAATGCTACAAAGTAAGAATGCTTCCAAAAAAAAGTGTAAGGTCACCTGCACACAACGGGGTTTGAATTGCGGAACCCACGATTGTCTCCCACGCGGACGATCCACGGCATTCCGTACCAATTCAAAACAATAGAGCATCCGCATGTCCGCTCATACAAGTGGACAGCGGCTGCGATTTTCCTCCTGTGGCAAAAAAATAGCAGCACACTTTATTTTTGTGCGGATTTCATGTGGACAGCTTCCATTGAAGTCAATGGAAGCTATCCAACCCACGGCCCTTCCACAATTGACATTGCGGAAAGGTCGCGGATTTCGAGTTCTCTCTATCTGATGACGCGAGAAAGGCAGGAGTTTTTAAAAAAAATCTGTACTGCGGATGTCTGATGGCGAGCCATTCAGGTCATCCGCAGAACAGAAGACGAAATGACAGGTATGTGGGGTCACCGACCGAGCACAGGGTTGGATTCCAGTTCGGGATCCCGCATCCGGAATCTGACCCGGTCATGTGAAGCTGGCCTTAACAGTTTTTTGGGGTCAATTAACAAAATGTTAAATTAATTAATTTTTAAAAAATGCAAATCTAATCAATATTTGGTGTGACAATCCTTCCCCTTCAAAACACCATCAATCTACCCTAGCACCTCCCCCATCACCAACCACACCTTTAAAGCTACTTCCCAAACTTTTAGACACATATCTTGGCTCTGCATCTTTGGAAACTTGGAGCCTTCTTGCTGGTTACTCGATCAGAGACCTCCAATCCCTTAGCCACCTGCACCCTACTTTGATAACCCAAACTCTTCTTCCACACTTGAATCTTTCCCACTCACATACTAAACATTTTACAACACTCTTCACAATCTTCAAGAAAAAGTTCCCTTTCGCAAGACTTCTCACAAGATTTGAAAAGCTGAGTAACATTCAAGGTGGAAACTCTAGGGAGATTTCTAAATTTATTAAAAATGTTATTGTCCACTCCGTGTTCTCCAGGCCGACTTTCCTTAAATCCTGGGAGAAAGAGTTAGGGATCAAATTATCGGACTCTGAATCTAAACTTATTCTCAGGGTAGCATATGGAATTTCACCATGTGTCTGTATGCAAGAAAGCCATCAGGATGGTATAAGATACCTGAGTGATGTTACACATACAGATTGTCAAACACAAACAAATGTTGGAGATGTCATGACTATGTTGGATCCTTCCTGCACATTTGGTGGGAATGCACCAAAATTAAACCTCTATGGTCTTTTATAGAAAAGGTAACACAAAAAATCCATAAAAAGAAGTTGATACTCACCCCGACTTAGCAATTCTTAGCAGACCAAATGCTCTCTTCCATCCACTCGCGTTCTGTAGCATCGCTGTGGGATCAGAGCTGCGGCGGTGAGGCTCAGAGTCGGTGTCTTAAAAGCTGCAGCCGAAACATTTCTTTAACATTATTCCTGTTGGAAATATCTTCCATCCCAAACCAATTCAAAAGGGGGGTTCTGGATGTCCATCAAAACCCCCTTTTCCAAGTAAGTGCTATATATTATATTCTACACCGCCATCTACAGACTCTTTGAACTCGGGAGCATTTTTTTACCCCCCCCCCCCCCCCATTTACTTCCCTTCTGTAGACCCATGACCTCCCTCTTTTTTTCCCTCCCCCTCCCCCTTCCTTCATGATACCCTCATTTTACATATTTACAGTTTTCTGCCAGTTATTTTCCTTTTTTTCCCTGAAGATTAACCTTAAAAAAACCAAAACATATGAACATGTATGCCTGGTGTACTTCATACCACGAGTAGGGTCTACTTGTTGAAAGACCTGATGCATGTTCTATACTTTCCAATGTTCTTCTTTATTGGTTAATTGTTACCTGACTTGTGATTCATCAACCCTATGTCAAGGTAAAGCGTGAATAAAAAGTGATTTGAGAAAAAAACAGCACCAATTCTTCTAGATACACTTGCACAGAGTTTTTGAAGGAAATAGGCAGGGAGATTGTTCCAAGCATCTTGGGGAAGTAATCACAGATCTTCTGTGAATGTAGCCTGCCCAGATCCTTCTGTCTCTTCATGTAATCCCAGACTGATTCAATGATGTTGAGATCAGGGTTCCTGGGGCCATATCAGCACTTCCAGGACTCCTTGTTCTTCTTTACGCTGAAGATAGTTGTTAATGACATTGGCTGGATGTTTGAAGTTATTGTCCTGCTGCACAAAAAATTTAGAGCCAATCAGAGGCCTTGTATTTTTTTGAAAAAAATCTAATTTTAAAGCATTGTTTCCCACACCTGCCTAAAATGTTTACACAGTACTGTAGGTGTTCCAGCCGAACTATTATACTGCTGTGCATGTGAAATCCAATCTTGTCCTGACACAGAAAGTTCTCATTTTCCAACTCTAGTGTTTCTTTTCTTATTGCACCATTTACTGAATCTTGAATCACAGGCAGGTGTAGCTTCGCTCAGAGTTTACATCCTGAAGGCAAACATTTTTTTTCTCTCTCGTCTTACAGATTATTGGGCTGAGTCGTAGGGTGGGACCAAAAAGAAAAAAACCCTAAAACCATGCCACACCTTTGTCAGGACTTGCCTGGAAGTGAAGGGACTTGGGAGACTGGGATACACAGACTGAATATGAGAAGAAGTGAACATTCTTGAAGCATCAGTCAGCCACAACACACCTCAGAGGACGCGTAAACACGTGTAGGAGGGCTAACAGTTATAAAAAGGAAAACTTTTTGGGGTGGCAGATACTAATTTGGCCTCATCTGTTTCCAGAGGTTCTTCTCTCATCATAGCAACAAAGGTATGTGCACTGGACAATGTTGCCGCGACCCTAAAGGCTGGACTATATATATGTGTGTGTGTATATATATATATGGATTATATAGGAATTTTATATGTATTTACATACGGGTATCAAATTTAGAGACAACGTATATATATACTCATATCCGTTGTGTAGGACAGGCTGGTCATCGATGGCTCCACCAACCTGGAGACTAGACTTGTACTACTGTGGTGGCTGCCTGCACTTGTCCTGTACCACTCATAGTATAAGTGCTTTATAGCTAAGTGCTCTTGCTCCTATTTACAGTCTGAGAACATATTTGTATTCTTGTCTATAGTCTTGACTATTTACTAAGGTGGTGTTATCAAAAGGAATGAGTCAGTGATTCTGGACTTTAGAACTCGCTGCGCTTGGTTATGACAGAATGATTTACGCTATAGAGGCAGCAAACTTTAGATTGACTTTTAATGCATTAAATGCACAGTTGCAGCAAACTTTATCTTAACTTTGCAATGGTGTTACCATACAGCGCGGCACGGGGTCCCGCGGTCGGCGCGCGTCGCTCCGGCGTCGGCTCCAGCAGCCTGGAGCCCTGTGTCGAGGTTATCCCAGCAGCTTGGGACGGCCGGTGGGCGGCGGCATGGGCGTGTCCACCCGTAGGGTGCCGCCCGCACTCCTCCGTTCTTCTTATACAGCAGTGGGTGGAGTTGCCTCCTCCCACTCTCCGCCCGGGGGCGGAACCTTGTGGTTAAGAGACTGGCAGTGATGTGAGCTCACTGCCAGTTATTGGTTCTGCTTTCATCTAGTCAGTCTGTCTGCAGTTTACCTCAGCCAGTCCCTAGTTGTCTGTCAGCCCTGCTATCCTTTCTCAGCCTGTTTCTGTTGGTCCTGTTAGCCCCTAGTCTGGTCTGTCCCAGTCAGCACTAGTTGCTATTCAGGTCCTGTCTATCTGCCTGTGAGCTCCATCTCCAGCCCTGCTTGTACTTGTAAGTTTTGTTGGTTTGTTACACCTGCCTCTTCTGTCGGCACTCTGTCCCCTGTTAGTAGTTCCATCTAGGCAGTCGCCAGGTCCCTAGCCAGTGCAGGGACTGCCGCCCAGTTGTCCGCCTGGGGTTAGCCAGGGCCGAGGCAAGTAGGCAGGGACAGTGGGGTGCAGGAGATCAGGGCACCCCAACTGGCGCTCGGGGGGCAGAGTGCCGTAACATAATAACTGGCCCTTAAAATACCTTTTTTTTTTCATGGCGGCGATCAGCGCCCTTGCAAACCAGCTGCAAGACCTGGTGCCGGTGATCCGGGATTTGTCAGCTCGCATGGTGGCCCAGGAGCAGTGGGCGTTGTCGCAGGGGCAGAACGCCTTTACCAGTCCCGAACCCAAGTGCCCTCTCCCCGAGGTGTTCTCTGGGGAGAGGAACAAGTTTTTCGTTTTTCAACAGGCGTGTCGCCTGTTTTTTCGGATGCGTCCCCGTTCTTCGGGCTCAGAGGCCCAGAGGGTCGGGCTTATAATGTCCCTGCTGCGGGGCTCTGCCCAGACTTGGGCCTTTTCTATTCCCGAGGGTTCCCCCTCCCTGCAGTCGGTGGACTCCTTTTTTCAGGAACTCGGGGGCATCTTCGATGAGCCGGACCGAGTGGGGTTGGCGGTTTCACGGTTGCTGGCGCTGCATCAGGGGTCGCTTTGTGTGGAGGATTATTGCTCCAGTTTCAGACGCTATGCGGGCGACACTGCATGGAACGAGAGTGCCCTGAAGGATGTTTTTCTGCAGGGTCTCTCGGACGCGGTCAAAGAGCTGTTGATCTCCCATCCCATTCCCGGGTCCTTAAAGGAGGCCATGGAGCTAGCGGTGAAGGCAGATAGGAGGCTCAGGGCTGGGAAGCAGGACAGGCAGACCAGTAGAGTCAGGGAGGTCGTTTGTCCGGTTCCTTCCTCTTCCGTACCAGTCTCTGTTCCCGAACCTATGGAACTGGACCCGCTGGACCCCAAGGAGCGACGCCGAGTTCGGTTATTGCATCATCTCTGCCTCTACTGCGGGAAAGCTGGACATCGGGTGATAACCTGCCCCCTGAGGCCTCAGCGCCCACAGTCCGAATCGGCAGAAAGACTCCCAGTCCTAGGCGATTGCAGGGAGGGTCGCCTAGGACCACAGGTACGTCCTAGACTTCTAATACCCTGCCAGGTTAGATTCCGGAACTTCTCCCGCCTAGGGCAGGCATTTATTGATTCCGGAGCAGCCGCTAACCTGGTAAGCATGCGTCTCGTTGAGCCCCTGAGGGCGGAATTTTTGGCGCTGAAGACGCCAATTCGTTTTGCTAGCATTGATGCTACTCCTCTGGCTTCGGGCTTGGTACGATGGAGGACCCCAGTGTTACAACTCACTGTGGGGGGTCGCCATTCGGAAGGTCTATCATTCCTGGTAATGGAGAAAATGTCGGTAGACATGGTACTAGGGATGCCGTGGCTGGCGTTGCATAACCCCCAATTCGATTGGGCCACTGGGGAGCTAACCCAGTGGGGCCCGTTCTGCCATAGCCATCGCGCTTCCCATCCTCCCTGCTCAGTCGAGACCGCACTCAGTCCCCGAGGTCCCACTTACCTTCACACCCCGTCCGCCTGCCCTGCTGCTGATGTCGCCACCGATGCCCTGCAGGGGGGACGGAAGAAAGGGGTGGGGTCTCGGATGCAGTTGCGTTGTGAGGAGAGTCTGTCGGTGTTTGAGCCGTACAGGGCGGGACAGAAGGGGTACCGGTCCTCTGGAAATCGCAAAAGGAGGGGTCGCAGGGGGTTCCATAAGTCTGTGTCGAAACCTGTTGTCCCTTCGGTGATGCCCACCTCCGGTCCCCCGCCGCCCACCCCGGTCCGTGATGAAGTTGAATACGAGGCCCAGGAGATCCTGGATTCTCGCCGGGCTACAGGAACCTTACAATATTTGGGGGCCCGGAAGAGTTTTTTGGAGTATGATAGCTCAGATGACAGTGATTTTAAAGTTGGAGATGCCTCAGATTTTGAAGGCAGCGTCATTGGTAGCGAGGATGGGTCAAAAGACAGTGGTGAATGGTTGGACATTGACTCGGAAGACGACCTGAAACATGACGATATGTCAACGGTTGGCCCTGAAGGAAATGGGGCAGCCACAGACTACCGAAGTCATGGACCTGAGGATCAGCCCATGGTGACCGCCCAGGAGGGTCACATTCTCGGGTTGGTACAGCGTTTTCGCAGCCGCCTCCTGGATAAGCCTGGTCGAGTTTCCGGGGGCCCGGAGGTCCCCCGTCAGAGGGGGGGTAATGTTACCATACAGCGCGGCACGGGGTCCCGCGGTCGGCGCGCGTCGCTCCGGCGTCGGCTCCAGCAGCCTGGAGCCCTGTGTCGAGGTTATCCCAGCAGCTTGGGACGGCCGGTGGGCGGCGGCATGGGCGTGTCCACCCGTAGGGTGCCGCCCGCACTCCTCCGTTCTTCTTATACAGCAGTGGGTGGAGTTGCCTCCTCCCACTCTCCGCCCGGGGGCGGAACCTTGTGGTTAAGAGACTGGCAGTGATGTGAGCTCACTGCCAGTTATTGGTTCTGCTTTCATCTAGTCAGTCTGTCTGCAGTTTACCTCAGCCAGTCCCTAGTTGTCTGTCAGCCCTGCTATCCTTTCTCAGCCTGTTTCTGTTGGTCCTGTTAGCCCCTAGTCTGGTCTGTCCCAGTCAGCACTAGTTGCTATTCAGGTCCTGTCTATCTGCCTGTGAGCTCCATCTCCAGCCCTGCTTGTACTTGTAAGTTTTGTTGGTTTGTTACACCTGCCTCTTCTGTCGGCACTCTGTCCCCTGTTAGTAGTTCCATCTAGGCAGTCGCCAGGTCCCTAGCCAGTGCAGGGACTGCCGCCCAGTTGTCCGCCTGGGGTTAGCCAGGGCCGAGGCAAGTAGGCAGGGACAGTGGGGTGCAGGAGATCAGGGCACCCCAACTGGCGCTCGGGGGGCAGAGTGCCGTAACAAATGGCTTTTTTGTCTTAGATCCTAAGGTAAAGTTTGCTATATCTGAAGGTTGTTCTTGCATGAATTTCTAAGTAAAGCTCTTGAGAATAGAACATTTGAGCAGTTCATCAATGATTGGCAATTGGTCGGCAGCACTGCAGGTGCTAGTTCTGTGTGGTTAGAAAGCGCCCCATGCAAAAAAATTTTTTAGCCCCCCTTTACCCATTATAGTTAGACGCGCTAGGTAAAACACTGTCGGGATGTCACTTCAGGCAATGGAGATGAACTGCAGTTCTACTAGCCAAGTGCAGCGCTGCATAGGGGGTGGCTAGCAAATTTTAGCATAGTGGAAAAGTGCAAAATACTGGCCCATGAGCAGTGGCCCACTTCAGTGAAAAAAAATCCCCAGCAAATCTGCAACAAGCGGACCAATGGTCTGTGAGAAGGAAACAGCAGCGTATGATGGACTTGAATCGGACATGCAATGTTGTCTGCCTGCGGGTATCAAGCAGCACACAGACATGTGACTTTCTGCTGTCCGATGCAAGTTGCGCTCGAGAATCTTGGGAGCAACTCACATATTGGAGTCTGTGTGAATTGGTTCTTACGGCTTAAACAGATGAACAAATGCGCAAATATGCTTGCTGCAATGGAGCGTATTTGCGTATGAACAAGTTATAAGTCTTCGTCAACGTGGCGTATTTTTTACTGTTCAAACCCAAACGCTATTGAGCGTGCAAAAAAAAAAAAAGCAGAAAGATAGGGCAGGCCTATCTTTTCTATTGCGTAGAAACTGTATGTGAGAAACATGCTCACATGAAATCAATGGCTTCGCTTGATTTTCGGGTGTTATTTTCACAAGCGCAAAAACCTCCGCAAACATGTTCGTCTCTTTAGGTCCTTAGAGCAGCTTCACACACACAGCATACCTGCTATGGAATTTTCACATCCGATTCTGCCGCAGCATTTACAACACAAGCCATGTGGTGGAGATAACACAAGTACAGCGCCAGAACTAGCCTCAGTACATAAGTACAGCACTAGAACCAAGCTCAATACATACTGCAACAGATTCAAGATTAATAAAGGGATAAAATGTAAAGTCAAGTCAGCCCCTACTACTCAAGTTTGTACGTTCTAATATGACCTGAACAATGATAAAGTATGATTACTGTACAGACTATACAATAACTACAGGACTAATCAGAGGTAGCCAGTGGCAGAATACAAAATGACATTCTGACATATGACTCACACATGATGTCATCTCTAATTAGCATTGTCATTTTCTTCTCCATCCAGTCCACACTGAGATGATAGTTTCTCTTGGACAAAACCTTAATAATAAACTTACCTCTCTCACAGTCCAATGGCATCTTCCATACTTTGCTTGGCTTCTTCCAGTTGACAACCTGCGCAATGATGCAGGCAACGCAATGACATCATTGTGCCGCCTGCATCACATAGAAGACATCAGGCTCTGATGCAGGGAGCTCATCGTGGCTTCCTGCTCCGGTGCTGCTACTGTTAATAGAATCCATGCCTTGAAGACGTGGATACAATTAACTGCAAATTCAGACATAGAGGACTACTGGGTTATGCAGGTTGCCTACAAAGCCCAGGCTAGAGTGCAGCCCACTGGAAATCTGCCTGGACAGGCAGACTGCCAGTCCGGGCCTGGTGGTGCCCCCTTCATTTCAGTGGAGTGATGCACCCTGTGCAGTCACACACCCCAAAGGCCAGACCTGTATATACCCCAGGTGTTAGGGGAATACCTCATCAACAAACCATTTAGTTTTGGCTAGGGTACTTACATACAAGTATATGGCGATGAACTCAAAATTTGTCCTCGATGAAGGAAAACCTAACTACTATAGGTGCTATGGATCTGTCATTAATCATCAGTGTACATATAGCAAACTGATTAGTAACACAGTTACTTAATGAATTTGATGCCATATCACAGTCATATCTGATATACTAAGTAAATGTGTATTTCTGATTCCTATTACTCCTTAGTCACAGGTGCAATTCATTATTTGGCTTCATTATATAGCCAGATTGCATTGTAATAATTGGCACAATCTCAATTGACATTTGAATTGAGAAGTAATGTGAAGATTGAGAGTTTAAAGTGAATATCCACCCATGAACATTTTTTTGTTATCATCTAAATAGATCCAAAGTTCTGTGCTAATTAATTGCTTTGGATCCAGAACTTCAAACTCAATTGCAGAGACCTATGGTTAAATATTAAAAGTCTGGCTATGCTCAGCTACCACTAGAGGGAGCTAAGGAGCTTATTACAGATCATTTCTGTATTAAACTCTATAACAGAACAGTATGCAGTAAGCAGGCATGCGGAATATTAGAAATTAACTCTGGACATACAGATGTAGTAAACTGCAACTAAACACTTAAAGGGTTTGTCCAGTTACTGAACAACATCCCCTCAATAGGGCTGACTGTAGAAAAATAACAAACTGTGCATTAGTTACCTCTCCGCTAACACCAGGATCCAACACCACAGCCCCACTGCGGTCCTGGAATTGGATGTGACAGCTGACATCACCGGAAGTCAGGTGACTGCCGCAGCCATTGAGAGGCTACAGCATCACCACTCGTTCTCCTGGCATCAGCAGCTCACATCCTGAGTGCCATGATGCCTGGAGTTCGGGAATGTGACACTGCAGACTCTAATTGGCTGCAGCAGTCATCTGTCTGGACCACAGCAGTGCTACAGCATTGGACCCCGGTGGTGGCAGAGAGGTAAGTAATGCTCAGTTTGTTACTTTACTACAGTCAACCGTATTAAAGGGATGTTGTCCTGTAACGAGACCACCCCTTTAAAGGAGTATTCTTATCTTGGGAACCCCATTCCAATGTGCTGCACATATGAAAGTAATGCACTCACCTATTACATGCCCATTCCAAAAATGCTTCCTTTTCTTGAAAAACCCTAGTGTTCTTTCAAGTTTCAAGGGAAACTGACTACCTCCTCTATACAGTCAAGATGGACGGTGCTTGTGCATCTATAACTCCCTATGCAATGCTCTGCTGAGTGGCCAGGATCTCTGGAGCGTATGCACACTAGGTCCCGGCCCGACCACCAGCTACCGCAGGGCTCTGCTTTTTCTTTCAGTAGCAAGCATACTCCTCATTTAAGGGGCGGTTTACATCTAATTTTTCTCCACCATATTATTCTCTCTGGCACAGATGCTGGAAGCAGGTGCATAGCTGGGGGGGGCAGGCGGGGCATGTGCCCTGGGGGCAGGCGGGCCATGTGCCCTGGGTGCAGTCAAGAATGATGGGGAGGAGGACACCAGCCTAGCAATTTAACACCCTACAGTTTATCTGGAACAATGCTAGTTCTGCAGCTCCATAAATTCCAATGGGTAGGCAAGGTGTGACATTCAAAAGATAGACTTCTAAATACAGGTACAATAAACCAATCTGAATGAAGTCCATCCACGCAAAGATTGCTTTACAGCATTCTAATACCATATTATGAGTATACATGTTCAGCCCAATAACAGTATATAATATAAAGCCATCCAGTAGAGTAGTAGTAATAGTAGTGGTACATAGCTATACTATACCCACAGACTTCCAATATGTCAAGCTAATAGAACAGCTGTGCAAAAAAACAGTATCCACCTACAACTCCATTATCTATGCCATTGTAAGAACCTATAAGCAGGAGTATTTTCAGTGGTGTCATATACTCTATTGTCCTACGTTAAATATAGCATGGGTATATCTCAGAACTGACGGTAAGAGCTCATTCTTTTTACTCTGTCTACATTTGAGTTTTAGCAAAACCATACAAAAACACCAATTTGGACATAAGAGTTTACAGACTGATTCCATGTTGCTCACATCGGAGATCTGCGGTACAAATAAGGATTTTTTAAGGATTTCATCTGGACGTTGCATCTATTCTTATAGACATGTAGTACATTGTATAGATAGGATTGGAGTTAGTAAGCTCGTGTATAAAGTGTATTTAGAATTAAACTAATGATATGGGGTATAATGATATATCTGATACAACACATATAATGCTGTAAGGTACTATATTCAAGTTTTTCACATAAGTTCTGTATTCTTCATTTTGTAAGTCATGAAATCCCACTAGACTCCTGTAAACTAGTGAGTGCTTGCTCAGACATTATACACGGGAGTTAGATCCAATACTAATAAAAAAAAATTAAAGAACACAAAAACAAGATACATTCCTGACGCTTAAATATTGCTGGAGGGATGGGTGGGTAGGAGCGTAGTTTATACCTCATGGAACACTGGTACATTGTGTAGCTACATGGCAATGATAAATTGTTATACAAGGAGGGACGATCCATTTTTGGGCCTTTCAGCTTTCTTCATGTATCTTTTTCTGAGCTCCAAATCTGCATAGTCATAAAGTTAAACAGTCAATGATTTTTCCAACAACTTGAGCTCATTTGACAGCCAATATCATAACTAGCAAAAATATGAAAAATCACTTTATTTACCTAAAACTATTGTTTTTGTGCAGAACAATCCCTCTAAAGTGCTGGCCACAAGGAGTCTTCCTTTTTCCTAATTTCCTGTCATTGCCTGTTGAAATCTGTCTCTAGTAACGTACATAAAAAGACAGACAACAGGAAGTAGAGAAGGGTGAGAACTCATGCTGCCCATAGACGTCTAGGGAGAGAGACGGAGGCAGACAGAAGTAGAAACTCATTCAGATATGCTTCTGAAGCTAATAGTGAGTCATTTACTGTATTACAGCTGCTGATATCCCATCTACACTGCTCAGTCCTGCTGTATCATCCTCCTTGATGCTGTCATTTCTGTGCTACTTAGAGTTGGAGAGCCGAATCAGCTGTTTTTCCCATGTGCAGTATATAGAAGACATTATAGCAGCAGTCTCAACCCCCCAGCTCAGAAAAAAAGTTAAAATTACAGATACAACCTGCACAGGGCACACATGGTGATAAATGCAGGATACAAGTCATATGATGTTTAGAAATTGTGTTATTCTTCATGTACCCACACAGCAGCTTATTCTGAAAAGGTTTCTGATCAACGGCTGTATTTCTGCAGCTTCCACTAGAGGGAGCTTTGGTGCATACTGCATACATTGAATTCAATAATAGTACAGTATGCAGTGAGCTCCCTCTAGTGACGGCTGAACACCGCAAAAATTCTACCATTTAACTGTATCTCTTTGCAAGAGATTTGGAGATCTGTATCTGAAAACCTGAGCTCTGATAGATATATTACTTTAAGGCTAAATGTAACTATTTTGCAGTAACATATACAAAATGTACCATTTTCAACCCATATTTCATCCCCTTAACTACATACCAGACAATAACAGAAGGCCCAGAGGATGCGATGTTTGGACACGCCAAATATTTGTGGGTTTATACATGGCTGTGCCTGCAAAACCGAAGATCCCTCTAATACTGGAATAAAGGAGACACTTATTGAGAAACAATCATGACATAAACCAGGAAGTTTTGGAGTTGGGGTGTAGCTGTTTTAGAATACATTGATTTGGCATTAAATCATCAATGGTGGGGTTGACATGTAGATGAGGGACAAGAAGGTCAACTTAGTTCATTAGGCGGAATAGTAAAATTAGGCCCTGGAGCTGGGAGTTGACAGGAGGAGGTCCAAAGCCAGAGAAGAGTACACCATTATAATAAATGGCATATGATGGGCAGGGGCCTTATTATAGATTTTGCAACCCAAGAGCTTCAAGTTATGCATCTGAATGGACTTAAAAATCTTCATATTAAGACATTGTTCTACTACATTTTTGGCCCAGATCTTCATCTATTGCCTCCATCAGGTACATGTCGGAATTTTCAGAATTCTGTGTTCCATAAAAAGAAACAATTCAATATAGCTGAATGACAGGTCAATATATTGTGACCACAGTGGGTTTGGCACTGTCTTGGGACCGCCATCTTTTCCCACAAGATGGTTGGCACACACTCAGAAACACAGTCCACTAACAGAAACTTCTTCAAATTTGGTTTTATGCATGGTTTATTATTGCTTCTTTACTTCTCAGCAAGTTAACAGCACTTGACATTACTGGTGTACAGGAACATAAAACAAAATCCTGGCCATCTGGCCTCTGCCTAAACATTTAGCATTGCGTTTACTAACAATTGGCCCAGTGCCTCAAAAGGTTACACAAACCATGCACGTACCATCAATACTTTACCAGCACAGGGTGCATCTCATACCCTTTAGTGCCTCATCTCATAAAGGCTTTTCTCCATAGCATCTCTCTTTTTCTAGTATGGGAGCCCAGAAACTTCACTACACCATTATGTATCAGCACAGAGTGCAGCTCATACCCTTTCATGCTTCACCTCATAAACGCTTTTCCTTATAGCCTCTCTCTTCTCCTATAATGGGAGCCCAGAAGCTTCACAACACCATCATATATCAGCATGGGGTGCATCCAGGGGCGTAAGTAAAGGCTCAGAGGCCCTGATGCAAAAGGTGAGCTGAGGCCCCCCTCTATCTGTATCTGTACCTGTACCCATACCTAAACCATGCTGCACAGAGACATAACTTGAAGCTTCTGGGCCCCAATGCAAAACCTGTGAAAGGGCCCCCAACTATAATGCTTTATTCATAGTACTGGGCTCCCTATATGGAGAAGACAGGCTTTATGGGCCCCCTAAGGCTCCTGTGCCCGGGTGCAACCGCATCCCCTGCACCCTCTATAGTTACGCCCCTGGGTGCATCTCATATCCCATCGTGCGTGGCCTGTCTCTTCTCAGCAGGAGAGCCGAAGTAGAAGGCTTCCCCTGACAAACCCTCACCTCTTTAACAAGTCCTTTCAGGTGGACCACAAGGCTGCTCCACAACAGAGAACTCTTCTCTATGATATTTTTCTTTAACTATTGCCCTCTAGTACTCAAAGTCGTCACTAGCGTTTATGCTGCCATAATATATGGGTAATTACTGTTGAAGAACCATGTTTTAAGATCCTTGATAGAAGATCATCTCAATGGCTTTTAGAGGTTTAAGAAAACGGGGACTTAGTTTCCCATTTTACACAATATTTCCATTTTCATCCAGTTACATGGAGTATTTCCTTCCAATGTGGGTAAACATATTGCAAGAGGTAGAGTCATCCATACATTATGCTATATACTTTAGTTCTTTGATTGACACATTATACACTTTTTAGCATTTGTACTAATTTGGTGTTATGAAAGATAAAAGGAAAATACATGATTTACATGGATCATGTCCATTCTTTAGCATTCCATAGCAGTACCCATCACTAATCCAGGAAGATATGCTGCTTTCTGGAAAGTCAGGTTGTTATGTCACTCAGGCTACAATGTTGTCTGCAAGGAAAACCACATTTGCCTCCTGAATAATATCAGCTTTCAGTCTTCGCTCTGAGCTATGCTTTATATGGATCTAAATGACTATCGTCTGTACAGAATAACTAGGGGTGTTGCTCTGTAATAATAAACTCATATATCGCCTGCAGGAAGAGTATATTGTGCAGATTATAATAATCACGCAACGTGTCTGAGGTCACCGACGCTTTCTGTATTCAACTAGTGTCTCGACTGCTCAAAAATGTTGCACATAATCCTAATAAACCGGGGATGAATAGGACAGGCTGTTTACTGCATGTACGGAAAGGCTCATCTGCTGCAACTTGTCCATGCACAAGAAGATCTATTCTCCTAATTATAGCAAAGGATACGAGTTCTAAGACATAAACTGCAAAAATAGGAGGTTTCATGTATCAATACCGTGAAAAAGATGAATTTTGATTGATTGCTATTGGAAACAAGGTTACGTTTTCTCTAGCAGTTAGGGTATTTACAGTAACTAAGTGGACAGTGTTGGTAAAGGCCTTGTGTGACCGTGTTACCTATGCGTTAGGCTATAAAAAAAATTGTGGAGGCGTTTGGAACCACTCATAGTTAAAGGTGCCACTCCAGCAAAAACACATTTTTCAATGTCTGCCCCATCACCTAATTGCCTGTCACACTGTGGAGGTGTCCTCTGTGTATTTCAGCCGCTTCCATTCAGTGCAGCCCCCTGTCTGATGTTTGTCAGGCACCATCTTGATAGTGAGATTTTTTTACTTTCACTTTCAAATCTCTCCCACAGCATTAGCTAGAGGCTATACCATTCTGCTTGCTGGGAGGACCATTTAATTATCATTACCTTCTGTATTCACCTAAATAAGCTGCAGGCCATGAGTATACAGTCAGCTAGGATGAGCTGTGATTTCCTCTATTATAACTGTGTGACAGGAGCTGTGTGATCATCAGTGCCAACGAAGAGTAGTTTTGTAGCTTGGAAATTGTGAACTGGAACGAAAAACGATATGTTATTGATTTGTTAATGCAAAATGATCAATGAGCCTGTCACGGCCGTGTGCAGCCGGCCTAAGAAGTGTAAGCAGATCGCTTTGAGCCCTGTATAGTAACCGACAATGGTAATTGCAGGCACAGCGGTTATTATAATCAATGATAGTCCGCCTGCAGTCTCCAGTGCTGGCCAATACATAGGGGTTGGAGCTCTCTGCTTTCGCTCTGTACATTGTGTTGTGGCGCTCATATCAGGCGCCCGAACAGCTGATCAGCCGGGGTCCCAAGCAGATGACCCCTGCCGATCACCTATTGATGACCTATGCTGAGGAACTGGCAATATTGGCGCTATAGTCCAAAGAAAAATCAAGAGTCAAAGGGATAAATATCAGACTTTAGTTAGGTATAATAAAATCAGCAGTAGAAATGTGTTTGGGGTGAACCCCTTCACCAGTCGTGCTGGGGACTAGATAGCTTGTAGCAGAGGGGTTATATCTACCCAGCAAGCAGGGTAGTGACACCGGGAGTGCAGACCGGTTAAAGCAGCGGGGGTAAATTGAGATGGTCATCATGGTAGCTCTGCTGCTCTTCCTGGCAAGGTGGTAACGTTGGTTTAGGACTGAAACTACTGCAATTGAAATTATCTTGGCAGTTTTCACTATGGACTGCCTGTGGAGTCGGGTAGGGTAAGATGTTGTTTATTGTGACGCCAGCTTGTGTACGGGTGGGGACCCGTTCCGAGCAAAATAATAAAATATAGAAACTTGTAGAATGAAACAAAAATGGGGGTAGTTGTCCTGGCCCCTGGAGTGTATAGTGTGGTACCTCAGTACAGATGGTGTAGAACAGTGTTTCTCAACTCCAGCCCTCATGGACCACAAACAGGTGATGTTTTCAGGATTTCCTCAGTATTGCACAGGTGATGTAATCATAGGTGTTCTTACTATAGGATATCCAGAAAACACGACCTGTTGAGGGTCCGTGAAGACTGGAGTTGAGAAACACTGGTATAAATGGTGCGAAGTTACTCCAGGAAGCAGACTTGGATGGTGAATCAATGGCACATGTTATTGAATGAGTTCTTTTCCTGGTGGTTATACTGTTTGCATTTGCATTAAATTGGAGTAGGTCATGACAGGGATTATTTGAACACAAACTCCCCGTGCATCATTCACTGTAGATTTAGTTAGCTGATTTAGAAAAGCAAGGGTTAACTTGTTACTGGCTTGCTTCTGTACACTGACTCTGGCTTCTCTATCTTCTCTCTGAACTTTTCTCTCTTCTCTCTCTCTGTTTCTCTTCTTTGCTTATACTCCAGAATGACTTTGCTTTGAGTACTCAGAGTTTAGATGTTCCAGCTTCCCACCGCACTGGCTTTTGAGTAAAGATGTTATCCTAGTTCCTCACTGATCTCTATCTCAGGCTCCCCTGGACTTGACCAGACTCTTGGATCAGACTGTGAGAATACTGTGAAAAGACCCTTTAACTCTTCCCACTTCTCTCTTTTATACTGCCTAACTAGCTAAATCTGTGATCGGGAACTACCAATCCCAGACCCTCTAGTCTTGCTAAGCCAGGCTTAACACTCCCCTGACTGTTACTAAGTGACCTGTACACACCAGAAGCTGGGTAATATTGCCAGAACATACATTACAGTGGAGAAACATGAACAATGTCATAACTTTATACACTTATTAAACATCACCCGAAGACTTGATTGTAAAAGATGTAGTCAGCACAGAAAAGGCTCAGGTACCCAACTCTGGGGTGCTACAGGAGCAGAGAGACTCGAGGTGGTGACACCAGGAAGAGAAGCAGGGAAGATGCTTCCTTTTACCACTTGACTTTTTTCTAGAGTGTCGCACTAACATACCAGTTTTTTATACCCACATAGTCAATTCACCCACCATTTGGTGGGTCCACCTGGTTGGCAGCACCTCTACCACTTGTTTTTGTTAACCATCCCTAAAGCTTCTAGGCTCATGCCTGGGACTGGGGATTTTGACACCTTTTTGGGTTTTGCTGCACTCTTTTCTTTCTTCTTCATCTACTTCATCATGTCTGGCTTTTAGAAAGGCATTTAGATGTAGGGGTATAAAGGCCAAGGGTTCCCTACAAACACTTTCCTAATGTACAGATGTAGCTAAGTTTAACTTGACTTTTAACACATTAAGATAACTTTATTTGACACAGTGTATTTGTCCTTTCAGCTGCTTTACAATGGTTTTTGTTGTGGTAAGATAGCAATAGTTTTTCATAGACACAAGAAAGAAATCTTCTGGCCCTTTAAAGGGAATCCGTCGCATATGTTTAGCCCTATAAGTAAAGCTTATGGGCTGGAAATAGGTGACATGTTGAGTCCGATGATGTAAGTGTTACACTTACCTCCCCTGTTGTTCCTGCAATTTCAGCACTGAAAGCCGCCCCTTTGTTGCATTGGGTGGCACTCTAAGTAGTCCGCCCGTTCGTGTGCTGTGCGATGCGAGTTGCGTCTAAGGAACGCGGGTGAAAACTCACACTCAGACGTATGTATACAGCCTTAAAGGAATTGTCAAAGTAGGTTAACCCCTCTCCACAGGATAGGACGTAATGTACTGATTGGGAGAATCTGACAACTGGGACCCCCGCCCATTTGGGGTATCCCTGAATGAATGGAATAGTGGATGCGCATGTTTGCTTCTACTCGCTCCGTTAATTTCAGTAGAACTACCGGAGATAGCTCTAACTTAACTATCTCAGGTGGTCTTATTGAAATGAATGCAGAAGCAGCACGCATGTGTGACCACCTTTCCATTCATTCATGGACACCCAGGACCGTCATTTTTGGGATTTGTAGGTGCCCAGGCAATTGTATTCTCGCCAATCAGTAAGCTATTCCCTATCTTGTGGATAAGGGTTAACTTATTTTGGTGAGACAACCCCTTTTAGGTTCCAGAGCTTGGGTATGACTGCTACCTCTATACTCCTATAACTACACCCATGTGTAAAATATGATATTTTATGGAATTTAATCAGCATAAATTTCAGTGACTGTCTTTACTGTGCAGCCAATTCGATTTCAACACTTTAAAAGTTCTGAAGGGATTAATGGAAGTTTTGGCAATGTTAGCAGGAGCTCTTCTAGAATCTCCACAATTAATGATTTATAGATACAAGCTTCAAACAAAATGACATTGAAATCATCAATATTACTATTATCAGTCGAGACGAGACATGAAATGTCGGCCATTCAGAACATAAAGCAATGGTCTCCCTCTGGTGGTGAAGGAGCATAAGACATAATAATGGGACAATTCTCTATTGCATTGCGGGTGACTACTTTTTAACACTGCAACGTATAATAATTTTCTGCACTATTACTCAATTTTTATTTTACTTCCGTATACTCAGCCACATTTTCCTCTTTTTCCTTTTAGGTGATTATGGAATGGACAGTTTAAGCAAAAAAGGATATTGGGACGGCGGGGACGTCACAGGAAGAAGTAGGTTTAAATACATACACTACCGTTCAAAAGTTTGGGGTCACATTGAAATGTCCTTATTTTTGAAGGAAAAGCACTGTACTTTTCAATGAAGATAACTTTAAACTAGTCCTAACTTTAAACAAATGCACTCTATACATTGCTAATGTGGTAAATGACTATTCTAGCTGCAAATGTCTGGTTTTTTGTGCAATATCTACAAAGGTGAATAGAGGCCCATTTCCAGCAACTATCACTCCAGTGTTCTAATGGTACAATGTGTTTGCTCATTGGCTCAGAAGGCTAATTGATGATTAGAAAACCCTTGTGCAATCATGTTCACACATCTGAAAACAGTCTAGCTCGTTACAGAAGCTACAAAACTGACCTTCCTGTGAGCAGATTGAGTTTCTGGAGCATCACATTTGTGGGGTCAATTAAACGCTCAAAATGGCCAGAAAAAGAGAACTTTCATCTGAAACTCGACAGTCTATTCTTGTTCTTAGAAATGAAGGCTATTCCATGCGAGAAATTGCTAAGAAATTGAAGATTTCCTACAACGGTGTGTACTACTCCCTTCAGAGGACAGCACAAACAGGCTCTAACCAGAGTAGAAAAAGAAGTGGGAGGCCGCGTTGCACAACTAAGCAAGAAGATAAGCACATTAGAGTCTCTAGTTTGAGAAACAGACGCCTCACAGGTACCCAACTGGCATCTTCATTAAATAGTACCCGCAAAACACCAGTGTCAACATCTACAGTGAAGAGGCGGCTGCGGGATTTTGGGCTTCAGGGCAGAGTGGCAAAGAAAAAGCCATATCTGAGACTGGCCAATAAAAGAAAAAGATTAAGATGGGCAAAAGAACACAGACATTGGACAGAGGAAGACTGGAAAAAAGTGTTGTGGACGGATGAATCCAAGTTTGAGGTGTTTGGATCACAAAGAAGAACGTTTGTGAGACGCAGAACAAATGAAAAGATGCTGGAAGAATGCCTGAGGCCATCTGTTAAGCATGGTGGAGGGAATGTGATGGTCTGGGGTTGCTTTGGTGCTGGTAAGGTGGGAGATTTGTACAGGGTAAAAGGGATTCTGAATAAGGAAGGCTATCACTCTATTTTGCAACGCCATGCCATACCCAGTGGACAGCGCTTGATTGGAACCAATTTCATCCTACAACAGGACAATGACCCCAAACACACCTCCAAATTGTGCAAGAACTATTTACAGCAGAAGCAGGCAGCTGGTATTCTATCGGTAATGGAGTGGCCAGCGCAGTCACCAGATCTGAACCCCATTGAGCTGTTGTGGGAGCAGCTTGACCGTATGGTGCGCCAGAAGTGCCCATCCAACCAATCCAACTTGTGGGAGATGCTTCTAGAAGCGTGGGGTGCAATTTCACAAGCTTACCTCAACAAATTAACAGCTAGAATGTCAAAGGTGTGCAATGCTGGAATTGCTGCAAAAGGAGGATTCTTTGACGAAAGCAAAGTTTGATGTAAAAACAATGTTATTTCAGATACAAATCATTATTTCTAACCTTGTCAATGTCTTGGCTCTATTTTCTATTCATTTCACAACGCATGGTGGTGAATAAGTGTGACTTTTCATGGAAAACACAAAATTGTTTGGGTGACCCCAAACTTTTGAACGGTAGTGTATATATTGTATTCTATGCACCTAACCTGTCCTGTAGGCTTTAGGGACGAGCGAGTATACTCGCTAAGGCACATTTCTCGAGCGAGTAGTGCCTTAGCCGAGTACCTCCCCGCTCATCTCTAAAGATTCGGGGGCCGGCGGGGAGCGGGGAGCGGCGGGGGAGAGCGGGGAGGAACGGAGGGGAGATCTCTCTCTCCCTCTCTCCCCCCTGCTCCCCGCCGCAACTCACCTGTCACCCGCGCCGGCCCCCAAATCTTTAGAGATGAGCGGGGAGATACTCAGCTAAGGCACTACTCGCTCGAGTAATGTGCCTTAGCGAGTATACTCACTCATCTCTAGTAGGCTTATAAAAATATAATTATAGTATAACAATATAATTGGCTATGTAGATTCCATAGCTTAAATCGACATGATAAACTTTACTAACTTTGGTAACTTTCTACAAATTGTGACACATAGATTTCACTATCCATATGTACTGTACAGCTACTTTCATCATTCTGATTGACCTTAGAAGGTGACAACAGCTCACTTATTAAACTCTGTTATCAGACCTATGACCTAATGGCCCAAAAAGCCCTTGTTCTCTAGGAAAAAGTAACCCGCAGAATGTTATGGTCAAAGAAAGTATTTCCAAAGTTTTTCAATATTTTCTCTAGATTGTTTAATCTTTAACATTACTCATTAACAGCTTCAATGTATTCAGAATTTATCACCTTGTTCTTCAAATGGGAACTATTCTTATTTGAGGCCGAGCGGCAATACCAGACATAGCCTATAGAGGAGAGGGGCGCTGTTTTGGGGGGGGGGTGAAAAAAAAGAGACTTTTTCGAATACTGGACAACCCAAGCCTAATAAACAAAAAATGTAAAAGAAACATGTATGATGTGTGTCTGTACAGATGATCTGCCAGCACAGGACCCTAGCATAAAAATACTTGCGATGTCAGTCACACTGCAGTCTCATCTACATCGTATAAAAAGGGCTGTATAAGTGATGTTCTAAAAAAACAGCAGTATATGACAGTTCTTTTGTTTTCCAGCCTATACGGAAACAGTAACATCTACATCAAGACTTGTATCACTGCCACCAAGTAAGTTATCAATTGCAGACTTTTATAAAATATACAATATTTGGTAGAAATAATTGCACTATTTTTGGAATTCAAGAGTCAATGAGAGTCAAGATAACCCCTGTCCGTATGGACATGACAGATAGGGGGTTCTCTGCCCAGTTCCACCTCTATTAGTCAGAGCAGAGAACCCCTATAAAAGGTATGAGACTATAGAAGATGCCATGCGGACATGTAATATGTGACCAGTGAGAGCGTCCCCCTGGTTTTGTACTAATCAGTTGTGTATTTTATAAGAAGCTGCTAGTTTACACTCTTTCTACACAAGTTATTTTGTATTGATTGCATATACATGTACATCCATCAGCCGCTTCTTCTACACCTTGACAGCTGATTGGCTTGTCTGCTGAGCAATAGTGAACATGATTGGTCAAGCCATCAAAGACCAAGTTCTATTCAGTAGACCCGCCAAACTAAAACCTAGTTCAAGTAAATACTTGCAAGAGAATATAAGATGCCCAGGATACCTAAAACAATAATGACAAATGCTCTTAGAAATATTATTAATGATGATTATTATTATATATGTTCTATTGGTTATGATCTGTATATTACTTCTTAAACAGAGGGAGCAAACTCTAGTGGTTCAAAACTTTCCCACCAGGCAGGTGGGGGCGGTGTGGAAAAGAAGAGCCTGGCACAAGGCAGCTGTAAGTAATGTATTTAATGTCTTTTTCATGTCATCATACATGATGCAGGAGATTCATGCTCCAAATATAACCTGAGAAGCAAATGAATAATGGTGTATTTTCATGCATTAAAAATCTTAAGACAATTGGACTAAAACAATACAGATATTTAAAGGAGCCAGAATTTGGAGCCATCAGGCTTTCCATCAAGGTGCATCCTGCATCTCCCTTTCATCCACTTTGCTGCTACTGTAATATCCTGTTGATTCCTGTTTGGTCACTCATACAATATATTGCAGTACTTCAGTATTGCAATATATTGTATTTGAGCAGGCATTCTATTAAACACTGCCACAGGCACAGCTTAATAGGCAAACAGCCGTGACAGCCCTGGGGGCCTTCACCAGGCCCCAGGCTGGCATTAAGAACAAATGACCACCTACAGTTGACAGATGGAGTTGCCATTGTCAGAAATCACAGTGGCATCTCCAGCTGACACCTACCACATGTGGAGCGGGCCTGCTCCATAGAAAACTTGCACACATCTGACAACATGTACTGCAGGCGGCTAAGGATGACCTCTCCAGTCCTCTGACAAGTGGAATGGGCTACATACTTTCACATTAATTTCTTGGCTGACTCCACTACTATTTTTATTTTCGTTCTAGATGCCCCTCAGCCACAATGGCCCAAGACTAGTCAACTGCCAAATGAGCTGTCCCCACTGCCCAGTATTAATGGTCAGTTGGGTACTGAAGAGACCGCCCACTTGACATTAGACTTGTGTGGGGAATTCCGCTCTATGATGTTCTAATAAAAAACATCTACTGAACGTGCCTTCATGAGACCACCCCTTTAATGCTTTGCAATCGATTTGGAGCACTGTATCATTTAAATGGAGCTCCATAACTACTAAGATATATTACACTTTGAATAGCCCAAGATGCTACCGTGTTTCCCCGAAAATAAGACAGCGTCTTATATTAATTTTTGTTCAAAAAGGTTTAATTTTTTTACATGTATAGCTGCCTGGATACTATTTAAATTGACTTTTTAAATTAACTGTTAGCAGGGCTTAATTTTGGAGTAGGGCTTATATTTCAAGCATCCTCAAAAAGCCTGAAAAATCATTTTGCATCCTCAAAAATTCTGGAAAATCATGATATGTCTTATTTTCAGGGTATGTCTTATTTTCAGGGAAACTGTATTACATCACAACTTTTTGGCTGATTTTGCATCTTTTTCAATGTAAAATGGAATCCAACATCTTCAGTTCTTATTGACCCCAAATCTACCACCAGAAGACATTGCATAGAGTATATTTGGGGATTATTCCAAAGTAACATAAAATTGCTGATACTCATAATATCTACTCGATGAATTAAAACTTCAGGAAAACTGCCGGCTAAAAAATTCAGGCAACCTCATGAATATTGTTTTAACGTCTGGATGAGGGAATTTCTCCTATTAACCACATCTATCAATCTTCAGCCACAGGTGGCAGCTCAAGAGTAAATCTCGGCACTTCTGGGTCACGATACACACAGTCCTCTAATTCTACCCTATCATTTTCACCAAACTCGACCTTTGATAGGAAGACTTACCAATCCAGCTCCCGCCAGGTGGGATATGAAGGTAGGTACTGCCCACTAGTGGCACCTTATGATCCTGCACTGTCATATAGAAGTACTTAATTCACGTCTCCTCTGTAATACATGTAAGTGACATACCCATGTCCTGCATTTTAGGAAGTTCTAGTGGGAACTCATCACCAGAATTAACCAGAAAAGAAATGGGTATGTACCGGAATGCTCCACAAAACAGATTTATATGCAGTTAATGGGTTTGTCTTGGGTAGCGGATATATACATATTTTACTTATAAATTAAAAAAGATCATTATCTGTATGTAGTATTTTTAATTAATAACTATTTTGTCCTTTTTTTGCAGCATCCTCTGCTACTAGAGGTCGCACTACGAGTAGAGGTGAGAACATGTCAGATATTGACATCTACACTCTGTTTTAAGGGTTATGGCATATGAAAAAAAAAGGAAGTGGGTAACAGAAATCCTTTTCAGGACCTCATCAAATGGAAAATATGACTATTTTGCCATTGACTGTACAGAAATATATTCAGCACCAAATTTGCATCCCAGGAGCCCATGGGCACATGGTCTCTGTAACCTTCATCTCCAGCCATCAAGTACACCACGTTAAAGGGTTGGTTCTGGGTTTAATCCTTGTCGATAGTAAAAATACGGCACAAGATTAAAGCTCCTACAATGTAGCAGGAGCAGGTCGGGCCCTCGACTGTTATTCACAGGCAAGGACCCGAAGCAGAAGGCAGAACTGCTTCTACCTTCTCCTTTACAGGCTACACAGCGCTCACTGAGCGCCATGTAGTGAAGAGAGAAAGCGCAAGTGTTACTTCCCCTATTCGACCCGATGATCATCATGTGCCGCCTGCCAAGGAAGAGCTGCAAGGTCCTAGCAGACCCAGAACAGCTCTATTAGTGACTACTCACTACAGGAGGATGTTTTTCCCTGTAATCGGGGCTTCTATGGATGAAGAAAAATAATTTTGATAGGTGAAGGAAAAAAAATATGGCAGTAAAACCACCCCATGGGTAAAATCCCTATAAAGTGTCTGGTCCTTTTGGACCAAAACACCCTGGTCATTAAGGGGTTGAAACTTATTCCCTCGCCACAGGATAAGGGATAAGTATCTGATAGTAGCTGGGACCTCTGCTGATCATGAAAATGAGGTCTCATGTCCCCTTAATTGAACAGAGTGGCAGTCAAGCATGTCCATTCATACTAGGGAACACATGACCCGTTTTATTGGTCTATGGAGGTCCCAGTGGTCAGACCTCCACAGATGAGACGCTTTACATTTTGGGATAATACTTTAATAATTAAGCACCTTCTCAGGCCATCCTGCAATTGTTTTCATTACCAAGTTCTATTGCTTCTTATTTTACAGAGACTGAAATCCGAACTCGCCTCCAAAGTGCATCACCCTCCACACGATGTAAGTCCCACTTCGATCTGTTCAGTTATGTCAGATCTGTCACAATATGCTTACTTTGCTGTTCACCAATAGAAAACTCAAAATATATGTACACCAGAGATGTAGCCAGGGCTGCTTGCAGGGCATATGCCCAAGATGCCACTGATGGAGGGGTTCAACAAGTGCGAGGGTATTTAAATACATGGTCAGGGCAGTAAAATGAATTTTTGGCCCAGATGAAGGAACTCCTAACTAGTAGTGATGAGCGGTTCATGTCAAAATCAGGCCAATTAAGCAAAAATATTGTGAATCAAGATGGTTAATTCCGACTCCCATTAAAGTCAATGGGAATAAAAATCGGATTCACTAATTTGCACTCCATAAGGTCTTCAATGCATTCAAAGCCCCCCCAAATTGATGGGAATGCAGCCACATATCTGGGGAACACTGTGCTACTACCAAAAATGAGTACATATGCTTTACAGAGGCAGAGAAGCAATGACTATAGGGGACAGTAGCTCTGCTATATGCTGTCCAGTAGAGAATGTCTTTATCCATATGGAGATACAGTATGGGCCCATAGACGTTTACAAACACACATACTGTGTTTCCCCGAAAACAAGACAGTGTCTTATATTAATTTTTGTTCAAAAAGGTTTAACTTTTTTACATGTATAGCTGCCTGGACACTATTTAAATTGACTTTTTTAATTAACTGTTAGCAGGGCTTAATTTTGGAGTAGGGCTTATATTTTAAGCATCCTCAAAAAGCCTGAAAAATCATTTTGCATCCTCAAAAATTCTGGAAAATCATGCTATCTCTTATTTTCAGGGAAACGGGGTAGTACTCAGAGGCTGTATGTTATTTATGAGTCCTTAATGGCCAAGTAATAGAACTTTTGTGTAATTTTCAATTAATGAAACAGCATAATCTAATAATGCTGATTAAACATATATATATGCTGATGTTATCTCCCTTCAGGGACAGAACTTGATGATGTAAAGAAACTCGTGAAAAGCGGCCGCTCCACCAGCGTGAGCCCCACCAGATCCCCAACTAATACCCTTCCCATTCCCAAAAAAGCAACAGTGGAAACAAAGATAGTAACAGAGAGCTCCCAGTCAGGTGAGAGTCTGCCAGAGAATATCTCTTTATACCATCGTATCACCTATATACTAATAATGACATCATCACTGCCTCTTTGATACAGTTTCAGGAGCTTATGACACAGCCATAATAGAATCCGCGCTCCCATCCTTCATGTGGACCTCCACACTTCCTGTAGGGTCCTCCATGGCTGGCTATCAGAACAACATGGCCAACATGGCTTATGGGTCATCTATGATGAATGCCCATTCCACTGGATCAGGTAATCACCGTCAGATAACATTCTATACATTTATCTCATTTGCTTTATTTTATGTTTATCTCACTTGATTTTTCTTCCTTTTTAGTATTTGGAGTCCCCAACAATTTGGCCCCCAGCTCTCATTCGCTGCATTCAGGACTGAATTCCCCCTCTGCAGGTAAATACAATATAATTTCATATATTTCTTGACTTTTTTCCACTCATTTGTGTTTTATAGATATTATATAAAGGGGTTGCTTGGTTTAGAAAACCTATTTTCAAATACCCTATTAAGGCTTTTTGAGTAAAGGGCTCGCTCACATCAGCGTTAGGTAGTCTCATTTTCCCGCTCTGTTTTCCATTTTCGATTTCCAGCCTGCAGTTTACCATTTTGACGGGATTTATAGGACGAAATAGTGCTGCCCATAGATTTTGATGGTGCAACTTGTAATACTTAATTTTTCCTGTGGTGGAGCTGTAGGGAAATTGCACACTTGCTGTTCAGTTGATCGCTGGATGTTGAAGCATGAAGATACTGTTTACTTTTTTAATGGTATTTTTATCAAAAATGAGTGGACTCTAACCACATGTCTTTGCTTGCTTTACAGTATATGGTATGCAGAACAATTTGGCCCCATTACCATCCCACGTTACAGCATCAGTCCCTGTTGGCAATAGCTTGGCAACAGCCACCAGCTCTTCAGGTCAGTGCATGGAGCATAATGAACTACCTTATTAACTATACAATGAATGACTGAGCATAAAGTATGATCAGATTTTGAATATAATCTTTTCATGTCTTTCAGGGTATGGTGTACAGAAAAACGTCACACAGAACACCCAGAGCTCCGGAATAGTGAGCATTGGGGGCACCTCAACAAATGGTGAGCACCTATAAAGGAGGGCCTAAATGTAAAGTCACCAACTAATATAAGTGAAGCATATGGACCCTGGAGGTCACTTCCAACTCTACTATTCTATGATTCTATGATGTATGGTAGATACAGCTACTAATATCAGTCACGTTTGTGGACGTTAATGGTTCTCAAAATTCTCAGAACTGGAGATATGCAATATAAAGTTATGGTCATGGGGGTAGACATTTGATGACTTCCATATTGATCTGTCATTGCAATATTGTGAATGTATAAATTAATTAAAAAGTATTCTAAATTTCTGCCTGTAAATGTCTTCAATTTTTCAGTTACCACCACTAAAACCCAAGCTGATGAGATCCTCAGCAAAGACTACAAGTTCCTTCTCCTCGAGAAAGAAAAGGCCCCAGCCAAGAAGGAAGGAGACATGCTGATAATGTCTAAGGACAGCGGCAAGGTCTTCGCTGTTGGCAACTCAAGTACGTATCTGCGTTCTATCTGTCCCATATGGTTCATTCGTCTGGAAACGCAGATTGCAGCATTAATAGCATTTAGTAGGAAACTTTGTATTTGACTTTTGGGATCGTAGTCTTACTTGCAGTTATGGAGGGACAGGAGAACCGTCTATTATTCTGGGTGACCTCAGATGGGTATCTTAGAAATGTTTAGGCCTTAAGAGTCTTTTGCACAGGCAGGTGATTGGAGATACATGTCCTTTTAAACATTTATTCACCTCATCATCTACCTAAAGTTGCAGCGAATCACCCAACAAACACCCAATGACACCAAAAATCATGCATTGCCGACAACACAGTAAACAGTGGTGGGCTGTCAACAATAATGCAACTGCATGTAGCCAAACATTCGCACTAACTACATTGCCATAATTGCTTGTGCATTCCATGAAGTCAGTTAATTCTTGCTCCCATAGGTTCATACACTGAAGAAAAACAAGCACTAATCAATGGGAAAACCTCATACAAGGCAGAAGCCAACGGTAAGAAAGACCATCATGGTGACCATCTTAGTTGGCACGTCACACGTAATACACACTATAATATTGTTCTGTATTCCTTCTTCCTGTCTCAGGTGGGTTAAACGCAACAAGAGATAAAGCCACATATGCAGGTAAGGAAAGTCAAAAATGGTAAAAAGCCAGGTTGAAATGAAAACTATTATCATTCCCCTTCAAATGTTACCATGAGCAGAGCCTAATATTGTCAAATTCTATTAGACTGATGAGGAGTCTGTATGGATGTGCACAGGGGCGTAACTATAGAGGGTGCAGGGGATGCGGTTGCACCCGGGCCCAGGAGCCTTGGGGGGCCCATAGGGCCTCTCTTCTCCATATAGGGAGCCCAATACTATGAATAAAGTATTATATAGTTGGGGGCCCGTTTTCAGGTTTTGCATTGGGGCCCAGGAGCTCCAAGTTACGCCTCTGGATGTGCATGAAGTCCGTACGGCTCCCTACTATGTAGCCATAGCTACACCGTATGCTACAGTGTTACTGAGGTTTTCTCCAAGTACAGTATATGATATACTTGGCATGATTTTTATGAAATGTGTATGAAATCAAGGGTACAGTATGGCTCCATAGACTTCTATGGGTACTCTTTGTGCTATGGCCACATTCAACTCAGTGCCTATACAAAAAACATACCCCTTCAGAGCTGTAATGGTGGCCATATTGGTTGTTAATGGCATCTTTCTTCTACATGAAGAGATATTGCTCTATAATGTAAATTATAATTTAATGTTCTCTACAGAAATAAATCGAGTTGATGGCTTGAAGGCCGGAGCTGATCAATATGCGGACAGAAGTGACAGTGGAACCGCAGCCATTTGTGGCCCATGTGCTTCTTGCTGTAAATGGTGGATGTGGGCACTTGGACTGCTCCTGGGTCTACTCTTCCTTTTGGGATTGCTTTTTGGACTCCTCTCTTTGTGTAAGTCTGAGCTCTGGTTTTCAAAAATATTCCCTCATCCCCAATTGGAGCTGTGCTAAGGACAGGAACCTTGCTTTGTCTACTGCCTATCCCAGTCCTGTCCATAGACATCTACTGGTGATAGTAAATAACCATTATACCCAGGGAAATGTATTGTGTAATACGGACCTATGAAAATGAATTGTATTTTGTAATAAAGGGCAAGACGTGAAGAATTTGAGGGAACGTGTGGACAACCTGCAAGGCCAGTCGTCCCACATGAGTCGCTTGGAAGCGGGACCCGAAATACGCGCCAATTCAAACCATAACTTGGCCAGCTCGTTAGATTCTGTAGGCGGTTACACAAGGGAGGACTTATGGCAATACATCAGGGACCGGATGTCATCTGAAAGAGGTAATGTGTTAGGTCAACAGGTAGAGCCACACATTGACTTTAATGGGGACCGACTGCTTTCTGTTTAGCTGCCCGGCTTTTCTTCTGGTATTTTGAGCCGGATCTGTGACTGAAGCTCTGACGCAGATGTCCAACCACCCTAACTGACATGAGAAAACCATTAATACATGCTAAAATCCATAGACATTACTCAGAATGTAATATAACTGAGTAAATGTGTTGCGTCCAACCGGACAGGAAATATCAAAAACAAACGAAAAAGGCACAACTGTGCAAAGGAAACGTAAAACTATGGGAAATCCTCTCCCTATAAACCCCTAACCCAGAAGGGGGCCCTGCCTACTCGGCGGGCCGATCGCTCTGATAAGTCCCTATCAGGGAGCCCTAGAACAAAAGAAAGGGAAACAGAAAACCAAACAAAGCAGAAGTAGGGACTTAGCTTGCACGGAGGAGTTTCAGCCAGGATGTGTTCCTCAGTAGCTGTCCAGCGGCAACTGAAGCATTGACGAGCACAGGGGTCAATACTAGCACTGCTTAAATAGGAGCAGGGCTATTCAGCACCAGGTGAGGACTGACATTACTCTTGCAACCACCACACCCCTCAGCTCCAGGAGAGGTAGGAATACTGCTAAACCCTGGTCTGGCCTGAAAGCAAGGTGGGAACCTCTGAACAGCTGCAACAAAATGCATAGCAGCATACAAGAGACTTTAAAGCCAGTGGTGAAAATCAGATAAATGAAGCAATCTGTATCAGAAGCAATCCAGTAATAAGCAGAGAGCTGTCAAGAGGACAGGCGGGTGTAGACAGCTGCAGGTCATGAATCTACAGGACTACTTTAAGTAGTCCTCTATGTATTTGCTGCTACTGATAAAAGGCAAGTTTCTCCTAAACTATTGCACAGATCCACACAGCAGACATATCACTGTGATTAGTGTGGCTGTCCCTACTTTATGCTGCCCTCCAATAGAGGTGCGAAAAGATGGTTACAGTCTCTTTAAGGAAATCACTAAAAGATTCACCAAGGGATTTTTTTAGCAAATGAGCCTGACATTTCTAATGTATCGATATGATTTCTTATTGATTTTGGACTTGTATTTTATAACAGGAGCATTCGGCGGTCTGAAAGGTGAACCCGGACCAAAAGGTAAAATCTTCTAATTAAATGTGCAAATAAACGAACTCAATTCTCAAAATCCTATGGCACAAGTAGGGCGTCACGTGTGTTTACACTAAAACCACTAGGTGGCGTAATTGCATCACATGACCATGTATATAGCCTTCAATGATCCAACGCTACAAGTGAGACAATATAATCATATAGAGAATTTGGAGGCCCTGGAAGAATCATTAAGGGCAGTAGTTTTATGTAAAGAACATTTAATGTTTATACAATTACAAGTTTTGCTATATTCTAATATATATATATTTTTATATTTGTTGTCAGTGAATGGAAACATTCTTCTTTATATCCGGTGGTTGACAACTTTCACAAATGTTATACTTAGATTGGATTTAACGTAACTTCATAATGATACATTTACTGACATTGAGGCATTGTAGCAAACACAAAGGACAAGAACTTACATAGGATTACCTACATTGATAGTTGATTACGAAAACTCCATTGTAAAGAAGGGGAGGGGGATCAATTCACTGACAGCTAGGAGAGCTATTGAACTGGTGGAGAATTAAAATACAAAGCATGAATATGCATTCATTTTCAATTATAGAAGACTAGAAATCCCCTTTAGGTTAATGAGATGTTATAATCTTTGTAGCCATGTAATACTCCTGCTTACCTCTAAGTCTTCTGTTGTGTTCGCTTACAGGTGACCATGGAATACAGGGAGAAAAAGGTTGGAAATCCATTATTTCTTCTTGTAGTTATTGCATATTGCTGAGTGCTGTAATGAATTATATTGGGAATAGCATGATATCAGGAGTGGATGACCATCTAGCCATAGAGCAGTGCTTAAGGGCCAATGGCCAGAGCCCACAGCTTCTTGGTCTGCATTCATTAAAGCGTGGAGATCGCAATGTATCTTCCCAAACCCTCTGCATAACAACTATGGTGGTTCATAAGAGACCCATTACCTTTAAAGTGGTTTTACCACCAAATACATTTATCATTTAGTACAGGTTGGGGGTAAATGTCTGATCTCTGAGGGCCCAACTGCTGAGGCCCCCAATGATCCGAAGAATGGTGCCCTCTAATGCCCCATGTGGATGCAAAGATGGTGCACATACGGGACCAGCTCTCTATTAACGTCTTGGGAACCTAGGAAGATTGTTGAGCCCATTGATCTCTGCCTGTCCCATAGAAGTGAATGGGGTGGTTGTCGAGCATATGTAGTGTCTCTCAATTCATATAGAGCATCCGTGGTGCTGTGGTGCCATTTGGATAGCTGAAGCACCCAGCAGTTTGAGCCCCAGAGATCAGTCATTATATATCTTTGATGGTAAAACCCCTTTAATGCCTGGAGGACCCAATTTGTTTTTATTTTGTCGCTTCTTTATACAACTCCAATTCCAAAAAAGTTGGGACGCTGTGTGAAATGTAAATATATGTAAAGAAAAAAAGAATGCAATAATTTGGGAATCTCATATAACCATATTTTATTCACAACATACAGCACATATCAGAAGGGGGAAAGTAATACATTTTTCCATTTAATTTAAAAAAAAGTTAGTCATTGAGAAAATGATGGCAGCAACACATCTCACAAAAGTTGGGACGGGGTTAACAAAAGGCTGAAAAAGTAGGTGGCACTAATGGAAAACAGTTAAAGGGTCAGGTTTCTACTAAGTCAAATGACTGTGTATATAAAGAACATGTTAGAGAGGCAGAGTCTCTCAGAAGCAAGGATGGTCAGAGGTTTACAGTTAGTCCCCTACTTGCGAACAGGTTCCGTTCCGGGAGCCCGTTCGCAAGTCGATTTGTTCGCAAGTCGGAACAAATGGTTATATGGAGCGGGATCGCGGGTGGATCCCGCTCCATACAACGTCGGGTGCCGGCTGTTCTTACAGCGGGCACCCAGCGGCAGCAGTTCCGACAAGCCACGCTGCTTGTCAGAACTGTTAACACTTTAAATACCGCTCTGACAGCGGTATTTAGAGTGTTAACAGTTCTGACGAGCGGCGCGGCTCGTCTGAACTGCTGACGTCGGGTCCCCGCTGTAAGAAACAGCCTGCACCCGACGTTCAGGGGGCCCGTACAGCGTCCCATGATGAGATCGCGGGACGCTGTGTGGTTGCTAGGCAGTCGGGGACCTCCTGAAAGGCCCCAGGGCTGCCTATGCAGAGTGCCCATCAAGCGCACGGCTTGATAGGCATAGACAGCCCTAGGGCCTTTCAGCAACCGCAGTGTCCAGCGATCTTATCAGGCTTGATAGAGGCCTGCCCGGTCCCTGCACAGGCCATGGCATTACATCATACTGTGCAGGACAGATAGTTCGTATCTAGCGAAATTCATAAGTCGAATGTTCGCAAGTCGGGGACTATCTGTACTAAACTGTGAAAAACTATATCTAAAAATTGTGGAACAATTTCAGAAAAATGTTCCTCATCGTAATATTGCGAAGACTTTGAGTATCCCATCATCAAAAGATTTGCATAATGGAACGCAAAATCCGGCAATGACGACCCAGAACTGTGAAGTAGATAGAATCCTACGTTAGACAAGAATGGGACAACATTCCTTTCTAATAAACCCCAGTAATTGGTCTCCTCTAGAGATGAGCGAGCACGCTCGTTTAAGGCTGCTACTCGATTGAGTAGCAGTGTTATCAAGTAAATGTGTACTCGCCCGAGCAGCATGTGGAGGGGCGGCGGGGGGGGGGGGGGAGCGAGAGGGAGCAGGGGGAAGAGTGAGTGAGGTCTCTCTCTCCACCCCCATCCCCTCCAGCTGCTCTCCTCTGGCCCCTCAGCATACTGCTCGGGCAAGTACACAGTTACTCGATAAGACTGTTACTCGATAGAGTAGCAGCCTTAAACGAGCGTGCTCGCTCATGTCTAGTCTCCTCACTTTCCAGACATGTTTAGCGAGGATGCTACACAATGGTAGACACGGCCCTGAACCAACTTTTTTTTTAGATATTTTGCTGCCATCAATTTCTAAATGAGTTTTTTTTAATGAAATGGAAAAATGTCTCACTTTCCCCTTCTGATATGTTTTGTATGTTCTACTGTACATAAAATATTGCTTAGATGAGATTTCCATATCATTGCATTCTTTTTTCTTTACATTTCTTTACATTTTACACAACGTCTCAACTTTTTTGAAATTGAGGTATTTCCAAATGTTTTATAAAGATATTTGCCTTGGATAATGATGGAGTAGATATACCGTATGGTTTCTTTCCAGCTTTATTGCCATTAATATATTCATTTTTATTCTCCTTAAATAGGTGACAGAGGATACCAGGGTCCCCAAGGTAAGGAATAAATGCTTGTAAAACAGTATAGAAATATGTAATTATTTGTTACGAGCAGCAGACGTGGATCTACTGAGCCACTGACTTTGGGCCAATTCCTGCAGCGACACCTGAGGAACCCTGGGCTTCACCCTTTAACCCCACCAGTTGGGATGTTGCCTTCGCTGCAGAGTCCCCAGACCATTATTCAGGAGCTGGTCCCAGTGCTGATACCAATAAAGGTCAGCCAGAGGTTGAGTCACAGACAACAGGTTCAGTATGGAATTCAGGCTAGAGATCAGGGCAGGAAAAAGACAGAAGTGTAGTCAGATTAACAAGCCGAGGTCAGGAGTGGAGAGAGAAGCAAAGTTAGGGAATAGCCGAATATCAGTAAATCAGGAAGTCAGAAACAAAATTTGCAAGCACCTTTAGCAGACCAAGAGGACCTTAATACTCAGGCATGCTGAGCACGGCTGAGTGTGCACGTGCCCTACGAGAGGCTGTCACTACTAGTGTAAACATGAGGAAGATTTAATTTTATTCAGGTGAGACAAAATGTTGGCTCATGAACTGCAGGTTGAGGAACCTGGCTGCTCCTTAAACACAACATTTCAAGTGATTCTTAGTTTCTTGCCAGTTTTTCTGCTTCTCCTCATCTGTCCAATTACGCGTTTTGTTTTTCTTAGGAACTCCAGGTCTTATCGGTCATCCAGGAGCAGATGGACACAAAGGACAAAAAGGCACCCCAGGTGAGAAATATGGACTTACTGGTGAAATAAGACCCTAGAATAAGAAAATAGTGAAATATAAGATAAAATTGTCAAAAGGTAATAATTACAGTATGCCGAGTATGGATGGGGGGTTATTGTATGGATACACTATAGGTTTATGAAATGAATCAACCATAAGCATTATTTTTATAGGTGATTCTGGTATAGAAGGTCCACCTGGACAAAGAGGAAGAGATGGCTCGGCTGGACCTCGTGGTGAACCTGGTCCTCCTGGAATTGGAGAAAAGGGTGACAGAGGTATATTATTATGTGCATATACACTCTGCAAACCCCATCCTGCAGTTATTTCTCAGGCAGATATGTATATCATTAAATTTGTGTTCAGATAAGACACTGGGTCTTGCCACCAAAAGCAGTAAAAGTGCTTCTCCAGCTACCATGTAAAAGGGCTTTCAGAGGCTAATTTTGTGTAGTGGACCTCTTGTTGAGAGATCGTTGACCACTAGACTCCTCTACAATGGACTTTGAGAGGGGCGCATTATTGGAATGAGAGTAGCAGGGTGGTCACTTTAATGATTTGCCTGTCATTTAGGCTGTTCTGACCAAGCTGTTTTGAGGTGTTGGGGATTTACTTGAGGGCACGGACACATGGTGAACAGACTCCAGATAGCAAATATTACCTGCTCCCTGTTCCCAGCCATCATATACTACATACACATCAACCAAACAGTGGCTGCATTTGTGTACCCTGCCTCTATACAGAAGCAGAGATGTAGCAAAGTTTAATTTGACTCTTAACACGTTAAGGTAACTTTCTATACCACTATTTATTTGCCCTATCAAATAGCTTTACAATGGCTTTTGTTGTGTTAGGGCAAACACACACAATTGAAATCAGTGATTTTGTTTCGTCCCTTTATGCGGCCCATGTGTTTAAGCCTTTAAGAGAGCAATAGCCGTTCAATGGCTTAAGATTAGAGATGAGCGAACACCAAAATGTTCGGGTGTTCGTTATTCGTAACGAACTTCCCGTGATGCTCGAGGGTTCGTTTCGAACAACGAACCCCATTGAAGTCAATGGGCGACCAGAACATTTTTGTATTTCGCCGATGCTCGCTAAGGTTTTCATGTGTGAAAATCTGGGCAATTCAGGAAAGTGATGGGAATGACACAGTGACGGATAGGGCAGGCGAGGGGCTACATGTTGGGCTGCATCCTAAGTTCACAGGTCCCACTATTAAGCCACAATAGCGGCAAGAGTGGGCCCCCCCCCCTCCCAACAACTTTTACTTCTGAAAAGCGCTCATTAGCATGGCATACCTTTGCTAAGCACCACACTACCTCCAACAAAGCACAATCACTGCCTGCATGACACTCCACTGCCACTTCTCCTGAGTTACATGCTGCCCAACCGCACCCCCTCCCCCCCACAGCGCACACCAAAGTGTCCCTGCGCAGCCTTCAGCTGCCCTCATGCCACACCACGCTCATGTCTATTTAGAATTGCGTCTGCCATGACGAGGGACCGCAGGCATACACTGCAGAGGTTGGCACGGCTAGGCAGCGACCCTCTTTAAAAGTGGCGGAGCGATAGCCCACAATGCTGTACAGAAGCAATGAGAAATAGAATCCTGTGCCACCGCCATCAGGAGCTGCACACGTGGGCATAGCAATGGGGAACCTATGTGCCACACACTATTCATTCTGTCAAGGTGTCTGCATGCCCCAGTCAGACCGGGCTTTTTAATTCATAGACACAGGCAGGTACAACTCCCTATTGTGAAGTCCCTGTCGACCCACAGCATGGGTGGCTCCCTGGAACCCACCGGCGGTACACAGAAATATCCCATTGCATTGCCCAACACAGCTGAGGTAGTAATGTCGTGCTTAATGCAGGTGGGCTTCGGCCCACACTGCATGCCCCAGTCAGACTGGGGTTCTTTACAAGTGGACACATGTAGGTTTAACTCCCTGTGGACCCACTGCCTGGGTGGGTGCCAGGAAGCCACCGGCGGTACATAGAAATATCCCATTGCATTGCCCAACACAGCTGAGGTAGTAATGTCGTGCGTAATACAGGTGGGCTTCGGCCCACACTGCATGCCCCAGTCAGACGGGTTCTTTAGAAGTGTACAGGTGTATTAAAAACTCAGTGTGCACCTACAGCATGGGTGGCTCCCTGGAACCCACCGGCGGTACACAAAAATATCCCATTGCATTGCCCAACACAGCTGAGGTAGTAATGTCGTGCGTAATACAGGTGGGCTTCGGCCCACACTGCATGCCCCAGTCAGACTGGGATTCTTTACAAGTGGACACATGTAGGTTTAACTCCCTGTGGACCCACTGCCTGGGTGGGTGCCAGGAAGCCACCGGCGGTACATAGAAATATCCCATTGCATTGCCCAACACAGCTGAGGTAGTAATGTCGTGCGTAATACAGGTGGGCTTCGGCCCACACTGCATGCCCCAGTCAGACGGGTTCTTTAGAAGTGTACAGATGTATTAAAAACTCAGTGTGCACCTACAGCATGGGTGGCTCCCTGGAACCCACCGGCGGTACACAAAAATATCCCATTGCATTGCCCAACACAGCTGAGGTAGTAATGTCGTGCGTAATACAGGTGGGCTTCGGCCCACACTGCATGCCCCAGTCAGACTGGGATTCTTTACAAGTGGACACATGTAGGTTTAACTCCCTGTGGACCCACTGCCTGGGTGGGTGCCAGGAAGCCACCGGCGGTACATAGAAATATCCCATTGCATTGCCCAACACAGCTGAGGTAGTAATGTCGTGCGTAATACAGGTGGGCTTCGGCCCACACTGCATGCCCCAGTCAGACGGGTTCTTTAGAAGTGTACAGATGTATTAAAAACTCAGTGTGCACCTACAGCATGGGTGGCTCCCTGGAACCCACCGGCGGTACACAAAAATATCCCATTGCATTGCCCAACACAGCTGAGGTAGTAATGTCGTGCGTAATACAGGTGGGCTTCGGCCCACACTGCATGCCCCAGTCAGACTGGGATTCTTTACAAGTGGACACATGTAGGTTTAACTCCCTGTGGACCCACTGCCTGGGTGGGTGCCAGGAAGCCACCGGCGGTACATAGAAATATCCCATTGCATTGCCCAACACAGCTGAGGTAACGTCAGCTGTAATGCAGGTGGGCTAAAAATTGATTTGATTACACTGTAGGCGAGGGCCCACAAAAATTGCTGTATCAACAGTACTAATGTACATCCCAAAAATTGGCCATGGCCAGCCAAGAGGGCAGGTGAAACCCATTAATCGCTTTGGTTAATGTGGCTTAAGTGGTAACTAGGCCTGGAGGCAGCCCAGTGTAACGAAAAATTGGTTCAAGTTAAAGTTCCAATGCTTTTAAGCGCATTGAAACTTATAAAAATTGTTCTGAAAAATTATTTGAGTGAGCCTTGTGGCCCTAAGAAAAATTGCCCGTTCAGCGTGATTACGTGAGGTTTCAGGAGGTGGAGCAGGAGGAGGAGGAGGAGGAATATTAGACACAGATTGATGAAGCAGAAATGTCCCCGTTTTGGATGGTGAGAGAGAACGTAGCTTCCATCCGCGGGTGCAGCCTACGTATTGCTTACGTATCGCTGCTGTCCGCTGGTGGAGAACAGAAGTCTGGGGAAATCCAGCCTTTGTTCATCTTGATGAGTGTTAGCCTGTCGGCACTGTCGGTTGACAAGCGGCTACGCTTATCTGTGATGATTCCCCCAGCCGCACTAAACACCCTCTCCGACAACACGCTAGCCGCAGGACAAGCAAGCACCTCAAGGGCATACAGGGCTAGTTCAGGCCACGTGTCCAGCTTCGACACCCAGTAGTTGTAGGGGGCAGAGGCGTCACCAAGGATGGTCGTGCGATCCGCTACGTACTCCCTCACCATCCTTTTGCAGTGCTCCCGCCGACTCAGCCGTGACTGGGGAGCGGTGACACAGTCTTGGTGGGGAGCCATAAAGCTGGCCAGGCCCTTAAAGACTGTTGCACTGCCTGGGATGTACATGCTGCTCGATCTACGCACATCCCCTGCAACATGGCCCTCGGAACTGCGCCTTCTGCCACTAGCGCTGTCGGCTGGGAATTTTACCATCAGCTTGTCCGCAAGGGTCCTGTGGTATAGCAACACTCTCGAACCCCTTTCCTCTTCGGGAATCAGAGTGGGCAGGTTCTCCTTATACCGTGGATCGAGCAGTGTGTACACCCAGTAATCCGTAGTGGCCAGAATGCGTGCAACGCGAGGGTCACGAGAAAGGCATCCTAACATGAAGTCAGCCATGTGTGCCAGGGTACCTGTACGCAACACATGGCTGTCTTCACTAGGAAGATCACTTTCAGGATCCTCCTCCTCCTCCTCCTCCTCCTCAGGCCATACACGCTGAAAGGATGACAGGCAATCAGCCGGTGTACCGTCAGCAGCGGGCCAAGCTGTCTCTTCCCCCTC
Source organism: Eleutherodactylus coqui (assembly GCF_035609145.1). Lineage (NCBI taxonomy): Eukaryota > Metazoa > Chordata > Amphibia > Anura > Eleutherodactylidae > Eleutherodactylus > Eleutherodactylus coqui. The sequence continues at coordinate 250,054,805 of NC_089840.1, forward strand.
CTCCTCATCCTCCTCATGCTCCTCCTCCTCCTCCTGTACGCGCTGAGAAATAGACAGGAGGGTGCCCTGACTATCCAGCGGCATACTGTCTTCCCCCGCCCCCGTTTCCGAGCGCAAAGCAGCTGCCTTTATGGTTTGCAGGGAATTTCTCAAGATGCATAGCAGAGGAATGGTGACGCTAATGATTGTAGCATCGCCGCTCACCACCTGGGTAGACTCCTCAAAATTACCAAGGACATGGCAGATGTCTGCCAACCAGGCCCACTCTTCTGAAAGGAATTGAGGAGGCTGACTCCCACTGCGCCGCCCATGTTGGAGTTGGTATTCGACTATAGCTCTACGCTGTTCATAGAGCCTGGCCAACATGTGGAGCGTAGAGTTCCACCGTGTGGGCACGTCGCACAGCAGTCGGTGCACTGGCAGCTTAAAGTGATGTTGCAGGGTGCGCAGGGTGGCAGCGTCCGTGTGGGACTTGCGGAAATGTGCGCAGAGCCGGCGCGCCTTTACGAGCAGGTCTGACAAGCGTGGGTAGCTTTTCAGAAACCGCTGAACCACCAAATTAAAGACGTGGGCCAGGCATGGCACGTGCGTGAGGCTGCCGAGCTGCAGAGCCGCCACCAGGTTACGGCCGTTGTCACACACGACCATGCCCGGTTGGAGGCTCAGCGGCGCAAGCCAGCGGTCGGTCTGCTGTGTCAGACCCTGCAGCAGTTCGTGGGCCGTGTGCCTCTTATCGCCTAAGCTGAGTAGTTTCAGCACGGCCTGCTGACGCTTGCCCACCGCTGTGCTGCCACACCGCGCGACACCGACTGCTGGCGACATGCTGCTGCTAACACATCTTGATTGTGAGACAGAGGAGGAGGAGGAGGAGGAGGGTGCTTTAGTGGAGGAAGCATACACCTCCGCAGATACCACCACCGAGCTGGGGCCCGCAATTCTGGGGGTGGGTAGGACGTGAGCGGTCCCAGGCTCTGACTCTGTCCCAGCCTCCACTAAATTCACCCAATGTGCCGTCAGGGAGATGTAGTGGCCCTGCCCGCCTGTGCTTGTCCACGTGTCCGTAGTTAAGTGGACCGTGGCAGTAACCGCGTTGGTGAGGGCGCGCACAATGTTGCGGGAGACGTGGTCGTGCAGGGCTGGGACGGCACATCGGGAAAAGTAGTGGCGACTGGGAACTGAGTAGCGCGGGGCCGCCGCCTCCATGATACTTTTGAAGGACTCCGTTTCCACAACCCTATACGGCAGCATCTCAAGGCTGATGAATTTTGCGATGCGGACGGTTAACGTTTGAGCGTGCGGGTGCGTGGCGGCGTACTTGCGCTTGCGCTCGAACACTTGCGCAAGCGACGGCTGAACGGTGCGCTGAACTACACTGCTGGATGGGGCCGAGGACAGCGGAGATGAGGGTGTGGGTGCAGGCCATGAGGCGGTAGTGCCTGTGTCCTGAGAGGGGGGTTGCATCTCAGTGGCAGGTTGGGGCACAGGGGGAGAGGCAGGGGTGCAAACCGGAGGCGGTGAACGGCCTTTGTCCCACCTTGCGGGGTGCTTGGCCATCATATGTCTGCGCATGGTGGTGGTGGTGAGGCTGTTGGTGTTGGCTCCCCGGCTGAGCTTTGCGCGACAAAGGTTGCACACCACTGTTCGTCGGTCGTCAGGCGTCTCTGTGAAAAACTGCCAGACCTTAGAGCACCTCGGCCTCCGCAGGGTGGCATGGCGCGAGGGGGCGCTTTGGGAAACACTTGGTGGATTATTCGGTCTGGCCCTGCCTCTACCCCTGGCCACTGCACTGCCTCTTGCAACCTGCCCTGCTGATGCCCTTGACTCCCCCTCTGAAGACCTGTCCTCCTGAGTAAGCGTTGCACACCAGGTGGGGTCAGTCACCTCATCGTCCTGCTGCTCTTCCTCCGAATCCTCTGTGCGCTGCTCCCTGGGACTTACTGCCCTTACTACTACCTCACTGCAAGACAACTGTGTCTGATCGTCATCGTCCTCCTCACCCACAGAAAGTTGTTGAGACAGTTGGCGGAAGTCCCCAGCCTCTTCCCCCGGACCCCGGGAACTTTCGAATGGTTGGGCATCAGTGACGATAAACTCCTCTGGTGGGAGAGGAACCGCTGCTGCCCAATCTAAGCAGGGGCCCGAGAACAGTTCCTGGGAGTGTTCCCGCTCCTGAGCAGGTGTCATTGTAGTGGAGTGAGGAGGCTGGGAGGAAGGAGGAGCAGCAGACAGAGGATTCGGATTGGCAGCAGTGGACGGCGCAGAACTGCGGGTAGACGATAGGTTGCTCGAAGCACTTTCTGCCATCCAGGACAGGACCTGCTCACACTGCTCATTTTCTAATAACCGTCTCCCGCGTGGACCCATTAATTGGGCGATGAATGTGGGGACGCCAGAAACGTGCCTCTCTCCTAATCGCGCAGCAGACAGCTGCGACACACCTGGATCAGGAGCTTGGCCTGTGCCCACACCCTCACTTGGCCCTCCGCGTCCTCGGCCACGTCCACGTCCACGTCCTCTAGGCTTACCCCTACCCCTCAGCATGCTGTATTACCAGTGATTAGATTTCCCAGGCAGGAAATAAATTGGCGCAAGACTGCAGGCCAAATATAATTTTTGCCCTTTTTGGAAAACGAAAGGCCCCACTGCCTCTAGTGAATGAATTATCTAAGTTTAATAACTGTGCTGTGTCCCTGCTTATGTGTCACAGAACGTGAGGGTAGCAGAGTTATTAACTGTGGCAGAGCAGGTATTTTTTTTTCCCAATTAAGGAAAGCAAATGGCGAAGCCAGCAGTAAAGCGTAGCTGGGTGCGTATGATTTAGCAATGTTTTTCACGCAGCTCACACGTCTCCACAGGCGTAAGGACGGACACAGGCTGGACAAATAGATTTGTTTTCAGTTTTTTCCCACCAACAGGCAGCACTGCGTATATTCAATGAACCTGAGAAGTTTAATAACTGTGCTGTGTCCCTGCTTATGTGTCACAGAACGTGAGGGTAGCAGAGTTATTAACTGTGGCAGAGCAGGTATTTTTTTTCCCAATTAAGGAAAGCAAATGGCGAAGCCAGCAGTAAAGCGTAGCTGGCTGCGTATGATTTAGCAATGTTTTTCACGCAGCTCACACGTCTCCACAGGCGTAAGGACGGACACAGGCTGGACAAATAGATTTGTTTTCAGTTTTTTCCCACCAACAGGCAGCACTGCGTATATTCAATGAACCTGAGAAGTTTAATAACTGTGCTGTGTCCCTGCTTATGTGTCACAGAACGTGAGGGTAGCAGAGTTATTATAACTCTTGGAGAGCAGGTATTTTTTTTCCCAATTAAGGAAAGCAAATGGCGAACCCAGCAGTAAAGCGTAGCTGGCTGCGTATGATTTAGCAATGTTTTTCACGCAGCTCACACGTCTCCACAGGCGTAAGGACGGACACAGGCTGGACAAATAGATTTGTTTTCAGTTTTTTCCCACCAACAGGCAGCACTGCGTATATTCAATGAACCTGAGAAGTTTAATAACTGTGCTGTGTCCCTGCTTATGTGTCACAGAACGTGAGGGTAGCAGAGTTATTATAACTCTTGGAGAGCAGGTATTTTTTTTTCCCAATTAAGGAAAGCAAATGGCGAAGCCAGCAGTAAAGCGTAGCTGGCTGCGTATGATTTAGCAATGTTTTTCACGCAGCTCACACGTCTCCACAGGCGTAAGGACGGACACAGGCTGGACAAATAGATTTGTTTTCAGTTTTTTCCCACCAACAGGCAGCACTGCGTATATTCAATGAACCTGAGAAGTTTAATAACTGTGCTGTGTCCCTGCTTATGTGTCACAGAACGTGAGGGTAGCAGAGTTATTAACTGTGGCAGAGCAGGTATTTTTTTTTCCCAATTAAGGAAAGCAAATGGTGAACCCAGCAGTAAAGCGTAGCTGGCTGCGTATGATTTAGCAATGTTTTTCACGCAGCTCACACGTCTCCACAGGCGTAAGGACGGACACAGGCTGGACAAATAGATTTCTTTTCAGTTTTTTCCCACCAACAGGCAGCACTGCGTATATTCAATGAACCTGAGAAGTTTAATAACTGTGCTGTGTCCCTGCTTATGTGTCACAGAACGTGAGGGTAGCAGAGTTATTATAACTCTTGGAGAGCAGGTATTTTTTTTCCCAATTAAGGAAAGCAAATGGCGAACCCAGCAGTAAAGCGTAGCTGGCTGCGTATGATTTAGCAATGTTTTTCACGCAGCTCACACGTGTCCACCGCCCGTAAGGACGGACAGAGGCTGGACAAATAGATTTGTTTTCAGTTTTTTCCCACCAACAGGCAGCACTGTGTATATTCTATGAATAATAACTGTGTTGTGGCCCTGCCTATACAATTCTTTCCCTGCAGTATCAATGGAGGGTGGAATGCTCTGCAGAGGCGATTTTGAGAAGCCCAAAAAAAATGCAGCACAGCCAACAGCAGCCTGGACAGTACTGCACACGGATAAATATGGCCCTAGAAAGGACCGTTGAGGTTCTTGAAGGCTACACTCACTCCTAACACTCTCCCTGCCTATGCAGCACTTCTGTCCCTAATGCCAGGTGCAACGGTCTGCAGAGGCGATTTTGAGAAAAAAAAAATCCCACTGCTAACAGCAGCCAACACACAGCTATCAGTGGCCCTAATAAGGACCTTTGGGGGGTCTTGAAGCCTACACTAACTACCAATTCTTTCCCTACAGCAGCTCCGGTATAAACAGCACTGTCCCTCATCTAACTCACCAGGCATCTGAGGCGAGCCGCGGGAGGGGCCGACTTTTATATTAGGCGAACACCTGATCTCGCCAGCCACTCACAGCAGGGGGGTGGTATAGGGCTTAAACGTTGCAGGGGGAAGTTGTAATGCCTTCCCTGTCTTTCAATTGGCCAGAAAAGCGCGCTAACGTCTCAGGGAAGGAAGTGAAAGTAACCAGAACACCGCATGGTGTTCGTCACGAATAACGAACATCCCGAACACCCTAATATTCGCACGAATATCAAGCTCGGACGAACGCGTTCGCTCATCTCTACTTAAGATAAATTAACTTATCACAGAAAGTTACCCCACTCAAGTTAAACTTGCTAGATCTATGTACGGAAAACTCTTCGGGTGGAAACTGGCAGACCTCTTTTCACCCAACTTGGCTTAATTCTGCGCATACATGCGGTTTTGACATAAAGTGGCACAGTTTTAATTTCAATTGATTGTTAGTAATCTCACGATTTCGCATATAGACAGCATTTTTAGCTACAAACAGTTTAACCCAGTTTATTATATGGGCATAGGCTGGATGCCTTGGGTGTAGCGAGTGTACTGTGCTATATTCCACTGGTGCGGCGGGTGGACTGTGGGGTTCACCTGCCCACTGTGGGTCAATCTGAGCTTGCTCATGTCATATACCTGCAACATATAGATCATGCTCCCTGGGAAAAAGCCAACAATTTACTCCTTCACCCATTGGCATGGCACATGCAAGAAACAGTTGACAATTAGAGATGAGCGAGCGTACTCGCTAAGGGCAAATACTCGAGCAAGTATTGCCTTTTACGAGTACCTGTCCGCTCATCTAAAAAGATTCGGGTGCCGGCGGGGGGGGCGGAGATCAGCGGGGGAGGGCGGGGAGGAACGGGAGGAAGATCTCTCTCTCTCCCCCCTGCTCACTCCCGCAACTCCCCGCCCCCCGCCGGCACCCGAATCTTTTGAGATGAGCGGACTGGTACTCGCAAAGACGCTACTCCCTCAAGTATTTGCCCTTAGCGAGTACGCTCGCTCATCTCTACTGACAATTGCAGCTTGCTACATCTGTATTTTCTATGAATTTTGTGAACCTTTCAAATATTTTAAACTCCTCATCATTTGTCTATTTGCTCAACAGGCTTGACAGGTGACCCAGGTTTGCCAGGACTTATAGGCGTTCCAGGAGTAATGGGACTTAAAGGTAAGAAATATATGGTATATGTAGATGGTTTATCCAACCAGTCCAGGTTTGCTATCATAGTAATTCATAATGGCAGAGAGTCGCTGACCAGATCATTCTCCTATCTACTATGCTCTCACACATTTGCCAAGGTATGGCAGATAGGGTGGCTTCACATGAGTGTGTGTTTGTGCGTACATATGTGCGCACCCCTGTACGCGCAAAAACACGCTTGCCTGAAGCCACCCTCAGTCATAGGAATCCTTAGGTAGCAATAGTTCTTACATATCAAATTAGTATGTTTCACTATAGAATCAGTTAGTTTGACTAATATTACCTTGTCATCTCCAGGTGCAATGGGTCTTCCAGGTCCCCAGGGTCTTCCAGGTATGTAGCTACATATTTATGCATATATTGTATATAGTTAACACTAATTTCCTTTTAACATTATGTATAATTTGAGTTGCTTGCTTAGGAGTTAGATTTCTCTTATTTAAAACTACAAATCCCCTGCATAGACATACAGTTAAGTCATAAATTTTGTTTGTCTGCAGTCACCACTAGGGGGAGCTGAAGAGCCTCCTGCATACTGTGTTATCATAGAATTCAATGTATAAAGAGTATGCAGTAAGCTTATAAGCTCCCTCTAGTGGTAACTGTAGGCACCATACAAATAAATTTGTCAACTATTGGAAAGTGTCTTAATTTACATGGCATTTACACATTTGTTTAAATTTTCTATCAGGAACCCCTGGTCTGCAAGGATTTAGAGGAGAGGTCGGTGTACCAGGGCCTAAAGGTAGGATCATATTCAAGTAGTTTATCAGAAAAATCAATTTATATACTGAATCTTGCCGTCGGTTTTTATGCTTAAAGAGTTTTTTTCATTAAAACAATACCTCCTGGGTCCTGGGATAATGCTGACAGCCGACACTGGCATTGGCGGTGACTTCCAGGTAGACAAGCCAGGCCGAAGCATGTAACTGCTGCGGTCAATCAGAGGCCGCAGCATCACTGTCAACGATCCTGGGGGATGTGATTTTGCTGCTTCTGATTGGCCGCAGAGATCACATGCTTCTGCCTAGCTTGTCTACCCAAAAGTCACCACCAATGCCAGCGCCAGCTGTTAGTTGCATCCCAGGGTCACAGAAGCATACCCTCGTTTGTTATTTTAGGCATGGCCTAGTTGAGGAATGGGGTTTTGTTTTAATGACAAAATGCCTTTAAAGGGGTTGTCCAGTTGTAAACCCTTGATGGCCTGTGAGCAGAATAGGTCATCAATAGTAGATTGAAGGTGGTCCGTTGCCAAGAACCCCTACCAATCTGCTGTTCGCTGGGCCGGTGTGCTTGTGCACTGAGCTGATTTCTGCAGGAAACAGACAGCTCCATTCTCACTATAGTGGCCATGCTTGGTATTGCAGGCCCAGCTTGCATTGAAGTGAATGGGAACTTGGCCTGCAATACCAAGTCTGGCCACTGCAATGGGAACAGACTAGAGATGAGCGAGTATACTCGGTAAAGGCAAATGCTCAGGCGAGCATTGCCTTTACCGAGTACCTGCCCGCTCGAGATGAAATGTTCGGGTGCCGGCGCGGGGGAATGGTGAGTAGCGGCTGTCAGCAGGAGGGAGCGGGGGGGAGAGAGGGAGGGAGAGATCTCCCCTCCGTTCCGCTCCGCTCTCCCCCACAGCTCCCTGCGGGGGGATGTGATTTTGCTGCTTCTGATTGGCTGCAGAGATCACATGCTTCTGCCTAGCTTGTCTACCCAAAAGCCACCACCAATGCCAGCGCCAGCTGTCAGTTGCATCCCAGGGTCACAGGAGCATACCCTCGTTTGTTATTTTAGGCATGGCCTAGTTGAGGGATGGGGTTTTGTTTTAATGCCAAAATGCCTTTAATGGGGTGGTCCAGTTGTAAACTCTTGATGGCCCGTGAGCAGAATGGGTCATCAATAGTAGATTGAAGGTGGTCCGTTGCCAGGAACCCCTGCCAATCCGCTGTTCTCTGGGCCGGTGTGCTTGTGCACTGAGCTGATTTCTGCAGGAAACAGACAGCTCCATTCTCACTATAGTGGCCATGCTTGGTATTGCAGGCCCAGTTTGCATTGAAGTGAATGGGAACTTGGCCTGCAATACCAAGTCTGGCCATTGCAATGAGAACAGACCTTTCTGCTTCCTGCAGAAATCAGCTCATTGCATAAAAACACCGAATAATCAGCGGGGGTGGCAGACACCTGGTGATATATTATTGATGGCCTTCTCTGCTGGCAGACTAACAGAAGTTTGCAACTGGACCGTCCCTTTAATATGTGCATGAATATCTTGAATGAAGTTGACGCAAATGGATGCCAGCTGCTATATTTACTGTCTGATAGCCACTCATATCTTTTAAAAAAGCTTCCAGATTATAACTAGTAGTAATAAATGAAGATGTTTTTTGTATATATGGGTCTATATATACAGCTATAAGGGACATTTATAATTTGCAAGTTTTCTGCATGTCTAATAATAGGGTTTTTTCCACCGCACTATATTTTTACAAGATGCAATTACTTATTCGAAATAGCAATACAGGAATAGCGCCATCTGCTGGGTATAATAATATGAAAAAGTTTAATCACATAGCTTCACTACATTCTGAGGATTCCTTGTATCTTCAACACTAATATAATTAAATGCTTTCTTCTTGCTTCTATTAGGTGACAGAGGATCTATTGGATCTCCCGGTAATAAAGGTAGATAAAGCTCACAGGCTGTTACTACTATCAAATGTCTTACAGCTGTATTATATACAGTACCTTCTTACATTATCCCCCCTCACATATACTGTAATATTGTGTAATGATTATATTCTAGGTGACACGGGTGACAAGGGAGCTCGGGGACTTACAGGTCAGTAAAACATGATAGTTATATTAAGGAATTTGTAGACAGTCCAAGATATTACACTATTGATGTACTCAATAGAAGAGGAAATATAAAATGCACAGTTGGAGCAACTCTGTGTCATCTGGTACATATAGTGATTATAACGGGCTCATGCACACGGCCGTATTACACCTCCATTTTGAACTGAGCTGTAATAGGACTCCCATAGCAACTTCCATTGGACTCTGTATGAGATATTCTTTCACATTGATCTAGAAGAGAATCTCTTTTGAGCCTCATGTGGCGCAGAGTGCTAAGGCAGCAGAAATGCAATCCTAAGCTCTCGCTCTCGACCTGAAGGTTGTGAGTTCAATCCCACATGGTTCAGGTAGCCGCCTCAAGGTCGACCCATCCCTCCGAGGTCGGTAAAATGAGTACCCAGCTTGGTGGGCGGTAATCAATAAATTACTTAAAAGTGCTGCGGAATAAGTTGGCGCTATACAAATAACGAGAGTTCTATTTTTATTTTTTTCATATGGCTCCTGTTGGAGCTTGTATGGTTCTGCACTGAGGTGCTATATAGGCTTCATATGCAGTGACCCTTAATCCTGTTGCATTCATATAACCTGCATACTGGTTGTTCCATAAGTTTCTCTTTGCAAAGGTGTAGCTAGGAGAGGCTAGCGGGCATGTGCCCTGGGTGTTAGGTGCCAGGGATTGCACCATCAAGATACAGGGCTGGTAGATTAATACAATACATGCTCAATGTTGTCTATTTGTTCCTTCTGATGGCAATCTGTAACTGAGCTCAAACTCCTAAGCAATTGTCTTGCTCCTCCTTTTCACTCTACAATGCATTTGCTTTGTATTGCTATGACAACTCTGTACGCCGTACCGTTTAGTAAAATTTTAACAACACTAAAAGGAACAAAAAAAATACAATACATGCTTTGACTATTGAAGAAAGTTTGGTACCGTGTTAGCTGGTAGAGCAAAATGTGATTGTTCTCATACAAAAGTATCAAATCTACAATATTACTGTTTCTCTTACTGAGAACATAGAACATATGAAGGTTACTATATTAAAAGACAACTTAAGATCTTAACGCCATAGAAGAATTTGGGAGTACAAGTTTATAACTATCTTTGAGATACTCAACACAGGCTTCAATATTGCCAAAGGTTTTATGGTAGAATGGAAGAATATGAGAAATCTGTTGCACGAATAACACGCAGGCCTGGTGACCCCCTAACACTAATTTAGAGACCATAAAACTTCCACATCCCTTATCAGTGGACTAATTAAGTATTTACTCCTCTACACATCCTGTTCTGGTATTGTTTTAATTGCAAATTAATCACACCATGTCTGTGCTTTTTCATATGTATATATCTATCCTGTAATGCCTGAGGAAGTAGGTTTGAAAGCTCTCTGCAACATCATGTATTTTTGTTAGCCATTAAAATGTATTATATCTACAAGATTACTTGGTTTCTCTTACTGAGAACAATCACATTCGGCTATTGAAAAGATTGATCAGAAAATATAGATGCTCCTCATGGATAGACCTCCACTTTTCCTTGAATGGTGAGTTGTATAACCCTGCCTCATGTTGCTTATTTATAGGAGAACCAGGACCAAGAGGATTACCAGGACCCACCGGAGAACCAGGAGCTAAAGGTTCAGCAGGTGGGATATGAGAACTTTTATAGCTACAATACTAACTCCCCTTTAATAAAGAATGACTTGACAAGACAATGTATAGCCTCACTTATATTGAAGCACTGAGTAATTATTTTGTGGCTTGTAATAAGTAGATGATAAGTAGATGTATCCTATGTGGATAGTAGGTGTTGTCCACTATGGGTACCGTGTATGAGCTATAAAACCTTAAAATAATTTTCAAAATGTTCCATTTGGGAATGGGTGCATGTATATATATATATATATATATATATATATATATATATATATATATATATACGGTAGAGGAATATTGTATATACTATACTTGTAAAAATGATTTCTAAAAAAATTGTAAGTTTTACATTACAGTATTTTTACATGAACTGTCAGTCATACGATGATTGCTCAAAAGTTGGGACCCGACAGGGCAAGTGAGTGAGAATCACTCACTTGTGGGAGTAACTTGGTTTTCAGCTCAACTAAAAACCAAGCAACTATCAGCCTGTGTAAACAGGTAGTCATCAATCTATGAACGACTGCCTTTTTATTCTGAAAGTAGGCTGGCAGCTGGAAGAGATCTCCAGCACGCACTGCCTCAATTGCGTGAGTAATTATCGCACCTTGTTGGGTCAGCTGTTGCGTGCTTAAGCTCCTGATAGTTGTCCCGTATACCCTTAAAGGCCTATTTACATGCAAAGATAATCTTTCAAATGACTGAAAGATTGAAAAATTGTGCTATCTAAAGTGTTAATGGCCATTAATTGTTATTAACACTTTATCATCTTGATTTACATGTAAAAGGGCCTTCAGGCACTGTTTGCAGAGCCCAGCGTGTGATTAATCTCATGCCCAGCTGTGCACACAGCTGCATTGTACTGCTCAAGGCTGCCAGCAGATTACAATGTTATTTGCCAACTCTCGTGGAGATAACAGCGTGCAGTCTACTGAGGGATAAATGTGTTTGTTTTATCTCCCAGTAGATGAACGATGGATTTTAAGTTCACCCAAAAATCATTGTTCAAACGAAAAGTGCATGATGCTTGCATTTACATGTAACGATTATCGCTCATTTTTGGTCGTTTGAACGAATTTTGAGTGATAATCGTTACATGTAAGTGGGCCTTTAGTCACTAGAGGACTGTATATTAAAATGCACTCAATAGCAGCTGGGATTGGGGTTGCTACTTCTCTTTGAAGAGATGCATTAGGTGATAAGGGCAGAGTGAGCTGCTCACATGAGCTGCCAGGTGGTGCTAAGTTCATTTATTGCCACACTACCTGTTGGTTGCTTTTGCTTTGCTTTGACATGGATCACATTTAAACATGTTGGCAGAAATTGTAAATTAGAAAGTCATTTAATATATATGCCTTTACTATGCTTCCTTTCAGGATCTCCTGGGCCAGATGGACCTCAAGGTCAACGAGGTAAACAATAAACCCCACAAATGACTGTAGCTGTCTTATAGAGATCAGAAGACATGAGCCAAAGTTCAGCCCAATGAAAACCTATATACTGATTAAGCATACATGTCATCTTTAGGTGAACAAGGTCTCATTGGACAATCAGGTGCAAGAGGTCCTCCAGGGTCATCGGGAGATCCAGGCCTGCCAGGTAAAGACTCGAATGCCATCTGTTCCTAATTTGTAGTTTAGTGTGTACTGTGGGCTTTACCATTTGCTGGCACCTTCCATGTAAGCCTTGGATGGGCACATAGAGAACAAAATGTCACCGAAAGTTTAAAGTATAAATGATTAATTTAGTGCCGAGACTCACAAAGCACAACATATCCAGTTCCACATAATCCTTTCTGTTTAGTTATCTCTTGTATTATTCATGAAGTGAAAGCAAATCCACTTAGAAAGCTGGTACTCCTGGCACAATAGTTACAGTTCTATGTAGTTACATAAACTAATAGATCCAATTACCTTGTTTATGCTTTATTTTTAGGACTAACCGGACCCCAGGGCCCACCAGGTAATATAACTCAGCCTGTTGTATTGAGAAGAGATATCATTATTTAAAAAACAAGCACCCAAAAAATGCTCAACCACCTGCAATACTGTTGGTTGATTTTATAGCAAGCCCTCTATACTATATAATGCATTGAGCTTATAGAATATACATAGTAACATAGTATGTAAGGCCGAATGAAGACATTGTCCATCTAGTCCAGCCTGTCTATCCTACTGTGTTGATCCAGAGGAAGGCAAAAAACCCCAAGGCCAGAAGCCAATTAGCTCTTTTGGGGGAAAAATTCCTTCCCGACTCCCTAATGGCAATCAGACTGTTCCCTGGATCAACCCCTAATAGTTTCTACCTGCCTATATACCAGGATTGACACTTAACCTAATATTTATATCCTGTAATATACTTCTCCAGAAAGACATCAAGTCCCCTTTTAAACTCCTCTATCGATTTTGCCATCACCACTTCCTCCGGTAGAGAGTTCCACAGTCTAACTGCTCTTACAGTAAAGAATCCCCTTCTATGTTGGTGATGAAACCTACTTTCCTCTAATCGTAGCGGATGTCCTCTTGTCACCGTCGCGGTCCTGGGTGTAAACAGATCACGGGAGAGATCCATGTGTTGTCCCCTCATGTACTTATACATGGTTATTTGGTCGCCTCTTAACCTTCTTTTTTCTAGAGTAAATAGTCCCAATTTGGATAGCCTCTCTGGGTATTCCAGTCCCGTCATTCCATGTATTAGTTTAGTTGCCCTTCTTTGAACCCCTTCAAGCACTGTGACATCTTTCCTGAGCACCGGTGTCCAGAATTGTACGCAGTATTCCATGTGAGGTCTGACGAGTGCCTTATATAGTGGAAGGATAATGTTCTCGTCCTTCGCCCCTATACCTCTTTTAATGCACCCCAAGACTTTATTTGCCTTTGCAGCAGCTGACTGGCATTGGTTACTCCAGTTTAGTCCTCAGCCTTGAGCCCCACTCTATGAGCCAGAGCAAACAGTTGCCTCCGTGGAATACATAGATGAACTACATCCTAGAATGGTAGAGTTGAAAAGGACCTCCATGGTTTTCTGTCCAACCCCCTGCTCAATGCAGTATCACTAAATCATCCCAGACAGATATTCGTCCAGCCTTTGTTTGAAGACTTCCATTGAAGGAGAACTCACCACCTCCCGTGGTAACCTGTTCCACTCATTGATCACCCTCACTCTCAGAAAGTTTTTTCTAATATCTAATCTGTGTCTCCTCCCTTTCAGTTTCATCCCATTGGTTCTAGTCTTGTCTTATATAAATGAGAAAAGGGTACTATCTCACTAAAGGATGAGGGTATTGAACAAGAGACCGGTCGTTATTTCAAAATAGATTTTCTAAACAAGACTTCCCCTTTAACTGCTATCATTATAGAATTTAACACTAAATTACTAAAATGTCATTGTTCCCCAGACTTTGTTGTTCATGTTTGATATTTCTGGTCATTTTAGGACCACCCGGCAGCCCAGGACGAGCAGGACCTAAAGGTATATAGAATTTAAAGTGTGTTTCATACCACGGGTATTACTATACTGGGTGTGGACGGCACAGTCACACCTGGGCTTTAGAACCTTAGTGGGCCCATAAAGTCTTGCTTCCCCTTATGATGAGATTGGAGGAGGATACCAATGCTATAAATGAAGCCCGGTTACAGATTTGGCAATACGGCCTCGTGGCTACAAGTTATGTCTCTGCTTCATACAATAATATTTATTACGGTAATCGAATTGGATTCTTGCACATTTTAATCGCATAATTACTGATACTGCATTAATTATGGGTTTTTTTTTACTTGTTTCACAGGTGATACTGGCGATGCGGGAAGAGTTAGTACAGGTGTGTATTAATACTTTCAGCATTACCTGGAAATGCAGGTTCCTTGGTGTGAAAATGTAAAAATGGATCTATCATGACCTTTATACTCTTCTCTCTGTGGGCAAAATAAGGTAGTGGCAGTCACCCTGATTGTAGTGATATGTCTGTCTTATGTATCTGTGAAGTAGTTTGTTAGAACCTTCCATTCTATCAGCAGCAGCACACATACAAAGATTACAAGAAGTAGTCCTTGATATTCATGAGCTGCAGACTAGCTCCGCCCATCCCAACCTGCAGACACTGATTGAAAGCTGGAAGGTGGTGGGTGGGGCTAGCTTGCAGCTTATGAATATGAAGGACTACTTCCTGTAGCCCTCTATGTGTGTGCTGCTACTGATAAAATGTAAGCTTCTAACACAATACATCGCAGATACAGGGTTTGCAAAATTCCAGTCAAGAGGCCTCTGAGTTGGGGAAGTGTAATTTCACTAACTCTATACATAAGATAGACAATACCGCCCTCAATCAGTGTGACTGCCACTACCTTATGATATCCTCAAAGAGGTCACAATAAAGGTGGTAACTTATTCCAATTAAAAGGTTCATACAGGAGTAGAAAAACATGGCTACTGTGAGAAATAGCGCCACAGCTGTCCACAGGTTGTATATGGTATTGCAGCTCAGCTCCATTCACTTCAATTAACTATTATTATAGAGGGTTTCTAAAAATTGGCCTGTGATGATCAGCTGATCGATTAATTGGCCAGCTTCAACTGAAGATGACACTGCCTTGTTATTTATGAATCAGAAATATACTATTTTGTGGTGTACTTTTACTAATCTACTAGTGTGTATTAAATATTCTATATTCATGTTTTCTTTTCAGATGGTGGTAGTACCTTTGCTGTCTCGGGACCTCCAGGACCACCAGGACCTGTGGGACCCCAAGGTTCACCAGGAGCTCTAGGTATGCCCACATATCAGCATACTCGCTATTACATGCAAAAAATGCATTAAGAGGCACAAGACTCTTAACAAATTTGCTTCATCTGGCAAAGGAAGTCCTGCCAAATGAATACCTATGTCAGCTACGAACTGGAGTAGGTATGCTAGTTCATAGCATTGATTATGGTAAAAGTGGCGTGGCATGGTACAAATGCCCTAAAAGTCACCGTTTTGGTACATGCACCAAAATGGGGACTTTTGAACACCAGATGATAAATAGGCGCCATAGTGAACCAAACCAAGGATCATGGAAAAGAGGTGAGGGGTAAGGGGGGGTATCATTTTAATCTTTGCTATGGGACCCCTGCACCTCCATGTACACTGTTGGCTGGATGTGCAGTCATAATAGCATCTCCTTTCTTTGCATATTACCCAGAGGAGCATGAATGGCCTTATAAGTCTCCTCACTCACTCACCTTCTAGGTGCTCTCCCTAAAGAGAAAAGATAATGTTCTTGGCACACATCACAGGCCTCTCACTAGCCAAGTCAGAAACGTACTGCACACTGTTGATGGACATACACCCCGAAACAGCTGTCTGTGTATGGTATTCTGGCTTGGCTTTCAATTCCCAGTCATTGTTACAAGTCATTGTTACATTGTTCCCACCCTGATCCTTGGAGCGCGGAGTCCTTTTTTTTCTAGATTTAGTCATTGTTACAAGACTTATTTAAAGAGTCTAACATTGACTTGCAGGAATGCTGCCTTCCAATAGGTGGCACTGTAGAGGTATTGTTCCATCTCCCTTTTTTTAATAAAGGCTATGTTACCCTCCATGTTACCATCTACCCTAAATTAGTTTGGAATTAATACTTTTCATGGTGTTTTATAGGTCCCGTCGGTCCAGCCGGTCTTCCAGGAATACCAGGTAAAATATTTTTGTTGCAAAACCAGGATTATATAGGAGAGCATTTTATAATCCGGGGGCTGAAATAAATATGACATAGATCTGCAAACCATCGTTTCCAAACTATATTTTATCTCACCTCTAGGTGCCAGGGGAGACAGAGGAGAGCCCGGAGAGCCCGGAATTTCAGTTTCAAGACTAGAAAGTTAGTTCTTGAACTGCTTATTTTCTCTCATTTTGTAGTTGTTTAGACTTAAAACTACTTATTTGCTAGTAAAGACGAATGAAGACTCAGACAAATCTTAAAGGGAAACTGTCGGCAAGATCATGCTGCTCTCACTGCTGGCAAGTGCTGGAGAAACTATAGGTGCCGATTTACTTAAAGTTGCCTTTCTACACCAGTCTAAGTAAACATTGTGCTGGCATGAATTGTAACAAATGTATCAACAGTTGCATGTACCTCTTGGTGCATTTTCGGACCACCCATGCATCAGACCGGAAATTACATTTACTTGCATAGATTTTAGCTATAATTCACACCGGCTCCTGGTGTAAATTATAATATATGCGAGGGAGCATGAGTGGCCACACCCCTTCTCTCAAAGCACCACCCACTTAAAAAAAAAGGGGCAGAGTGAACATAAAATAACAAAATGTCTCATAAAGATGTGCTAAAATGTGCGCCTTTTATAGGGCAGAAACCTGGCATAAAAAGTTTAATAAATGTGTCCTGCAGCTTTAACACTGGATTGTGGCCAATGTTATGTGGGCTTGGGTGAAGTGCTCATTGGATGGCTTTCCCCACCCCCTAGTATGATTGATGCACCAATGCACCAATATGCAAGGAACAGCCAACCAGTGGACACTCCTCCACAAGCCTAGCAAGTAAAACTGGCCATGAAACTGCAGAACTTTAGAGTAGGACTTAGGAACAGGACACCCATCACAAACTATGCTGTCCCCAGTTAGAGCATCATGATCCTGCTGACAGGTTAGTTTTAAGGAAGAATCATGGATATGTAAGAAAATAAAGTTAATTTTGTAAATGGGAAAATAATATATTGTTATTCTTCACAGGTGTAAACACAGCAGGGCAACAAATGTCAGGACCCCCCGGACCACCAGGGCCACCAGGACTCCCAGGTTATTAGCTAGTCAAAACTTCCTACTCAAGCCAAAAACTTGAAGGAGTATAAATACAAGAAAATCTTAAACGACCACTTTTGCAAGTAGGGCATAACCTTAAGATTTTGTTTTATGTTAGGAGACTCAATTCAAGGTCCACCAGGTCTTCCTGGTCCTCAAGGCCCACCAGGTCGTACAGGACCACCAGGTGAGATACTATGTTGCTATTCTCTAACAACTACTTTCAATTCATAAGAAATCTAAGACATTTAACTACAGTAGATGCATGCATTTACTGACTCACAACTGGCCTTACTACATTTTGACCTAATTGCATGTACGTATGCATACACTGTTATGGGAACTCAGAAGAGACAGTTCTGCTCACTTATTGCTCTTTTTCTCTATGTTCATCAGGAGAGGGTAGACCAGGACCCCCAGGACCACCAGGATTTGGATCAGCTTCAGGTATGAGAATACTCTTTTTAAAAACTGTAATGAGGTGCTTCAGTCAACTAGGAGTTCATGGACCACCAGGCCGTGATGGTCGATTTAGTTACAGTTATATAATTTTTTGTAACATTATGATTATGAGATATATAGACTAAACATATACCAATCCTCATAAAATAACAAGCCACATAAAACGTTGCAGGTGCTTTAGCTGTTGGACCACCCGGACAACCAGGATTACCAGGATCACCTGGAATCCCTGGCCAACCAGGAGAAAAAGGTATAATATGTAAAACATTGATGTACACATCTACATAATTTTACAGATGGGCTTGACAGTTAGTTTGACAATAGATGGCTCATAGCTCCAGCCTATTGACCTCTGTTTTTTCTGCTATCTGCTGTATTTTCGCCATATTTCTCCACTTTGCACAAATATAGCCATCTTTGTCCTTCGGTTGTATTCGGTATTACACCTCAGCCCAATTTATTTGATGTGTGATGCCAGACCTGACCTACAACTATCAGTGCTTCCATGACTGGTACCATAATCTACCACATTATATTGCATATCCATGTCATAATATAAAGCACATTAGGTATTTTCATCCAGACCTTCTCATGGTCATTGGATCACATATTCATTGAAATAATAGTCTTACTTTTAGCCCACTTTTTTCCACATTTTGGGCAAAAACCATGCAAAATAAAACCCTCATTTTATCTACCCATTGTAAGATGATATTTGCTTTATTTTGAAAAATTACCACAAGAAGACACAGCATATCCCACCCCTTAAAGGGTTTTTTTGAGTTCTTTCTACATAGTTTTGGGCTCCCCATGCCCAAAACTATATAAAAGAAATATACTCACCACAACACTGCCGCCCCGGCAGCTTGGTGCTGCGGCAGCAGGCCCGGTGACATCCCATGACTTGTCACGTTGATTGCTGATGTAAAGGCCCTGAGGCAAGTTTATGGGATGTCACTGATGATGTCCCTGCTGGCCTCCCATTGGCTGCAGTGGTCACTTTGGTAAACAACCCACATCACCACTGCAGCCGATGTAAAGAGAGATCGGAGCGGAAGCCAGCAGCGGCGGTGAAGCAGCATGCAGTGAAGGTGAGTATATGTGTTTTTTATTTTACAAACATCTCATCCCCCTACTGCCACCAATGTCATAAAACCCCTTTGATATATTGGACACATCCAATATGTCTTGCCCATCTAACGCCCTTAAATTAGTGATAACCAAAATGCTACAAAATAGTTCCCAACCATAGTTCCACCCAAAGATCCCACAGAATAGTGCCAGCTTTAGGGCTACCAAGACAGTGCCCCCTACATCAATACTAGCCAAACTACCCCTTTAAAGTTGACACCATATGCCCCATCTAGACTGCCTTCACAGATCCAGCACAAAACATCGGGCAGCATGCTGGAAGCTCGATGGACCCCATTATAGTCAGTGTGATCCTTCAAGCATCATTTGTATCAGTGGAGTGCCGGATCTGGCACTTATTTATTCATTTTACTCATTACTTCTGTCATCTTCATTGTTTGACTCTTATTATGGAGCTGGACAACTAAAAATTCCAGGGCAAATGTGAACATAGCCTGGGGTGGATAGAAAGCTTTGTCTACTGTGCCCATGGACAAATCTAGTCCTATTTACATTAATAATGTAATTATTCCCTATTTGCAGGTGAAGCTGGAATCCCCGGTGCCCCCGGTATACCAGGAAGTTCTAGAGGTGAGAACTAATCCAGATATTTGTCTGTACTCAACCTTTATCACTTACAGGATTGCTTTGGTACAGAGCACAATGTGTATGTCCATGTGGTCACCGTCAGTTGCATCAGCTTCCCTGCAGTAGGTCATGACCAGTACCTTTGTCTGCAAGATGACCTCAAGCACCATTCCATACATATGTGAAGCAGAAGTCTAGACTTCCCTACCTCCATTTTTTCTTCATCGTTTTTTACAATAGGGAAAACATTGTGCCAGAGATGTTTCTGTAGAAAACTATACAATTATATAACTTGTTTTACCTATTTTAGGCTCAACTAGCACAAGAAATGACCAAGGGTTTCAAGGTCTACCTGGCCCACCTGGTCCTCCTGGACCTCCCGGTAATGGTGCTGGATTCTCAGAAGTTCAACAATATATTGCACAGTATCTTCAAAGTGAGGAACTTTACAGTGAAACCTATAGCTATATAGGGCCAAACTGAACCACTGATTTGAGATTAACTATAATATGTTTGTGCATAGGTGAAAATGTTAGAAATTACTTGGTTGGGCTTCCAGGACCACCAGGGCCACCAGGTGGACAAGAAGTGGACTATGCAGAACTGGCCAGCCGGGTTATGCGCTACATGAGAGGTAAAACATGATGGTATAATGTTGAGGAATAAAAGCTACATAATTCTAAGTATTTGTAACTGGGCCCATTAGGGCAATAAATGATTATATATGGCCCCTATTATACACTATGTACTACATAACCTGAAGGTTGCTGGTACAAACCCCGCTTGGTTCAGGTAGCCGGCTCAAGGTTGACTCAGCCTTCCATCCTTCCGAGGTCGGTAAAATGAGTACCCAACTTGCTGTGGGGTAAAAGATGATTGGGGAGACGCAATGGCAAACCACCCCACAAAAACAGTCTGCCAAGAAAAGGTCACAATGTGACATCATCCTATGGGTCAGTCGTGACTCGGTGCTTGCACCCGGGGATTTTACCTTGCCATATACTATGTACAGTGGATCGGGATACATGTACTTCTGAAACATGCTAAAGAACTCGTTAATATATTAACCCTTCTATTACTAGAATCAGGATATACTTTGTCCAATGGTGCCGGAGCAATCTCAGGATCTTCAGGATCTTCAGGATCTTCAGCATCTGTACGATCTGCAGGATCTGTAGTATCTGCAGGATCTGCAGGATCTGCAGTTACATATGAAGAAATTCTCTCCATGTTGCAGAGTTAGTATTTTATCTTATCATTTACTTTTAAAGGAATGGTCAAGGATTAGAAAAAGGGTCTACTGTATTTTCTACCAGAAACAGCTCCAGTCATAAATGTTGTTGAGTTCAATACCAGACATAGCCATAGACAACAGTGGCACTGTATCTGGAGATGAAAAAGTAGACCATTGTTTATAAAAATGGGACAAAATGACCAATATAAATAAAGAATTTATAAAGGTTATTAGGAAAACTAAGTAGAATAAATAATTGATGTTTCCTAGACTCTGGAATGACATTTGGCCTTCCAGGACCCCCTGGTCCACCAGGACCACCAGGATCGCAATATAGTGACATAACAGCTTTACTTCAAGGTAAGTGAGATTTGTCAATTATGTATTGTGAGTGATTAAATGTTTATGGTTTTGAGTAAGCGATTGAGCTCTTGAATGACTTCATTTGTAAGTAGATAATTAAGGGCATGGTCCAAGGATGCGGTAACCATAATGCGGCTGCAGCCCTGCCCACCTGCAGCAGCCAGTGGCTGCATGATCTTGCTGCCATTATTGGCAAGATCATGCAGACATTGGCTGCTGTAGGTGGGCAAGGTTGTCCCGGCATTACACTTACCACATCTTCGAATCATATCGAGTGAGTGCGTGAATGAGCGAGTCATTTAATGTATTAATTTATTGAATTAACTATTTAGTTAGTTAGTTTTATTTAATTTTTTAATTAGTTTCATCTAATAATTTAGTTAATTATTTACTTGATTAATATCTTTGTACAAGAGTTAGTAACAGAGTTGAGTGAGTTGTTAAACGGGCCACTAAAATGAGATTGAACTAAATAAAATAGACCATAACTCTACTTTTTGCCTTTCCTCTGTTATTACTTCTGTAAACACATATAATTTGACAACTGGGTGTTACATCCCCTATGGGAGGTTTTCCTACACAATCTGGCACTGTCCAATCATTGCTCACAATGTCAGACTCTGCTGGGATACCTGTAATTGACAACGGGAATGGTAACGCCCAGTTGTCAATTTATTTATACATTTCCAGGAGGAGTACCACAAGAATGGCCCAATCCAGAGTTCTCTAAAAGGTGCTCCCTCATTATTATTTCATGAGTCAAGATACTTGTCAGGAGAGCACTTTTTAATTAGTGAAATAGTAAATGCGTGAGCTTTACTATCCTTGCCACTCCCTCTAGGTCATATTTTTAAGACATTACAATTAGGTACTAATACTGTATTGATAATGGTTTGCTTTATGTTCATTTATCCAGCATCTGAATTCAGAGGAGTTGTTGGCCCACCTGGACCACCAGGTCAACCTGGACGTACAGGTCGCCCTGGCCCCCCAGGACCTCCAGGAATTTCAGGCTCTAGTCTGACAGGCTTTACTCAAGAAGACCTCTCCAACTACCTGCGAAGTAAGCTCTGTACAAATGCATGTAATTACTATATAAAAGAAAGGGATATAATAATATGTTCTCCTTAGGCTAAAACATTAAAACCCTTAGGAACTGGGATGAATGGGATATAAAAATAATTAATAACGGAACAGAAAATCATGCAAACTATACAAACCATATTTTATTTCTTTAGGTACTGGATTCATGGTCGGCCCCCCAGGTCCACAAGGACCTCCAGGACCACAAGGACCACCAGGCAATGGAGGCAGCGTCATCTCTTACGCTGATGACATCAGGAGCGATCGATTAAGGACAGAGCTTATGGAGTACCTGACAAGTATGTGTACATTCATTACTGTCAACCACAAAGGTTCTATATTGACTTATCTACAAGGATGCATGTCTTGGATATGATTAGTATAGTCATATAGTAGTTTATCAGTTAAAGTCTGTGATTTGTTCCACAGGTGACAACATTCGTAGATACATCTCTGGACCACCAGGACCACCTGGGGCTCCAGGTCCACAAGGTTTAAGAGGTCCTAAGGGAGACAGTGGAGTGATGTCATCATCCTCATACTCATCTGACTCGTCGTCGGGCTCATCGTTCTCTTCATCTTCTTCATCGTCTTTCGCATTCGATTATGGTGAAGTTGCATCTCGTGTGGCGGAACACTTGCAGAGTACGTATGCTGCGGACGGAAAAACTGTGGAAGAGCTGCAGAGCTTAAAAGGATTGTTCAGCTTCAAATTGATGGCCTATCACAGGGCCATATTTTCCATTAGGCACTGGAGGTTCAGTACCTCGGCCATCCAGGGGGTGGCCTTAGGAGCAGCAGGATAATTTTTGCTCAAGTGCGCTACTGTGAACATGGGACCCTGAATTTTACCAGACTGCGAAGATGGGGAACACACTACTAGGCTTCTTCTCTATCCTCTCTGGTGTTTGACATGAGCACATCATTGATTTGTGGAGCAGTTAGTCTGCTGCTCCACCAATCAGAAGTACAGGAATCCCAGGATACGGCAGGCAAAACACTCCACAGAGGAAGGGCTCTTTCACATGAGCTTATATCGGCTGCGTTTTCACGGCCGGCCGATATACGCTACCCATCTGATGCATTGGTTTCCAGTATCTATGTATACAGAATACAATGTAATCAGCCGCTCCCGTGCAGAACACAGCGTGCGGTCGGTGTTATCTACTCTCCAGCTGAACGATGGATTTTAAGCTCACCTTAAAACCAACGTTCGGCCAAAGAGTAAATGATGGGAGCATTTACATGCAACGATTATTGCTCATATGCCATCATTTTAACAAATTTTGAGTGATTATTGTTGCGTGTAAATGGGCCTTAAAATAATGACTTGGAGGAGTCAATTAGGCTGATAAAAACAGCTACTTCAACGATAGGTGTTTTCAGATAATCTCACTCAGCTCAATTAGAACAGAGAAAGAGTATAGCTAAGGAAATGATCTAATAAACATTTCACATTATATTTTAGGCCAAGGTCTCTTTGGAGATTTTGGACTTCAGACATCTGTTATATCTGGTCCTCAAGGGCCTCAGGGACCACCAGGACCACCCGGAATCTGTCAAGTATATGCAACTCATGCAAACATCACCACTGATCTCATGGAAGTTTTCAGACGTAAGGAAGACTTACTTGGTTACATTTTAGTTTCCTTAATGGCCTCCAAAACAACTAATAATCAGCTTTTTTTTTTTGACAGTTTATGGAACCATTCCTGGACCACCTGGTTTACCAGGGCAGAAGGGAGACAGAGGATTCCCTGGGCTCAAAGGTGAGTCACATAGAGAAATCTTAGTATAATACGAAAACCGGCTCTCAAGGTGCGGTAATTATGTATATATGCTTAAAATAAAAAGTAAAACATAATATAGAAAAATAAATACAATTAAAAATTAAGAATAAAAACTCAGTTTTTATTGAAAAAATAATTGTAGGTCCCCATCAAACAATGTTCATGATATTTAAATTATTCCACTTTAATCAGCGCACCGGTCTCCGACACTCACTCTCTTCCAGCCCAGTCATATGCGTCTGGACTCAGATGGTTCCCAAGAGCTTAGCAGATCGCACTAAGCTCTTGTGAACCATCTGAGATGAGTTTTTTTGGTATGATACCATATTGTCTACTCAGTCTCTTATAGTGCTATTTTGAATATTGTGGTTGAGCTGCCCATTTTCCTTCCATAGAGACATCCGCCTTGAAAAATGACTAGTTAATTTCTTTTATTGTAACTTTTACTATAGAAATACATGTTTTAACCTATGGATCCCAGCTCCCCATTGAAACACTGATATCCTTTCCTAAAATCTGATATATTTCTTTTCTAGACCTGCCCAAAAAGTCTACCTCCTTAGTTTACCTCTTTTATGTTCACTATATTAAAGGGATTGTCCCATCAAATACAACACCTTTCATAATGCGGTTCCTAGAGTGATCAGAAGATAGGTCCGGGTCTTGTTCCTGGCATCCCTGGAAACCTCTGTTGTTGCCGGGGAAAGCCATGACCAGCCAGATATTTTGATAGTTTTTCAGATGAATTGCGGTTCTGTAATTTAAGACTGGCTCAAAGCCTGCCAGGATGGGAGCATCTATTATATAGTGGCTCTCCATTCTGACTCATAGAGCGAGGGGTAAGATGTCCGTAAGCCCTAATAAGGCATATGAACAGAGGTTGCCTACTTGCTACAGCCCCTTTAAGCAACACTCATCATGGGATATACGAATTAAATAGATTTGCATGATATATAATGTTAGGCTCTGTTCATACCACTATTTGTAGCCTCTGTTGGTTGTTCTGTTGGAATTTCTGCTACTTTATATAGCATGTAGTATTCTTGCTGTAAAAACAATGGAAGCCTCAATGGAACCCCAGCAGACAATAATCATTATACATCAATGAGGTCTGTTGTTCTCCATTTGAATAAACCATACATATTGCTTGATAGGTTGAACATGGTTAACCAGAGTTGAGAGTACATCATCCCTGCTCTTCTGAACTGGCTTTCCCAAAATATCAGGATCTGGTACCTCTCAACGGGCACATATCGAGCAATAACTCTTAGTAATTTTCCCATAAAATCAGAAGTCCCTTATGAATTTGGAAGAAAAGAAAAAAATGTGTAAAGGTGATATCAGTCTATCGATGTCATCTCTTGAATTGGTCTTTGAATCCCTTATTACATTCCCAAGGCCAGAGGCGTAACTTGAAGCTTCTAGGCCCCAATGCTTTATTCATAGTACTGGGCTCCCTTTATGGAGAAGAGAGGCTTTATGGGCCCCCTAAGGCTCGTAGGCCCAGGTGCAACCGCATCTCCTGCATCCTCTATAGTTATGCCCCTGCCCAAGGCATTAAAAGTCGTTTTTGTAACTTGCAAACTGTAATTCTGTCAATAAAGACACATTACACATATGGGTATTGTGGGGAGGGGTCCAAATTAAAGTGATCGTTGCAATTGCAGAAGTATCTGTCATTGCATTGGGATTTATGGAGGCCACTGCGAAAGTTTATGACATCTACATATTCTCGAACAAGACCAATCCCAAAATCCAAGATCTTTGGGTTTTCTATTATTGTAAAATCCTATTACCCGGGGAAATTGGACCAAATTTGTATATAATGACATCGGCCCATCACATGGAACCCCTGCAGACCCCATTATGAATCAATGAGGTCCATTGTTCTCAATTTGAATCAAACATACAATGAATCAAGCACAGCACCATGGCTCCAATAGATGGAAGCCATGATGCCAGGATAAACACAGCCTACATATGTAAATGTATTATATGTATTATGTTTCTGCAGGTGACAGAGGAGAACAGGGCTATGTTGGACCACAAGGAGCCAGGGGCCTAAAAGGAGAGAAAGGTGTGGTATCCTATAATTTTGATATTTCAAAACATATGCGGAGTTTACCATATACTATATACGGTGAACGATGACTGCATTAGAAACAGCTGGTGCATGACATCTTTTGATTAGCAACACAGTACCATATGATGACCATGTCAAGATCTGTTTAGATAATGTGCTGACCTCTGCACAGCAGAAGACGACATTTGGCAGTCATGAGTCAATATGGTGACTTCAGTGACTTTAACTGCAGGCAGAATGTTGCTGCCCTCAGGTGTGGTGCCAGGATTCCTCAAACAGTTGCACTTGTTGGCTGTTCTAAAACTGTCGTATTAAGAGTGTACCAAGACAGGATGAAACATGGGCAGACATTCGACAGGAGATCACTTAGCAGCAGGCCAACTGTGGTTGACCCTAGAGGCGAGCATCAGGTGCAATATCTGATATCTCAGAAGCAATGCGCTACAATGGACCAACTGACCTAGCTGTGCAACAGCACAAAAGTTAGACATATTTCCATGATGACCATGCGTTGCATATTAGAAGGTCATCTGGAGTGACAAGTACTGTTTCTTGCTGAACCATATGGAGGGCTGGGTCCACATCTGGTGTACACAGCATGACGCCATATCCCATGGATGCATCGTTGGGGTTCAACAGGCTGGCGATAGTGGTGATATGGTCTAGGGGGTGGTTTTCCTGGCATGGCCATATTACCATTGGCCATCATACCACAGTCCTTGAATGGTAAATGCTATAGGAATCTGTAAGCTAATCATCTGCACCCAAATCTTCAAGAAGTTTTCCCCAACCACAGTGCCATTTTTCAACAGAACAACGCTCTGTGTCACAAGCTTGGATCACTAGGGAGTGGTTGGAGGAACAGAATGAATTTTCCACACTGCTTTAACCCCCAAACTCAATAGAATGTAACCCCATTGAACATGCTTGGAATATGCTGGAAAGGGCTGTGAGATCTGGTCCCACTTACACACAAAATGTGCACCAAATGACAGAGCTGCTGTAGCGGGCATGGCTCGAGTTTAGTATGGAAGATATTCACCACCATCTGAAAGCCATGAACTCGCAAAAAGGCGGGCCAACCCGTTATTAAGTAGGTATTCCTAATGCAGTGATCGTTCAGTATATACTTCTTACATGGGCGTTGTACAGTATCTCCTCCACACTTTTCAAAGCATAGTATTTCTCTTGAAAACAATAGATTCTTGCACTAAGGATTTGATTTCATGGTAGACTAGACCACCATAATCATTTTGCAGGAACTTCTACTTACTGAAGCCTGTTGGATCCCAACTGGTTAGTTATTGGGGTCCCTCCCTGGACTGTGCAAAGATTTTATTGCCTACTCATTTTCCACTTTAATGGTCTACCAAGCCACAATTTTTGTAGTCATGTTATGCAAGATCTTCTTGAATTCTGATGTCTTGGTAGATTTCTTTAGATGGCCACATATATAACTGATAACATGTTTCGTTCTTTTCTTCTACAGGAGAACAACTTGTTATCGGGAGACGAAAAAGAAGAAGCCTGGGAGTCTGATGCATTCATCTCATTACCATTGACTCATCAGCCCATATTGCTTGATGGGTTGAAAATGATTAACCACAGTTGAGAGTACATCATCCCTGCTCCTCTGCACTGGCTTTCCCAAAATATCAGGATTTGGCACCTCTCAACGGTCACATATCAAGCAATAACTCTTAGTAATTTCCCCCGTCATAGGCATAAAATCAGAAGTCCCTTATGAATTTGGAAGAAAAGAAAAAATTGTCTAAAGATGATATCAGTCTATCGATCTCATCTCTTGAATTGGTCTTTGAATCCCCTAATACATTTATGGAGCATTGGCATTTTTGTAACTTGATATCAATAAAAACATGTTACACATATAGGTAGTGTGGGGAGGGGTCCAAATTAAAGTGACCATTGCAATTGCAGAAGTATCTTTCATTGCATTGGGATTTATGGAGGCCACGGCGAAAGTTTACGACACCTACATATTCTAGACCAAGACCAATCCCAAACTCTTAAGATCTTTGGGTTTTCTATCATTGTAAAATCCTATTACCCGGGGAAATTGGACCAAATTTGTATATAACGACACTGGCCCATTACACAATCAATTGTCTCATCTCTATTATTTTATTTATGTATCGTCTTCTATACATTAGTCACCATTGTGTGAGTAAATGATTTTAAGATTTTTTTTCTTTATCAGATACCTTAGGTTGGAGTTGCATCCAAATAGGGAACAATTGGGATGCTAGACCAGATATCGACATGCACTGATATAACATGTGGTGGTGTGTGCAGGGTAAACGGCTTATATTTTTTGATTCCATGTGAAGTATTGGTAATCAACTGCAATTTTATTGAAAGGCGTTATAGTCATTTGTGAGAAAAGCCTCACAGAAACAACGCAATTGCTGTTTTCCAAATCTGCCAGTTCATGACTAATCAGGTTTTCTTTCTGTAAAGCTAATGCAACCTTCACAAAGTATATGACACGGCCCTTTGGGCTTCTTTATGGAAACTTATGCAAGCAAAAAAAATATGTTTGTCAGTAGTAATCAATTAGATTACATTTTTTTTTCAACACGGGTTAGGAGATAAATGCACAATCTGATTGGTTTGTCACAAGTACTGGCGGCCTACTCAATCATAAACTTAACGCACCAAAGCAAAGTTTCATCCTTTTCTATTAAGTTACTTAGTATTAACATCTGAAAACATTCATTTACTACACAACATGACTTATTACTGCCTATGTATTACATTCCATGACACTAATTAAATAAAACGATGTAGATCATTTTGTATGATTGGTTGATATACAGATGGTTGATACTGTATATAGGACATGAGCCACTGTTTACAAAGATAGAACATAGTGTTATTACATAAGCTCTCACTTTCATGCGCTCTATTGCTATGTATTATATATTTTTTTTACTAATAATGTACCATGCTATTGAATAGATGATGACATATGTAGTAAGTTATTATCTGGTTCCTCATGTGAGTGGTTTGTCCTGTGACATCCAATTATTAAGCCAGGGTAACACAATAAAGTGTTCCAGCCACATCATGTAACATTACCTGCAAGCTGAAGTGCTACAGAGGTCCATGGGTTGTGTGATAATGCAGTTCAGCCCATTCATTTCATAGAGGTAAGCTGCAATACCACACAACTCATGGACAGATGTGGCCATGTTTCTATAAGAAAGCAGACATCTTTTTGATCCTGGACAACCCCTTTAACTACACTCCAGGGCTTCCTGCGACAACCTTCAAAATCTTACCTTGTAAATTGTATTTTCATACATTTAATTCCAGATTGCTCAGTTAAGAGGGGAGAGCGGTACTACAATGCACCCCTGCATGACCACCGTGCTTATTCTGAGGGGTCTTTCACACGAGCGTATATTGGCCCGACATTTTCACGGTCGGCCGATATACGCTGCGATCTAATGCATTGGATTCCAGTGCATCAGATCACATAGCCGTATTCCCGCAAAGTAAAAGCGCCACGCCGGCCAATATAGCGCCAGGCACTTTTGCCTTGGGCCCAAAAGATAGTCCTGGAACTATCTTTCGGCCCCAAATACGTTGACCGCTGCATTGACTCCTATGGGAGCCAATGACAGCGGCTGGAGAAGGGAGGTGGGAGGGAATTTAGCAGCATGACTGCTAAACTCCCTCCCCCTTTTTTCCTTCCCTCTGGCTGATTGCAATAGGAGGGGGCGGGGCAGGGCTAAGCGCCACCCCGTTTCCTCCCATTGCTGGCTGCGGACAAGGGGCAGGAGTTTAGCTCCACTGTCATTCCACCCCCTGCCTTTGCAAACAGCCAGAGAGGAGGAGAGTGGAGATGAGCCGGTGAGGGGAAGGGTCAACGGCATGGCGGCCTTGATGTGTCTAAACGGGTGCACAAACATTAGATTTGTGCGCCCGTTCACAAGTTTTTTACTCCGATCGTAGCGTCTATTGACCGGCCGATATACGCTCGTGTGAAAGAGCCCTTCGTCTGATGCTTCCTTTGTGTGACATTTTAATGACAACAGACACGTGTGCACTTTGTGTAGAACAAAATAAAGAACTTTTTAAATTGTGGTTTGATTTTCTGATTGGTGTCATGCAACCTTCCGCCGCATGTATAAGAAATAAAAGGGCTCTGAGGATGACGTGGGTACTCAAAAGCTGAGTTGAACAGCCTTATTTTAAAAACTCCGGCCAGAAAAGATGTCCGGCGCCGCCCACTGGACTGAACGTGGACATTAGCATACATTGCAGGAGATTTTAACAAATGGTATGCTTTCAAAAGGAAACGTAACAAAGCTATTTGTGGAAATTGCTGTAATTCCCTAGTCTGTTCCTGTGGACAATTTAGTAGGGTAGAAAATGTTGACAGTTTCCCTTTAAAGGGCTTGTCCAACACTAGAAATAAGGGTCTGCTATTTTTCAAGTAACAGTTCCCAATCTGTTCATGGGCTGTCTAGTACTGTAGTTGGAGCACTAGTTAGTTGGAGCACTGGTGGAGTGCTCCAACTAACATATCCAAAGGCACAGTTCTTCGTTCCTGTAGTGAAGAAGCCAATAGTAATTTTCTCTATAATTCTTTGATAAAGTTGAAGCAACTGGGTACCAGAAGTTGTATGCACAATCTCTACTTTTCTTGATTATTAGAAGTCTCATCCCCTAGCTAATAAAAACTATTGTGAAAGCTTTTTTTTCCAAGCATATGAAAACATAGAGGCACACGGGTCTTGTAAAATATTTGGCTTGGATGCATTTCTGTTGGTGCAGACGATGGTACTGTTACTTCTTGCTGGGAGGGATGGAAGAGAGAGCTGCTTTGTTCACAGTCTGGACACAGAACTGTTTACATGAAACATACTGAATGCCCACTTTGTTTAGAGGCACCCTCCCTTTCACAATTGGAACTTCCGGTATGGAAATTAGACCAATGAGCCTAGATGCAGCATATAATCAAGTAAGCATGTTTTCAGTATTAGTGTGAATCCATATTAAAATGCAAAAATCAATGGATCTGAGAGTCTTCAAATGAAGCTTGGGGATTTGTTCTAGACTCGCCAAGGCCAGGATTACAAAAAATTGCCAACCTTGTAGGGTTTTTTATAATGCAGCGGCATCGATAGTATACTGAGAATGGTGTAATCGAGGAAAACATCCAGTGAAAGGGGATTTTGTGGATCTAAATAACTTGTCGACAGAAGAGGTCAGAGGAGGATGATAAGAATTGTTCTGATGTGCAGGGGGTGCAAATTGGAGTTGAATACAACCCTGATCAGGTGTTCCAACTAACATATCCAAAGACACAGTTCATCGTTCCTTAGCATGTATGGACTATCATAACTTTCAATGTCAGTGCTCTCTAAAAGAAACAGAAAGACAAGACTCCAGTGGGCAAAAGAGCACAAAAATTGAATCACTGAGCAGTAGAAAAACAGCTCCTAGTCAGTTGAATCCAGACTTCTACTGCACCATGGTGATGGGAGGTCAGAATTTGGCACAGGCAACATGAATCGATGAATCCTTCTTGTAAGTACTTCAGAACTGCTCGGTCAATAGCTCCATCTAATTTACAACTACAAGAAGCCTGATATCCGCAGGGGCCGATACTCCTGCAGAATGGTTTCCAAACCTAATGGAATCTATGCCATGAAGAACTGCGGTGGTTCCGAAGGCCAAAGAGGCCCAGCACACTACTAAATAAGGTTTCTAATAAAGTGGTCATTCAGTGAATGTAAAAGCCGACTGCTTTGCATGAGGCAGAGGGTAACTACTATATATCATCCCCCCCCCCCCCCCCTTGTTTATAACCGCTTGAACTGTCGCCCCATGATGACTACAACGGAGACTTTAGAAGCCGTCCCCTCTCAGGCAGCAAACACCTCATCCATGCAAATTATTCAAGGTTTACGATCGGATATAAATCCTAGTGCGTATAAGAACCAAAGACATTAAAAGAAGCAATAACTCATGAGACCTTTCACAGATGTACAGTATATGTGGTTTATTTACAGTATAGTTCAATTTACAGTAAGCTGTTCTTCAGATGTGCTTCTTAACGGCAGTAAAGCTTCTGAGATCAATTACTGGCCAAACAGCAATTAGATCAGTTATATAAAGGACATAACGGGCAACTTAAGGAAAAATTCAGAAAAATGGCAATTTTTGCTGTATCTCCAACTAAAAATACATAAAAAATATCCATATGGGATGAATGATGGGTAACGCCGTATAACCAATGTATCAACCAATGCTTTTTTTTTACAATATGTATTTAGAAAGAATTGTGTAAACAGCAGAAAAGACAAAGTTTCTGAGTCACTTTACTACTTTTTGAAAAATTAATATCAAACATCTGATTGGTCGCATTGGTCACATGGCTAATGAAAATGCCTGACAAGGGTAATCTCTCCAATGACTATCCATCCATGTGGCAATACAATGGAAATATAGATTGTGATTTTTTTTTACCCGAGGGACAATCTATATTTTTGCTAGACAACTTCAAGCAAATGTGAAACTGAAAATAAAATGTCATACACAGATACTAGAAGTCACCCGGGCATTATACTGTATATGACACTCGAAAAATCTTTTAGGATTTAGTCTAACTACATTTCCCAGCATGAGACAGTGCTTGTCCGGGATGCTGAAACCTGTTTTAGAGACACTGATAAATCTCACTTGTTGAAACCAACCAGCAGCATTTCAGGAGTATTGGTCTTCCCTCCTGCGGGGGCACTGTTCTGTTATAGTCATAAGGTTACAAAAAATTATTTTCTAAGTATGGCAGCTCTGCTAATCCGGAGTAATTGTAAGTGTGCCGTCTAGAGGAAAGCTGAGATTTGAGGCTTGAAAGGAGATAACGGACATAAACCTGTTATAATATCTACTCCCTGCAGAAGAGAAGCCCACTAAGAAAAGGTAATCCATGGTAGAAGAACTGTGCTCTATTTATTAAGGACACTGTTAAAAAGTGAATGCCCAACATTTATTACCATATCCTTTTTAGGTCCAGTGTTTTGTGCCGAATTATTTCTTACGAGATCTTCGTAGTGGTTGGATATCTGTCAGCTATATTCAGCAGTCCCATAGAGATGAATGGAGGAGTAGCAGTGTTCATGTGTGATAGCTACTCTGTTTATATGGGGAGATTTGGAACCCCATATTTGGAACCCCTATTCCTGTAATCGGTGTGGGTTCCAGCAGTGGGAGGCACACACATCGGACACTTATCCTGTAGATAAGGTGGTATGGTGGGTCAGCGCCTTGTACTCTATGTAGAGAAGATTAGGAGCTCTCTATCACAAAAAAGGGGCACCAACCACTATAAAAGTGTATGAACTCGGGACAAATATACTCATCGGCCTAGTTTGACTCGGAGCTCAGCTGGAACGTAGCTCTGAGTTAAAGAGGCGGGCCACACTGCACTCCTCTCCCTATACACAATAAGGAAGAGAAGTTGTCACTCTTATGGCTGCAGGCGGTGAGAGTCTGGCGCAGCCCACCCTTTGGCTCAAGAATTGAACTCCGAGCCAAACTTCTAATTCTGCTTTTTCTGAAACACAGCAGTGTGTCAGAATAAAATACACATGGGCCAAATGGGCATATCTGTCCTGGGTTCATATTGCCTGTAGTTCTTGGCAGCATGAACCTGGTGACAGGTTCCCTTTAAGAAATTAATCATCACAGAATTTTGGACCCATTGAGAGTAAAGAAAATGGTATTCAAGGGACATTCACATTTAGAATGAGTTGTCCATGACAGGAACTCATTGGGTTCCGATTATGTAGACAACTCTTCCCCCTCAGTAAAAAAAACATGTTGTTATCTCAACCAATAGATCATTGGTCCTCAACATTTAATTGGTTTAAGCTTGGAAGGCTAAACTGGGCTTATGTTCAGTAATCTAGACCAGAGCTACGAGTGTGCTCGCTGCTACCATGCCATTGCCCAAAGAGCCAAATCTCAACAAATTGGAAATTACTCCAAGAAGTTGAAGAAAAAGGAATAATACTGACAAGAAAATGACACCTAGCCCTTTAAGTGATACTTTTACTATCTTTATCATTTCTACAATGTAAGTTGTCAGTGCACTGCAGGTAAAACACACAAATGGTGTGCAGTATATAGCACACACTTATAATTAAAGATTCATATGGTAACATAGGATGGAGAAATAGATCCAACGCAAACAAGCAGCATAAACGTTTTTAGGATAGTGAACCGAAGCACCCCCCTCACTGACACACTGTGACAGCACTAAGTTTATAGTGACGTCATTGGTTTCTAGCCAATTGCATCACAAAACGGCTTTCTGGCATATGCGTGGGTGGCAAGCACAATTTAAAGGGACATGATGCTTAAAGGGCTATTCACATATTGGCTTTTAATAACCAAAATGGGAATCTGCTACTATAGTTAACAGCCACCGAGTCTACGAAAACATCTTCGTCTGTTTCTGACAGGTGATCAGAAATAGAGGGACTGGTTTTCCCATTTCGGCCATGAAAAGCCAAGATGGGAATACCCTTTAAGAAGAAGGGTATGGACTGTTCCTTTACGAATAAGGGGTATGGACTGTTCCTTTAAGTATGCTAGCCAGGAAACTAACATTTAGTGCAAAATACTTTGAGGAGAGCTTCATAAATGGGGCTTAGCAGCCAATAGTTCTGCCACGACTGTCCCCATCACACAGTATTCACAAGTCTCAGGCATCCTGTCTGCGGGCCCACACAGGAAGTAACAGTGTATAGCGGATTTCATATCATAAATATGCTGCTATGCTAAATATGCTCTCACAGAAGCAATCTGAATGTAATGCAAATGCTCCCTTTGGAAGCTGTGTACAAAATACCTCTCCCCTTGACCATATACCAAATTACATTGTATCTAACCCCCACCCTCCAAAACGCAACAAGGAATTAGGGATTTATCAATTAGCACAAATGTATTGTACCCAATAGAAGTTAATTAAAATATCATTAGTTGCCGGTTACAGCACAGTGAAGCAAGCCCTGGAAATTAAAGAGCACTGTCCCCTTAAAGGAGTTGTCTCACGACTTGGCCATCTCAGGCAGTCCCACTGAAGAGAATGAAGTCACACACTACCATAGATTTTGGAATGAGCCATGGCTCTGTATGACCAGTAGAAGCTGTTGTAAGACAACCCTTTTAAGGCCTGGGCTCCATGGATATCTTAAGGTACCTTTACACAGGATAACGGCTGAGCCAGCTGGTTGTACATGGAATGACTATCGTCCGAATTCGCTGTTTCCAACAATTATTTGAGCCCCATGTGGCGCAGAGTGTTAAGGCAGCAGAGATGCAGTCCTAAGCTCTTGCTCATGACCTGAAGGTTGCGGATTCAATCCCTGTGTGGTTT
This sequence comes from Eleutherodactylus coqui, assembly GCF_035609145.1. Lineage (NCBI taxonomy): Eukaryota > Metazoa > Chordata > Amphibia > Anura > Eleutherodactylidae > Eleutherodactylus > Eleutherodactylus coqui. The sequence continues at coordinate 250,090,248 of NC_089840.1, forward strand.
AGGTAGCCGGCTCAAGGTTGACTCAGCCTTCCATCCCTGCGAGGACTGTAAAATGGGTACCCAGCTTGGTGGGGGGTAATAAATAAATTACCTGAAAGTGTAAAGGTACCTTTATGTGATGAGATTATTGCACTTTGTGATCAAGATAAATTGTGGTGGGATCCCGCACTAATTTTTTCCAATCGGGGTGCATGTAATTTCACGCTCACAGACCAAGCACCGACTTCCATGGGTGACAGAGAGAGAGATTGGGGAGCCGGGTAAGTATAAGAAGTACACCCCCAGACTCCTCATTCCCTGTCCTACAAGCACCATAACAGATTATGATGCTTATTGAATGCGGCATGTTCCCTTTAAGGGGAAAACGCCCTTCCTGTCTCGCCTGTTTATAGATTACATAGGTTAATTCACAAGAAACTACTCCAGGTCAGCATAATCCAGCATAACAGTTTGATATCAGCAGTGAATGGTCCTACAGCAGCCTATAAACCAGGGTGGAGAAATGACCGTGATATGAAAATTGAGTGATAATGACCTTCGTATGAAAACCAGGTTGTATTTTGCATATTAAATATTATACAAAATCTGGCCAATTTTATTCTACTTGAACACAAGCGACTGCATAGCTCCTCCCACAGGCCTTGTGTCCTCGCTGTACAAACAATACATCTAATTTAATTTAGATTAAGCAACTTATATATTTATATAGTATAAAAAAACAACAAAAACAGCCTAAAAACAGTTTAAGAAAAACAAAACAGAAAACAAAATAAAAATCTACCCATGCTTTTCCTAAAAAGTTCCAAAAGTGACATGGCTGAGAAAAAAGCATATAAAAACAAGCGGTAAAACGGATGGGGTTAAGACCCGGTTGAATGCATGCTTGGTATAGGATAGAACTTCGAAATCCGGCTCTGCGTCGTGGGGTTAAGGCATTCGGACTCGCCGCTCATTTTGAAGAAAATCTCTTGTTCTTGAAGTTTTCTTGCAAACTCCTCCTCAAGTGCCTGAAAATACGAATATTATTAGAAAACTGCAAGCTGAGGTTGAAAAAAAGAGACAATAAGAGTTTAATTCTGGTTAAAAACGTAGTTAGTGCCCCACCATGCTTGCTGAGTGGGTGGGCTCTGTATTTTGAGGCTGGGTGGGATACGGTTTCTTCTTGTGGAAAGCACCAAGTAGGTGTACGGAGAGTTATAGGCTGTGCAGTGCAAATGGGATATGGAACAATGCCTCTACAGCGCCATCTATTGGAAGGCAGCTTCTCTATAAGTCAATGTCAGACCTGTTAATAGGCCTTGTAACATGTCTGAGAATATAGGCCCATTTACACGCAACGATTATCGCTCAAAATTCGGTCAAACGACTGAATTTGAGTGATAATCATTACATGTAAACGCGGGCATCGGGCACTTTTCATTTGAATCATGATTTTAAGGTGAATTTAAAATTCATAGTTCAGCTACTGCAGATAAAGCAAACACCTTTATCTGTCAGTAGATCGCAGGCTGTTATTTTCGCAGGGAGCCGGCAGTTAACATTGTATTCTGACGGCACCTGGGACCACAACAATGCAGCTGTGTGCATAGCTGGGCTTGTGATTATTCACACGCTGGGCTCGGCAAACAGCTCCTGGAGGCCCATATACATGCAAATGAAGGTGAAAAAGTGTTAATGGCCATCAGTGGCCATTAACACTTTATGCAAAAAGATCGCTAAAACTTTCAATCATTTGAAAGATTATCTTTGCATGTTTATGAGCCTTATAAGCCAAGACCTGAGTGTGCTTCGGGGGGTTTTGCCCCTCATCAGTGTATAGTACGTTTCTGGCTGGCTGGGTGAGAGGCCTATGACGTAGGTCATGAGACGTACAAGTTCTCTTTTTGATTGACCTTGTAAGTCTCCGTATGGAGAAACTTTACCCCTTAAAACTTATGTCATAAGCCTCTCACCCAGCCAGCCAGCAACCTACTGTACACTGATGAGGGACGAAACCCCCCAAAAGCCTGTCTGTACAAGGTTATCCTCTCCTTCTGGAGAAGACTCTAGTTTTGGCTGGTATCCCCAGTCATGTTACAAGGCCTGCTAAAAGCTCAGACATTGACTTGCAGGAAAGACACCTTCCAATAGATGGCACTGCAGAGGCATTAGAACCTGTCCCATTTGTAAACTGTATTTTGAGCTAAACAGACATTTCGCCCCCCTCCTCCCCTCCCACAGCATGTAGTGTCTCAAAAGATACTGCAGCTGCATTAATTGTATTAAAACAAACAGATATTTGGGGGATTGGTTAATGAATATAGACAGAGAGCTAAAGGGGAACTATAAAGTCTCTGAAAGGTAAGACTGCTCGTGGATAGTGCACTGGACTCATCCTTGTTATGCAGTGCGTGCGCACACCCATAGAGAACAGCCTGCAGAGATGAGTCTGATGCACGGTCTGCACACGGACTTCCATGGGTGACAGTCTGGGAGTGGAAAGCCAGGTAAATATGTAAAGCGAATCTCAGACTCCTCGGGATCCGTCATGTGAGCACCATGACTTAGTTTATGGTGCTCATAGGTGATGACAGGTTCCCTTTATCTACAGAAGACCTATCTTTACAATAGCTCATCAGTAGTTGGTTGACAGGGGTCCACTGCCCTGGACCCCTGCTGATCAGCTGTTCTCCGATTGGCTTAGTGTGTACAGGAGAAGGAAGCAGACAGCTCCAGCACATTGTAGAGGCCTGGATTGGTAATGCAGTCACAGCTGCCATTGAATTCAACCTGGGTTGATGTAATGTGTCAGAGCCCTCAGCTTTCTGCTCTTAAGGCACTGATAGCTGCCTGGAGATCAGCTGACCAGCTGGGGGCCCCAGTGGTGGACCCTTGCTGATCAACTTTTGATGACTTGTTCTAAGTATAGGTCATTTATAGTTAGCAGGTGGATGACCCCTTTAGCTTCAATAAGAAACGTGAGGCCTTCACACACTTTCTCCAGTTTTGACATAAACTCACCCATCACTATGGTCCACTTCCCCCAGCTGCAGGGTCCACTGCTCAGACAAAGAGTATCCTTCTTTCCCCAATATTATTCGCCTTTTCCTGACTACTTGTTTCGGCCCATGTCCACTTTTCAATACATCTTATGTTACATTGTTTGAACATAACCACGAGTTTCTTGTACAATTCTTTCCAAATTATTATTATTTTTACTGTTCACACACTTTGTAATATAACTTTATTTGTATCTACTTTAATGTATGTCAATTTTAATAAAGTTTGATGTATTCACCTGCACTAATTTAAAGGGGTTGTCCCACTTCTACCTGCAGGAAGCAGACAGTTCTGCACATTGCACAGTGGCCATGATTGGTACTGCAGACTGAGTACCATTCACTTCAAAAGGTCACAGCCTGCAGTACCAACCAGGGCCACCGAGCAATGGAGTGGTCTACTTTCTGCAGCAAAACAGCTAGAAGTGGGACAACCCCTTTAAGGGGAACTATGATAATTATATGCTATAAACTAAAAGGGCAGTTTGAAGCAGTAGCTGAATCTTCAGACTTTTCCTTGATATACACTAAGGGAAACCAATAAGGGCTTGTGGTCTCAAGAGCCAGACTCGGGGCAAACAGCTAACATGCTGCATCTCTAATTAAAGGGGCTGTCTGTCATGGTTTCACCCCTTTAAATAATACCAGGTCAAGTGCAGTAAATGTTAGATAACACGGCTCTATTAAAGCTCATTAGAAGAATACCTTCTTCCGTGGTCTTAGTTTTTCCCTCCATTCTTTCAGCTCCACTGCGTGTTCTTCATCCAGCTCCTTCAGCTTCTGAGTTTCATGTTCAATTAACAGATGACATTTTTCATTCTAAAATGACAATTAAACACCGGTTGTCATATGCATCCAGCTGGTTATAATTGGGGTCCGCTGGGCCTGAATGTCCTGAGAATGGTGGTTCCCTGTCCCTTTCACAGGTGCAGTCACCCTCCATATAGTGAATGGGAGGCATGGAACAGCTAAGGGAGTGTGAGTGGTATATGCAGTGTATGTCTGTGCACGGCACCAACAGCTTAAGGCACAGAAAACGGACCTCATAGTGATATTCTTGCAAAATTCGTAGATATTATAAAGCTCATTTAGTGAGGTGGTCCAACGGTGGCAATCCGCCTTCCTATAACAAATGTACCATCGTCCATTGGTAGGGGTAGGGCAAAGTTTACCCCTCACGCAGTCGCTGCTGTCTCATACAGTGCAGCTCTCTGCATAACTCGGCTTCTCCCACAGTCTCCTGCTCTCAGAGTTCCATACGAGCAGGAGACGGGGAGGACTTGGGCTATGCACGGATCACGCCATGTTATGCCCCATTCACACGGGACGACTGTTGGCTAAACCATCTGCAGGAGCGGATGACGTCACCGCTAGATGTTAGCGCTCGTGCTGATCGTTTAGACAGGCAGCTCACTGCTGACTATCCCGGAGTTCTTACTCAGCGCTTCCCATTCTTGGAAGCGTTTAGATGCAGCAAGAAGTCAGCGATGATTTTCATGCTAGTAGAAAGTGAGTGAGAAAACAAAAAGTAAACTAATAGTAAATGATACCTTCGTATTAAGATGGAACGATTATTGCACATGTGAACGAAAATTGCCCCATGTAAATGGCCGCGTAGAAAGACGTGGCTGCGTGACTGATAAACTTAGTGCTGCAACCACCACTGGCTGGTGGGGGCTGTGGACTGCAGGGGGCACAGTTTCTTTTGGGGGCACAGTGTCATGGAGAGGGCACAGTAATAAGTGTAAGGGTGGTTTTTACACTTGCGCTGGGGATTCCGCTTTCCTACATCATTCAGGGAGCAGGAAAGGAGAATCCCCGCGGCCAATTGGTTCCATCTGTGGACCGAAACAAACAGCGTTGGGCGGATCCCATTGACTATAATGGGGTCCGACCAGCAGATGTGAAACCATTCTAAGAACATCCAGTACACTCTTGAACAAACTTTATTTATATTGTCCAGGACAAGCATCCCATACTGTCTATGAACTTCATACCTGGAGTTGTTGTAGCTCCCTGATGTTGGCGTCACATTGAAGCTGCAGATCCCGCATCTGGTTCTCGTGCTTCTGGTGTTGAGCTAATCTTTCATTCTTTTGTCTTTTATCTTCTTGGACAGCAAACTACAAAGAAAGAGAAAAATAAAATTAATGTAGACTATTTCCATACATTTTTCAACAATGGAAAAGCCACTCAATGACATACAAGTCCACTAGCCATCGATAGCAACTTAAGCAGTTGCAACTTAGTCTTCTGGATTTTTTGGTGCATGTGATTGGGGTAACGAAAACCCCACTTGCGTACACTGGATGTAGATCGTCTGCGATTTTGATGAGGTTTTCAGAGTAGAATACGCGCTAAAATCCTTGTCAAATTTAGAAAAAATGAACAGGGTCTTATAAGGCCACTCTTATGTGTTAGGAAGTGGGCAGAGCAAGCTTTAGTCATCAAGAGACATATAGTCGTATAGAAGACCCCCATAGGAGTCAACAGGAGCTTGACACTTAGCGATGTCATGATGGAAGAACCAGTCACCTGTTTGCCAAAGGACGCCCGGAACGAGGTTGATCATTAACTGACATTTCACCTCATTTAAGATGGGAGAACCATTCCAAAACGTCACTCATGGCTGCTTCCTTATAGACATTTTATAGCATAACATCCGTATCTGTAGCTTATTTCCCCAAAATGAAACAAAATTTCACAGCTAAACATTGTTCGTATGAATCGGCCATCACAAAATAGGCAAAAAGTATGTTGAGGAAAAAAAACAATGGAGCCGAACGCAACTGTCCCCAGCAACGTTGTCTGGAGTACCGCCTCAGTAGGGTTTCGCAGACAGTCACCTAAAAACAGAAGCCTGTACTAGTGCCCACTCACCAGCAGTAGAGTACTGGTTCTTTTGGGTACCCCCTCGTATGGTCAGATATCTCGCAGTTTGTGCCGCACTTTCAGTGCTGTGGTGTGCCGATCTCTCCCATTTGTATTATGGTTCACATCACTCAGATTTATAATGGAAACCAGTCCTTAGCCCCACTAGCCCATTTATTAGCAGGTGGGCGACAGAACATCTATATGTCTTTTACCTGCTTAATCTTTTCTCTGTCTTGTTCTGGAGAGGCAGCAGAATTAATCCTCAGACTCTTCTTGAACATGGCCATGCGAGTCTTGGCATCACTGCGCTGAATTTTGGGAAGCCGTCCCCTCTCTTGTGCTTGCCTATTCTTTAGTTCTTCAATCAGCCTCTGATTATATCTCTGCATCTGCTCCATTTCCTGCAGGATAGGATGTAAAACACAAGAAAAATGATATAGTGGTCAAACTACTAACGACCACTTGTCCGTCAGTGAGTGAGTTACATGCCCCGCCCCTGATCACATGACTGTGACATCATCAAAGGTCCCTCATACTGAGTCAGTGAGTTATATGCTCCGCCCCAATCACATGACGGTAAGGTAATCACATCCTATTCCATAGCAACTGAGGCCACATGGGTTTGTAGGGGATGCATAACTCACTCATTTGGGATGACTTCCGGATGAAGGACCTGTGATGACGTCACCGTCATGTGATTAGGGGCGTAGCATGTAACTCACTCATTCCAAATGATATGAGGCGGAGGAAGAGTGAGTGAGTTACACGCTCCACCCCCGATCACATGACAGTAACATCAAAGGTCCTGTACACACACGGCTGCTGTCTGGCTAGGTGTTTGCTAGTATTTCATAGCAACTGAGGCTGCGGGGGTTTGTAGGGGATGGAATAATAACACCTACAGCAGCCATGTGCTTACAGGACCTTTGATGATGTTACCATCATGTGATCAGTCACCTGTGTGGGAGCAGTCCGGGGGTGATCAGTGTGTGCGGGACTCTGCTGTGCTGCTTTTCATCCATGTTGTATGTAAAATGTATGTAGCAGAGCTGTATGTGATGCACATATAGCAGTGCTGTGTGACGTGCACGTAGCAGAGCTATGTGGCGCTTTGCGCCACCAGAAACACTGGTACAATATAATTTCCTAATAATTACTAGTAGTATATGGATGAATAAACATAGACATGTTCTCTCTTGAGACCTTCCACCGCACCTTCTCATGCCGCTTCAGAAGCTGGTGTCTCTGCATGAAGTACTGGTCTTTCAGCTGCTGCTTCAGGAGCTGATGCTTCTCTTGGAGATGTCGTTCTTCAAGCTCCCAAATTGCAGCTTCTCGTGCTGTTGGTAACAAGATAACAATTCTTATGGAGGCCTCATTAAGGCTAAAGACATTTCTGCCTTACGGAAGCTACCAGGACATGACTATATTACTCTTTCACATAGCCTACATCATGCCAGCCCCGCACAAACCGGTCCTTGATATCATGAAAAGGGGGTGGCATAACTACCCCTATATCTGGGATGGCATAGCTACCCCTATATCTGGGATGACATAACTACCCCTATATCTGGGAATGTTCTAGTAAAACTTTATGCAAACTCTTCAAGATCACTGCTAAATAACAATGCAGCCAGCAGCCACATGTATGGTCTTCATAAATGGTCACCTGGCTTGGAGTCAATAGTAGGCAAGATAGAGTTAATTTTCATAATGACTAGATGGGCACTACATTGACACATCTTAGACTGACCTGATCTTTAACTGCTACACTGTAATTACAAGTTATCCACTATCAAAAGTGGGGGTCTCGTTGCTGATACCCATCAATGCTGAAAAAAGGGGTCCTATGTCCCCTGTCCGCCTCACTGTACTGCACCTCCAGCAGTGAGGGGGAGACTGAATTGAGGGACAGTCATGCAAGAACGCAGCCACTCCATTCATTTTCAATGGGGCAGCTGGAGATAACCGAGTGCCAAGCCCTCAGGTATTTCAGTCAGCCCCCTTAAAATAAATGGAACACAGATCGTGTACGATGAGCCGCTGCTCTATGCAGAAAGAGGTCATTGCGGGTGGGAGAAGCATCCCTGCAGTGACAAGAAGAGGGGGATATAAGACCCCCGTTCTCAGGGTCAACAATAAGACCTTCAATAATCAGGCAAGTAATCCCCTATCCTGTAGATAGGGGATAACTTGAAATTCTGAATCAGGGTGGAATGTTCTTCCCTTAAATGGGGAAAATTGGCTTCTACCTCATTGGGGGCTTTTTTTGGTCTTCCTCTGGATCAACATTGGGGGTTAATAGCCTGAACTGGATGGACATGGGTCTTTTTTCAGCCTTCCATACTATGTTACTACCCCTTTAAAGAGAGAGATTCCATCAGCTCTCATGAGTCCATAAACTAAAGTTATGGCTCACAGGAACTAGGGTGCTGACTTCGTGTATGTCACTTTCATACTCAACTTGCTCTTCGCCTACAGAGTCGTCGCTCATTGTATTCTGTGGGTTACTTATGCACATGCTCATAATGACAAGTCCTCTCATTATGAGTGCATGGATAAGCGGTTCGCTGTATACAGTGAGTGGTGGATATACAGGCTGCGTACGAGGAGGAAGGCAAGTATGAGAGTGAGAACCCTGCACTCCGAGCCCTGGCTCCTATAAGCCCATAAACTTAGTTTACAGGGCCCATAGGTGCTGACGGAGTCCTTTTAATGGATTGTACTGCGTGTAATGTCAGTAGTGTATTTCCTTGTTGTTTTGTACAGTGGAAGATCATTGCCTAGACTGGACTAAGTATGTACAAGCATGCAGTATATGAATGTAAACTAGAGTGTTCTCATCCACTGACAGCAATCAGAGATCTTTAAAATAGTGAAATATCAAAACACAAAGTTGATTATAAAGTTGTAAAGTTTTCAATTTATACAAAGTTTATGTTTCATTTATACAAAACTTACCCCCCCCCCCCCCCCGCCCTTTAGAGTCTTGATGGCTATCTGTAAGCAATACTTACTGTGGTTTAGTTTCCCACACTGTCACATAAGCAGTTTATAATCGCCCACACTATGGCGACATTCTGTTCATGTCCCTGAGTGCAGTTATATATATCTCAACCCACAAGCTTTATCCGCAACTAAGGCACTGCTGTGCACTGCATCTGTGCCCTATGTTTACCATATAAATATATACTTAGGATGGGCACAACCCAATAGACAAAAACTGGGGTGCAACCGCAAGGTATCTGCAGAACAACAAATAAAAGGCAGACCTGTACAGAGGCGTGGCGCACACCCAAATAGCAAAATCATTTATTGCAATATTCTAAAAAAAAAACACAAAAAGACATGCAAAATGTTGAATAAAAGCATTTAAAAACAGTGTCTAAACCACCAGGACCCTAAAAAGAATGGAGTCCAGGTAAGCAGCAATACCTTCAAAAGAGAGTAACACCTTGGATGGAAAAATACTGACAGATCAGCCGATCCAAGTCAACAGCATATAATAACATGTCCCTATAGAGAGCAATGTGACTACAAGGCAAGAGCCAATCGAGGACCAGGAAAAGCACATATCCCCAGATGACCATCATGAAGCCCCCCACAGAGTAGTGATTTATGTGCGGCCCACATCCTAGCGCAATACTATGGATGGGTATTATTGGTGATCAGATGCTTTTCCTAGTCTTGCCTCCTTGTAGTCTCAGTATGTGACTTTGCTCTCTATAGGGACATGTTACTATACACTCTTGACTTTGAACCATGGATTGGCTTATAGATCTGTATTTTTCCATCCATTAGTTATTTTTAGGGCCCAGATGGTTTAGGCCTCATGTCCACGGGGAAAATCAGGCCCGCTCCATTTTGTGTTTTTTTTTTTTTTAATGTTGTAATAACCTTTTTCCTACACTTTTGTATTTGGGTGTGTGCCACGCCTTTGTATGTACGCCAGGCCTCTGTCTTTTGTTTCTTCCTCTATGTTTAACATATATGAAGGGAAAAAGCTCCCAGTTTATAGGATAAATGCATCCATACGGCTCCATTCACCTAATGAGACCTCCCCCCTCCTTTTTTTTTATATCTCTGTTGGGTTGGCAAGTATCGATATACATTTGTTTCCCCAATTATATAGGAAAGAAGAGGACTTTTCCATATAATTGGGCCACTGCAAAAAAAAGAACTTTTTTTTTTCTTTTTTTTTTTACAATGACAATCATATGGCGATATATGGAAACCCGCACAGAAGAATGGAAGCTGTCTGATCCATGTGGAAAACCAGGAGTTAAAAAAAACCCTGTACTGCGCATGTGCGCCGTCCAGCGCTTCCACATCCGCAGTACAGAAAATAAAAGACCCAGACAGATACGCAGGATCATCAGCCGCGGGCATGGTCATATTCCACTGCGGGCTCCAGCATGCGTAAACCGATCCGCCCGTGGACATGAGGACTTAGAGATATATGGCAGTAAATGTTTGTTACGTATACCTTAGATGGAAGGATAGAAAGCAGTGTGCACAGAGCCTTATCTCTAAAGTACCTACCTCTCATGAGCTGCTGCTTACGACTCAAGCAGTCCCGCTCTATGGTGGCCAGTTCCATCTTCTGCTGGTGGATAATCTTCTTCAGGGATCCGTCCAGCTCTTGCTGCTGCTTCATTACAAACTCTTGTTCCTAGGTCCAATCAGTTCATAATTAAAACCTAGAACATCTTTACTAAGTATATTCGCGGTCACTTCATATGGTAAAAGTTGGCTGCACACCACGCGGGTATCGTCACACGCAAAACTCTGCACAACGCAAATCACCGCAGCTGCAAAACCATTGGCTACATTATGAGAAAACGGGAAATGTGCGGGTAGTTTAGGAATCTTTTCCCCTGTGGTCTGGGACTTTACTTTGCTGGTTGCCATCTCACCCACTGGAAGAGATGACAGAAAGCCCAAGGAGAGTTTTGTTCTTCTCTGCTGTCTTCAAGATGCATATAAACCTATGCGGTGTTTGCAGCCATTGTGGTCAGTCCTAGTTAAGAAGAACCTGGCAGTTCCTATGAGCCCTGTAAACTAAAGTTATAGGCTTGTAATGAAAAGGACTAGTATTCTGCATTAGATGCACACGCTCAAGGAATCCATTAAACTCAACAAGCGGTGGCTTTGTAGGTGCACAAAGGGCGAACAGAAAAATCACACCTCCCAATCAGCTCCCCTTCTCCTAGGAGCCCACAACTTAAGTTTATGAGACTCATATAAGCTGAAAGTTTAAGGTTTCCATACAACTTAGATAGCTGTTAACTGTTACTCCCGACCCCATACACGGGTACGCTTGGTAAAGCACGCTTTTTCAGTGGAGAGGAGTAAATAAGTCACCACCAGGCTCTTTTAACTGTGGCTTATACAAAGGATCAAGCATGTTGAAATCTTTCCGCTGTCATCTACCATTGGGAAATGCTAGGACGCATCCATGTGTGTGACCTATCTCTAATGTGTATATGGGTCTTTACTATGCTGTGCCAGGATGCTATAGACTGGTCTACGTCATTTATCCATACCCATTCCTTTTTGTATATAATGCTCCCTTTATAATATATTTCATCCTTACAAGACGAACAAACCCAAAAAGACTTCCAATAATGCAAGAAGATGAGCAGAACGTTAACTTTATATGGGACCCCATGGTGGTATTGTTTTCTGTGGGAATAAGCAATACATAGCCCATCATGTAGTATGAGCGGGGGTTGGACCGGATGACCCTGGAGGCTCCTTCCAACTCTACCGTTTTACAAAAGTCCATTGGATGAAATCCCCCCCCCGATTTACCATTAGCTCTATTATAATGCCCTAAGTCAAGTTTGAGGCTTTTTCCAGGTAGACTAAACATATGAAGTCTGAGAAAAACGGAAGAATTTTTGTTCATCCCGAAAACTACCAATAACCTGATTTATACTAATTACAGGCATTGGAATAATACAATTATCAACTATACTGGATTATTGCCTGTTTAAGAGGAGTTATAAAACATCTGAGATATGTTATATATAAGATAAGAAAAACACAGCACACAAGAAGGATTTCACACTACGTGTAAAGAAACGTACCTTGTTCAATAGTGACGGGGAGAATGCGAATGGCATCGCCAGCATGAAGTCTATTCAATGGAAATGTCAAGGCAGTGTAATAAGCGGCTAAGGAGAACGACTCCCCAATGCTTACACCCACATGCTCCCGCTTACTGCCATACAGTCAGGTGTGGGGTGTGCGATCACTGCGATTTCTGACAAGTCACAGCATCTCAGGGTACAGTAGCTACTATCTACATGACAGCTCTTGTAATTAGTCATAGACCAAACAGCACCGCGAAACGCTTACTTATGAAACAGCTTAGCAGCCCATTACACTAAAATCTAGTTATTTAAATAAAAACGAGTATATCAAACCTTTTCATTCACTGTATACTATTACAATAAAGTGGCTGCTTACACAAAAACTATTCTATGGTCTCTATAGCTGCTACTGTGTGCCGACAACTGAGAGATCATAATGTAAGTGAAGCAGCTCTCTCCCCTCTCTCACAGCAGGAAGTTCCAGCATAACTGGCAGTTGCTTAATTACAAATCTACTCAAGATTACAGAAAAAGGCCATGCTTATGGTACCTTTCCATGGGATGATTGTCGCATGAATAGTCGCGTGAAACAGTTATTTTCAGCAATAGTTGTCCCATGTACACACAGCCATTGACAGGTGAGAAATCACTCACTAGTTGCTAATTAGTTTGTTTCAGCTCACTCACTAGTGAGTGAGTCTCGCTCAGCGTCAACAGGAGTCGATCAATCTTTGAACGACTGCCTGTTCAATGTGAATGGAGGCGGGCAGCCAGGACAGATCTTCATTGTGGTCTGCCTCCATTTACTGAACGACTGTCGCTCCTGTGTGAAAGCACAGGAGCAATAGTCACTGGGAAGAACGTTAGGCATGTAAACGTACCTTGTTCAATAATGCAAATGGCAGATACAAACTTCAAATCCCAGCAGCTTGCAGAAAAAAAACTAAATGCAGTATATAGCGAAAAATAGGTGTAAAATATTGCTCAACAGCCACTCACACACCTACCATTCAGGATGGTGATGGCTGCTTAAGGCCCTTTTACATGGTTCGATGATCAGGCATCAATGTTCTTCCCTATTATCTGCCGACATAAGAGTACAAACGAACAGCCAACGAATGAGTGAATGCTCATTCATCAGCGGATCGAGTTATTCATGCAAGCATAAAAATGCTTGTCGGTCGGCTGCACATCTCTCTGTGTGAACAGGACATTGTTCTTCTTTACAAGTCACTGGTCAGATCACATATGGAATATTGTGGACAGTTTTGGGCACCGGTACTCAAGAAGGACATATCAGAGCTTGAGCGGGTACAAAGGTAGGCAACTAAAGTTAATAAATGGAATGGATGGACTACAATACCCAGAGAGGTTGTCAAAACTGGGGTTATTTTGTTTTTAAAAAAAAAGAAGACAACGGAGGGTCCTAATAACCGTGTGTAAATATATCAAAGGACAATACAGAGATCTCTCCCATCATCTATTTATACCCAGGACTGTGACTGATACAAGAGGGCGCCCTCTGCGTCTAGAGAAAAGAAGGTTTCTACACTAACATAGAAGGGGGTTCTTTACTGTAAGAGCAGTGAGACTATGGAACTCTCTGCCTAAGGAGGTGGTGATGGCAAACTCGCTAAAGAACAAGAGGGCCTGGATGCCTTCCTGGAGTGTATTAATATTACATGTTATAATAACTAATTCCTTCAGAAGGATCGGTGATCCGGGGATTATTCCAATTGCCAGATTGGATTCGAGAAGGAATTTTTTGCACCTAATATGAGGAAATTTGGCTTCTACCTCATGGGGTTTTTTGTCTTCCTCTGGATCAACATTGGGGGCTAATAGGCTGAACTGGATCAACAGATGTTTTTGTTGTAGCCTTACACACTATGTTACTCAGAGAATGTGCAGCTGACTAATGACAGCTGTATGGGGATGATTCATCATGTCAGATGATCCTATGTCATATGTGAACGGCATAAATAAGCGCCGATCTACAAAAAAAAAAATCTTTATTTATATAGTGACAGCATATTCCGCAGCGCTTGCAAAAACAGGGGGATACAGAAAGACAAAAGTACAAAAAATACAAAACCACAGTTACATAGTAATCAGTTGATGGAAACAATAGGGGTGCGGGTCCTGCTCCAACGAGCTTACATACTACAAGTAATGGGGTGATACAGAAGGTAAAGGGCTGGAGATGTACATAGTATGGCGAGGTGAAGAGTGTGGGATGCTAAACACAGACAATGGTCAGACTTAAGCCATGTGGTGGCTGTATCGGTATGACTGTCGAGGGCGGTTGATTGCGGCTGGCAGGGATTGCAGTCAGTAGGTCAGGGAGCATGTTATCAAGGGGGAGTACAAAGGGGTTTGGTTTAGGGGGTATGGTATGCCTCCCTGAAGAGGTGTGTTTTTAGAGCACATCTGAAGTTTTGTGAGTTAGGGATTGCCCGGATAGTTTTGGGTAGCGCATTCCAGAAGACTGGTGCTGCTCTGGAGAAGTCTGGGGGGCAGGATTGAGAGGTTCGAATTAAAGGGACACTCAGTCTGCGGAGCAGAGGGTACAGGCTGGGTGGTGGATACCTTATGTTTAGCATTGGCCAAGGACTGCATCATGTAAAAGGGCCTTTAGTAATACACTAGCACATACACAAGGCTTCTATAGGGTATAAGTCACATGGTTATGTGTAGTTACCACAATGTACAACCTATTAACGTACAACTTATTAGTTACCCCATTTGACTACATCATGCACATGTCCTGCATCTTTTAGTGTACTGCACTAAGTACTGACACCCCAGGCTCCCCAACATTTCAATACCAGACCAACAAGGCCAATCGTTCTCCAATAGCCCATCTAAATTAGGCTGACAGTCTATTGTGTTCACACTTTATCAGAGCCATAGTGCAAACTATAGTGCAAGCAACACAGTGACGTTCCAGTATGTGGAGCCAGGCAATTTAAGCACAAGTGCTGATCTATATAGATTTCAGAAACATAACTAGTTTATTTTACTTTGTTCACTTTTTCCAGTTTTTGATTAGATTTCCATTGAATAGAATCCAGTGCATCAAGATGTCATCCTGTCTATATGGCCGCACTGCACTCGCACATGCAAAAGTCAACTGCAAACTTTCATTCTCAGTCCGCCTGCCGTGCAGCACTTACATCTTGCATTTGAGCGTTGAAAAGAGTACAAGACGATAGCTGAAAAGACTGAATCATAACCTGGGCAACACCCTGCGGATCAGAATATAATAGCCACAGAGTGAGAGGCTAAACGTCACTCCGCTGTCAGTCGCCGCTGGTCATCAGAGAACATGTTATACCTCCCAACCTCAGTTCTTCCAGGTACATAATTCAGTGCATCAAACATGGATACTGCGACTAATTACGGAGTTCAGAGGGGTCATCTAATAAGAACTGTCCTAACTGTTCCCATGCTTCTGTAGTTAGTGGGGGGACTAGCCTGCACCCCAATAATGATAAGAGAAGCTGTGGCTCTCAGGAACTTTCTAGAAATCAAATCCAATTCAAAATTGACCTACATTGTATCTGGAATATCTATTTACATAATCTGCATAAAACCTGATAAAAGAAGTTGGTCTACATTGACTAGCCACTTTATTAGAGCCCCCAGGCTCTTCATGTCTGGAGCTTTCCTATATGGAGACCCATGACCCCGGACCACAGCATAAAATCAAGTGGCAAGTTTTCCGTGGATCAGTTTCAGTGTGAATCTACATTAGAATTGAAAAATTCAGCAATCGGAGCAACTTCCAACTGGGCCTGGTTATCAGTGCCAGACTAGCTGGGGTCAGGCTTTCACTGCAGGCTGCATGGGCTTTGCCCATGCAACAGTGTGGAGAGTATACAGAGAATGGTGTGATTGCAGAAAAGCATCCAGCAAAAAAGGATCTTGTGGGCGTAAACAACTAATCAGCAAAAGGGGTCAGAGGAGGATGTCAAGAATTGTTTTAATGAAGAGACGCTGCACAGTCAAGTAAACTGTAGCTGAATACGGCGCTGGTGCGCCAACTAATGTGTGCCCGGGATTCTTGTATAAGTGGAGAATATGAAAGGTCTGAAGGAGGTCAAGACAGGTCTTCTCTTACCAATCATTGTTTGTTTTCTGTTTTTTTTTTCATAAAAATTCAGAAATTGATTGAAAAGAATGTTTGCATCCGATAGGTGGTGCTGCAGAGGTAGTGTTTCCATCTCCTATGTGCAGTTTATAAAGTAGAGATAACAGACATCATAAAACTATCACATTCCTCAGCTCAGTGGACTGATTAAGTATTTATTTATTTGCTCAGATTGTCTGGTGTTATTTTAAGTCTCAAATTTCTGTGTGTGAAAATTTATTTAGATCAAGAGGAGGGGGGGGGGGGGCTCCGATCTGCATTTGTATGTTATAATTGTGTCCCATCCAAACTAGTTTTATTTTAGCCTGATGAAGGGTCAATAAGAAGAACTTGAAAGCTCCCTGTAACATCATCTTCAGGCTAGTGGAGATGGAGTAATGGTATGGGGAATGTTTTCTTGACACCTAGGGTCCTCTGATACCTTTCGATGGACACCATAAAGAATTGCTGCAGTTCTGAAGGCCAAAAAAAGCCCACATACTACTAAATGGGGGTCTCTAATAGAGTGGCCATTAGTGTATGTACATACCACATCTCCCATAGCTCTCAGGAGCTGAAAATGCTGTCTACAGACACCGAAACAGCAGGAGGTGAGAGAGCTCAGTGCTATGGGGACAATAGCAGAACTCTGAAAACACAGCTCTGGATTAGCCTGGACTATAAGACATGAAGTAACTCATGATAAAACACAAGATAAGTCAAGCAAAGTATTTGAGAATTACTTTACACTACAAGAAGACCATTAATGTAGTCAAAACTTGAACCTGAGTTTCCTAAAGCTGCGAGCCGTTGTGCTCTGGTTCATATTACAGGATCGAATCCCGAGCAGGGCACCCTCCTCTATGATGGGGGCGTCATGATGGGATATAAGCTTACGATAACCTATCTGTTACCTGTAGAAAGCAAACCTGTGACAGGTCAACATCAACATGTTTGCGCAACCTGAGCATGCAACAGATTTCGACATGGGATGACGTCACTAGGTGTTAGTAGATCAGAAATCAGCTTTGTTAGTGGAACACGATGTGTTAATTGACAGATGACTTGATGTCACTACATGATTAGGATAGCATTAGGCGACTTCTCTAGGTTTAGTAGCACAAAGCTTCGGCGGTTACCTGCGCGTGCTGGAATTGTGCAAGCTCCTCTCTCTTGCGTTTCATAAGCTCTTTTCGCAGCTCTTTAGGCGCTTTCTCCACTTCATTTATTACCTGGTATAAGCATGCAGAAGGTGGGGAAATGTGACCCTTTTCTCAAAAGCAAGCGCATGAGGAAACGTAAAGCCACGCCGCCACCGTGTGACAGATGCCCGAGGCAGTTACCGCTACACGTTACATGCGACATATCAAGACAGGATCATGCTGTTAAGTCAAGTGGGTGATCGTGAAAATGTTACATGTACCTACATGCAGTTCATGTCCTATCAAGGGGTTACTCTTACCTGTGCATGATGGGAGTGTTATAGTACATGTAAAGGGTTAATGTTGTATCAGTGGGGTTATGTGCTTTTACTATTAATATAAGTGAACCTTCTAAATAGATCCACACTTGCATATAGGAGGTCTTTGGAAATTCTTTGAACAGGTGCAGAAAAGTTTCAGCATTTCCTGTCACCAAGGAAGATGATTCAGCTTCTCCTTACCATGAACTGGCTGATAACAGGAAACAATAACTTGTATTCAATTGCATAGTGAATTGTGATAAGCAGACTTGTCCCTGTCCCGTCAACTGGAGTCAGGGAGGAACTTTTCAAATGTTGATTGAGGGATTATTCTGACTACCTAAAATGGGCTAAATTGACTTCTGCCTCATTGGCGGTTTTTGCCTTCTTCTGGATCAACAAGGGGGGTGGAAACAGGCTGAACTAAATTGAAATTATCTCCCTTCAGCCTAGCAAACTACTATGTTTCGGTCATCCAATTACAATCCCTTTTGATACGTTCAGCTTAAAGTGGGTGTAGCCTTAAAGAGCCACTCCGGTGAAAACTTTTCTTCATCCATTCCGTAATTAGTCCCCCAGTATATAAAAGTTGGCCAGTACTATCTTGATTGCTTATTCCTTCCTATCTGAAACCTCCTCTTTAGGTGGGCCATGTGATCTCATGTTGACCACCTGGGAATTACTTGGCTTTACGTTCTCTCAAGAAGTCAGTTTTCCAGTCAGCATAATTCCTGTGTGATGATATTACATGGGCTCTAGAACATAAGCTCTTCATGGGGGAGGGTAGAAGCACCTATCACAGTTACTGCTTATGATAAAAGGTTTTTGTCACACAGTTATAATGAAGGAGATCACAGGTCATCCTCCTGATGGTATAATTATGGTCTGTAGTTTATTTAAGTGAATCTAGAATACAGCAGGTAATGACAGTATCCTCCCAGCAGGCAGCGATGGCACTGGCTAAGGCTGGTGATGTGATGCTAGTAGAGCATAGAGAAAAGGAGCAGTGAGAGATTTCAGCATCAAGATGGTGCCTGATCAGGATTAGACGTGGGGTTGCACTGCATGGAAGGGACTGCAATATAAATAGGAGATGTCCATAGTATGAGGGGGCAGGGATGGGAAAATGTGTTTTCACCGAAGTGGTCCTTTAACAATTAGAAAAGTCATGAGGACCCCTGCAATCATTAAATCTTTCAGATGGGAGTAATGTTCTGTACCTATGGACTATCTGATGTTAGCATTGTGTAATATATTGGGTCCCAATATAGTAAAGTCCATAACAATCCTGTTATGTAGTAAATGCTTAATTCATAGACACTTTTACTAAGGTTTTGTATGTGAAATATTCACTTGTAGTGGAATAGAATATGTAATGTGGGAAATAACCCAAAGAATTCAGTACAAAGTTTGAGAAAAGTCTCTGAGACGGTAGAAAGAGTCCCAATAGATGAGCTTAGAGAAACACCAACAATAGAAATACACAAGTACACAAACTGTTCTACATAACAAGCAATTGCCACATAGACCCCTTGGCCACGGAGCGCGTCAGTACCAGCATCCATGACAGCTGTCACCAGTGCATAGAGCCCAACCACCAAGTCATCAGAAGAATAAGGAGACTCATACACAAGTCAAATAATGGGGAGGAAGATAAGAGATTATTGCATGTATACAAATGGCATTAAAAAAACATTCAAGTGAATGAAGTCATATTAATAATTCAAATCCTCCGCTGCCCGCAATGTGGAAGCATATGACTGTAGTCTATACAATCAGGATTCATGTAAAGGGGTTGCTCCCCATTAAAACAAACCTTTTACCATTTGTCTCAATGGGATATATGGGCATCCCTAGTTTATGATTCACAAACGTGGAGAAGACACTGCAAATATTGGATCCGACTCTGGAGGACTCAGCGCAACCTTGTATTAAAGGGTCATCCAATCATGTGGCATGCAGTACTACATTTGCAATCTCTAAACCCCGCAGAAGACTGCACAGTATATAAAACATAACTTTTATTCATAACCAGATTAAACATAAATGTCGTTAGTTAGGAAAAAAATAAGAATGGTGGGTTAAACACTTTACCTACATGATAGCCATGTAGGCCATTAAACATTGGATGGATGTAGCGGTGGTCCTGGTCTTTGGATTACTCATACCCTGTTCTGGATTAACAAGTGTCGTAGTGCTGTCCTTCACAATTACTAACAGGGAGGTTACCATTCCAAAAAGCGTAACTTTAAGCCAAAAGTGGAACTTTATCCCTAACTTCACTAGTAGTCCTTACAAATTAAAAGGGGTTGTCCAGGACTTGGACACATGATGACCTATCCTCAGGACAGGTCATCAATAGTTGATCGTAGGGTGTGAGGGAGTGTCTGCTGTTTTAGAACCTAGTTGATTAGCTGATCGCCAGGCCCACTGTCATTGTGGATAGTGGCGTTTGTATTCAGTTGCCTAGTTTCATACTAAAGGCACAGCTCCCACTGAATTCAATGGGAGCTGTGCCTGTAGAACCCAACCATGCAGATATGTTGACAGTGCTATCCACACAAACAGCGTGCCCAGAAATCAAGTGACTGGCAGGGCTCCCAAGTGTCAGAAACCGACGATCAACTACTGGTGACTAGAGATGAGCGAGTATACTCGCTAAAGGCAATTGCTCAAGCGAGCATTGCCCTTAGCGAGTACCTGCCCGCTCTAGACGAAAGGTTCGGGTGCCGGCGCGGGGGAGCGGTGAGTAGCGGCAGTCAGCAGGAGGGAGCGGGGGGAGAGAGGGAGAGAGAGATCTCCCCTCCGTTCGGCCCCGCTCTCCCCCGCAGCTCCCTCCCCACCACCGGCACCCAAACTTTTTGTCTCGAGCGGGCAGGTACTCGCTAAAGGCAATGCTCGCTCGAGCTATTGCCTTTAGCGAGTATACTCGCTCTGGTGACCTATCCTGAGGGTAAGTCATCAATAGTAAAAGTACCAGACAAGCCTTTAGACAATCTTGGCTCCTACTCCATTGTGTTTTACTGGCTCATCAGGCTGTAATAAAGTGTCATGCGGTTGGGACAGCACACACAGCAGCGTGCATATAAGCTACATTTTATATACTGTATAACCTTCCTCAGGGTTTAGAGCTTTGAATTAGGCACTGCTATTATAAAGCGGCACAAATGTAATGCACCACTAGAGGATTCTGGTAATACTCCATCTTCCCTGTAGTGGCCACTAGAGAGTAAATGAGCGGCTGTACACAGCTGAGGTTCAGAGCCGCTTGACCCGTAGCGATCAGCTGATCACTAGGACAATGGCATTATTTTCAGAAGGGGTTGTGAAGATTTGGACAAGGTAATACATACACTGGGCAGACAATACCTGTGAGATCATCTTTATGAGCTCATTCATGTCCCATAGATACAATGTGGGCACAAATGAGACCAATTTTTAGATGGTTTCAGACACACAGTTTTTTTTTTTTGGAAGAAGGCCACTCTAGTTTTTGGAGTGAAAGCCAGAAGTGGATCCAGCAGGAAGGAGAAGTAGAAATCCTTCCTGTATATTTCCATTCTTTTTGAATCCACTTCTGGCTTTGGATCATCTAAAACTGGCATTTTCCAAAAAAACCTACTGTGTGCAACCCCCTTCAAACCGAAAAACTAAAAGGGGGGATCAAAAGTAAGAGTAAAAATAAGTCCCTGGGTAAAGAATCCACAGTTACAGAAAGCTTTGCATTTGGAGAGAGTGACGACGGCTCCCCCTGTGAACCAGTGAGCCTCTTACCTCCTTCTTTTTGTTTTTGAGCACATTCTGGAACTTTGACAGCTCCTTCTCCTGTTCTGCCTTGATGCGCTTCGCTTCGTCTCTCAGACGGACGGTGTGTTCCAGCTCCAGCCGCTCTATGGTCTGTTTCTGCTGCTTCTCCAGGTTTTCTATATCCTGATCATACTGTCGCTTCTTGTTCTAGGATTAAAATAGACTTTGATTTTTTGACTGTTCCAAGAGCATTTTTTTTGCTATTTTTTTTTTCTTTTTTAAAGGCACTTTAAAATGAAAAAAGCAAAAACAAACCAACCTAAATTGTGCTGCGTGACCCTGAGAATGCCTTACTAGCCATAAGAGAGACGGCTTAACCCTTTTAGGACCAAACCGGTTTGTGCCTTAATGACCAAGCCAAATTTTGGAAATCCTGACATCGTTATTTCATCACATATTATACTTTATTTAGGTGCTAAAAATAGACCGATACAATTTGCTTATATTAAAAAAACACCAAAATTGATACAAAAGTGTCATATTTTCACCTGCAGTATGTCACATATGGAAATACATGTAGCACTATTTATCAGCTATATATCTCTATTTGCTTTTTTTTATTTTGGAGGCACCTCTTGGTTTTGAGCAATTTAGGAGGCCATTAGTGCAAATGGTATTGATTATTTAAGAATATTAATTGATTAATGTAATAAGTAACTAACTGGTTAATTTTAAATTTAAATCTTTTATTAGTAAATACATAGAAAAAAGTGACCCCTACTCTATATAATCACCTCTACTGCCTAAATACTACCTGGTAAAAAAAGATTATTTATATATTATCTGGACAGAAGTACGGTAGCAGAAGGGGTTAATATAGTGCTTGTATTACTTGGGGATAATGTGTCTCTGCTTCTGCTCATCAATCCTCCAATCTCAGGGCTTATTTACACGAACGTATCACGGCTGGTCATTATACGCTACCATCTGAGCAGTCTCCCCCTTCCTTTTCCCTCGCCGGCTCTCTGCCTCTCTCCTCCCCTCCAACTGTTTGCAATGGGAGGGGGTGGAGCTAAGCTCCCATCCCTCCCCTTGTCCGCAGCCAGCAATGGGAGGGGGCAGGATGGGGCGGAGTTAAAGGGCATTTGTCAGTATATCTTCAACTACCAAACCAGTGTAATGGCAGGAACGCTGAATTGGGGGAAAAGCTTCACATATCTCCCTCATTGCTGGTATTACATCAGTAACCCCCAAATCAGTGTTTGATACCACCTGCAGGCAGTATGCAAATTTGTGTAGAACTGTCCAAAGGGTGGTCCATCATGAGCAATTGGTCCTGGGCTTTCTTTAATGTGCGATCCTTAGGCCTCTTTCACACGGGTGTTGCGATTTTTGCCTGCCCACATCACAGCTAAAACTCCTGTTCTCTCACCTGTTCAGGCCGGGGGGAGAGACCATAGCGCTGCAAAGGACTCTCCTCCTCCCCTTGCCGGCTGATAGCGCCAATAGAAGCTGCCCTAATTGCCTATGGGAGCTGCCGGCAAGGGGAGGGGGAGGGACTCCAGCAGTGCTTGCTGTGCTAAATTCCCTCCCTCCCCAGCCTATGGGAGATGCCAGCAAGAGGCGGGGGAGAGACTTTAGCAACGCGAGCTGCTGCTTAACTCCCCCCCTCTTCCCTTTTCCGGCAGCTCCCATAGGCTCCCACAGGAGGCTATGGGAATGGCTGGCATATTCCGGCAAAACACAGGACAAGTTCTATCTTTTCCGGCGGTGCATAAAAGCGTCCGCCTAGAATATGCACCGTATGCGCTATCTTTTACGGACAGACGATTTTACGCACCAGAAAATCGCCTATCTGAACAAATGCATTGGAGTCCAATGCTTCAGATGGTCGCGATCTTCGGCCGGCGTTTTATCGCGGCAAAATAGCCTTGATACAACACTCGTGTGAAAGAGGCCTTGATGGGGCTCTAGTGTCATACTTGAGCTGTCAATCAAGGGGAAGAGTTGCAGATCATCCTTTAACGAGGTTGTGCTAAGTTATAAAGGGAATATAGGATAATTTTCTGATTAGTGTGGGTCTGACCGCTGGAACCCCACCGATCCTGAGAATGCGGGTCAAGTAGGTTCTTGCATGAATGGAGCAGCAGTCGAGCATGTGTGCTGCCGCTTCGCTCAATGGGAACCTCTGAAATTGCCAAGTACAAGCAATCTCCAGCACACCCACTGAAATGCCTGTATTATTAGTGAGTGTGTTATATTATTTAACGTCCGTTCTCCTCACTGAGGAATCAGCTTAGTTCTAGTGAGGTACATTCACAGTGTAGGAACAGACTGTCAGTGGGTTATTTGCCGTCATTTCAATGAAAAGTAGGTAATCACCGTCATTTCCTGCTCGAATCTTCGGAAGATCTGCTCTCTCTGTTGCAACAATTTGTTACTGAGGATCTGCTGCGCTCTCTGTTCCTCTTTCTGTAGCAGCCGGAGTTCCCGCAGTTCTTGTCGCCTACAGGAAAACAAAAGCAATGAATCAAAGACTATCCGCCAGGAAACCGGCCCACTTTAGAATCGCTGCCAAATACTGCACAATTTCCTCCTCTTTGTCAGATCAGGCAGGCTGCTATTTTTTCTTCCAATTAAGCAATTTAAAGAGACAGAAGCAAGAAACTGTCAGTTAAGCCACAAGATTACAACACTTACTACGTGCTCCAATATAGGGTATCGTACAAGCGTCAGCCAATCACAGCCAGCGCTTCCAGGAGGCAGGGAATTTTGAATTCCCGGCCAGAAGAGGAGAAGATGCGGCTGGGCTGACAGCGCGGGACAGGTGACGTATGCGTGTTTTGTTTTTTTTTCTTCTTCAGCCACAGCTTATTTTCGGGGAAGGGCTTATAGTTCAAGCCTCCCCCGAAAAACCTTGTATGTGGTGCTACAAAGTAGCGCGACTTTGTAGCACCATATGCGACTTTGTAGCGCTACAAAGTTGCGGTATCATCGCGATAAGTCACGGCGATGTCGCACGGACCAACGATGCAATATCACCCGGACCAGCGATGCCGTGTCGCCTGTGTGAACGAGGCCTAACAAACACTTAAAGTGGTTTTCCCACTAAAGACAGTAATTTGCACTAGATAAATATCCGAGACAGGGGGTAAGAGGGCACAGACATGTTGGGATTAATAGCATTTAGATAACTAGCAGGGAGGGATGACCATAACAGTAAGTAATTAGTCCAGTGTCAAGGAATGTAAAATCTCTCCTTCAGACCTGCAAACAAGGTGGAACAATACCTCTGCAGCGCCACCTATTGAATGGTAGCATTCCCTCAAATCAAGTATGAGTTTTTACCATGTTTGTAAAGCAATGATTGGGAATAGCACTCCTTCTGGGTGCTTTCCTTGGGGAGAGACAATGCTATTCCCCGACCCACTCACCCCACCAGTGTCTCCACATACCCCCTGGGTGCTCTCCTTAAGGATACCCAACTTGACCGCCTTCAGACCTTTCATATTCTACACTGATGCAAGAACCCCACTCTGAGGTTCATTCCATTCTTGAGGGTATCAAAAATGGCCATTAATTCATACTCCCAAATTCTTCTGTGATGCTGCGACTTGAAGTTGCCCTTCAGTAGGATAACTCTCATCTACTCTATGTTGTGTCCTTGAGCACAAAAATAGACAGGTGTGAAGGAGAGATTTAATATTCCTTACCTTGAATCCCAAGTGATCAGACATTTATCACCTATCCTGTAGGCAGTTTCCCACCCATGTGTGTAGGTAGCCCTAAGCCTATTCTAGGTGACGGAGTATAGGAGGTATAGAGTACTAGGCATGATCAGTCTTTTATACGAGTATGAAACTAAATACAATTGAGCAAGACGTAATCTCAAATGCAACATAGTCTTGTGACGACCAGGAACAAAACAGTTTTCTTAAGTACCTACCTGAGGAACCTCATCTCTTCACTTTTAGCATCGTTATCAGTCACGATCTTAGATGTTGTGACACTCACTTCCACACCGTCTACAATGAACTTACGGGTCTTCTTCAGCGTCTTTTTCTGCCTTCTTGTATCCTAGTTAACAAGTTACAAAGTGAGAACTGCTGCCAAAAAGCAACACGGATATTAAAGCGTGAACGGTCTCCAACATTGGTACATAAGAAGGTGAAGAGACAGCTGGTACATAGAGTATGCTCCCCAGCAACACACAGTGGTAACCTTCCAAGGTGAGGCAGGAATTATACACTGCCACCATGGAATCTGAACCTTGATCCCATAGCAAAGTCCACAGAAAAAGAATGATCGTAGCAGCATATATAGGGCGAGCATACACAGGCGAATATACTGCGCGTAAAAACGTAGCAGCATAAAAAATGGAACATACGCAACCGAAATACGGTCCCGGCGATTATACCAGTGGGTAAAAAGGAGCTTAAAGAATTTTAGCAGTATCCAACGCTGCGAAAACTTACAGCTGCCTCTATATAGGCATTAGAAGGCATCCCGAGGATACTATGTGATGAGGCTCTATGTAACAACATTGATGGGTGCTGTGGCAACCTTTAACCATGTGATGAGGCTCAGTTGGACACTAACATCGCGATGATGTGGGTACAAGATGACAGAAATCCTCCTTACACATAAACATGATTTGCTGAATGGGTTGGATTGCCAAATATCGCGTGACGACGGCTGAAGAGTTCGCGCATGCACAATTCACAACACTGGATGCCGCGAATGGGAACAAGACATCAGGATAATGTGGCTATATTCACGCATGTGCAGATGGAGGCGCCAATGAGATTTGTTAGAGAGCTGGCTTTTGCAGAGGATGGTATCTGGATCCGGAACTACTCTGGGCTCACATGAATGGTATTTATGTGTTAATTACGGTTGCCTGGGCTGTATTTGCTACACCTGCGTGGGTTGTTTCATCCGGGGGAATGTCTTAAGGGGGATTGGTTTATGGCTGTATGTCTTTTACTATTTCAGGGCTTATTCACACAAGCGTATATCAGCTGGCCGTGAAAACGGCTTTCCAATGCATCAGATCACACAAGCGTTTTCCCGCGACGTAGAAGTGCCTGGACGGCAAATATAGCGCCGGGCGCTTTTACACCGGGCAGCAAAGATAGTCCTGGAACTATCTTTGTACCCGGAATACGTTGGCCGCTGCATAGGCTCCTATGGGAGCCAATGACAGCGGCTGGAAAAGGGAGGGAGTTTAGCAGTGTGACTACTAAACTCCTTCCCCCTTCTCTCCTTCCCTCCGGCTGTTTGCAACGGGAGGGGGAGGGGCAGAGCTAAGCTCTGCCCTCCCCTCCCATTGCAAACAGCTGGAGAAAAGGAAAGATGGGGTTAGCCGGTGAGGAGGAGGGAAGGGGAGGCAGCAGCATTGTGGCCTCAGCGTATATGCGCCGGGCCTGTGCTGTCTGAATTGGCGCACAAACGTTAGATTTGTGCACACGTTCATGCGTTTTTACGGCGCCGGCGGGCACACGCATGTAAAAACGCCTACGCTCATGGGAGAGAGTCCTAAGGCTGAGACAGTATTGTAGTGTTTAAGCTTGATTAAGACCCTGCGTGGTCGAAACGTTGCATTTTAATTTTTGGCATGAAGGAATTAAATTAGTTAAACTTTTGCACCTTACATATGCAGCCACGATCATTACTTTTCTGGAGACAGCTGGTACAGTCTTTAAAGGTGTTTTCCCACTAATGACATTTATTCCCTATCTGCTAGATAGGAGATAAATGACCGACCACTAGAGATCTGACTGTTGGGACCCCCAGTATTCCCAAGATCTGCGTATCCCGTGAGAATGGAACAGTCATGCGCATGCGTGACCACCTCTCCATTCCCTTCTATGAGACGAAGGAATATTGCTGAGCATTGATCTTCTTCTGTCTCATAGAAGTAAATGGAGCAGTTCTCATGGAGAATTCAGGGCGCACAGATCTCGGCATTGCTGAGTGTCCCACAGCGATCAAAAATGTATTCCCTATCCAGTAGAGAAGGTGTAAATGTCATTAGTGGGAAATCCCTCTTCATTAGTAATATAGGCAATAAATGAAACTTTACCTGTACTGAAATAGAGCCGGACTCCTTACTCTTGGTCAGGAAGCTGGATATAGACAAGTCCATGCTTCCACTGTCAACTGTGGATCCCGTTCCCGAATCTGAATCAGCATCCTTTGGAATTTCACCCTCTCCTGAAGAAGAGGTTTCTGTCTTTGTTTTGTCCTTCTCTTCCCCTTCTACAGAGATAACACTGATACTGGGCACGTTGGTTTGAGGTTCCTTCTCTGAGGTGGTAGCGGCATTGTCCTGAGGTTGACTTTGCGTTGGTTCTTTACCATGCTCAGAAACTTCCTTTTTGGAGTCAGGAAGAACTTGGGTGTCATTCTCAGGTTTCTTATCTTCTACCACCTCCGATGGTGGAATCACGAGTACTTCATCTTTAGCGATATGATTGACTTGATCAGTGGCTTCTGGTAACTGCTTATCTTCATTGACAGATGTGGTGCCATCATCTGATGCACTTTCCTTCTTTTCCTGGCTGCCATCGTCTACAGGAGGACCTTCATAAGATTCTGGTTTCACACTAGACTCCCGTTCAGTATCCTTTACACATTCTGATATTTTGGGACCTTCGGAAATCTCCTCACTTAAAACATTTGCGTTTGCTATTAAATCAGATATTTCAGCAACTGATTCTTCACGTACACCATTTTCTTGTACTTGTGTTTCTGACTTTTCTTTTGGCGCCTCTACATCCTCCACCTGAGGAAGTTCATCCTTGGTCTCAGGAATCATGCCCTCTCCTTCACATACAGTATCGGATTTCTTGCTTTCCTCTTTATTTTCAATCTCTTTATCAGGTACTTCTAAAACTTCGTCTTTAACTTCGGATGGAAGTTCGTTTACCTTCTCTTCTGGCTTCGCCTCAGCCTCATTTTCTAGGACCGAGGACACTTCTGTTGGCTGTTTATGGTCAGTAGATGGTTCTAACACTGGTACACCAGCCACATCTTTCTGTTCTGGCTGCGCCTCAGCCTCGTTTTCTAGGACCGAGGACACTTCTGTTGGCTGTTTATGGTCAGTAGGGTGTTCTAACACTGGTACACCAGCTACATCTTTCTGTTCTGGCTTCTTCTCAGACTCGTTTTCTTGGGCCAAGGATACTTCTGTTGGCTGTTTATGGTCAGTAGATGGTTCTAACACTGGTACACCAGCCACATCTTTCTGTTCTGGCTTCTCCTCAACCTCGTTTTCTGGGACTATGGACTCTTGTATTGGTTGTTTAAGGTGAATAGATGGCTCCAACACTGATATACCAGCCTCATCTTTATGTTCTGGTATAACTGGCTTGTCAACACTTGGAACTTCAATGTCTTTTTTGGGGACATGTGGACTAGGAGGTTTCTTGACCTCCGGAGGTTGCTCAACTTTCTCCTTCTTGGGTTCCTGTTCAGAGACTTTATTTTCTACTGAAGGAGGCACAACTGTTTCAGAAACAGGTTCAAGAATTGAGGTATTCTGTGAAAGTTTGTCCTCTTCTAAGCTAGCAATGCTGAGGTCTGAGGAAGCCCTCTTACTGTCTGGAACAGGCTGATGGAAGAAAATGAGATTTAGAAATATTTTATTGTAGTACGATGTAAACTACATCCTTACAGAAAAGGAACAGCAGCACAAGATTCAATGTGAGAAGTAGGGTGTGAGCCCAAGCAATACCTTCTCATTGAGGAGCCTCAATTTAAAAGCCCCACCTCAAAAAATTCCTGCAAAATAACAAAATTACTCAGTCATAAAAGACCCTATAGTGGAGATGAAATGTTGCTGCATGGATTAATTTATTTGTATCACACATCAGTGTTGCCTATTTCTTCTATGCAGTTCTGAGCAGCCTCAGATTACTCACGTTACTTAACTGAAGACAGGGCTGGGGCAAGGAAGTAGTTCAGGACTGAGATCAAGACATTCTTGGTCTATGCCGGATTATTTGAACATATAGATGAAGAACCCCTCGAATGTAACGGTTAGTTATATGGGCTTCATAGTAATTAAAATGTAAACTTAGGAAGAATCCTGAGGACATGGCGATAGTGAACTCACGAAGAGAGTTAAAGAGGGGCTGGACGCCTTTCTTGAGCATTACAACATTACATGTCTATCACCGATTACTTTAGAAGGGTCGGTGATCCGGGGATTAACCTGACTGCCAGATTGGAGTTGCGAAAGAATTTTTGCCCCTGAAATGAGGAAAATTGGCTTCTACCTCATTAGTAGAGATGAGCGAGCGTACTCACTAAGGCAAACTACTCAAGCGAGTAGTGCCTTATGCGAGTACCTGCCCGCTCGTCTCTAAAGATTCGGGTGTCGGCGGGAAGCAGCGGGGGAGAGGATCTCTCTCTCACTCTCTCCCCCCTGCTCACTGCTGCAACTCACCACTCTCCCCGCCGGCACCCAAATCTTTAGAGGCAAGCGGGCAGGTACTTGCATAAGGCACCACTCGCACTACTCATTAGGTTTTTTGCTTTCCTTTGGACCAACATTAGAGGGTAACGTACTAACCCAGATGGAGATATGCCTTTTTTTAAGCCTTGCACACTATCTTACTATGTTACTATGAGTCTTTAAAGACACTTTAAAAAGTCTTACAGGCTGAAAAGACATCTTGAAAACAGGATGACAATAGGAGGTTCCGGTTGGGATCATCCCATCAGGTCGGCTATCCCAGATTTTGGCTAGGAAAGGATTGATCATAGGGCCAGAATAGAGATAGTCTAACCCCCCTTTCAGTTTATGTATAATACATACAGCGTCATGGGGCATTTTTAATTGTTATAACAAAGGTTAAGTTTTAATGTTAGTCTTTCTTGGAAAACTCGTTAGGTTCTGACTTCCATATATATTGTTATTGTCACTCTGTGATTAATCATAGAGGCCACTTGCCTAATCAAAATACTAATAACCACCTGTCCGTGAGTGAGTTACATGCTTAGCCCCCTGATCACGTGACGCTGATGTCATCACAGGTCCGAAAGCATAAAACATGCAGAGCCTGACAGCAGCCATGTGCTTACAGGACCTGTGATGTCATCAACATGTGATCAGTCACCTGGGCTCTGATCTCCGCCCCTGATGACATTACAATGACATCATAACAGGTCCTTCACTTTATTAAAAACCTGCAGAGCCAGACAGCAGCCATGTGCTTACAGGACTTGTGAGGATATTACCAGCCTGTGATCAGTCACCTGTGTGGGAGGAGTCTGGGGTCACAGGACCAGGTGGTGATAAGTGTGTGCAGGACTCTGTTGTGCTGGTTGTAATTCCTATTGTATGGGATGAAGAATTTATGTAGCAGAGTTGTATGTGATGTACATGAAGCAGAGCTATGTGTGTGAGGCGTGCATGTAGCAGAGCTGTGTGGTGCATTGC
Organism: Eleutherodactylus coqui; assembly: GCF_035609145.1. Lineage (NCBI taxonomy): Eukaryota > Metazoa > Chordata > Amphibia > Anura > Eleutherodactylidae > Eleutherodactylus > Eleutherodactylus coqui. The sequence goes on from NC_089840.1 coordinate 250,121,047, forward strand.
GCCACCAGAAACGCTAGTAATATAATTTCCTAAGAATTACTAGTAGGGCATATAGACAGGGGTTGTCTTCATGAGCAAACAACTTAAATATAATGCACACGGCATCAGAGTGTATTCACATGTGATGGATTTGCTGAAGATTGTCTGCAGCAACATTCACCTCTATCTGCACCAAATAGTGCAAATTTTGATATGGACTTCTGGATTTTTCCGTGGCACAAAATCTGTAGCAAATCCACCACGTGTGAACACTCCTTTATAAAAGGTTTTTATATTACATGTAATTAATAAAATCACCATATTATGAATTATAACACACATGCATTTGTATATTACTATTGTATTATATGTCGAAAGTTGCTTAAAAAAAAAAATAAGACTCCATGGTGCAGCTGAAGCAATGCCTTGCATGGGTGAATGAAGCGCCTTATTCCTTCACACTTGGAGGGCTGCCCAAATCTATTTAACACAGTCTACTTGTGTCAGTGAATCATCTGCCCATTCTTAAGCGAGTTGTTCAGAACTTTCCTTGAGCCAAAACTTAGAAATGGGCTTCAGTACCAAGCACAGCCTCTCCCGTATCCGAAGCTCTCTGCCAGGATTAACAATGAAGGGGCGCTGTGCCTGAAGTGGCGATCATGGCCCCTTTGTTCTGCTGATCAGTAAGTGTTTCACGATCATACATTGATGGCTTATCCTCAGGAACTGCCATCAATTTACAGACCCAGAAAATCTCCCTAAAGGTTGTTCTAAAAAGGGCCTTTTAAAAAGCCCAATGATCGGGCAAAAACATTCATTAGCCTGATCATCAGAACATGTGAAAGTGCTGACAATCACCCAACAAATGGGCAAACCCTCATTTCGTGATCACATCTTTCAAGCAGCATAAAAAGTCATTGTTGCCAGTGGCACACCTCCCCATGTGAATGGGGGATGTGCTGCTGGCAGCAATGAAACAGTATGTGACAACCGCTCATGTCCCATACTGTCTGAATCTGCCCATTTGAAGACCGAGTAAAGGAGTACTGATTGTGTTAATCGGCGTTCAGTACGCATGCCAGGTCTTGCCATAAAAAAAGAGCCTAATGGTGCTTTTATACTAGTCAAGAATTGGGTTGCTGTAATGAGCACCTATCAATGAAGCATGTCATTTGGAGCTCACACAAGACAGAGGATTATCTGTAAGGAGAAGAACAATTGTTACCATGAAGATCCGTTACCACTGGTTAGCTGCACATCTCCCTGTACACACTGGGGGATGTGCAGCCAACGAGCGAGTGGTTTTATGCTTGCTAAAAAGCCACAATCAGCTGACAAGCAAGCATTTGCTTGTTTGTCCGGCTGCACACAAACGAGCCAGAGTCCGCAGCAGAATCCGGATTTAAAAGCGGCCAGCGACCCCCGTGTGCTTCCTCTTTCTGTATTGTGGATGACTACGGACGCTTCCTGTTGGTCATGCGCAGTACAGATTTTTAAAATATTTGATTTTCCAGCACCGTTACTAGGCGATGATGTAGGTACCCTCAGTCTATCCGCAATGTCAATGGAAGCCGTCTGAGCGGTTTCTGCACAAAAATAGAGAATGCTGCAAATTTAAATCACTTGCGGAAATCGCAATAATTTTCCACTCATCAGAGCGGACATGCGAATGTTCTATGTTTTCAATAGGCGCGAAATACCGCATATCGTCCGCACGGGTGGCAATCGCAGATTCCCCAACTGAAATCCGATCGCGTGAAGCCGGCCTTTGTCGGCTGAGTGTTGGCCCTTTTACACAGTCTGATGATGCCGCTGATACATGTATTTAATTCCGCAGATATGTTTATCTTTACATGAATGACTCTACAGTTAATAAAAAGTGAAACGGTAAATAGATTTTTGTCCTGAGTCATTAGTTTTCTGAATTGTCAAGTATTTACTTAAGGATTAGGTTGTGCACTTATAGATTACACAAAGTTTTATTAGGAAGTTTTCGACAGTAGCTCGACTGTTTGCGCACTTCACTTTTCCCTCCTAAGGAGTGCCACTGACTAATGAAGACGTGAGACTCCTCATTAATAAGTAAAGGATGGCAGCATCAAGGTGTAGTAGAAAAATAGAGAACTCTTTATTCTCCCATGATGAACAGGTGACGTTTTGGTCCAATATAGGGCCTTTGTCAAGCTTGCCATCCTTTACTCATTATTGATATTTGATACAGAATTGGTCTTATCAGTGGACGGCTGTTGCATCTCCTACCAGAATCCAACCACAGGTGTGGGCTTATTTATTTGTGCTGCTAGCAACTTGCTATATGTGAGGCTCCTCATTCTCACCATTGATGATGCCTGAGTCATTAGTGCCATAAAACCTATTTGGAAAATCAGTAATCTAACTAGAAACTTATTCAACCTCATCCACAAAATATAAACTAACCAGATTGCTCTCAGACTCGTCATCTTCTTCAAACTCTTTACTTTCTTCCACTTCCTCCAAAACTTCAGCCTTGGCCTCTGCGATCAGATCTCGCACTGGTTTGTTGCTGTGGACCACCGTTACAAATGGGTGCTGTAGGGAGAGAATTTTCAACCTTTATAGTCTATTAATATATGAGATTGTGTGGTTTCAAAAAAATTTTGCAGCCAAGTCTGTATTACCTGCAGCAACTGAGGTGTGGTCCACCGGGCATCGAGGTTCTTCTCCAAACATTTTCTCAAAAAATCACTAAAATCCCTTGACCTAAAGGAAACACATTTGACATAGGTTATCTCAGTCCAGTGATACTTGGGTTCTCTTCTTGAGCATTTCTTTTCATCCTAAATGAATGTATTTTGGTCATTTTTGCAGTAGGGTTTAATTAAAAAGTTTGCCCCATTTGCAGCTTTTACATATCACTGTAAGCAGGGTGTAGTCAAAAGGACGGATCCGGCGCTACATCTCAATCCTGGTGTCATATATTGAAATAACAATGGCGTACTTGAATAGGAAGACATGCGTGTACTACATGATGGCGCACAGGCCCAAAAACATAGATTTCAGTTTTGTGCTGTGGCCCCTGTAGAGAGTAAAACCAATGGCAAAGTTGAATATTTAGCATGTGAGAAGCAGAAATCCGCTTTCCGCTTCTCTCCAAGTCCTGTAGGACCGCTGCTATGACTGAAGTAAGGAAACCTACTCTAAGTGGCCTCCTTCTGGTAAGATAGGGGCAGACTATCCGGGAAGTCGTCCGCTGGTGTCTGCAGGAGATTTAGGTACTGCTTTGCGTGAAGATTCCCTGGAATAAACACGGGTCCAACAATGCGATTGTGTCAAATTTCAACTCACAGGCTTTCGCTGAAATGTGCGCTGTCTTCTGATCGGGTCGTACTCTTACTAGTAATTTGCATTGCATGTGCACTGAATCGGTTCTTCTCTGGTCCTGCAATGATGGCATCAGTCCTGGACTCCTCTGCCAAACAGCTCCATGCATGTATTGTAGCAGAAGGACGCCACTTAGAGTACGCTGACGTTACTTCAGTTATAGCAGTGGTCTCATGGGACGCGGAAAGCTGATTTCTGCTTCTCACATGCTAATCCAACTTGCACTTGGGTTTACTCTCTATCTCTTACAGGGGCAACAACAAAGTTGAAATCCATATTCCGGGGCCCTAGCGGCCTGTACGCCATACCATCATGTAGCGCATCCATGCCTTGCTATTCATCTACACTACTGTTATTTCAATATAGGACCCCAGCAATGAGATCTAGCGCTGGGTCCGTCTTTTTGACTACACCCCGTACATTATTGCAGAAAACAATAAGGGCTTTTCTAGTTCTGGCAGTTCTTTCTGATCTTAATGGCTTTCTCAACACTTGGGAATGTGAGAAAAAGCGATTTGCATAAATAAAAAGTGAATGGCTTTCAGGAAGTTGGAACGCAGCCCTCCGTCCAGGGAGAAGAAGCGTTCTCCGGAATACAAATCCTGTAAGCTCCCCGTGCCGCGTGAAGGAAGCTTCATAGTCGCTTATGTGATTCTTTTTAAGTGAAATTCTGGCCAAATTTTTTTACAATGAGTAAAATGCACACACTGAGGTCATCTAACATATCCTGGCTGGGACATATCTTACTCTGATGCCCCAAAAGTAGGTTTAGAAGATGCTTTGTACACTACAGGTCTATAGCTACACCTGCAACAGTAGCTGCATGTTACTGAGATGAAAGGAAGCAGGAGGCGGGCAGAGCAGGAAGTCAGTGTGGTATCGTTTTAGCCAATAGTTGCAGAGCAGGAAGTCAGTGTGCTGTAGTTTCAGCCAATAGCTGTAGAGCAGGAAGTCAGTGTGCTGCAGTTTCAGCCAATAACTGTAGAGCAGGAAGTCAGTGTGCTGCAGTTTCAGCCAATAGCTGTAGAGCAGGAAGTTAGTGTGCTGTAGTTTCAGCCAATAACTGTAGAGCAGGAAGTTAGTGTGCTGTAGTTTCAGCCAATAGCTGTAGAGCCGGAAGTCAGTGTGCTACCGTGTCAGCCAATAGCTGTAGAGCCGGAAGTCAGTGTGCTGTCGTGTCAGCCAATAGCTGTAGAGCAGGAAGTCAGTGTGCTGTGGTGTCAGCCAATAGCTGTAGAGCAGGAAGTCCGTGGGCTGTAGTTTCAGCCATTAGCTGTAGAGCAGGAAGTCAGTGTGCTGTCATGTCAGCCAATAGCTGTAGAGCAGAAAGTGATCTTCTGTACAGCAACTTCTTCTGTACAGCTCAGTGACCTGCAGAAATATTTACTATTGCCTGCGGTTTTAAGAACATATACTATACAGAGCGCACTAAAAAACGGCATTTGAAGGTCAATAGTGAGAGAGATAATCTCCGGGGTATGTTAAAGGACCCTTGTAGGTGCATTTTTATTAAAGGGGTTATTTGTGGAGGAAAAAACTTACCGGATCCAGTTTGAATCCAGCGATGTCAGTACCTCCCCTTATAGCCCAGTTTTGACAGGGGGTCACGTGGTATGTTTTCACAGAAAAGGTGGATGGCTTAAAGGGTTATCCCAAAACAAAAACCAAAACGCTGGAGGTCTCAGCACTGAGACCTCCACCAATACCAAGAACGGTAGTCCCGTTTCTCCCCTCCTCACTGCGGAATCCCTGCACCCCCCGCAGTGAAGAGACTGAACGGAGTATCGGTCATGCAAGTGTGTTGCTGCTCCATTCAGCTTCAATGGGGCTAATGGTGATCGCCAAGTGCTTGTACTGAATTATTCTAATCAGCCCTATTGACATGAATCAAGAAGCTCTGCGTAAACATGACTTCCTCAGTGTTGGGATTGGGTGGTAAGCAGACGTGCCGGCACCACTTGATCTGAACTGGATCCGTTTTTCCTACCCTAAATAACCCCTTTAATCATACAAATATGCCTGACGTTTCACTTTAAAGTTCTTAGTCCATAAATCTATGAATTGTGTGCCATGTGACAACAAGCACTAAGTCACAGTAATCATTATATAGGTTTCTTCGATTTCCCTTCTCGAATCCTAGCCTTGATGCCATCAGTTTGTCCCGGGTCTAGCACAAGGTCTTGAAGTGCTACACACCCCTGCTGTATGCTCTTCCACAATGGAATGACAGATGTTTATGGCAGAAGAGACTTACCATCTTGATGGCTGTGCTAATGTTGGAGGCTCTGATTTTGCAATCTTCAACAAGACACGCATAGGATTTAATTCGTGATGAGGGGGCTCGATCTGAGCCATCTCGATTAAAGTAACGCCGAGAGACCAAACGTCAGCTTTAAAGTCATATGGCCTGTCCTTAGACGTCTCACACATCACCACTTCTGGAGCCATCCTATGGAACAACGAAAGAAGAGGAGATGCAATACAACAAACTACTGAAATAACAAACTGCAAGAGTATTTGTTGCAAAAGTACAATGCATCCGAATAGAGTTTACAAAATTGGGACATTTATGGCATAAATATCTTATAGATGTCAGTCTCCACTCTTGGACCCAGCACCTATGTGGAGAGCAGCTGGTAAGGTAGGCAATGGAGGCACATTGGGGCAGAGAAGACAACGCAAGTGCGCAGCTCTCTCCATTCACTTCTATAGAGCTATGAAAACAGCCGAACACATAAGCTGCCTCGTCTCCATTAATTTTCCACCTTGATGCATTGGCCGGTGGAGCAATTCATCTTGGCACAGGTAGAGGGCAGTACAAAATATATAGTGCCACATTGTACTGTAGAGAGGTGTTACTGGACAGCCAATCAGTGTGTGCACTTCAGCAATACAAGGGTTTACCATTAAATGCCCCATCCTGATTGGCTGAAAGTTCCAACAAAGTGCACAAGCAGGAGATCTGGACTCTCTAGGACATTGTATAAGGGGTTCAAGTTACAATGTCCCAGGAAAGACTGATGTATGCTGAGAATATTATATCCCGAGGCCAGTGTAACTTCAGCGATCGCTGTACTGTGACACACAGAAGTAATTAAATCATACAGTACACATACCAGTATGGAGTGCCAATGAAGGAGTCTCTTCTCTGTAACGTCCGAGTGTTTTTAGCAGATACGCCAAAGTCAGCTGCAAAGGAAACACATAAGCATCGTATGACACCTTCATCACATAAGAAACGGTTTCAAAGGTTCTTCGGTAAAACTGGAATATGAACCAAATCCATAAGACATTTAGGACAGCGTTGGGTCAGGAGAACTTTGGTTTCCATTGTGGCCCCAGGACTGTAACACACAACGTACCACTCTATGCCAGTTCCTGAGTCTAGTCCATGGAAACCAAAGTCTATTCAAACCATCGTAGACCAAGTAGGCCACTGTGGCCGATTAAACGAAAGTGCCAAAAACAGTGATAAATAATAATTTGGCTGAATTGACTGTGCTGGATAAATAATGTATTATTTTATAGGATGGGTTGTTGTGGATGTGGTGATACCAATTTTGTGTAGTTCTTTTTTTTCAATTTCTAAGACATTGTCTAAGGGGAATATACATATTTTTTCTTTAAAAATGTTCAGATGCCGCAGTCAGCAATGAACAAATGCTCATCTGGCCACTCACTTTTGTGAGAGAAAAAAGACCCCCATGTGTGACAATTAGAGAGCAAATATGTTCTCCGGTTGATAATAGGGTGGGGTGATAACATGAACAAAAGTTCATATCACCCCTCTCCTGGGACAGGTAGGAAAGTCCCAGATTGTTCTTTGCTACCTGTGCCTCCCCTACTGCACACAGACATGACAGCTGTAACGTCATCATTCCTGACCCCACTTCAAACGGCTGTAGCTCCACTTCTACCAGTGCTACCGATATGTTTTTGTGTCATCCCAAGTAGCTCTATTCATCCAATACTGTAATGTCCTTTACCTGCAGGGCACAGCTTGGGGCATCTGTAAGGTTAAGTTTCATTCATACAAGACTGGGACAAGTCATTTAAATGGCCCATGCAGGAAAGTTTACAGGCATGTCAGGATTATAGAAAATTCATGGTGTCTAAAAACAACCTAAAATCTGCAGAGGAGATCCAATAACCGAGAGAGCAAAATGTATTCCACAAATGGAGAGTTTTGTGTATAACAGAATCATAGACTGGTATAGTTGGAAGGGACCTCCAGGGTCATCGGGTCCAACCCCCTGCACAGTGCAGGATTCACTAAGTCATCCCAGACAGATATTTGTCCAGCCTTTGTTCGAACACTTCCATTGAAGGAGAACTCACCACCTCCAATGGTAACCTGTTCAACTCATTAAACACCCTCTGTCAGAAAGTTTTTTCTAATTTCTAATTTGTGTCTCCTACACTGGTGCGTCTTCATTGAAAGATCATCAAGAAATAGAAAAAAAGACTCAATATGACAGACGTGTAATGCGTCCTATGATGAGCACTCACCCAGCTTGACATCCCCGTCGAGGGTCAGGAGTATGTTTCCCGCTTTAAGATCTCGGTGGATAATTTTGTTATCGTGTAAATAAACTAGGGCTTCCAAGGTCTGCTTACACACCACACGGATCTGAGGCTCTGTCAATGGGCGCTCCAGCTCTGCGGGCAGAAAGACAATACAACCATGTATAAACCACTTGGAATGAAGCCATCGGAACAATTAAGGAGACGTCTGGTTTAGAAAACCCATTTTATATACTCTCTTACAGAATCCCAAGTTAATCAAGAGAGATCCCCCACTGAGAGGAGCGCATCTACAAAGAAGGTCTCCCACTCTGCCGAACATTACTCCTCTATGTATTAAATGGAAAGACCACCGGTTTTCATAAATGTAGATTTTTATTAAAGAGGGTGTCTAGTTGAATCTGTTAAGATTGATCATCCATAGTAGATCAGCGGGGGTCTGTCACCTGGGAGCCCAACTGATCAGCTGTTCTCCAGGCTGATTGTGCACCGAGATGATTTCTGCAGAAAGAAAATAGCTCTGTTCCCACTGCAATGGCTCGCTTTGGTATTACAAGCAAAGTTTCCATTCACCTTAAAGGGAAGGCGTCATAAAAAAATGTTTTTTTCTTATTTTTTTCGTTTTTAGTCATGATCTAGATCATTTAAAAAAATCTTAAAATCCTGCAGTTTTTACACTGATCACTAAGCCAAATTCTACACTGACACTTCCTGATCTGTGGGAGAAAACTTTTCAGCAGTCATCTCACTAACATCACAGGCAGGATTACACTAAGAGGTAACATCTATATGTAGATAATACAAGATCCGCCATTCACAATAGGTGATCAGCTGTGACTATCTATTCCCCTCCCTGTAGGTCACAGAGCCTGTCTAGAACAGTCCCCATTACAAGAAAATGGGTCCCTCCTGTCCATTGTATGAATAGCCCATGAAGCTGATGTAAGGCATTTTTTAAATGCTCTAACAGCAGTTAAAAGCAGCTTAGGCACGATGGTTGACCCCACAGAGTGTGAGATTAAAAAAAATAAGTCTGGGTTTTTTTTGCCAGTATTTCATGCTCCTGACCTGTGTCTGGTGTTACAGCTCTGTCTCGATGAAGTGAAATAGATGGGGGTGCAATACCACACAGTGGCCATGAGTAAGAGAGGCACTGTTTGGGTCAGCGCTTTAACCCTTTCCAATCCAATTTGCATCTTGGTTTTCCTAGGAGGCTTACTCTTTTACTGCCATTATACAACGGTGCTATCTGCTGGCTAAAGCCAGTATTGCATGACGTGACACGCTGGATAGGCTCCGACAGCAGAGAGGCTGGCAATATACAGTAAGAGAACCCCGACGGACGTCTTCCAACATCGGAGCTGTACAGCCTTAAATCATAATGTCTTCAGACGTCAGACAGTGGATTGGAAAGGGTTAATACCAGAGATGGCCCACGGTCAAGAGTAGAGCTGTTTGCGGAAATGACAAACAGTTTTATTCTAATCTCAGACAACCCCTTTAAATAGGGCAGAATGACTGGTCCAACGGGTCTGTTTTACATAAAAGGAGTTGTCCAGTCAGCGGATAAAATTACAAGTTTTCACCCATCCACTGATGGGTCTGACTGCTGGGACCCTCATCGATCCCGAGAATGGGGGATCTGTGTCTGCCTATTTCACAGTGCAGCATCCCTTCTCCCACTTCTGTAGTAGTTGCACATGGGCCACTGATAGCACACGCGGCAGCGGCTCCATTCATTCCAATGGTGCAAATAGATTGCTGAGCAAAGTGCTCAGCTATTTTCGTCAGCCCCGTCGAAATTAATGGAGGCAGGGTGCATGTGTGGCCATGGCTGCATTCATTTCAATGAGGGCAGACAGAGATAGCCGAGACAGCGCTCAAATATTTCCGTCAGTCCCATTAAAAAGTAGGGAGTGGCACCGCTCCATTTATTTTAATGAGCCTGACAAACAGCTATCAGTCTGTGAAATGGAGATGAATGGAGCCGCTATCATGCACGTGCGACCTGCCGACCATTCACAACTACACTACGGTAATGCGAGAAGGAATACTGCACGGTTAAGTAGAGAGGGCACGTGTCTGGGGATCGGTGAGGGTCCCAGTGGTCAGACCCCACCTGATCTATCAGTTTTAACCCATCCGGTAGATGGATAAAAACTTGTAATTTTAGCTACTGACCAGAATACTCCTTTAAGTAATATACAGAACCTTTAAGACTATAGAAGGTGATAAATCACTTTCTGGTGTTCTCCTTATAAAGAGAAGCTGCATCCAAGTCCCTCCATCCTACTGTACATATTCCATAATATAATGTACAGCAGACACAGAACAGCTTTCTGTGCAGAACAGCAAACACACTTCTACTGCATGAAGAAATGAAATTGACGGCATCATCACTTATCTCCAGGCTGAAGAACAACAGACCCCCGGATGCCACGTATGATGTTGCGCACATCTGTCTGTATTGTTATAGATCTGCCCACATACATGTCTTACTATTCAGATTTGCCTTGGGTTACTTTACACAGAACTACTATGTTTCAAATAGTTGTTTGATAGAGCTAATGTGACAGCTGTTGTACGTAAACATGGCCACCAACATGGTGAGGAGTGAGAATTCATTCACTAGTCACCTTGTTTCAGCTCACCTAAAAGTAGTCGCTGGTTGATTAATTAGCATCTGGTGTAAACAGGTAATTGCTGACCTCCAAACACGGGCCAACAACTTACTTCCCACTTTTTTTGAACATTATGTCCTCACTGGTTTCCAAAAGCACAGGAGTACATATGAATGATGCTCGACTGAATAGTCCCCGATGGTCTCTGAAAGAACACTCGCTGCTGCTTCCGGTCTTCGAAGATACTGCAATCTCTCGCTGTTCACTCAAAGACCGCTCACACAAAGTTATGTGGATTTAGTGGACTCTGCTACCAATGAGCGCGTGTTGGGAGGAAGCGGGGTAGGAATTTCAAGTACACGCCAACCAAAGCACTTCATGCCCCCTAATTAGCAACAATTTGTGTGTGTTAAAGCAGTGTTCCCCAACTCCAGTCCTCAGGGACCCCAACAGGTCATGTTTTCAGGATTTCCCCAGTATTGCACAGGTGATGTAATTATTGTTGGTGCCTCAGACATTGCCACCGGTGTTCTTACCATAGGAGATCCTGAAAACATGACCTGTTGGTGGGCCCTGAGGACTGGAGTTGGGGACCTCTGAGTTAAAGGACACGCAAAATAGTAGTTTGTAGACTTTAGCGACTATTTTGGGCAACTATTCTGATGACAGTTGTCACGTGCAAAACCATCATTACTCTAAAAAGGGTACTTACCGAGCATCACAGCGTCTACGGCTCCTCCAGCGCAGAACTCTATAAGAATCTGTGAAGAACACAAATACATGATTGGGTAAATCAGTCCGACATGCAGAGACGAAGTGTTACATCATGGAAATGGAGTGATGACACACGGATGACATATAGGGTTATTTTTTATATCTTTTTTCCCTGTTTTTTAGTGTTATTAGGGTAAAAAAAAAAAGAAAGGGACCTTTTTTAAATTATAGTTATCCATTTTTAAAAAGGAGTATATTTACGCTAAAATAAAAGTACAGGGATGGCTTCCTCATTTTGCTTCGGATGCTTCAATATATAATTTGTATAGCCTTGGATTACACGGCACATACGGCGATGGTTTTGGTTGGCGTCGGCTTTGGGTCATTTTCTTTCTTATGTATATATTTTTATTTTATTATTATTTTTCTTTACTTATTTTTGTAACTATTTTTTTTACCATCTATGTCTCCCATGACAAAATATAAGACCTCTGGGAGTCATTCACATGGGTTTTTTTTTTTGTATTTCACACGTTTCCACGTAGCCCCAGTTACAGGAAAAAACATCCCCTTGTAATGGCAATAGTCCCTAACAGAGCTGATCTGGGTCTGTTAGGACCCTGTAGCTCAGCTGTAACAGGGGTCACCCGCCGATCACATGATAACTGGGTCGCATAGCAGAACCAACACTTCCACTTTCATTCTTTAGTATATAGCGCTCATTGAGCGCTATGTCGTCTGGAAAGGAGAAGGCAGAAGCAGTTAAAAACAGATTCTCCCTTCTCCTCTGGGTCCTCAGCTGTGTCTGACAGATCTGACCTGATCTGTTCCTGCTTGATTGTAGGAGTAGAGGCTTTAATCCCGCATCATATTTTTGCTATCAGCCGGGAATAAAGCCCAGGACCAAGCACCGTAAATCTACCGTGTTTGGTCCATAAGGGATTAAATTATGGTACTCATAGATGGCGAGAGGTTGACTTTAAGTTACCCATGCACATTAGATACATTGTGGTGTATTCTGACGTTTCTTGCGGTAACCACTGACAGGTATGTTGCCAGTCTGACTATCCCCTCCGGCTGGTTTCAGAGGGGAACAAGGTTCGGGCAGGTTGGCATGTCCGACGTTTCCACTTTCCTATGAGAACTACAAAGGATTGGGCCCTCTGATTAGAGGGTCAGGATTTGGAGATGACCCGCTGACAGCAAGCTGCAGTAGGTGCTGTATTACCATAAGGTAAGACTGCACAGAGCAGTTCACCGGAGTGGCTGGAATTTCGCTACGATATACTGTGCAGTTGTCATATAGGACTCCTCATACGCGGCGCCACTTACCCAAAGGTTATTCTCAAAATAAAAAGCATCCAGCAGTTTAACAATATGCGGGTGATCGCAGGAGGCCAAAATATCGATCTCCACCATATAATCCTCGAGTTCATCTTCAGATTTGGTATCTATGACCTTGGCTGCAGCCAAAATACCGGTCTCCTTATTCTGGGCCTGAAAAATAAAAAAAAAGGCAGGTTATACGACACCGACAGGTACTGTACTACCATATAGAGCGAGGCTCAGAGGGGAGGAGTGCTGAGGTGTTTGTATAGTAAACCCAATGTTCTCCTCTACTGACCTACAGCCACTTACAAATCTAACCCATATTTAACCCCTTGTGACTAGCCTATTTTGTGTCGTAAGGACCAAGCGATTTTGATCAATGCATTGCAAGAGCCATAACTTCCTGATACAGTCATAGGAGGGCGTTTTTTGAGACACGTTGTATTTCCTAATGGCACCACTCTGGGGGCCATATAGTGTGTTGTAGAAATGATTACATTTTTGGGGCGCAAAGATGGAAAAAATGTCCAGAAATTCTGCCATTGTTTTTGGGTTTTGTTTTTAAAGCGCTCACGATTTGGCAAATATAATCTGATACCTTTCTTATCTGGATCAGCATGATAAATGCAATACTAAGTTTATATAGGTTTTTTTTTACATTTTTACTACTTTTGTACAATAAAAACAGATTTTTAAAGAAAAAAAACAAACTATTGAATCTTCATCACCGCGTTCTAAGACCCATAAAATTTTAATTTTTCTACATTAACATTTCTACAACTGAAAATCAAATTTGAAGTAGCTGCCACTAGGGGTCTCCCTTTCAGCACCTTTGCAATCCACTGCCTGTTGTTAGGCATTTTGCTTCTCTAGTAACAGGGACATGGGGACATTACTAGCTACTACATGCAACAGAGGGGCGGGCATTCAGATGCTGCTTTGTTGCTGATTGGAGCAGGGCTATGCAAGGCAGCTTGGTAAGTGTGGAAGTCCTGGCCAGTACAGTACTGGCAGAATGGTTGCATTAGGTCACACTCCCCATCTTACCTGTGGTGGATTGCAAACAACAGAAAAATAGGAAAATCTACCTGGAAAACGGAATTGCTAGAACTCAAATTGGGTACAAACAGCAGCAAAGCAGCGGCCAATGAAGACCTGGGCTGCTCATGAAATTTAAAAAACCTAAGGTATCTTTTCCACATGTCTGAAGGTTTAGCTTCTTTTTCTAACTGTTGGCTGAATGAGATAAAGATGCCCCCTTTATCTTAGACTGCAGCAAAGACCATTCTAATTGCTAATTCTAGACACAGACAGGATGCTGAGTTTTTCTATAGATATTAGAAGTAGAATACCCGTATCGAATGGTGATCAGATAAGATCACAATGTAACTAACAGGGTAATGAGTGGAAAAACGCTCAGCTGTTACTATTCAGTCCACTGAAATGACGCGATTGGTGAGCGAGTTCTCACTCGGTGTAATCAGGCAGTCGCTCATCTTTGAACTACTGCCTGTTCACAGTGAATGGAGACAGTGGTTGGAGGAGATCAGCGGAGCGCATCGCCTCCATTTACTAAACGACTATCACTCCTCTGTGAAAGCACAAGGGCGATAGTCGTTGGGACACCTGCCAGGTGATGCTGATGTGCCCCACAGTCGTCCCATTTAAAGCTACCCTAACTGCGCTTTCTGTAAACTTCTAACATGTCAAAAGTTTTGATCACTGAGGGTCCCGCTGCTGAGACCCCCAACAACTGCTAGAAAGAGCCAGCTGTAGCTGTCATCCAAGTGCCGTTACCGCATGCTAGCTGAAGGTATGCTTTCTATGAAGTCCATCTTCATCTAAATTAGCAGTGACAGCACTTAGATGAGTGTTTCAGCTGGCCCATTCTAGCGAATGCTGGGGGTCCGAGCAGCAGATGCAAAATTTAATTTAATTGACTGCGGATGGCCAATGATTTCCTATGGGCAAAAGTTCGCCTTCTGGGGAGTTTCATGTCCAGTGCGCAGTTCTGCAGTTCACGTGCCGGTAAGACTCTGCTGAGTGTTCATGTCCCGGTTTACCATTTGTAACAGCTGGGGGTCCTGGGTTCAAATCTGTGGAACTCCATGCAGATGTTGTCCTTGGTCAGATTTGAACTTGAAATCCACTGCAAGGCAACAGTGCTAAAGTTATGCATGGATCACAATCTACAATGAATGGCCGTAACGATCCATCCAAGCCAACCATTACCAGAACTGCATACAAATTATCATCCAATCACAAAGATCATTATTGTAAAGGGTGGTTGGAGAATTTGCATTAAGGGGTGCAGCAGGGATTCCTTTCTATAGGATGGGAATATTTTCCCAGTTCTTACTCTATAGCAATCTCTCTGTAAACGTAAATGCAGTGTGAAGACCAACATGGTGGTCATTAATTGACGGGATGCCTGACTGGAGCACATTAGTCAGTACGTTCTTCAAGTCTTCCTGTTAATCACCTTCTACCACAAAGGTCAGAGGTCGGGATCCCACTGAATGCACATTAGTGAGTAAGAGGGAGCGGCGTTCTTCTCACAGCAGATGAATGAGAAGTTTTCCAAGACTTTGAATTGTTTTAACTACTATTATAATATACACCATCTTGTTATATTGGCCACGCAGTGATATATATCTTACCCTAATAGAGTATCAGTTACTATAAGCTGTCAATCAGTGACCACCTTTGGCAACTACCTCTCCTCCTCCACCATCACTTTTTTCCATGTACTATTGGTTCTTTATACCTAGTTTTTTGCTAAGAATTGTCACTCTGTACTTTATATACCTATTAGCTCTTTTCACAAAGCTGCCTTATTAACGGGGTTGTCCAGTTGTAAACTATTGAAGGTCTATACTTAGGTTAGGTCATCAATAGTAGATTTGCAGATGTCACCATCCCCAGGACCCCCACCAATGTGCTTGTAATGCATTAGGCAGATTTCTGCAGGAAGCAGACAGCTCCATTTCCACTTTAGTGGCCAGGCTTGGTATTGCAGGCGAAGTCCACATTGAAGGGAATGGCAAATTTGCCTGTAATACAAAACCTGGCCACTACTGTTGGAACAGAGCTGTGTGCTTCTTACAGAAATCAGCTCAGAGCACAAGCACGACAATGGGAATCCTAGGCTGAAGACACCTGCAAATCTACTATTTGATGGCCTATCCTGAGCATAGGCTTCAATAGTTTACAACTGGACCCCCTCTTTAATTATTGTAACCATTATAATAATGTTTAGGACAAAACTATATTCCGGGACTGGAGGATGTGTACTACCTGCACTTGTTCTTTTCTGCCGGCGCTCTGAGCCACCACTTCCGAATCTCAGTTTTAACCGTCCAAGATTATCCATAATCTTCAGATTACCTAATCCCCATAGTACATTGATAGTGTTAGACTACCAATACACTATACCTGCTCTCTAATTGGCTCATGTGATCAGTGCTGGCCAATAAGAGAGCAGTGTACAGTGTGCATTAGGCTGCCTGTCCACGGGCGATTCTTCACAACGTTTCCTGTGGCGATAATCCGGCCGCAGGAAACGCAGTGAACGCTTTCCATAGGCTACTATGCAAAGCGCCCCCCTGCTGTCCATGAGCGGAGAATCATAGCGGGTTTTAAATCGCAGCATGCTGCGATTAGCCGCGGTTCTCCACGGTGAGCCTATCTATCAGATAGGCTCAGCGCGGAGAACCATCAACTCTCCCCTGCTCCCCGGCGGATCTCTGCCGCGGGATATCGCTACGCCTATGGACCATCTTGGATGGAATCTAAAACTGGTGAACCGGACGGACACACAGAAATTCAACCGCAGGTAATATATTCCCTCCCTGTCCAGTAGCGGGACAGAATTTGGTCCCGAAAATGGGGGTTTGCTTTAAAGTAGAAATGTGTTAACTTGTGCACAAGAGGCTATTCTGTCTATAACATAATGAGAGGATGAACATCATGTATTTCTTCTCCTTCCACTATACAGCAGCTGACATTACTGGCTCTAGCTGGTGACTCACAGGCTGGTGTGCCAACTTCCTCACACTGAGCTCCTACAATACCTCCGACAGACACAACCCAATGTTGCTGCAACAGGATGAAGTCATGTCTGTTACACTGTAGAGGCGATGACAGTCGGCGAAGGTCTGGGCCCCGAAGGTGTACTCTATGCGCTCTTGACGTTGTCACAGTAGGTTACGTAAAGGGGTATTCCCATCTCGGAAATCCTATTTCAATGTGTATGAAATTACAAAACAATGCATTCATCCATAGGATGTTTATTTCCAGAATGCTCCCTTCTCCAGATATGGCAGATATTGATTCCACTGTTCTCTGATTGTTTACTGCTCGTTGCCAGGGAAACAGACCACCTCTTCTATGGAAGGAAATAGCAAAGGAGCCGAGGAGGTCGGCGTTTGTGCTTTCAGCTCGGCGACCTGCTGCCGCTGTGTTCTGCTATTTCTTTCCATAGAACAGGTTTCCCTGGCAACAAGCAGTAAACAATCAGAGGGCAGAGGAATCAATGTGTAATATCTGGAGAACGGAGCATTTTGGATAAAAACATCTTATAAATGAATGCATTGTTTTGCGATTTCAAAGACACTGAAATAGGATTCCGCAGATGGAAATACCCCTTCAAAGAGAACCTGTCGCTAGATAGTCAGCGGGGCTGGATACATGGCTCTGCAGCCGTGGCCCTACTGACTTTGGCCGCCTGCAGACGAGCGGAAATCCCGCCGCGGGATTTCCCGCGGGATTTCCGCCGCTGAAAGTCTGCATAGGAGTGCATTACAATACGCACTCCTATGCAGACGGCCGCGGTTTGGCCGCGCGAAATCTCGCGCGGCAAACAAACCGCGGCATGTTCTAATTTCCTGCGGGGCACGCACTCACCTGGCCGCCGGCTCCGGTCTGCGCATGCGCCAGGCGCGGGTGAGTACGCGCTCGTCCCTGCAGGCTCTGGGGTCGGATCGCGCGGCGAGATTTCTCGCTGCCGGATCCGACCCGCTCGTCTGCAGGCGGCCTTTATTTCTGTCCTTTTTTCCCCATACTCACCTCCCTTTGAACGGCCGTTTTGTTTTTTTTAAAATCCGGCTTGCAGTGCTCGGAGGAGAAGGCAGTTACTCAAGATGAGCGAGCACGCTCGGTAAGGGCAGTTACTAAAGCGAGCCTCGCTCATCTCTAGTCACTATGAATGGGTTAGCAATCACCATCTACACTCGCATAGTCTGCCCCATGGAATGTAACATGCAACAGATAACTTGCATCGAGCTGTTTGGGCAGATGTCATGGCGGCTGGTGCCAAACGGAAACAGTAGGACTCTACAAACATTAATGCATACTTGTAAAAGCTTCCTATAGAGTTAGTAAAAAGTGTCAAAAACAAGTGATTATTTGGCTTTCACACTGCTGTACACACGTCAGCTTCTCCCTTAAAGGGGTGGTCTCGCGGCAGCAAGTGGGGTTATACAGTTCTGTATGGCCATATTAATGCACTTTGTAATGTACATCGTGCATTAAATATGAGCCAAACAGAAGTTATTCACTTACCTGCTCCGTTGCTAGCGTCCTCGTCTCCATGGCTCCGTCTCATTTCGCTGTCTTCTTGCTTTTTTAGACGCGCTTGCGCTGTGCGGTCTTCTCCCCTTATGCTTGGTCCGGGCACGAGCGACGTTCTGGCTCCGCCCCCTTCTACGCGTCATCGCGTAGCTCCGCCCCGTCACGTGCGCCGATTCCAGCCAATCAGGAGGCTGGAATTGGCAATGGAACGCACAGAACCCATGGTGCACCATGGGAGAAGACTCGCGGTGCACCATGGGAGAAAACCGCAGTGCATCCCTGGGAAAGGACTGGCGGCTATCTTAGGGAGAAGATTTTTTAAAGTCCTTATTTCGTCGGATCGGTAAGTAGCAAGCGGTTTAAAAACCGCTTTAATTTGCTATTTTATGCCAGGGGGGTGACAGGGGGAATGGGGTAAGGTAAAATTTTGAGGTTTGCCGCGAGACAACCCCTTTAAGACACAGAAAGTGCCCTCAAACTGCAACCACCATTTTTAACTGAGGGGGCTAGAACCGTGTAAGACGAAAACTACCCGACGACTTTGGTCGCACGACTTGTCTTCTTAGTTGCTTTTGCATTGAAGTTACAAAACTATTTTAAGAGAGCGATTTGGTTGAGTTGCTTCTGATTTAAGATTCCCGACACCCATTTGGTAATGAGGCGAATCAGGTACTTATTCAGACGGGCAAGTGTGATTTCAGTTACCGAAAACCTGATTTACATTGAACTCCATGTTGAAATGTTGCTTACAATCTCCAAGCAGCCATGCAGAAGGTTTGGGTTCTTCCTGATGGATCGCGGTTGCATCATATTGGGTAATGTGACCCCATTCACGATCATTACTAGCGATGTCACATTGTAGCTCTTTGACCTTTGTTCCAGTAGCCATGGGCATTTATGGATTTAATTCCTATGCTATTTTAAACGTTGGGTGAGGAGCTGCAGGCATTATAATGACAGCTATTAAAGGGGTGCTCCCACCTCAAATATTCATGCCATGTCCCCATAAATGTCTTCATCTGAGGATATATAATTGGATTATATTTCCAGGCGTTTCCAGGACAGTAAAACACCAGCTGCTCACACCATGTCGTTACCATCTTAATTTCCGTGCATGATCGCCATGTAGTAAATTACATGTATATACCCGCTGCCACATTACGTGACTATTAAGTGACGACAAAGAAAAAGCAAAGCTAAAGATAAAACCGTAAGAGCTTTACCAGCGGTCCGTCGGACACCCCATGACTAAGAGAGTCAAATTTAGATATAGGCAGGGTAGAATTCAGTATTCGCACACCGCGGTCAGATATGAATCACCAGACGCCACACGGCTTCTGTAATATAAATATCCGTGGATATTTATCAAAACTATGGAAAAATAGGTAACAAAGAACGCTCTACGGGCATCGATGTGCCTTATATTCAGTATTACAGTATGCTTATTTCTATGCTTAAAGGGGTATTCCAGGCATTTACTATTGTTGACCTATCCTCGGGTCATCGAAAGTTGAGCGGATGACCTATTCTCGGGTCATCAAGAGTTGAGCGGATGACCTATCATCGGGTCATCGATAGTTGAGCGGATGACCTATCCTCGACAGTTGAGCAGATTACCTATCCTCGGGTCATCGATTGTTGAGCGGATGACCTATCCTCGGGTCATCGATTGTTGAGCAGATGACCTATCCTCGGGTCATCGATTGTTGAGCAGATGACCTATCCTCGGGTCATCGATTGTTGAGCAGATGACCTATCCTCGGGTCATCGATTGTTGAGCGGATGACCTATCCTCGGGTCATCGAGAGCTGAGCGGATGACCAATCCTCGGGTCATCAAGAGTTGAGCGGATGACCTATCATCGGGTCATCGATAGTTGAGCGGATGACCTATCCTCGACAGTTGAGCGGATGACCTATCCTCGGGTCATCGATAGTTGAGCGGATTACCTATCCTCGGGTCATCGATATTTGAGAGATTGACCTATCCTCTGGTTATCAGTAGTTGACCGGATGACCTATCCTCGGGTTATCAATAGTTGAACGGATGACCTATCCTCGGGTCATCAATAGTTGACCGGATGACCTATCCTCGGGTCATCAATAGTTGAACGGATGACCTATCTTAGGGTCATCAATAGTTGATCGGTGAAGGTCGCCACTCAGGATCCCCAGAAATCAATGGGAACCATGTCTTTAATTACACCTTCCTCTCTCTCAGCAATGAGGAGCCGGAAGTGTAATGCAAACCATAACTCCCACTGATTTCAATGGTAGCCATGCCTTCTTTTACACTTCTGTCTCTGGTCACCAATGCAGATGTCCGGCTCAGCTGCATTGACCACAGCCAGAAAGTCAGCAGATCAGCAGGGATCCCGCCAATCAATTACTGATGACTTTTCCTGAGGATAGCTTATCAGTAGTAAATGCCCAGAAGACTCTTTTAAAGCTACCTATACATAGTTGTCAGCCAAGGGCTATCCCCCCTATACACGGGAGAGGGAAGAAAACTGCTTCAAACACCTCTGGCAGCAGCTTATCTCTCAAGAACAAAAGGATGGACAGTTGAAATCCTACTTTTACTCCTCATCTCCCCCAACATGTGCTGTTTGGTGGTGGGAGGCCTCCATACACATTAGATGATCAGCAAGTCCCAACGAAATTAGTGGGTTTGGCCAATCTATTGTAGACCTAATGTGAATATGGCCAAACCAAGACTGAACTCTCTCTCAAAAGAAGAGGTTCTCATGGCTCCATCTGGACTTGGCTTTACACTGGCCTATAGTCGTTTGAGTAATAGAGTGATTAGGGGGTCGCAGTTGTCCCATGTAAACACGGGACCCGACAGGACACTGAGCGCAAATCGCTCACTTGTCGGAGTTGATGGTTTTTTAGCTCACCTATAAACCAAGTGACTATCGGCTCGTGTAAACAGGTAGTGGTTCATCTATGGATGACTGCCTGTTTACTCTGAGTGGAGGCGGGCGGCCAGCAAGATCTCTGGCGCATTCCGCCTCTATTCACTGAGCGACTGCCACTCCTGTGTGAAAGCCCAGAAGCGATTATTTTTGGGACAGCTGTGTAAAGCCACCACTACGTAACTCTCATACTGAGGTGCTGTGTGGGGCTCCTGGGCGAATTCAATTGAGGTCAGACAGGCAACGGCACAATAAATGCATCAACGTGTATGAAAGCTGCCCAAATGTCCCATAGAGTAGAGAAGATCCTTAGCACCTCTTATGGAAAATTATCCTTAAAGGGGTTTCCAGGGACTTAAAGAAAACCTGTCATGTCCTCATGTTGGCGGGGCCGGCTGCATAGCTTTGCAGTTGCTGTTCCACTGACTGATATCATATTTATTAGTTAATATGGCCTTTCTGCAGCTCAGTCCCATTGATATGAATGGATTTGAGCTGCAATACCAGGAACCAGCTCAATGAAATGTACGGCACTGTGCCTGGTATACAATGTCGAGGCCGCAGTACTCACACTAGCGCAGTGACCCCTTTGGACCCCCCATTGCTCTGATATTGATGACCTATCCTAAGATGAGGTCATCAATATTTAAAGAGTAACTGCACTTTTGACGTGTCAAAAGTTTTGATTAGTGGTGGTTCTGCTGCTGATCGCTAAAACAAGAGGGCTGCAGCGATCGCCCGAGAGCTATGCCCCTTCCGCTATCTTCTTTCCTTACCTGCTCCTCTCAGCATCTGAAGATGGACTCATAAAAGCCTACAAAAAAGGTCTATAGACATCTATGATCTTGTCCTCAGCTGCCGAGTGGAGCGGACAGGCAACGAAGACAGTATAAGTGGCACCACACTAGGGTGAGAGCTGCAGCCTTTTTCGTTTTAGCGACCAGCGGGGGTCTCAGCAGCGGGACTCCCACTGATCAAAAGTTTGAAAAAAGTGCAGTTACTGTAAGTCCCAGAAAGCCCCTTTAACCCTTTCCAATCCACTGTCTGACCTATAAAGACATTATGATTTAAGGCTGTACAGCTCCGATGTTGGAAGACGTCCGTCTGGGTTCTCTTACTGTATATTGCCAGCCTCTCTGCTGTCAGAGCCTATCCAACGTGTCACCTCATGCAGTACTGGCTTTAGCCAGCATATAGCGCTGTTGTATAACAGCAGAAAAAGAGTAAGCCCCCTAGGAAAACCAGGATACAAATTGGATTGGAAAGGGTTAAAAAAGTCAGATATGTTTTACCCAGCTGAAAAATATTCAGTGAAAGCGTAAAGTAAAACCAGAGGACCAATCACATCACTGCTGAAATACAGGAAGCAACGTGATTGGTAGCTACTAGTTTAGATAAACCTCCCTTTCCCACCCAGACCTGGTGTGCACCAAGATTAAGTCTTTCCTCTGACACCAGCTGACATGTGCCGTCCCGCTGGCAGGACTTATTATGTAACGCAGGCGTCTATTTATAAGGTGGCGTTCGCGTGCCAGTGTTCTCTTCAGTCTATCTAGCAAACATTTTCCATTGTATCATCTCACACAAAGATTGGATACCGGGGAGAACGTGTCACTGCTGGAAATTCGGAGACTATCGGAAGCCACCGCGGCCTTCAAAGCATAAAGCCGGCCGTATGCCGAAGTTAAAGCGACCCTCCGGCCCTGGACAAGCAAAGATGGCTGCAGCAGCTTCTCTGTCTGCCTGTGCATTAGTATACATTATTGGTCTAAGGACTCATTCACACAAACGTACCTGCGCAGCTTATTGTACATGCAACATTTGAGCACGCAATACACAGGGATTACAACCTATGGATTTCACATGAGAGTATTTTGTGTGTGCATTTAGTTTGTGCAAAAAAATACGTAGCATGTTTTATTTTTGTGCTTATTGCCCGAACATAGTACATATTAAACTAATTTAACTTCATTGCCCATTAAAATCAATGGGAGAGACAGGGTTGGCCGGCACAATGATTGTCCGTAATCTGCATTTCATTCCATACATGTAACGTGAAGCCGACAACATCTAACATGATAGATCGGTTTTTTTGCAGGCTTTTTTGCGTGCATATCAGCGTATTTTACTGCGCGGAACATAACCACGCCCAGATTTAAATGTCTATTTAGCCTAATGAGTTTTAGATGTGTTTTTCCCGCAGAATTGTGCATCCCCTAGTATATTGGAAGCGCATTTGCACACCCCTCCATAGGCTTCTATGGGGGCTGTTGGTGCGCAAATGTGCACAAAAGCAGAGCATGCTTTTTTTTGTACACCCATAAAATACAAACATGTGAACAAACCCATTGACATTAATGGGTTCTATTCTTTGTGTATTGCATGTGCAATGTGTGAAGGAGCCCTTACACTGCTTATAGCTGCAGGGTTATTTCCTGCCATTTTTACACAATCCTACCCAAAGTAATTGCGCATGAATGAAAAGTAGTATTTATTTCCATGTGTTAATACTTAGTAGGCATTTTTGACAACAGATACTCTCCGTGGCATATTTTCTATTGACATCTGATACAGTTCAGCTGGTATTTCCCTCCATTCATCCTGAAAATGTCCGGCAAGTTCTCTTAAGAAGACGCGTCTACAGTGGTACATTGAATGTCATTGTACAGTTCTATGGAATGACAAATTACACTACTCCATCTTCAAATCAGATGGCAATACCTGAGTATAGAGGATACCCAGGGAACACCTTCTGCCTGAGTATGTTATGCCAACAGTTAAGTACGGCGGAGGTTTCCTTATGGTCTGGGGGTGTTTTATGTGGCATGGTCTCGGTCCATTGGTTGTAGTGACAAGAACCATGAACACGCAGGTGTACCCTGACATTCTAGACAATAATGTGCTGCTGACAACGTGGTAATACTCTGGGAATGGTCGGCCATACTTCCAACAAGACAATCCGCCTTGTCACAAATCCATCGCTGTTTTACGTTGGTTTGAGGATATGGATGTTCCACTATTGGACTGGCCTGCAAAGAGTCCCGACCTGAACCCTACTGAACATCCTTGGGATGAACTGGAACATCGGGTCAGGAAATATGAACAGCGTCCATCTTCTTTGAGAGAACTCACCAGACATTTGCAGGATGAATGGAGGGAAATACCAGCTGAAGTGTATCAGACGTTAAATAGAAAATATACCATGGAAAGTATCCGATGTCATTAGGGCCAAAGGAGCCCCACTAAGTATTAACATATGGAAATAAATACTAATTTTGATTCTTGCTCAGGTGTCCAATTACTTTTAGTAGGATAGTTTAGGTCATGGCTTTTTTATAAGGCACTCACTTCACTACAGTGATACATATAGGCGTCATCCAGTCACGTCCCTGCAGGCAAATACCATATCATGGCTCCCGGGACAGAGACATCTGATCTACATCTTCCGGGATGTGCTTATCTTATCTGACCCCACTACTTCCTTACCCAAACAACAGCCAGCCTGGGACGTCATGGTCAGCACCATATACAGGACTAGTATCATAGCCCTATAGGGCATTATTTCTATGTGCTCTTGAAATCTGCATGAACCCAAAAGCAGTCCAGGAAATGCCGAGACGGGAAGAGAAGTGACAAAACCTCAGATGTGGAAGTCCCTGCGTTTCCCTCCGAATAACACATTCATCATTGTCTCCTGTCCTTCAGAGCAATCGGCCATAACAACAGAATGCACAAAACCAATACTCTTAATATTGCTAATCTAATAAATGCTTCCTAAAAACCTATAGCATGGACCAGTGCCGCTCAGTCAGTAATGCTTGGCTACATTCAGAGAGTCCAAGAACAAGGTTGACAACATCTGCCCAATACAGGGAGATACTAAAGAACGGGGCAAAAGTACAGCATCATGCATGAAGTGACATCCAACAGCCTGAATGACATGAAAAGTTGGAACTCTTCAAGTGGTTAATGCACTTTAAACACGTTAACCACAGAACCTACAAGCTAAAATAACAGATCTGGGCTGCGGTGGAAGTGATAACAGCGGCTATGCCGGAACCTGTCTAGGCAGGACTGGACTACCAATTAGACATCTGCCGTCCCAGCAAGGGCGCCCCATCACACTTCTGTAAGGAGCATTAAACACTTGTAGAGTTCTTCAATCTCCTCGTCATTCCGGCTGTTGGATGTTACTTGACCGTTCTTTCAGAATGACCATCGCGCTATGAAAACCGTTCTGGCCGGTGAAGGCATGGGCTCCACAAGATCTCCCAGGGTGTTCTGTGGTTTCTGGAATTAAGAAAACAGTAGCAGACCCTTTAACCTGCGAAGTGCGGCCTCCATGTATCGAACGTGTTCCTCCAGCACACCCCACAGAGGCTGGATTGGATAGAGATCTGGGGAATCTGGAGGACAAGTCATCATCTTGAGCTCTTCGTCGCGTTCCTCAAAGTATTCCTAAGCAATTTTGGCAGCATGGTAGAGCGTTCTCTTGCTGAAAGAGTCCACTACCATTATGGAAGACCGCTGCCATGAAGGGGGCACTCGGTACTGTACAATGTTTAGATAGGTGATATGTGTCGAAGTAACCAAAAACATCGCCCAGAGTATCACACTGCCTCCATCGACTTGTCCATTTCCCATAGGACATCTCTTCCTCAGGTAAGAGACACACCTGGCCATCCACATAATGTAAAAGACACCGTGATTCATCAGAACAGGCCACCTTCCTTCTTTGCTCCATGCTCCAGTGCTGATGCTCACGTGCCCATAGCAGGCACTTTTGGTGGCGGGCAGGGGTCATCATGGGCACTCTGATCTGTGGCTACACAGCGAGTTGGGATGTACTGTACTCTAATCACTATCCTTCCAACACTAACTTTTTCAAATGTGAGCTACAGTAGATCTTCTGTGCAGAGCGTTGGAGTCGGAGTCCCATTTTAGTGGAGTCAGAAAAAATGTACCTACTCTGACCCTGGCTTATAAAATAATAGTAATATATTATAGATAGGGTATAATTCATGCAATGCAGATTTTGAAAACTTGTTGCAGATTTCCTTTCATAGGAATTTAGGAAAGTTTTGAAATGTCCTAATCACCGAAGCCCCTATTTATCGAAAACCACTACCAAACTACACCATTTTAATACAGTAAATTCAATTAAAAAACATCAGTTATATATGAAGGAGTCGGGGTAGGAGACTGGGAAAATTGAGGAATCTGAGGTTTGGCCTGTTTCTGTGGGAACGGACCAAACAGACTATCATTTACTCCCCTTGAATATCAATAAGTCTTGGGAGCCCACGACCCTGTTGCCAGTTCACCGGTTGTCATTTCTTGGACTACTTGAGGTTAGTACTAAGCAATACATACCGGGCACACCCCACAAGACCTGTTGCTCGGACCAGTCATTCCAATTTGGTTCTCGTTAAAGTCCCTCAGATCGTTACACTTTACCAGTTTTCTTGCTTCAACCCATCACCTTCAAGAACTGATCACTTGCTGCCTAATGTGTCCTCCCCGTCAGATGCCCTGTGGCCCCCATCTTTTGTCTTGTTGCATTCAAACAAGATATCGGAAACTCAGTAAGTGCAAGAACTTAGAAGCCCCATCATACAGAGAGCATTTTTTTATGGGGTCAAACAGCTGTGACCCAAACTGCAGCTCATCAGAAGAGCCAACGACTGATGGGGACAATCCTCTGCATTCATCAGGAAGTCCAAGGAGGCCTGCAGGTGGGTGCAGCGAGCCCACAGCAACAAGAAGATTGGGAAAATAGACCCCCGTTCTCGGGATCATTGGGGTCGCCGCCGAGAGACCCCCACCAATCAGCCTTTCATCACCTATCCTATGGATAGGTGATAAAATAGACTTTTATGGGTTCTTTTTCATAGCCACTTTCATGGAATACGAGAAATGTAGATGATAAAAAGGTGTAGAACTGCATACGTTACATTTGTAAGATCATATGTGTGGTATACGTTTTGACCCGTTTTTTCTTTTAATAAGAAAAATGTATACGTTTTTCACCGTAAACTTTTTTTTTTGTAGTTCAACACTTTTTCCCCCCCTTGCTCACAAAAATATAAACGTAGAGCGAATGGTAATGTACAGCCATACGTTTTTCTTTGATTACAATAAAAAAAAAAAAATAATACCGGTAATATATATATATATATATATATATATATATATATATATATATATATATACACACACACACACATTTCTATTTTTTTATGTGATAGGCTATGTTTTTTAATCCCATAAATAAAACCACATGGGCAGCACGCGAGGCTAAACTTAGTCAAACATCTGCATAGTTTGACTACGCTTAAACCATTATGGCCTATGGATTTGTGAAACGCTACGTTGTCATCGGTTTTTTATAGACCAAAAAACATATGTGTTTCACGGATGAACATACTAATGATTATTTGGATAGTTGTACTTTTATGAACCGGTTTACAGTGGCACAACCGCCGTTTACACACGATGCGCCACCAACAAATTATCATTTTGATGCTTGCATAAATGATGCGTCAAACGACAAATAAGCGCTTTATTCTTTGATTGCAGATCACCTGTACACTGTGCAATGATCAGCAGCATTGGAAAACGCTATTCTCCTGATCATCAGCCCCTGTGAAAGCCCTTAAAGAACCAATGTTATGGCGAATGATCTCTGTGCAATTTCCCTTTAATAATCTGGAGTTTTGCTGCTAGAGAATGTATATCTGGACAACCTCCGTCCGCGTTCTGTCATATAGTGACAGGAAGCAGGACGGACATAGTAGAGTAAACAGGATCCTTACAGTGAGAGTAATGGGACTGCGGCCCCCTCTTCTATTAACCCAGCCCATCCCGTCCCCAGTACTCTCCCACACACAATGGAAGGGTCCTCCGCGCACAGATTCCCACTGCAGGGCACGATAAGAGGGGGCAGCTGAGGTTACAACTCTTTCCTTTGGTATATACGCTCACATCAGCGTCCGGTTCCTCTGTTCAGTCTACAGAGCAGAAAAACGCATCTTGTAAAGTCCCCATTTTTCTTCTCAGTTTGCTTCTGTTCCGCAGGACACAGGATAAACACCATTAACTCAAAATTGTAATAAGAAGCTACAAACAAGGAAGGGAAACTAACCCTAAACCCTTAGATAAGGGAAGACCCTGCCTACCAGTGGAGCGCACGCCCCGATGAGGGCAACCTCACATCAGGAATCTGGAGTGACCCTGACTTTCCCTAGTGACAGCGGCAGAGGTTACATGACAATCAATGCATACTAAAGCACAAGAGTATAGGGACTGACTTAAAGGGGTTGTCCCGCGCCGAAACGGGGTTTTTTTTTTTTTCAACCCCCCCCGTTCGGCGCGAGACAACCCCGATGCAGGGACCTAAAGAAAGCTTACCGGAGCGCTTACCTTAATCCCCGCGCTCCGGTGACTTCTATACTTACCGGTGAAGATGGCCGCTGGAATCCTCTTCCTCCGTGGACCGCAGCTCTTCTGTGCGGTCCATTGCCGATTCCAGCCTCCTGATTGGCTGGAATCGGCACGTGACGGGGCGGAGCTACACGGAGCCGGCATTCTGCACGAGCGGCTCCATTGAAGAGAGCAGAAGACCAGGACTGCGCAAGCGCGGCTAATTTGGCCATCGGAGGGCGAAAATTAGTCGGCTCCATGGGAACGAGGACGCCAGCAACGGAGCAGGTAAGTAAAAAACTTTTTATAACTTCTGTATGGCTCATAATTAATGCACAATGTATATTACAAAGTGCATTATTATGGCCATACAGAAGTGTATAGACCCACTTGCTGCCGCGGGACAACCCCTTTAAGGCCCCTTTACACAAGCGATTCTCGTTCTGTCTAAATGCAGGGACATCGTGCAGTTTTTGTGCACGAGTCGTTGATCGCTGAATTCTAGCTTGTTAAAAATGAGCGATCAGCTGTTATCAGCGGAGCAGGCTGTTATCGGCCAGCTGCACTGATAAGATTCTCTGTGCCTGTGTCCTGCTGTGAATTCACAGCGGGGACACCAGCAGTCCTAGTGGAGAAAAATACACCTGTTTGTTTATGCAAAACAGCTGTATTCTTCTATTAGCGGCCGAGGCAGTTTCCCGCTCCGGATGTAAGGCTCTATAGTAGCTAATTAGCTACTATAAAGTATGCAGAGATGATCGCTCAAAACTGTCACAAATTGTCGTTTGAGCGATCATCTGTCAGTGTAAATGGGGCTTTACTTGACACATATTCAGATATTTTTGTAAAGAAGATTCAAGGCGTGAAGAAGAAGAAAAGCTGCAATAGACCTTCGCTCACACAAAAGTGCAGCCAGACCGCTGACTAAATATGGATTGTGTCTTAGAAATGTATTAGTAAATAGAACTCTATATTATCGCTTTGACTTTATTTGATCTTCTCTACATATATAAACCTTAACTAAGCTTAGTAATGCTTATAGATGACCAATTAACGATCTCAGACAGCACATGCTTAGAAAAGGTTTCCCCAGAGACCGACATCACTGCATGTTTACTAATTAGTAATAAAGAGGTGTCGTAACAAGTTATAGATATGCTAAGTCAGATGACCTTACAATGTATTTGTCTTAAAGGACTATAAATTCTTTGGGCTGGTTCACAAATAAACAATCATTTACACAATCGCTGTGTAAACTGTGATTCCCCAAGCAGCTCATCCCAAGTCTGATATGGGACACAAGAATACACCTATAGCGCTCCATTGCACTGACACTGGGATGCCGCCCTCAGCCAAGCAATTGTCCATACACCAGCAGAGAAGTGTCCTTGTTGGCGTCAAGCACCAGAGAGCATCACATGGCCCAGGGCTGATGCCATGACGTCACCCCGAACATGATTCGCGGACGGTGAGCTGTAACACTAGGGCTGGGCAATATGGGCTAAAATTAAAATCTCATTTTTTTCCAAATTTTTCCTGACTTTCTTATTAATTTGCTGAACAAGCTAAAAGAATACGGAAATGCATTTTTTTTTTTGCAGGAGGGAATTGCATGCGCAACAATTCCTTAACGTAATCAGAAGTGTCTGATACAATGCTAATTATCAGTACACATTACAGGGAACCTGTCAGCACTTTGAGGCCACTAAACCACCAGCGTGCCATCATACATCTAGACCTAACTTTCTAATCATGCCCCTGTGCCAAGTGGAACGCAACCATTCCCTCCCATTAGTGAAACGGACACCACCTTGGGGTCTTTTGACAGCTGCACTTCCACAGCCGATTTCAGACGTTCCCGCGCTCCTCCTCACTTTAGAAGTTTTTGCGCTCTCTGCACTTCCTTCACCGGGCACCCGGCGGCCTCTAATGAATGTAGCGCCACTAGTCAGGTGATGCCACATCCCGGCTGCAACTCCCTCTAGGTGCTTACATTTTTTTTGACAAAAAGTGTACGTAAATATATTGTTTTTGGTACTTCTGGGTTATCGGTCGCCACTTTTTAAATGTCTATTGGAGAAGACTGGAATAATGGTGCTGGACCAGTGGGGGATTAGACCGGTGAGTATAACTTATTTTGGTTACTTTCAACATTTTCAGCACTTTGGTTTTTTTTTACGGACAACCCCTTTAAATGCCATTGCATCTTCGCCAGCTCTTCCGTAGACACAGTACAAGCGATGTCCACCAGGTAGATGCAGCGCCGGGCACTGGAGACCTCTAATCACCTGCTGCCAAGAGACCGCATTACGGGAAACCTTCCTCTGGTGAATACAGTAATCCCACAGTCGGTATCAGGGAACTGCATGTTCTTAGATGTTCTCCGCTGACGGGTCCAGTCATGTTGGAGCTCATGCAAGACTCAGGAGCTGAAAGCCCCCACGTAAGGAGACACCGCATCCATCCAGACCCCCAACGACTGCGCACAAGTGGCCATCATTCACCGCTGGAGCTGGATACGACCCAACGACCCCCTGCAGCTCAGTAGGCGTTGGAAGTTCTATTGGGATTACTTCCGCTCTTGTAGCAACGACCCACTAAGGAGTCCGACTGACTCGCTAGTAATTAGTTACACTGAGAACCTTTTTCTTCCCTTTAATCACTCTTGCACACCCTATAATAACTCAACAGTCGTGTGCGCTTGCGTTTGGGAAATGAAAGAAGATGATGTTGTGGTGGCAGATTTAACGAGCTGCACATGTAGTACATGGACTTGTGTGAACCAGACTAGGAAAGGACATGTGTTCTGCGTTTGGGTCTGCCAACGAGACGTGGACTGCATGCATGGAGCCCAGGCGCCTCTATTACACAAAGCCTCTTACCATGTTGTATAAGGGCGGCTTCACGCAGACGTATATGCGTGCGCAGTACGAAGAGAATAGAGCCCATTGATTTCAATGGGTTCATTCTCATCTTCCCTTTTTTGCGCACGAAAAAAATAGAACCCGCTCTTTTTTGTGCACCAAAGGGCCCCATAGAAGTCTATAGGGGTAAGGGGTAGGGAAAGGGCAGGCACAAATGTGTAAGCAATGGGATGCGTGACAAACTGCACAAAACCAAGGCGAAAAGAACACATCTGGAACTCATTAGGCTAAATAGCCTTTCAAATCGGGGGAGGGGGTGGTGTCTCGTGCCCATGTGATCATGCCCTGCGCGTGCAAAAAAGTACAGTAAAACGTGCAAATGCATACAAAAACATCTGACTCACGGCGCAAGTGCATTGCGCTGAGGCGCGGGCAAAAACGCATACACCCTGTGTGAAGCCACCATTACAGTATGATATGTTATCAGAGGAGTCCCCCAAACTCAATGCAGATACCGGCTTGGAATATCATTCAGGCCCTCTATAACCCCAATAACTCATGAAGAGCCTGAACGATATTTCTCCTTGCTGACCGGGTTCTTCTTTCAATACGGATCCAACAAACATCCTAAAAATATTTTTTACCCCCATTGCAGAACCCAAGGAGTAGGCTGACGTACACCTCAATTTTTTGGTAACATCTTCCTGGCTGTCATTGTTAAAGTGACCCCCTGATGTTTCCTGGGACTGGAGTGGCCGGTTACATTACCAGCTGTTGGTCTTCTGTGCTCCGATCTGACTGCTCTGACTTCCGGTTCCACCACACAAGATGCCTGAGGCAATCTTCAGACCAACTAATCCCCGAAGAGCATTAGTAGTGTTTAATCGTCCCATGTAAATGGGGCAATTATCGCTCAAACTATATTTTTGAGTGATAATCTTTGCGTGTAAATGCTACCATCGTTTGCTTTCTGGCTGAACGATGATTTTATGTTGAGTTTAAAATCCATCGTTCAGCTGTGCAGCTGATAAGCAGGGACCACATGCTGTGATTTACCACAGGAGCACTGATAACATTGTATTCAGCTGCATTCCTGCGGAAGAACAAAGGGTCTGTATGCAGATAACAGACCATACAGCTCAGGGAGGCTCATTTACATGCAAATGAAGCTAATAAGCTACTAATAGGCATTAGTGCCGATTAGCAGCTTATGAAAAATGATCGCTCAAGCCGACATTCTCCCCATCTTTTGAACAAATTTTGAGCGATCATCTTTGCATGTAAATGGGGCTTTAGACTACATCAGAATAATTCATCAATAGTTAATCAGCCGGGATCCTTCACTTGGGATTCTTGACCGATCAGCAGATCGGGCACCCGTTGGTAGCGCAGCATTACACAGGGGTGGAACGGAAGCAGTTGCTCCGCCCCCTGTGTAGTGGCCGACTGTTGTAATTGTAGACGCAGCTGCCATTGATTTCCATGAGACCCCAGCTTGCACTGCGATGCTACCAGCGGGGTTCTAAGCGGCAGACCCCAGCCGATCAACTACTGAAGACCTATCCTGAGGTCTTCAATAGTATTGCATTGGAGGCTCTGCTGCTGATTTCTCTGAAAATACCGGACAAAATAGCACCGCATGCGGCACTATTTAGTCTGCGCAAAAGCTGAAGGGCGTAACAATATCAAACAAAACCCATAATAGTCAATGGGTTTCATTCAAAGCCGTCCGAGTCTGCTGTGAGATCCAGTACTTCCACTTTTGTTGTTAGGCTCTTAGAACCGAGCCAAACAAGGCAATACCCACTGGCCTCCGTTTACCAGGGTCCACTGATGTGTGACCACCGCAGCCAACCATGTGTTGGCATGCCGCATAATCGCTGCAGCTGGGTAAACAAAGACCGGTGGAGGAACAGCGAAGTGTTGATACAAGAGCGATAGCGGATTGATAAGGCGAGTTTAAAGGCCGGGCTCACACAAGCGTAATTTTCACTGTGTAATACGCGGCGAATGGAGTCAATAAAAGTACATTGCTTTTCATTGATCCATTCACACTTGCGAATATTCATTGCGTCTAATACTCACGCAAAAGAGAACGCAGCATGTTCTATTTTGCCGCATATTACGCACAATAGCACCCATTGTTCTCTACATGCGTGTGATCAACGCTGTACATATAGGCAATTACATTTATACTGGCCGTTGTGAAGTGAGATACGCTGTCATGCGCAGTCCAAAATCGCCGCCATACGCAGTGACAGACCGGCTCACCGCCGGCACCACAGCGGTAAAGCACTGCGTCATACACGCAGCGTTTTACGCTTACGGTCGTGTGAGCCCGGCCTTATGGAGAGTTTAGACGGACGATTCTAGTTCAAAGGAGTAAAAGCGAACGATAGTTGTTCGGTCTAAACGCGAGCGAACGACTGAATGAGAATCCCTTACTTTTGGTTCGTTGTTTATTTTATGCAGGCCTAAAAGTAATAGTTGGCTCGCTCGCTTATCGTTCCGTTTAAACAGTGATTGCTCAATCCTTCGCTAAACAAGAGACTGATCGATTCTCGTTGAACGAGTCAACAATGTATCCGCTTGTCTATACAGGCAGCAATAGTGCAAACGAGAATCGGCTCGTCTAAAAGGACCGTTCCTCTTTTTAGGTTATTCACTTGAGCTCCGCCATAGCTTCATAACATTAGAAGCGTCTTCCACAAGCCGCACCTGACATCAGAGCGGCGACCACCGTATGGACAGCTTTACATATCACTGCGCGCAACATCTAAAATCTACGATAATGAAATCCACATGGACTTCCCAACGCGCCGGATGCTCGCTACCCATTACATCATAACCCCCCCCCCACTGCAAGAGGAAGTCGGGCAGGAAGATGTGCGAGTCTCCTGGAAGGGTCGGCCTCTCAGGCTTTCTTCTAGGAAGTCTGCAGACAATGACTCTTACACAGATTAATAACATTCTTCATTAGAGAATCACTTATGTTGCAATTCCCAACCTTCTTTCAATGGGGAAGCCTTAAAAAAAGAAAAACTTTTGTTTTCAAGACCTATTACAAAAAACCTTTAACCACTTCAGGACCGCATAATTTTAAATTCATTATTGTGAAAGGTGTATGCAGCAGGAGTGAAGGAGACCCCTTCCTGCACTCCATTGGCACCCTCCGCAACACTGCCAACATGGCAGTCTGGAGCCTTCTAAGGGTTCTCATTAGAGATGAGCGAACCTACTCGTTTCGAGTAATTACTCGATCGAGCACCGCGATTTTCGAGTACTTCAGTACTCGGGTGAAAAGATTCGGGGGGGCGCCGGGAGGCGTGGCGGCGCAGGGGGGTAGCAGCGGGGAACAGGGGGGAGCTCTCTCTCTCTCTCCCTCTCCCCCCTGCAACCCCCCACTCACCCACGGCGCCCCCCGAATCTTTTCGCCCGAGTACGGAAGTACTCGAAAATCGCGGTACTCGGGCGAAAAAGGGGCGTGGCCGAGTATGCTCGCTCATCTCTAGTTCTCATGGATGGCACACGAATGTCAATAGGACTTTCTAATGTTAAAAACACATTGCATAAAAATCGAAAAGCACAAACTTGCGATTTTTGTGTGATGCGTTTTTAATAGAGATGAGCGAACGTACTCGGATAAGCACTACTCGTCCGAGTAATGTGCCTTATCCGAGTACCGCTGTGCTCGTCCTGAAAGATTCGGGGAGCGCCGCGGAGCGGGGAGCGCGGGAAGGAACGGAGGGGAGATCTTTCTCTCTTTCTCTCCCGCCCGCTCTCCCCTGCTCCCCGCCGCAACTCACCTGTCAGCAGCGGCACCCGAATCTTTAGCCCCGAGTACAGCGGTACTCGGATAAAGCACATTACTCGGACGAGTAGTGCTTATCCGAGTACGTTCGCTCATCTCTAGTTTTTAACATTAGAGCTCGATGAATGACTGAAACAATCACAGCCACTCATCGAGCGCTAGCTGTGATTGGCTAAGCGTCAGCCAATCACAGCCAGCGCTTCCAGGAGGTGGGGTTTTTTGAATCCCCGGCCAGAAGAGAAGAAGATCAGTGCCGGGACCCAGCGCGGGAGAGGTGATGTATGTATTTTTTTTTCTTTTTTCTCTTAACTATGGCTTATTTTCAGGGAAGGGCTTATATTTCAAGCCTCCTCCAAAAAATCCTCGCATGTGGTGCTACAAAATCGTGGTATTGCCACAAGAAGACGCAGCGATATCGCAAGGACCAGGGATGCGATATTGCTGCAACTTTCTCGTGGCGATTACGTGTCGCCCGTGTGAAGGAGGCCTAAGGCTGTATCCGCACGGGCTATTTTGTTGCGCAATTTTGTAGTGATGTGACAGTGCTACAAATCGCATGTATATAGATCCCATGCTTTCCTATGGGTTCATCCACACGAGCGGCGTTTTGTAGGCTGCTACATTGCGAGACTACAAAATCGTGATGCGCTCTAAACACCCGTGATTTGCTATGTTTTGTAGCCCATGTTTTCCTATGGAGCCTCCTTGGGTATTCTTGTATCTTGATGCCACCGGAAGCAAGAGGTGTGACACCTGCCGGAGTCTTGGGGAAGCACCGAAATCAGGCTGAGGAGGGGCCCACAAATGAAGGCCGACACTGTGAAGCAGCAAAGCGGTGGGAAGACAGCCCCGGGACCTGGCACCAGAGGATGAGCCGTACACACAGCGGACGGGGCCACGGGGTGTAGTGGTACACAGGGGCACAGGAGAAGGCGGGACAGACAGCACATAGAAGTAGTCACAGCCAATCAGGAGCTAGGGGTGTGACGGGCATTCCTCCTTTGAAGGGCTGTCACACCCCTAGCTATCCGGTGGCGTCAAGATACAATAATATCGCCTTTCGTGTTCATTGCCTCCAACGAACTTGTGACTTTCCTGCGATGCAATGCGATTTTAACATTAGAAAGTCCTATTAACTTTCTAACTACAAAATCGTGCGGTCTTCTCATGTAAGAAAAATCACATGTAGCGACGCTCGACTTGATATTGCGCTTGGCAATGTGCTATTACCCCGCAAATACAAGGCGTTTTTGGATTAAAACGGCCTCCATCACTTCTGAGAAGCAGCGATCCCGAAATCCGCGCCGGAGGATCTATAAGGGCTTCCCATTGTTTTCGACGGGAAACCTCCCATGCACCTCGCACGCTTTGCAATGTTTTTGCCGGCCCAATTGCAAACAAAGAGTGAGGCGTTCCGGGGAACGCCCAAACATAGGTCATACTGCAATGTTCTCACCCGTGTGAAAGCGGCCTAACAAGTTAATTTTAAAATGTAAAAAAAAAAAAAACAAAAAAAAAAACTTATGCTCTTGGAAGTTGGAGAAAGGGAAAAAAAAATTGAAAATATTCTGGTGTTGAAGGGGTTACAGTCATCACAATCCAGTGCTTCATTAGGAAATTGCGCAGAAATGACCACCCCCTAATCTTCTAGCTGTCATCTCCAAGGAAGGCCTGTCAGCTGCTCCCGCCAGTGAGCTGCTGCTATCTGTGATCAGCTCCAGACAATCACATGAGGTGAACTCCTGCCAGAAGATTGAATGACTGAAACTGGAGGCTCCCTGGCAGGCGGAGGTGAAAAGGAAGCAGGGGGTGGGGGGCGCTCAGCCCTCCTTGGCCGTCTCTACGGGGGATTTGGTTTCTTCCTACAGACTTCTAGGACTTTCCCACAGAACCACAACACTTTCATTTGCCCCCTGCTCAATCCTGTGCCAGGAAACGCGGCCCCCCCGGGACCAGCCGGCTGAGGGGGCACTCTGCCATCCGGGGGGAAATGCCATGTACTCTGGGGGTTCCATAAATCTTGTCAGAAATCTCATCATGAGAGGAGGTAATAACAGCGTAACTACATATCTGCACGACGCAGGAAGATATACACACCATCGATAGATATTCTCGTGCGATGCTCAGAAAACTCGCACAAACATGGCAGCCATTATTTTCAATGGATTCATTCATTCCAGCGATTTTTTACCTCACAGAAAATAAATAAATACATGGCAGCAGGTTCTATCTTTGGGCGCCCCCTCAGAACGCCTCGCCCATAGTTTTCAGTGGGACCTTGAAAGACATGGCATGGCGCTCGCCGCAGATTTCAGCCTTCGCAAAGGGTGAAATCCACGCTGAAAATCTGCACCACAAATTGACATATGGCGTTCTCAAAATCCAAACCGCAGGTCAATTCACGCGGCACGTATTTTTGTAGGGTCGGTTCCACATCTGCGTTGGACCCTCCGGGGTCGGGGGTTCTGTCACAGACCCGACTCAAAATACTGGATAGCTGAGCGGAAAGTGAACGGACCCCATTATAGTCAATGGGGCCACCCCGGCGCTGTTCGGGTCCATCCATGGACGGAGCCGTCCGACAGCGGGGATTCCCCTTTCCTGCTGCCTGAACAGAACCCTGAGTGCAAATACGGAACCCCCCTAAGGCCTCTCTCACACGAGCGTACGTAAAAACGTGTCTTTTTACGCAGCACATTACCGCTTGCAGGGCTGCGTTTATGTGCGCATTTGCCTGTGTGTTTACTGCATATTTTTGCGTAGTAACAACCCAGGCGAGCAAGCTGATGACATCACAACTATTTTTTCCCCTCCTGGTGGCATAGCATCCTGCGTAAAAAACGGAGTAAATTAACTGCGGTTTTTACCTGTTCATTTCAATGGGTGATTTAATGCCTTAAATAGGACATGCGGCGTGCGATTTTGCACACATATAATACGTGGGGCAAAAATGCTACTTTGAGAGCCCCCC
The DNA here is from genome assembly GCF_035609145.1 of Eleutherodactylus coqui. Taxonomy (NCBI): domain Eukaryota; kingdom Metazoa; phylum Chordata; class Amphibia; order Anura; family Eleutherodactylidae; genus Eleutherodactylus; species Eleutherodactylus coqui. The sequence goes on from NC_089840.1 coordinate 250,159,130, forward strand.
CAAGTATGGCTGGATGCCCACGGACGGATTATTGCTGCGGAATTTGCGGTCAGACACCCGCCGCGAATTCTGCAGCAATGACTGTCCACAGACATGCTGTGTTAAGCGATTCTCCTCTGCCCATAGGCGGATATCAACTGCGATTTTCCGCTCGTGGGGGGAGAATTCGCAGTATGTTCTTTTTTGTGTGGGGGGGGGGGGGGGGGGGAAGCACGGAAAGCTTCCATTGCAGTTAACTGAAGCCATCCGTCCCGCGATACTTCTGCTGTGAGCACTGCAGAGGTACCGCGAGAATCCGCGTTACGGCCCAGTGCCGGCGTGTCATGTACTGCACTGCGTATGCGCGCCGGCTGAGACACTTGTGAGGGATCCGGACAGGTGAGTATAGGGTCTCTAGGGCCGCGGGTCTGATTCCGCTGCAATATTTCAGTCAGAATCCGGACCAGCCTTGAGGCCTTAGGCAAGTGCAACGCAACCATGCCGTTTACATCACAGAATGCGCCAAGTGTACATGCCAAACGCAGTCCTGGGGCTCCACCCACCTGAAGAACCAGACGAGCGCCCTGTAGACCTTGTTCCTACTGTACAGTATAGTTGGCTACACTTTTCTATGCAGATGAATCCTGTGCAGTCAAAGTGCTAACGACCACCTGTCTGTCAGTGCGTGTGTGCTGTGTGAGCCTGACAGCACCTGTGATGATGTCGCCATCGTGTAATCAGTTACCGGCTCTTAGCTCCGCCCCCTGATCACATGACAATGACATAATCACAGGTCCTTTATCCTCCTTGTGCACCGAACGAGGGATTATGGGCGGACTACATACATCCCCCAAACCCCTGCAGCCTCAGTGACTATGGATACAGCAGTACTTAGTCTGGCAGTTTGTAGCTAGTTGTGAGACAGCTGCACACCTGTGTGGAGACTCCAATCAATCACACCTCACAAATGTCCACATACATAGCTGGCGGTGCATACTGACTAATAACATTGAAGTATAGTCCTTCGCCACCATCTTTACATCTCCTGAACGTGATATCATGTTATCTCAAGTGCTAATACCGCCAACACCAGTCCAGTCTTCATCTAATCGTCAACCGTTGTCCAGTGTTGGAACAAACAGTCTCTATCCTGCAAACATGTCACCAAAGAAGGTTCAATGCCGCCATGAAGCTAATGCAGCTTACATGACACAGCGACAAGCCACAATTTCACCTCAGCCACCAGCTGAAGTTTGTAAATCACGTGCAGCAGATATGTGAGAGCTACGAGCGAACATGTCTCCTCAGCGAGCTGCTGGAAGTGCGTAAATCACGTGCAGCTCATATGCAGAAGCAACGTAGCAGAGCTGTGTGTGAGACATGCATGTAGCAGAGCTGTGTGTGATGTGCATGTAGCAGAGCTGTGTGGCGCATTGCGGCACCAGAAACACTGGTGCTATAATTTCCTGATAATTACTAGTATACTTTACGTACGTCAGTAGTATACCTTCATCAGTTCTCCCAACGTATACATTTGATGAAAAGCTCCGATGTGATCAGGGATGTTCATGTAACTAAATTAGTGCCAAGTGATATTTAATTTCTCCAGGTGATCACCAGGAATTAAAGAGGTCGGACCCACTTACAGTCTCCAGGTGAGACAACCACTTTAATTCTGCCCTTTTAATAAACAATATATCCAGACGTAAGGTTGTTTAGTAGTTACAAGGTCTACACATGACCGATGCACCCATGGCATGCTCCCATTGCGGCCCATCCAAGTGATCTCAAAACTAGTTGTAGCATTAGAATTAATGGCGCCGCTAGCGCAGGATCCCAGAGCGCTCGGTACTAGTCTAACAATAAGGATGTCCGACAGGAAGAAACTCCTGAACCGCAATGTGTACGATCTTGGCATATGGGGCGTGTGAGGAGGAAGAAGAAGGGAGAGGTCGTCTGACTCATTATGGAAAGACATATATGACAACCACCTTCTCCATAGTTGTGCAGACACTAAATAAGCCTCAATGTGGCTGGGTCTCTGGCCAGCCTGCTATCTGCTGACGTGACTGGTGGGAAGTGGTCATCCACAAGTACCAGACTGGACATATGCAGTCACTTTCATGTCTCAAGCTTGGCCAATAAGCTGTCAATTAAATTCCCTCTCTCAAGAAACTTTTCGGCAGTCCTGAGGGTGTTTACGGACAATTCGCTGGTCAAATCGATAAGATGCAACAGCGTCGTTATAACAATCTGCTGCAGGGAGCTAACGGGGTTAACACGGCATGTTCTATCCTGGTGCGCATTACATGCATATATACGCCAAGGTAGTGCATGGCAATTGGCAGCATGCAGCAAGTACGCATGCCACTGCATTCTTGCTGTGTTCTCACGTGCAAAATATGGCCGGATGAACCCGGCCTAAGTGTATGGTCGATTGGTACTGCATATTACGCGGGTAATACGCAATCGGCATTCGACCGCGAGAGCATGGCACTTACTTTCCATTTGAACCGCTGGGTATAAACTACAACAAAACTTTCTAAACTACTATGAAGTGACCTAAAAAGCCTTCTACAAGAAGTCACTTCATCTCTTCCACATCAGCCGTCCGACAAGCAGCTATTAGCAGAACTGCAGATCCGAATGTAGGTCCCAAAACGAGCGCCACTAAGTGTACAAGCCCCATCCGCTATCAGTAATGTGCTGCAGTTATGTAGACATATTACCCCAATCTGGGGGCTCTGGTCCAGGCGCTGGCGAATAAAGATGACAAGGGGGACATCATGGATGAACCTGCCCCACTGATCAGACCGGATCGTCTCCTTCCCCAAGACCCATCAGGCTCATCCCCGTCCCTCCCCCAATCTATACACCCACCTTATAGACTTTTCCAAAGGCTCCGTCGCCCAGCTCCCCGATGATCTCCCACACCTCCTCGGGGTTCTGGTCCCTCTTGACGTGTTCATACTGCTTCTTCTTCTTCTCACTGCCCAGCTTAAAGATCTTACGAAAGTTAAAGAAAGACATTTCCTCTGTTCTTCGATGGCCGCTCCCCGAACCTCAAAGTGTGGAGAGAAGACGCTCAGTGGGGGGCTGCGGGCTTCATGCCCCTCGTGATCACAGGGGTAGTAGGGGGGGACCCAGAGGAACAATGTGGGGAACCCTGCTGGATCCTTCGATAGACCAGTAGATCCTGTCTGATGGCAAATTTACAAGTAGATCCTTCTTGAGTCCCAATGATCAATACAAGAGCAGATCCTGTCCGATTATCCCGGATGACAAATATACCAGTAGATCCTTATCGGGTTCTGATGGTACGATAGCAGATCCTGTCTGATCCCTCTGCTGGTAGATATATCAGTAGATCCTTGCTGAGTTCTGATGATAGGAGAACAGATCCTGTCTGATCTCTCTGCTGGTAGATATACCAGTAGATCCTTATGAAGATCTGATGATACGATAACAGACCCTACCTGATCCCTCTGCTAGTAAATATACCAGTAGATCCTTTTCCAGTAGTGATGGTGGGAAACCAGATCCTGCCTAAACCTTTTCAGGTGGTAGATATACCAGTAGATCCTTATGGAGTTCTGATGATGGGAGACCAGATCCTGTCTGATCCCTCTACCAGCTGATCCTTCTCTGGTACTGATGACTGAGGCAAGAGCAGATCCCGCCTGATCCCTCCAGTGACAGATACACCTTGCTCTTTCAAATAAGATTCACGATTAGATCCTCTTTGATGCCTCTGATAATAGTAGATCCTACTGGATCCCTCTGATATAGAGCAGTCGATCCCCTTGATCCGGGCGAGGGAAAGACACACAAGCAGCAGATCCCGCCTAGCGGCTATGTCCTCCCAGATCCGATGCGATCCCGTGGGGGTGAGCAGATCTCCGCGCACACGAGGGATCAGCCGGCTGAAGGGATAATGTCGGTGAGATCAGACGGAGCGCCGATCACCATCCACCTGCTGTAAATCCTATCCGAAGGCCGCGGGTTGCTCACACATTACTGTCAGGCCCAGCCCATCACACGGACGCGGCCCGGCCGCAGGGAGGGGAGGAGGAAGAGGGGGAGGTACCGGTAAGTACACGGCGCCACTCGGATCCCCCGGCCCGACCGGGTAACTACACGGCACACAAGGTAATGGGAGGACAGACAAGACCTCACCGGCCTCGTCCCGTCTCCTACACTGGGCCCTGCTCTGCGCGTCCCCGCCTCACCCCTGCCACTGTCTCTGACGGGAGCGCGAACGTTTCCCTAGCAACAGCTTTTTTTTTCTTAAACTTTATTAACAACTGTAACGCACACAGTAGCAGCTGCCTGGTAATATCGGAGAGAGGTAAGTACAGCGATAGGTTTTCCGAGTTGTGGGCCGGTAAATAGTCGATAAAAGCGCCAGCGAGACTCTTCCTCCGTACACGGCGCGTCCTCGTTTCTCACTGCCGGATGCGCGCTCACGTTTCCGTAGCAACAGTTTTTTTTTTCTTGTTCGAACTTTATTAACAATGACAAGTAGTGCAGCAGCAGCCTCTGTCCTGTCATAACAGCGTCCTGTTGAGTTTCCAAACCCGCCCTGACTTGTTATAAATAGGTTTACAGAATGGCGGGCGAAGGGGATTCTGTCCTCCCTGTAGACAGGCTTGGCAGCCGGTCCTAGGCCTCTCTCACAGGAGTGTGTGGTATCAATCCCCCATACACTTTAATGGTGCCTCTCACACACAGCGAGAAATACGCCTGCAGAATAGATTGGGACGTGCGCTATCTTGGCGCATATTGCATTGCGCGTACACGCCAAGATGCATGTCACACCTCCTGTGTGATAGACTCCGCCACAGATCTGGCGCAAAAAGCGCTGGAGCAGGAAAGCGGGACCCCTAGTGCAGGTGTGAGACCCCCCTTAGGCCACTCTCACACACACCGCGCTTTTACCGCGATTAGTGCGGCTTCCTGAGCGCCAAGCTGACCGCGGTGCAACTCTCCCATTGATTTCGATGGGGCTTCTCAGACCTGTGCTCGAACATGGCGTTCATAACTGCTCAATTTTTGAGCGCTATCTGTTCTACTTTTTCAGCGTCTTCACGTTTTTTAGCGCACCCCATCACAAGGATGCGGTACATTTAAAAGTGCTGTAAAATGCCACATGTGTTCCAAAACGCCACTCGAAATCACGGTAACGTTCCATGTTTCCGAGCGGTGTTAACTGATGTGTGAGAATGGCCTAAGGCCGTGAAAATCATGTGAGATTTGTGCGTTGTGAGCCGCACAGATCGCACACAAATATGAATCTCATTCTTTCGAATGGCGTCCTACACATGAGCGTTTTTTTTTCCTGCGTTGCAGTGCCAGAAAATAATCGCGGCACGTCCTATCTTTAGGCGTTCCTTCACATCGCCCATTGTTTTTAATGGGGTTTGCAAAGCATTGCACGGCGTGCGAGGTGCACGCGACCACCGTGCGAGGCTAGGTTTCCCGTAGAAACCTTTAGCCAAGGCGGAGGAACGCTACTTTCCTGAAGTGATGTGAGACGTATTTAACACAAAAAAACACATTTTTATATGCACTTTTTCTGACATTTTTTCTCTGATAATATTTATTTAGCGCCACCATCTCCCGCGGCGCGTTATAAGGTGCAGAGAGAACATGAACACAACATGACAGCATTAAGCATCTTTTACGCTACGCAGTTATCGTGCGAATTGCAGTCAGGTGTAAATGTGTGCAGCGACCGAACAATCAGCGAAAAATCGTTAATTATCTCTTATCAGACCTTTCATTCAAACCTAAAAATCATTGCGGCTTCCATGCGGACGGCTTCCATTGAAGTCAATGCAAGCCGTCCGCCCTGCGACCCTTCCGCAATTATGATTGTGTAAAGTTCGTGGGATCTGCGTCATCGCTAGGTAACGGCGCAGCATTATCTGTACGCTGGTTGTGTGCAGGCGAATATCCGATCGCTACTTCACCGCTCATCGCATGCTCCTTCCAGTTTCTCTTAGACTGGATTCACACACATTTGCGCACGCATTTGCACATGAAATATTTGGGTGCGCAGAAAATAGAACCCCTTGATTTGAATGGCTTCTTTCACATGCGTGTATTTGGAATGCGCAATTTCCTGCGTATTTACCCACGGACAGAACACAACTTGAACTCCTTAAACTAGTAGGCCTCTTCAATGGCTCGGTGCGTGTTTTTTTGCATACGCAATTGTACACAAAAATGAAGTTAAACAAACGCTGTTGCGCACGTAAATACACAACGTCTGATGTGCAAATGCGCCAATCCTTGTGTGAATCTGATCTTGCATTGTAAAAGACCAATAAACCATGGGAACAGTAGGAATGTCGGCCGTGGTCACAAGAGCTTACACTCTGTGGGGTTATAGGGAAGGCACAGGAGGGACAACGCTTGTTCTGTACAGCAGTGCAGCCATCTTTTTGATAAGTGGGGTAGTATACATAAACCTGCATCAGCCAATCACCAACTAGGGTGGATTCAGCCGAGCGCGGTTTTCTTCCCTTGCGTGACCGTGATAACCGCAGCTGTATAACGGGACAAAACTAAACCGCTGATTTCAATAGGATTTCAGTGGTTTCGTTTTCACTTTCAGGATGTCTCGCCCGTTAATTCTACAGCTGGGAAAAGGTAGGATGTAGTGAATACGTTGTGCAGGAAAGATCGGGCGACGCTTATCTTCCCACGGTTATTTCCAAACTCGTGCGCTCTGGCGCGAAGTTTGGAAAGCCGATGAAGGGGAAGAATTCCCCTTGTTCAGGCGCAACTACGCTCCGTGCCGCCGAGCATAGTTGCGCCTACTCTTGTATAAATCCGCCCTTATGCTGTAGATTTTCAGTGCAGATTTCATCTCTTCAAACGAACTGGTGCCCCACTTATATCAGCGGTTTTACCGCAGTCGGGATTTACTTGATTGCATGCGGCATTGGTGTTATTCACGTAATTTCACTGAATCGGCCTTTGTTCTGGCGGCACATGTCATCACACTGCATGTCATATTATGCAACAAACAATCATTTCTTACATAAATCAGCCTCCGATTGTTATTCTTCACTTTACGGAACGCCTTACAGATTTGACTGACTCATGCGATTTACAAGCCCTGGCAGAGGCCGGGAGATTCCAGGGTGTCCGGTTGGCTACTTGCTGACAGATTTCATTCCACTGTCTTGTTTCAAAGCTTCTCCGGTAATTCATGGAATTACATTTGGGACTCTGTAAATCGTTACGCAGTGGGAATGTAAATCCATGAGAGTTGGTTATGTATTACGTAGGCATGGAATCCCACGGGGTAACGTGCGGATGTAAATAGAATGGAATGAGAAAGTAAAGCTTTTCTCTAGATAAGAACCTCTCTACCATACCCTGAAAACTACAGAAGTAGGAGCAATGGTGCCCATTAATGCCATGCAATATGCGGGTATTGTGCTAAAGACTCTATAGTTAAAGGACCATTTACACGTAGCGATTATCGCTCGAAATGCGTTCATGACCAAAAATGAGCAATAATCGTTACATGTAAACGCGGACATTGTGCACTTTTCGTCTGAACGATGATTTTAAGGTGAACTTAAAATCCATAGTTCAATCGCAGAGAGATAAAATATCTCTCAACAGACCGCATACTGTGTTCTCCACTGGAGTCGGGAGATTACATTGTAACCTTCTGCCAGCCCTGACGAGAACAATGCAGCTGTGTGGGATTAATCACATGCTAGGCTCTGCAAACGGCTCCCGGAGGTTCTCTTACATGCAAATGAAGATGATAAAGTGTTAATGGACATTAATGGGCATTAACACAAAGATCACTAAAGCTTTCAATAGTTTAAAAGATTATCTTTGCTTGTAAATGGGCCTTAAGAGTCCAAATCCTTCAAGCTACAAGGAAATTTGCCTCCTTTATTTTTTACCAAGTAGCACATATGGCACGCTGTTTTCCTGCCCAATAATTGGCACTTTAGAAGCCTTTTAGTCAAGGTGCCCATACGTAAAGGGTTTTTCTCTAACTTAGACATTGATGACTGTTCGTTGGGATAAGAAATCTCTGTCAGATTGGTGGGGATACAACTTTTGGCACTCCCATCGATTGGGTGAGCACTGTGGCCTCTTCCTTGGCCCGTGTCATCACGTGCATGGCCGTTCTGCAGCTCAGTCCCATTCAAGTAAATGGAAATTGAGCTGTAGTACCAGGCACCACCTCTATGCAATGTATGGGGCGGTGACTGGTATATATAATGAGGAGGCCTTCAGACACCTTATCAATAGGATCACAAGGACTCGCACATCACTATCTGATATTGATGACCTATCCTAATGTGTCCCGCAGCAAATGAGACCCGAGGCACACACTGCGGAGATGGCGGGGTAAAGATAGCACTTGTCACAGTGGCTCTACCAAACTCCTCCCCAGATGGACGCGTAGAGCCTGAGCCACGCACCGCTAGGCCTCTTCCAGGCAACGCTGGGACAGCGGTTACCTGTATAGTGGACTTGGGAAGTTGTCACTTGTGACGCCACCGTTCCTTCACACTGTTGGTTATCCGGCGGGAAAATAATAGAGTCCACACACAGTTCTATTTGAATACCTCAATCATTGGGAACAGGCAATGACTGGAACTTTACGTCTCCAATGCAAACTTCTCACACCAGTGCAGGAAGAACAAGGTCAGGGAGGAGAGCACAGGATGACATCGGGCCTACAGTCCTAGTTATATGTATGACTCCACTCTTGGACACACACACTCCAGGACACAGGATGACACTGGGCCTACAGTCCTAGTTATCTGTAAGGCTCCGCTCCTGGACAGACACACCGGAGGTGGGCAAAACACTCCACTAATACTTGCGATTAGTCGCTTGAACACTGCACAGCGGGCTTCTTTCTTCACTCACTCAAGGTAGGGGTCCTGGGATGGAGACATCAGGATACCTCTCCTGAGCTTCCATTCTTCACCACATGAGGGTTGAAGGTACCCTCATGTGGCCAGCACTCTCTCAAGGAACCCAGAAGAACAGACAGCCAGAACAGAAGCCCTTTGTACACCTCTTGCAAACACACATATAGTGCAACATCACTATTAAACAGACTATTTGTTACATTTTCCAGACATATCCTAGACATTAACCTCTTACATGCTGCAGCTGTGCAATACACATTACTAGAGACAAGACAATTTGCACAGTGCATCCACACTGAAAACATGACATGTATTAATATCATAGAGGGGCCAAATATATAGACTTTGGGCCACTACACTAATATCTAATGGTCCTCTTACATGGGCCAATTATTGAGCGTGAGCATTCCTCTGAACGCTCATTTGGTCTCTTTACACAACCCAAATGTTGGGCAATGATCAGCTAACAAAAGAGCAAATGCTCGTTCGTCTGCCGATTGGCTCATCTATGTGAGCATTCAAAAGAATGTATTACGAATTAGCCCCCAGCCTGATGAATGCATGTCATTCCCCATATGCTAGTGATAGACAATAAATGATCTCTAAGTGACGCACTTGCTGTTAGATGGAAATTAGAGAGGACATCGTACAATATATCCAGCCAAACACAAAAGTACAAAATTTGGGGTTTATTCAAAATTATAAACAAGTTAGCACATAAATTGTATATACCGGTAATAATAGATGAAAAATTCACATCAAGTCCAAACACATCAGATGCCCAAGGACATTTTCTCTGTTAACACTTTATAAGAGCCTTCAGCTAGAGACTTGCGTAGGGAGTATTTCCAGATGGAAGGTTGGAACACATACATAATGTATAGGCATACAGTAACAAACACCTGTCTCAGCACTCGCATATGTTTAATATCTAAATAAAATTGCACAACTGTTTATAAAACTGTATAAAAATGCGAGGTTCTTAGTGCACATTTTGATCAAAACATGTGGACCCATCTGCCATGTCCAGGCGAACCTTATTGGATGGGTTTCTAGCTCTAAAAGACACCTCTCTTTGGACCAAAGGACTGCAATGGACTCAGGGAAAGCTGGATACCTGGCTATGTACTTTCATTAGGACACCTTAGACAAATGGGTGAATGGAGCGCAAGACAAAAGTTAGAGTAGCCACTTCTTCACCAGGGCAAACAAAAAGCAAAAATCAGCACTTCCAATAAATGAACGACTGTTGCGCAATTTTATTTAGATATTAAATGTGCATGAGTGCCAAGGCATGTGTTTCTGTTACTGTATTTGTTGCAGCCATGGCTTCACATTTAGTTCATTTGTTGTGTTGACTTTTGTTTTTTGTATGCATTGCATAGGCAGACAGTGGCATGTGTCACCCATAGGATCCCAAAGAATCTAACCAATACATTATAGGTGCTCCAAAATATGGCCTTTAATAAATTCAACTTGGCCAGCAAAAAACAATCCCTTGTACAACTACGAGGGGGTGCTGATAAGTCTTTGGCTTTACCCAGAAAGAAACGAGATGGGAAGATGAAACTTTACATTGATTCCACATACTCTCCACTGATGCCAATACACTTCTTACATCGGTATTCCAAGTTCTGTAAGCCTTGCAAAAAGAAGGATTTCAGTTGTGCCTCAAACCAGACATCCATAGCAGACGTGGCATCAGAAATGGTGTGAAATTTGGTCCCCTTGAGGTGTTTCTTCAGGTTTGGAAACAGATGATTGTCGGAGGGAGCTAGATCTGGTGAATAAGGTGGGTGGTCAACCAGCTAGAAGCCTAGCTCCACCAGTTTTGCCGTGGTCGCTTGTGCAGTGTGAGCGGAGACGTTGTCTTGCAGGAACAAGATTCCTTTGGACAGCTTGACGCACCTTTTGGCCTTCAGAGCTGCCTTAAATTGGTCCAAAAGTTTAATGTAATACCTTGCATTGATGGTGGAACCATTTTGAAGGTAGTCCACTAGCAGCGCGCCCTCCTTATCCCAGAACGCAGACGCCATCACCTTAGTGGCTTATTTTTTTACACCCTGAACTTCTTTGGGTGAGGAGAACCCCTGTGCCTCCACTCTTGACTGCTCCTTGGTTTCAGGGTCATATAAATAAATCCAGGTCTCATCCATAGTGACCAGTCGATCCAGGAAGTTCTAATGAGTCCGGAAACGCTGACAAATGGACCGGCAGGTTTTCACTCGCATGCTGTTCTGATCTGTTGTCAAACATTTGGGGACCCACTTTGCAGATAGCTTCTTCATGTTCCAATGTTCATGGATAATGACACAAACACGTTCACCAGAAATCCCCATGATGTCTGCTAGTCCTTTAGCTGAAATTGGCCGATTCTCCAGTATGAGGTTGTGCGCAGCATCAACGATCTCCGGAACAACAACCTCTCTCGGTCGTCCAGGACATTCCTCATCATTGGTGCTGAAGTGGCCCACTCTAAATTTGTCAACCCAGTTCTTAACTGTAGAATATGAAGGGCATTGATCCCCCAATGTCTGCGACATATCACCATGAATATCCTTCGCGGACTTTCCTTGCAGAAACAAGAATTTTATCACTCTTCTGCTCTCATTTGCTGTGAATATGGCCTTAGACTCCGCCATTTTGTTTTCCCACGTGCCGAGATCACTGTTGCCATAAGCTACAAATACAAAATTTTGAAAACATACATTAGACACATAAGGCTTTCATGTGATGTAACATTCGTTACCATAGAAACAAAAAAAGAACACAAAGCCAAAGACCTATCAGCAGCCCCTCGTATATTGATGAAAAAATTAAAAAGCGAGCACAAAATAGAGTGTGTCCGTAAATGGTAAACGCTAATAAGCCACAACATGCCATTTATGTATAATAGCCGCCCTAAGATAGCACCAATAAAGTGCCACGTTTTAGATTGCTCTTGATGTTAGTGATTTTGTCTTCTCCCTGTGGTTGTTCTTCGCGGTGTCACTTGACATTAGCAGTTCCTTCTTTACATTCTTGCGCCTAGTCCGGGAATCTTCTTGAGTCAGAGCTCTTGGCATGTTGTGTATGTAGGAGCGCCGGCTGTGATAATTGTGCACTTCTTCGCTCCATTAGAGTTCACAACCCTCATTCTTTACATCAAAGTCACATCGGATGATTGTGGTTGTGTTCTTATATGGGTCACCAAGTCACACAAGTCACGATCCTCTAAGGTTACTATGGTGAACGCCGTTCCTGACCGCGAGTGCAGCTGTACAACATCCTGTGCTTAACATATACTCTTATAAACTATAGGGTACAGATTCGTTAGTGAATAGCATTCTGTAACTTGCTATGTACGGTCATACACAGAACCTGCAGAAGCCACACTGTGCAAAATTTGGTAATAAAACCCAATTACAAAATTGAGTTTCTGCCAAAAGGCCATGCATTTCAGATACACAATGCCTGTGAATGTGTCCGGAACTTTCTACCCCTAAGGAACAAGCGCCGTAAATATACGGCGCTTGGTCCTGGGCTTTAATCCTAGCCGATAGCAGAAGAACGGCGCGGGATTAAAGCCTCTGCTCCTGCAGTCAAGCAAGAGCAGGTTGGGTTCTCAGGTGTCAGAGACAGCCGAGGACCCAGAGGAGAAGGGAGAATCATTTTTTCTGCCTTCTCCCTTCCAAGCTACATAGCTCTCAATGAGCATTATGTACTAAAAAGTCAAAGCGGAAGTGTTCGTTTTGCTATGCGACCCAGCGATCACATGACCACCAGGTGTCCCCTGCCACAGCAGAGCTGCAGATCCTAGCAGACTCAGATCAGCTCTGTTAGTGACTGTTGTCACTACCAGAGGATGTTTTCTCTGTAACTGAGGCTCCTATGGCTGCTGCTCCTATGGATGCCCCAGCTACACGGGAAAAGTGTGAAACGTTAAAAAAAAAAAAAAAAAAAAAAAAAAGGGAAGAACTGTGAGTGACCCCCAGAGGTCTTGTATGATGTGATAAAAATAAGTTTAAAAAAAAATTGCATAAAAAAAGAAAAAATATATACATAAAAAAGCAAATTGCCGACACCAAAACTCTCGCCATATGCAGCGGCCTGTAATCCGTGATTATACAAATTATATATCAAAACATATGAAACAGAATAAGGAGCCCATTCTTGTACTTATTTTAGCGTAAATATACTAATTCTGCATCTGGCCTGGTACCAGCGGGACATCACATTTTCAGTTGCAGGTACATGTAGCACTGACGGTATGGGCTGCTCGTTATGTACGGTAGCTCCATGCTCACCAATTAATAACGTGTTGTTAACACAATAGAACTATTTCATGGACAGGAAGAGATGGATCCCATGAAGGACCTCGGCCAAAACTCAAAGTGTATCCCTAATCAGAAGGCGCGTCCAATGACAACAGTGTAGCAGCAGAGTATATAATCAGGGCCGCATTTATCATTAACCAGGTGTTCCTGTTCTTCCGGTTAAGCCGCGCACAATTTGCTTTCTTGCAGGTTAAGATTTCCTCCCTGATATAAAAACAGGAGATGAACAAATTAGTTTGGCGCATGAAGGGTAAATCCAGCTATTTTTGTGCAGTGCATCCCATTCTCCACCAGTTCGTACCCTCTCTTACATCATCTACCTGCATAGAAACATTAACCCTCTCCAATACACTGTCTGACCTCTGAAGACATTATGATTTAAGGCTGTACAGCTCCGATGTTGGAAGACATCCGTCAAGGTTCTCTTACTATATATTGTCAGCCTCTCTGCTGTCGGAGCCTATCCAACGTGTCACCTCATGCAGTACTGGCTTTAGCCAGCAGATAGCGCCGTTGTATAACAGCAGAAAAAGAGTAAGCCCCCTAGGAAAACCAGGATACAAATTGGATTGGAAAGGGTTAAGGGCTCATGCCCATAGGCGCTTCTCTCTCCGTGTATTACGCACGGTTCCACGGCCACATGATACACAGTGAATGGAGTCATTGATCCATGCACATGTGCGTGTAGACACTGCGTATTGATACGCATGAGGAATAGATCGCAGCATGCTCTATTTAGTTCCGTTTCTCTGATTTAAAAAATGGAGCAGAGGGACGGGATTCTGGCTAAAGCCCAATGCGGATGGGAACTGAGCCTAACATGAGGCTCAGGTGTAGCTAGATACACAACAATATACATTGATTGCCTTTCTGCCTGTGAGTGATGTTTTTTTTTTTTTTTTAAGTGAACTTTTACCAACATTTCTTCATTCGAGGTAAGGGTGAGCAGCAGCCGTTGCGCGGGCCTCAGATGAGTCAGGAAAGATATTTTCCCTTCTTTTCGATACAGTAGATGGCCCGCCCGTGGCGCAATGAGTTTCTTGTAACATGCAGATACGCTTCTGTAGAGGTTAAATGTGCAATGTTTGCCTGCAGTGCTAAGAAGTCTCTCCCTCTACTATGTTGCACCCTGTATCCCTTGTTGCAAAGTTTGGCAAGGGTGCGGATTTAGCAGTCGTAAACATGACTAGCTCACCGTCATCACTCCAATTACAGCACTGCAGTAAACTGTAGTTAAAGCAATTCCCCTGGGACAGGAGGGCTGGGGATATATTACCTGCAGTCATTCTTCCCTGCCGCCCCTCCAATCCAACAGTTCCAGGCCCATTTTCGTCTGTCCAAGATGGCTGTAGCAATTTTCTGACTACCTAATGGACACTGTGCATTGCTCTCTGATTGGCCAGTGCTGATCATGTGAACAGCTCTGGCTATTCAAAAAGCACATGAAGTGTATTGGTAGTCTAACACTAGCAATGCGCTGTGAGGATCAGGTAGTCTGAAGATTGCATTGACATGGCCACAAATGGGACCTAGAACCATTAGATCGGAGGGGCAGCAAAGAAGAACAACTGCAGACAATATACCGTCCTTAGGACAAAGTTATGTGCTGAAACTGGAGGGTCGCTTTAAGTTATCCTTTGCTGCATCCATGTCTTCTCTTTCTGGAAGTCTTGTTAGGTGCTGTAATTGGCCAACGCTTCTAAAACTGGCCGTAGACATTCGATATCTATTGGTGAAACCTCAGTCAACCCTGGCTTCCCTTTAACCTTCATTTTTGGTCAGAAGCGGCCCACCCTTGGTGCCCCTTATTCCTGGGGGAACCCATATTTGATTAGTAAAACTCTTTGTTTGCATTGATGGCACGTAGCCTCTACAAGGTGATGTACTGTGAAGCCTCCATACGTACCCAGTCGTGCCATAATGCCCTGCCAACTCTTACCATAAGCCAGCTGACCAGGACGGGTTATAGATCAGGCTTGTACATTGCAGAGATATCCCCACGCCTCCTCCCTCTTGCATATTGAATACTTCTTGTTCTGTAAACCTACCTGTAGACAAAGGGAACCTGAGCAAACACATAAAATACTTCTTGAGTGATTACATCATTCTTTAAAGTCAAACAGGTAATGTAGGTAATGCAGTGTAGCTTCATGACATTAGTCCAAACTGTTTTTTTGCCTCTACTCATAGCATGTTCTTGCAGCTGGTCTCCGCAGTTTTGGGGCAGCTCCAGCCTTTAAAATGATCCGCTCGGCTCTCCTGTCATGTTTTTTTTAGCAAATACTGTAAATGGATTCCCCATAAAATAATAATTCTGGAAGATCTATTCTTAGAACTCTGCATTGTACTGTCCCTCTGTTATTCCTCCTGGAAATATATACATTAACAACTGGGAGTTACCTTTTGCCAAAGTGATGTATCCCTGTCAGACTGTATAAGCACATGCCGAATGGTAAGGGCTATGGGAATTCCCACTTACATTTCCAGGAGGAATAACAAAGGAACGGCACAATAGAAATTTAAAAAAAAAGCTGCTCCAGAATTATTGTTTAATGGGGAACGCAAGTATATAGTGAAAGGACAGGAAACTGAGATTCTCATTAGAGGGACATAATGACTTGAAAATTGGCTTCTGCTATTACGGAGCTTAACCCATGATACCCAGGGCATGATCCAAGGAATAGTCGTTGATTGGTAGCAGGGGCACTGAAGTGCAGGCAGAAGCGGAGCAGGAGGTTGTCCCCAGGGACGTGATTAAGGATGTGTAAGGGCAGGGGGTAAGATGTTCTACATAGGGGACAGAGGGGTAATTTGCAGCAGCAACGATCCTGATAGAGAGAATATATTAGAGGTCTGCACTGTATTGGTATCCTGAGGCCGCCACCCTGTTGTCACTTGTGTCTCTTGTCCATTAGATCTCTGAATTCCATGGAAGAAATACCTTCTCTATTATGGGGATTGGATCCGGTGTTCTTAGCATTTGCCAAGTTGTACATTAGGGATATTTTGGACATTGAAGAGTCTCATCAAGTACCTGGTAAGTAAAGACAGATTCCTAGTGCGTTAGAAAACTTTCTTTACTTCCTTACTTGTCTCCTTACTATTTCCAGACACTTTTTTCCTGTCTTTAATGAGGTTGTGTGCTTTTAACTTAAAGGGGTAGAAGACCATTTTTAAAAAAAATTCTATCCAGCCTGTTAAAACCATAAAAGCAGGGGTATTGGCCCAACCATTGCCCGAGCGATCCAGCGCTGCATGTCTTCTTGGTCTTTGTTGTGGAACAGCTATCACCTGACCGCTACAGCCAATCAAAGCAGTTAGGTGCCGTTCTCCTGGCATCACCACTCAGATGCTGGGGGCCATGAGGCCAGGAGAATGGAACCGGACTGCTGCGTCCTGCGACTGGCTTCAGTGGTCAGGGGGCAGCCATGCCTAAACAAAGACGGGGAGGGCTGCAAGGCTGAACCGTCGGGGCAGAGGACAGGTAAGTAATGCTGGCTTTATTATTTCAACAGGCTTTCTTAAAAGTTGCTTCTCACCCGGACAACCTAGGCATGAGTTAAAATAAAAATGTCATGTATATTCACCTACCTTTAGTCCCCCGGGGTACTGCTGATCGGCTTCCGCTGTTCCGTTTATGTCCTGCGCTGCCGAAAGTCAATTGATCGCTGCAGCCAATCAGAGGCCGCAGTGAACTGGAAGCATGGTGCTCAGGAAGTGATAGCTGATGCCAGAAGTTTGGAAGGTGACACTTATCCTTTGATTAAGGTTATCCCCTATCTATAGCTTGTACGTGGCTTCTCTTCAGCAGTTATATAGAGATGAAGGAAGTGGCATGCTCAACTGCTGCTCCATTCACACTGGGGGACGCAGAACCCCCATATTTATGATTGGAGCCTTAGTGGTCAGACCCCCACCCATCAGATACCCTGTTCCCCCCAAAATAAGTCCTAGCCTGAAAATAAGCTCTAGCATAATTTTTCAAGATTTTCAGGGAGGCTTGAAATATAAGCCCTACCCCCAAAATAAACCCTAGTTATAGTTCATAAAAAAGCCAATAGGAATGCTTTAGGTGCGTTAAAGGGGTTCTGACACAAATAATTTTTTTATGCTTTAGCAGCCATTGTTCCCTGGTCTGCCTAATGGACCCAGGGAACCAATGGTTTAATGGCTGCTAAAGCATAAAAAGATAATACTTACCTTGTCTTCTGTTGTTGTTGACATCGGGGGGGTCATCTCCCGGCAGGCGCTGTTCCTCCTCTTCTGTCTGCACGAGCCGCGCCGCTCCGGGATCGCGCGCATGCGCAGTAGAGAGGTGCCCTCTGACAGGAGTCAGGACGGGCTGCGTCTCCACTGCGCATGCGCAGCACTCCGGAGTTCAGCAGGACGGACGGGCCGCCCACAGCAAGCACTGCTTGTGACGTGCTTGTTGTGAGCGGTCCGTCCGTTCACCTCGGAAGTGCCTGACGGACGGACCAGAGCAGGAAGCGGTCTTTTTGACCGCTCCTGCTCTGCTTTAAAGGCACAGAAGAAGATGCCGGCTGGAGGGGACATGCCTGGCGATCGGGCCAGGCCAGGCAAGGTGAGTACAATTTTTTTTTTTTTATGTCAGAACCCCTTTAAAAGGGCCGTAAAAATGCAATTGCTGTATTTTTACAGCACTTTTCATGCAGGTCAGCTGAGTCACTTAACCAGCAAACTCGGTCCAGGTCCTTCCTGATGCTCTCCAGAGTCCCGGCGCAGTTCCTGCAGTCCACAGCTCAGCTAATGAATGCAGCTCTCTAAGAGCCAATCACGAGCATTGCTTTGTGGAGGCGGGATTTATGACTCCTATAACCAGGAAGTGATCCTGTGTCAGCAGCCGAGGGCTTTGTCAGCGTTTTTACAGTGTATTCTGAGCAGTAAAAACGCTGAAAATCCCTCATCTGGCCGAGATAAGACTCCTTCGCTTTTAAGTGGGCCAGAGACAGCATCAAATACCTAGGGGTATATCTCACGGCAGACAACTCCGGCCTTTATGCAGCCAATTTCCCAAATCTCTTAAATAACATCAAAAGAGACCTTACCTCATGGACAAAGGGCTTTTTCTCCTGGTTTGGCAGGTGTTCAATATTTAAGATGAACATCCTACCCAGGGTACTATACACTCTCCAAGCTTTACCCATTGACATCCCTAGACTTTTTTTCCGACACCTGTCTTCCCTGCTCACGAATTATGTCTGGGCAGATACGCCTACCCGTATAGCCCGGAGTCATCTGTCCAGGCCTAAGGAGATGGGGGGCCTTGGCCTTCCTGATCTAGTGGCTTACCACCAGGCTTCCCAACTGATGAGAGTGGTTGACTGGGTCAGGCATTCGGAAAATAAGCAGTGGATCTTAATGGAACAGACATTTTCCTCAATACCCTTGTCGGCTCTCCCTTGGGTTCAAGGAGACATCCCAGCGGAGATTAGGTCGCATCCTACAATAGGACCCACTCTTAGTGTGCTATCTCGGGTACTCCACAGGCCTGGGGTTTCACAGAGTCCCTCACCACTGTTTCCTATCCTAGGTAACCCAGCCTTCCCTCTTAGTCTAGAGGTTGGTGGGTTTCAAGCCAGGCTTCCTAACGGCAGGTTTAGAGCGTTCCATTTTATCTCAGAGGGACATTGGTTGTCAGTAGATGAGTTGACCAACATCACAGACCCAGTGCTGCTGAACTTCTGGCAAATTCATCAAATTAGGCATTTTCTCCTTTCTCTACCCTCAACCACGGGATTTTCACGAGCAAAGACCCTATTTGAGCAACTTTGTAGTGGGGCAAGTCCCTCACGCCATACCCTTTCATGGATGTATAATATTCTATCATTGGATGCGGAGAACTCCACACCTCCATATGTCTTGGCCTGGGAGAGGGAGTTGGGGATGTCATTTACACCTGAACAGTTGGCAAAAATCTACACTTACACGCATAAGTCCTCCATTTCAAGCAAGATTCAGGAAACAGGATTCAAAATTCTCTCTCGCTGGTACAGGGTGCCCTCCCGGTTACATAAAATGTTCCCTGCAGTATCCCCACTTTGTTGGAGATGCGGTGCTGGCCAGGGGACTTTACTACACATTTTCTGGGACTGCTCAGTGCTGATAGATTTTTGGTCTGAGGTGCGGCGTATTGCCTCCAAATTCACCGACTTCGCTCTGCCAAAATCGCCCGCATTCTTCCTCCTGCATCTCAGTGACATCCCGGAGTATACCTACAGGCGCTCGATGGTGAGACACCCGGTAAACGCAGCAAGGGCCTGTGTCCCCAAACTTTGGAGACAAACACTACCGCCCTCTATTTCATTGTGGTTTCATCTTGTATGTGAGATCAGAGAGATGAAAGAGCTCACAGCATCACTCAAAGACGCTCATGAAAAAGTTGCCAAAACGTGGCATCATTGGCTGGAGTTCCAAAACTCTGATGACTATAAGAATCTCTCTGGACAGAAAGTTAGGTAGCTTTTCCAACAGGGGTTTTCAGCCAGTTATTAAATCCCCCACTTCCACGCCTTATATGCCTTCCCTTACAGAACATAAGGACCTGTATTTGTTTTTCTCCCCCCCCCCCCCCCCCTTTTTTTTTGTCTTATCCGTCTTTGTCTTCTTGCCTTTCCCTCCCCCTCAAACCTTCTATGTTCCCTTTCCCTACCCTTGCTGCAAGTTAAAGGGGTTGTCTCATGAAATCAAGTGGGGTTATACACTTCTGTATGGCCATATTAATGCACTTTGTAATGTACATCGTGCATTAATTATGAGCCATACAGAAGTTATTCACTTACCTGTTCCGTTGCTGGCGTCCCCGTCGCCATGGATCCGTCTAATTTCAGCGTCTAATCGCCCGATTAGACGCGCTTGCGCAGTCCGGTCTTCTCCCTGGTGAATGGGGCCGCTCGTGCCGGAGAGCTGGTCCTCGTAGCTCCGCCCCGTCACGTGTGCCGATTCCAGCCAATCAGGAGGCTGGAATCGGCAATGGACCGCACAGAGCCCACAGTGCACCATGGGAGAAGACCCGCGGTGCATCGTGGGTGAAGATCCCGGCGGCCATCTTAGTAAGGTAAGGAAGAAGAAGGAAGAAGTCGCCGCAGCGCGGGGATTCGGGTAAGTACTAAACTTTTTTTTTTAACACATGCATTGGGTTTGTCTTGCGCCAAACGGGGGGCCTATTGAAAAAAAAAAAACCCGTTTCGGCGTGAGACAACCCCTTTAAGGTACATATTGTCAGGACCTACCTGGTCCCATATTGTGACTGATATTTTGGAATGCTAAGGATGTATGTACACATATATTTTGTTTTTGTATTTGGTAAATGTTGAATTGCAGTTTTATATGGAAACCTTATAAATAAAGAATTAAAAAATATATATATATATCCGTTGGCTCGTCATTGCGTGCGAGCAGCGATCGTTTAGTCGTTCACATTCACTGATACAATGTGAACGATATGCGAACGATATGTATAAACAGGCTGAAAAACACTACCTCATGTGCGCGCAATTACGCATACACTTGTGTGAATCCTGAAAGGGTAGGTCAGAGTTATATATAATTTATATCATTTGGCCGCAGTGCCTGTGATATCCCGTAAACCGGACGGGACTGCAGCTGTAAATAAACAGAGCGGTGGCGCAGGACACAGTGGGAACGGGCAGAGGTGAATATATGCCGATTTGTTAGTTTATTGCATACTTTTACTAAAAATATACAACTCAGACCCTCCTTTAAAGCTGCTATACCGGAGGCACAGAGGATAGTGTCTGCCTCTTAGGGTGACCACCCACTACAGTTTTTTTTCACTGCGAAATTCGCAGCGTTTTCTTTTTCTGCAGGGGTATATGGGTTATGGGAGTTGTATTGTTAAAATTGCAATCGCTCAAAATGGCGATTTCACAGTAAATTGCGATTTTGCGCGATCGCGATTTTAACATTACAAGTCCCATAGACCCCTGCAGAAAAAAAGACGCTGCGAATTTCGCAGTGAAAAAAAACTGTAGTGGGTGGTCACCCTTATACAGCTCTTGTTTACACATTTATTAAAGCAGCTGCACACAATAGCGCAGTCCAGGTATTCAGCACACCGTAGCGGTAATAACATGCTCCCGGCCCTAAATACTGCTCCTCTCTTGCTGGTATATAGGCATCTTTCCCCAACCACTACAATCCCAGCACTGACATTGATGGCAGCCCCCTGAGCTTGGCTCACACTACTTTTTGGAACACTCAACCGATGAGCTGGGAGACAGCCGTCAGAAGAAGATATCTGAGGGTCACTCTTATGTCTTACAATGGAAAAGGGGGTAGCAAGAATTAGTCCTTCTGTTTTGGGATACTGCACAAACCATGAGCAGCTATGAAAGAGGTTTTTTCGGGCATCTCCAGTTTCTTTCTCTAGGCCCCCGTACCCGGTGCCCCGCCGGCCCTTGCTGTCAAACTCTAGAGGTTTACGGTAACTTTTATTTGTATTATCAGGAATCTTTTTCTACAACGGTCATCCCATAAAGCAGGTGGATATATTAGGAACCGTTGTCTGCGTCCGAGAGAAGGAGGCTTTCTACAGCTATGGAGGTACGTGTGTTTTTACTGCACGCTTACATAAGTCGCGCTGTATTCTTCCCGGATGACGGGTAAATACACAACAAATAATGTTCCTGTTTGCTTGGCTGAAGCATCGTATTACTGCACTGCATGCAAATCCTCCTTCCCCCGTGGATGACACGTGTCATTAACCCTTTCCAATCCATTGTCTGACGTCTTAAAGGGGTTGTCCCGCGAAACAAAGTGGGGTTATACACTTCTGTATGGCCATATTAATGCACTTTGTAATATACATCGTGCATTAAATATGAGCCATACAGAAGTTATTCACTTACCTGTTCCGTTGCTGGCGTCCTCGTCTCCATGGTGCCGTCTAATCTTTAGCGTCTAATCGCCCGATTAGACGCGCTTGCACAGTCCGGTCTTCTCCCTTCTGAATGGGGCCGCTCGTGCCGGAGAGCTGGTCCTCGTAGCTCCGCCCCGTCATGTGTGCCGATTCCAGCCAATCAGGAGGCTGGAATCGGCAATGGACCGCACAGAAGACCTGCGGTCCACCGAGGGTGAAGATCCCGGCGGCCATCTTCACAAGGTAAGTCAGAAGTCGCCGGAGCGCGGGGATTCGGGTAAGTACTGGACGGTTTGTTTTTTTTATGCCTGCATCGGGTTTGTCTCGCGCCGAACGGGGGGGCTATTGAAAAAAAAAAAAACGTTTCGGCGCGGGACAACCCCTTTAAGACTGATTTAAGGCTGTACAGCTCCGATGTTGGAAGACGTCCGTCGGGGTTCTCTTACTGTATATTGCAGCCTCTCTGCTGTCGGAGCCTCTCCAACGTGTCAGCTCATGCAGTACTGGCTTTAGCCAACAGATAGCGCCGCTGTATAACGACAGAAAAAGAGTAAGCCCCCTAGGAAAACCAGGATACAAATTGGATTGGAAAAGGTTAAACCTTCGCTCTGTAATCCCAACATGTCCAATGTATTGGGTCATAAACCGGATGTTGATATTTAAAAAATAACTTTTTAATCCGGCATTTTTTCAACGTAACACACAGGTTTTAATGGTATTTTACTGTGTTTTTTATTTTTATTTAATTGTCATTTTGTACTTACGTTTTACTTGGCGTAGAGATACTTGCTGCATATGGAAAACGCAAGACGCCATTAACTAACCGCACTGCGTAAACGTACCCCTAGAGGGCCTCTACCTGAATTTAAAAAAGACTAAAATGCCGACTGCAAAAAATGGCCAAATTCAAATCAAAATCGACAATGGCCATGTAATGTGAGCAGAGTCGCTAGAAAAATCTATAATGCTTGGACAGATCAGCGGCAAAAGGAGACCTGGCGCCAAAAGAAACGATGGCCGATACTGTCAGAGCGGGTACTGGCATGGATATCGCACAACTGAAAGAAGCAGTGCAAAACCGAAAAAAACGAAGGGAGCTCGCATTTAGGGTCACTGAGGGTCGTGAACGACTACACGGCTAAGAACAGAGGGCTATTACACTGGCTGCCATGGGTTTACCACTATTTGCCAGGATGGACTTGCAGCTCAAGTTGCAATTGCAAGTCCAGATGCCGCTTGGCAGCTTCCTATAGGCTGTGATTATTACCTGCTGCCGCGGGCTAGCACAGTGAAAGCCAGCAACGTTGCATTAAACCCTTCTTAATTTACCATGTTTGTACAATTAGCGTAATTTATCATATACCAATGAACCCACCTGAGTTGCTGGTTCCAGTTCAGAGCGCTCTCACATGTGCGTATCTGTGCATGCACAATATACATAGCATAGAACGCATGGATTTCAACGGGTTTGTTCAAATGCGCTAATTTTCCAGCGCATTTTGATCCATAAAAAAACACAAAACGCGGCATGCTCCTTTTTCCTGTACATTTACACCAAAACTCCCACAGAAGTCAATGGGAATGCGCAAATGCGCAAAACACGCTAGGAGAATGTGTAAATGCACGGGAAAAGTAATACATCTGGAACTCATTAGACTAATCGGCCATTTCAATCGTTGCCTATTTTTTTGCCATGCGCAAATGCACATGCCTTGTACGAGGAAAAGTACTGTAAAACACGCCAATGCGCATGCAAAAAAGCATTGTTCGTTCCGTAAAAACGCTGTGCTCACGCATGCGTAAATACGCATACGCCTGTGTGACACTGGCCTAAGAGAGAACCCTCTATTAATGCCACCTGTTCTAGTATTGGGGGGTCTCAGCGCCCCGTTAGCATCTATAATTTGACACACATTTATTGTAAGGCCATAGGCAGTAACATCAGTGATGCAGGAGGCGCACGGTCAGCAACCTCCCGTCGTTACAGGGTCTGCTTACTGCATTATTATAGTGATATTATCTGTTATTGCAAGAAACGTCAACGTGAGAAGAACGTGGGAACGCGCAGATTTGCTTAATTACCCAAACAATACACCCTTTGGGATTTTCCACTTCATTTACTACCCTCCTGTTTGTGGGCCACTTGCCAGTCTGCCCCACCCATCACCTTCCTCTGCCTGACGCCAACTAATGGACCAGTTTCCTGCTCTCTATGCCTCGCTTACCATTAAAGCCAAACACTGCAAGTAGATTGATAAGAGGGCCAGAACCAATCTGCAAGAATATAGCCATATTATACAAGCAGGTTAGCCAGTGCATCTTCACCCCTGAGATACTGTGTGTATATGTATATATATATATATTATAATGTATTGTACAATATGTTTCCGTTTTGCTGCTTTCTAGACTGCACCTCCCATACTCTCATTGGCTAATATATCTCCTTGTCTTCTTCCCTTTCTTGTACAGTGGACGATGGCTCGGGAGTTATCAACTGTACATGCTGGAAATCCTCTGGGCCGAAGTGTGTGTCTTCTTCAGGTAAGACATCACTTAGGGCTTATGCACATGGATGATGTTAATGTCCGAGTTCTGAGTTTGACAGATCTCCGGCCCATTAAAGTCAGTGTGTGCATTCACGTACGTAATTCTTTTTTGACGGAGCAACGGTCCGTGCAAAAAGAAGAAAAATCGCAGCATGTCCTATTGTGGCGCAATTCTAGGACCAGAATTACTCATTCAAGTCAGTGGTGCCTTGAAAAAACCGGAATGCACTTGCATGGCACGTGAGTGTGTTCCATTTTTTTTATGCACTTATTGACTTCAATGGGAGTTTAAATTACATCAATCTCTTTTTTTTACGTATGTGAAACGGATTGCACTCAGATCACGCTACAAGTTAGATGCGATAAAAACACAAAAACTGAACAAAAAGTAATGTAAAGTGCACATACTCATGTTGAAACTGGTCAGTGACCAAAACCGCACTTACCCTTATGAATAAGGGTTTGTCGAAATCATTTTCCTGCTCCCTTCGGGGAACAGGAATACGCCAACTCATGGCCTGAATGATACGTCTCATGATAGAACCGAACGGACCCCATTGGAGTCTGTTGAGTTTTTGGCATTAGGATTTTACAGGGTGTAATAGCGCAGCACGCTGCACAGTTTCATCCTGTTTTTAAGTAGAAAGGAGCAATAAAGATTTGAACTGAGCCTCTGCCGCTGATGTGAATGCATCCTAAGGCTCCTAGGGCCCATCACACGGGCATATGAAAGTTTCCCAGATTCTTGGGCGCAACTTGCGTTGGACATCAGTGTGCTGTCTGATCCCCGTGGACAATGTATGTCCAATTCTGGTCCGTGATACGCACCACAGTATAACCTCCTGCTTTTTTTTTTTTTTTTCACACGGAGCAAAAAAATGCCTACATGTATAGTCTAAATGGCTATAATGGGTCCGAGTGCTGACCGTGAAATACACAGACAGCACACAGATGAGAAATACACTTTGTGAATGGGCCTTCATAGTTATAAAAAAGGAGAAGACCTTATATTTATTGCATCTCCTCTCCAATCTTGGTACATGTATATCACAGGATCATAACTGAAGGTAGGTGCCGAGTGCCAAAAAGCCACTTTGCCTTGGCCAGTGTTAGTGCAGGGAACTTACATTTTTTCCTTGGATAAAAGGAAGCCTTGCTATCGTTGTAGTCTATTGTGATCAGCCGATCCTGTCAAAATGAGCAAATAAAGCCTATATTCATCTAAGGGCCCTTTTACATGGGCCGGTGGTCGGGCGCTAAAGTGCCCATCAGTCGTCCCATGTGCTCTTCCATAAGAGTGATAATCGCTCAATGCAGACGGAGTGGGCCGGGGATGATAGCGGCTGTCCGCCTTCATTTACAGTCAACAGACAGTTGTTCTTAGATGAATGTCTGCATGTTTGCACAGGCTGATTGCTGTTTGATTTTTATGCCGGCACAATCCAAAGGACGAGCTAATTGTCATACGGGTATTTACACTGAACAATTATTGTTGATATGCACATGATCCAGCAAGAGTGTGAATGGTAATCGGGCAGTGTACACGGGCCCTAATGCATCTGGCTCCCTCTATTGTTGGAACGCTGATTGGATATGAAGCAAGCACTTTCTATCTCCACTTTCTGTTGGCAATTTGCAGCCTGCAATCAGTCAGTGAGCTCCATGTGATATAGCTTGTATAACGTTCTATGTCTGCTATTAGATATGCAGGGCAACCACACAGAGTCCGAATTAGACCATGCTCCCTGCCCTAGGGCTCCCATGACTATGAGGGTGCATTCACATGTTGCTGATTTGCTGTGGATTTTGTGGCAGATCTGCAGGAGATTTCACTTCAATTGGAATTCAGTTGAAAGGGTGAAATCTGTTGCAGATCTGCCATTAAAAGTACACCAAATCAGCATTGTGTGAACGCACCCTTAGGAGCAGTTCTTCGAATACCATTATATTACAGAATTGTCTTTTTCCAAATACTTTCCTGAAAACTCCATAACGATGAGATTATAGGCACAGTCATGTCTTACTGCGTCGCACATTTCTTCTCTTTGGAGATTACATTCACAGCTATAAAACTCGTTCCTTATCCATCCTACTAAGCAAATCATCGGGATGTTTACACTCACTCTATATTTCTTTATTCAAAGCAGTTCCTTGATAAACTTTATGTATTCTGTAATGTTTGTGCAGGCTCTCAGCCGATGAGGCAGCGGGTAGAGATAAGGCCTTGTCACGGGTAGCTCTACCGTCTCCTCCCCTAGAGGGTAGCTCGGGATCCGACCCCGTTACCGTAGGGGGAGTTCACAAAACAGGCAACCGTGGTTACCTGTAGTCCTGTTGGTCACTTGTGACACCACCGTTCCGTTCTCTGCAGCTGATCCCTGAGATGTAATAAAGTAGCCCACACATAGGGTATTTTCTGAGCAAGAACCGGGAATGGTCGATTCTGTTTGTTTACTTAAACTCTTGAAACTATATCCAAACAAAACAGTCTTTGTACAGGAGCAAATGGCAGTGGTGCAGCAGGGAGGATTCTCGGGGCATTTGTATAATCCACAGTCCAAGTTATCTGTAAGATTTCTCTCCCGGCAGACTCTCTCTCTCCTGTCATACACTCACGTCCCTCTCGCTTAGTAGTGGTTTTCCATTCCTCCGGATGCATGTGGTACCTGCGCTGTATACCCATGCGTTTCCATCATGTCCAGGCTTTCACTTTGCACAGTTGGAGGCCATAGGTAGTCTCTTTGCAGGGCTAGGCCCATGTGAGAACAGCAGACCACCTGTCTGACTCTTCCATGTCTCCTCTCTCACTGTCTGACTCTCTGCACACGACACTGACCAACCAACACTGACCCCAACATCGACCAACCCTGGCTCCATCATGTGACCACTCTTTTATACAACACACAAGACTAAACAATACATTTTCCAGACATAACCAGACATTAAAGCATTCTTGCCTGCAAACAATCAATACACATAAATCTGGCTCTTTCTACATTCAAGACAAACACATAACATTAGGCTGAGGTGCTGGAGGGGTCCCCAAACTCTGGGCTACTACATCTGACTTTGACATTTTTTTTTTTTAATAATTACCTTTTTATTAACAATTTTCCATTACAATTCCAAAAAAAACAAAAAGAAAAAACAAAGAGAAGAAAAAGACAGAAAAAACAGAGAAACCCTTTTCATTGTTAACATATTGAAATGTAGTACTACTGTGGCAATATCCAAATTATACCGGGACTACAGCGCAGACTAGAGCATATATATATAACCTATTGAAAAGGAACAAAATAAGGTAGGATGAAATAACATGAAGTAAAATAACATGAAATAAAGGAGGTACACTTCTGATCGAGACTGTTGAATTATTTGAGTCCTAAAATCTATCGAATTTACCATTCTACCGTATGTTTCCAGGGTTTGGGTAGGGCGGGGGGGGATTTCGGTCCATGGAGGGGAAGCTATAACATGTGGATGGTCAGCAGGTCCGCCTCATCTGGGTTTAGCAGTTAAGGGAGGTGGCATTGCCTTTTCCTGTCCTTAGGGATTATTGGCCATATTGACTTTGACATTTTAAGATCAAGCCCTTTACTAGGAAGCACATGATTAAATATACAACAAGGTAGCTGTCCATCTCCACAGTGAACACACAAGTACTTGCATAGGACTGCTGGGTACGTTTACACCAAACGATATATCGTTTAAACGAGTGTACGATATCAGAGCTCGCTCATGCGGCCTGTTTATACAGCAGATACATCGTTGGTGCGTTTAAATGAGAAATCCTTCAGTCGTTCACATTCTGTATAAATGACTGAAAATGAATGAACGATCGGTATTTAAACCGAATGATTAGTAAACAAGGCAACAATGATTCTTATGCCAACACAAAATGAACGAAAAGCGAGCGATTTGTCCTTCGATTGTTGGCTGCATTTACACAGAATGATTAATTTTTGTAAGTTTGAATTATTTTTTTCAATGATGATCGTTCCGTGTAAAAGGGCCTTTAGTGTAGGAGCACAAGTGTACATTATGTGATTGGAAGGACTCTACTTTTTCCCACAAGCTCAAAGTTGTACATGTTATGGGATTAGTTGATGCAAGCGCTTCCAAAATCCACAGGGATACTTTCTTCCTTCTTCATAGGTGATTATAAGAAGCCCTTTTAATTACAATAGCATAACAGTACCTACATAATGCTGTATTTAGCCCATATGCAAACTGCCCACATGGTGACTAACGGGGAGTACCATGCCATGTCTACAGAGTCCATACAGAACCATTATGTTCACATACTGTAGAGCCAAACATTGCCCATAGAATAACATCCCTAAGGCCGGGGCTGAAAACGCATGATAATGAAACCAATGATTTTCAATGGTTTCATTCTTATTTGCGATGTCTTCACTCAACCTTCGCAGCGCTAAGAAAAATCGGCGCTATCCCCCATTGTTTTCACCAGACTGGCGGCAGCAGCAGCGCAAGCCCCATTGAAAACATAGGGAGTACATCGTGCTCCCCTGACACAGCTGTGACAGCTATGACAGGGGATTCCTTCATCCCTGCGGTCCACGATGCTACCCATTGCTTTCAATGGGGCCGGCACTGCTGCCACCCTATTGAAAGCAATGGGATGAAGGCATGCCCTGAAGCAATGAGTAGCTAAGGGCTGTCTGTGATTGGCTGAGCGCTGTGAGCAATCACAGGTAGCGCTCAGCTGTCATTCAATGATTGGTTATAGTGCTCAGCCAATTAGAGGCAGCACTTTCTGGAGGCGGGGATTTCTCAATCCCCGGCCTCCAAAAGACAGAAGAAGCCTGCTGGGGATGGAGAGAAGAGCCGGACAGATCTTCTAGGTGAGTGAGTAAAAAATTATTTTTTTTTACTTATTTTTTTTTTTTTACAGCTTGGGGTGATTTTCAGAGAAGTGTTTATATTTCAAGCCCTTCCCCGAAAATCATTGCTCCAGGGCATGCCTTCATCCCATTGCTTTCAATGGGCTGGCAGCAGCTCCGGCCCAATTAAAACCAATGGGATAGCGTTGCGGACCTCTGTCACAGCTGTGGCAGAGCATTCCTTTATCCCCAACGGTCCCGCAGGGATGAAGGAATCCCCTGCCATAGCTGTCACAGCTGTGTCAGGGGAGAGCTACGTACTCCCTATGTTTTCAATGGAGCTGGCGCTGCTGCCGCCGGCCCCATTAAAGGCAATGGGCGATTGCGCAGATGTTTCTTAGCGCTGCGAGAGTTGAGCGAAGACTTTGCAAATGAGAATGAATCCATTGAAAATCATTGGTTTCATTATTATGTGTTTTCACTCACGTTTACATCACAAGAAAGCCTATCGCCAGTGTGAAGCCGGCCTGAGTATCACATCTGCGTTGGAACTTCTGGTCGGCGGTTCCGTCGCAGATCCCACATACAATACCAGAAGAAAAAGTGCTGCATATAGTGCTTTATCTAACAGCTAAAAGTTGGGCAGCTGAGCGAAAAACAAACAGATCCCATTATAGTCAGTGGAGTCTGTTTGGCGCTGTTCGATTTCGTCATAAGACTGAGCCCTTCGGCCAGGGAATTCCCCTTTCTGCTCGCCAAACGGGAGCAGGAAACCAGAACTCCTGAGCACAGATGTAAAACCACCCATACCCAGATATTTAGTGCACGGTAGTAAGAATATAGTACCTACAATTCCCCTAACAGAAGCCATCACTTCAGCTGTTGATCATGAACTCTCATGTTAGGTATAGCTGAGCTATACTGCCCCCTATAGGTAGCAGCCAGTACAGATAGTAATTTCTGATTGCCTACACGTTTTCCTATACTGTAGAAAGGATTCGCAGGGCGCTCTGGGCTGTCAGGACTGAACGAGCTAAATGAAAAAATGATGACAAAATATAGATAATTATCTGCATGTAAATGAAAGCAAACAACTTGTCCGTTCCAGCGATAAATTGCTCCATGTAAAAGGACAACCCCAAAATCAATGTCCAAGACAGGACTGCAGAAATTATAATAAAAAAAGGTTTATTGAAAATTACATACTGTATATACTCGAGTATAATCCGAGTCAACAGGTTTTACCACAAAAAATTGGTAAAACTTACAGACTCGAGTATATAGTAGGTGTAAAAAAAAAAAAAAAAAAACAATACTCACCTATCAGCTGGCATCTGTGTCCCTAGCGCGATGCTCCCCCCAGTGGTGCGGCAAGCTGCTGCAGTCTTCTCCCTAGCTTGCTTTTCAAATCCCTGCTGTCAGCGCTGTGATTGGATTGAGCGCCAGCCAATCACAGCTGGCGTTCGATAAACTAATCACAGAAATTCAGAATGACATCACTGAATGGCTGTGATTGGCCGGCGCTCGATCCAATCACAGCGCTGATGGCGGGGATTTCAAAAGCAAGCCAGGGAGATGACAGCGGGAAGAAGACTGCAGCAGCTTGCCGCACCACCGGGGAAAGCATCGGCCCGGGGACATAGACGCCGGCTGATAGGTGAGTATTGAGGTTTTTGTTGTTTTTTTGTTTTTTTTTACCTCACTCGAGTATAAGCTAAGGGGGGCTTTTTCAGCACATTTTTTGTATACTCGAGTATATATATGGTATAAAATAAAAACAATTAAAAAACAAAGCAGTGAAGGAAATGGAGCATCAATACAAGGGAAATACATCACTATGGTCACACACATAAGAAGTTCCAAAAGAAATTAATGCTCATGTCAACCTATAATAGGCGACGCCGACATCCGCATTGTGACCTCTGCGCTTGGCGGTTTTCTGTTCGTCCCACAGACTTGAGCGAAGGGTACACACCGGAACGCCGCTCCATTTAAATTCCGTCTTGCTGAGATTAATAGACGTCCCAGCAATCCCGCCCCAACCAATCTAGTATTATCATCTATCCAGTTCTAAATGGGAACCTCTCAGGAGCAAAGAGGGATGAAGGGATTTGAGTGAAATATAGAGTTTGTCCCCAAAAGATTAACAGATCAGCTAAGGTCGGTTTCACATTTGCATTGGAACCTACTGTTAGAAGTTCTCCCGCAGAACCGGCACAAAATACAGGAAAAAAAAGTACTTTTTCTTCCTCTAGAAGCTGGGCAGCTGAGCGGAAACTGAACGGACTCCATTATAGTCAATGGGGTTCGTTTGGCGCTGTTCGGTTCCGTCCAGAGGCGGAGCCATTCAACCAGGGAGATTCCCTGTTGCCGGAGGTGTTAAACCAACCCTGATCAGTATAATTTGAGATTTTGGTTAGACTCCACATATGGCCCATGATACGATAGCAGTTTAGCTCAGATCTCTTGGACACAAAGCTGATGGAAAACATAACAAGGCAGAATAAGGTCACAGAGCCAGACGTGTGTGTATGTGTACCAGATCATGTGTTCGTCTTGCGGCAGACATCTCTTATCTTTGATCTTCTGTGTTTGTTCTCAGACCATCAGAAAAGTTCATCAGAAGCAAAGGATCTTGATGGATTAATGCAAGAGCTGTACAGACAGGAGAACGCAAAAGCCAAGATGGAAATTGGTGACGTCATCAGAGTCCGAGGTTACATCAAGGTCTTTAGGAACCAGAGGGAAGTGGTTGCTTCAACATTTTGTAAGTAAAGTATTAGTTGTAGAGAAAATCTGCCGGTGTGAGTGAGGAAACTAGAAGGATTTCCACAGGGAAACCAGTAAAGCGCCAGATTCCCAAATTAACCGTTTCACTTAGTACTGTGTTTGCTGGATAACACCCAACAACGTTTGCCTATGACCAGCTGCCACCGTCAGCACCTGACCCTGCTAACCTGACCCTGCTAACCTGACCCTGCTAACCTGACCCTGCTCAATCTCCTGTCACTCAATGTACAGAAGATATATAAGATAAATGGTGGATATAAAATGTGCCAAAAACACTTTGACGGGGAAGGATGGCCACTGGACTCGGCACTAGAGCATGGATTATAAAGTCGGTCATCGATTCGTGGTATGAGTAAGAGATTAGCAGGGAACTGATCATCCAATGAGATGGACAGATATTTAAAGAGAGTCTGTCAGCAGTTTTGACCCCCCCCAAAACTGCCGACAGCGCTAGATAGTTGACGTGGAAAGTCGTTTAAATATGCGGAAGTTGATGTTCATAATAGTAGCATGCCCAAAAATAAGAAGTTTTAGTCACTAATGCGCCATGATGCGGTGTCCCCTGGGCATTCCTCAGCTCAGGACACCTCACTGGTTATCAACCGTAAGCCCTCCTCCTCACCTCTTGAGTGATGGGTGTAGCTGCCCCCTGCATCATATGACATGTCCATCCGGGGGCCGCTGCAGCCATCAGCCATGAGCAGAGGGGAGGGCTTTTAGAAGGGTATGCTCCTGAAAGTTCGAGATACTTCATTGGTTAAGCAACGCCCACCGAACACTTGGCAGTGCTGGTGGTGGTGCTTAAATCCCCTTTTTTTACTGGGTGAGAAATTTATGTCCCAGTAAGTTCTGCTTTACACGGATAAGTGCTGAATGCCTTAAAACAGATTTCATTTTTATTTTAGATAAGGTGGATGACCCCACACTGGATGTGCAGATCACCCGGATGCTGGAAGCGCCACACCTTTACAGAAACGTCTATGATAAGCCCTTCGTTATCCCTGGTCACCTTGAAGATCCATCCCATGGACTGACGTAAGTTTAGTGTTTTCTACCCTACAGTTAAGCCTCGCTGGTGTTTTTGTGCAGCGTTTTACACATGTAATACCCATTGATTTGCATCGGGGTATTCGGACATGCTTTTTCCATGCATGAAAAATTGCAGAATGTCCTATTTTGGTCCATATTGCCCATCCTTGTCCATGGGATCGCGTGAATGTGCATTATACATGTGTATTCACTGCATGTAGTTTTCATATCCACATGCGGGGAAAAAATTGCCTTTTGTTGCATGGATTCAATGCGAAATCTGCTGTCATGGGTATTCGCCAGTCTTTGTGTACTAGGCCTCAGCTATGACGCGTTACCAATACGAACATCATCTTTTTAACCCATTAAGGACCAAGCGCTGTAAATTTACATAGCTTGGTCCTGGGCTTTAATCCCAGCCGAAAGTAAAAATACGACACAGGATTAAAGCCCTTGCTTCTGCAATCAAGCAGAAGCAGGTTGGGTTGGCGGTTGTTAGTCACAGCTGAGAACCCGAAGGAGAAGCCCTTCTGCCTTCTCCTTTTCCTAGTACGCAGTGCTCAATGAGTGCTATATACTAAGAAGTGAAAATGGAAGTACAACTTCCGCTGTGTGAGCTGGTGGGCACGTGACTGCCGGGATCCCCTGGCACAGCAGAGCTACAGGGTCCTAGAAATCCCTGATCAGCTCTGCCAGTGACTGTTGTCACTACAGGGTGATGTTTTCACTGTAACTGGGGCTTCTATGGATGCCCCAGCTACAGTGGAAAAATGTCAAATAAAAAATATCAAAACACATGTGAATGTCCCCCAGAGGTCTTATAAGATGTCATGGGGGGACATAGATAGTAAAAAAGTTACATACACAAGTAAGACAAAATTACAGAATAAAATAAAAATATATACATAAGAAAGAAAATAACCCAAAACTGACGCCATATGCGCCCTATAATCAAAACCATATATATTATATATCAAAACGTCCGAAACAAAATGAGGAACCCGTTCCCATACTTTAGCGTAAATATACTTTTTTTTTTTTTTTTTTTTTAATTTTAGCGCTTTACCCCGAATAAAACTGAAAGACGGAAAAAAAAGTCAGTGAAAAAGATATTGAAAAAATAACCCTATATGTCACGGGGAAAAAACGCAGCAAAAAGAATTTTGGTAGCTGAAGGAAAAAATAGGGCAGTTAAACCACCAGATGGGTAAAATCCCTAAAAAGTGAGATGTTGTACTGAGTTGGTTTTAGAGGTGGACCGCGGTGAATTACCTGACCTTGCTGTGGCTGATGGATCTTATCTTCTCTCCCTTTCCTGCACACCCATCTATTTGTGTTCTCTCATTTTACAGCAGACACGATGCTGCGCTCTCACATTCTGGCCTCGTTTTACAGTTGAGCGAAAAAATAAAGGAGTTTCTGCAAGAAAACCAAATTTGTAATTTTTACCAGCGTGAATTGGAAAGTGTGCCAACCCTACTGTCCACTGCCACCAGACCAAGCCACATGACAGAAGCGGGGGTATGTAATCTCATATACTGGGCTCTCATGGCTGCCTCGCATGCTCCCACATTTAACATATGTAGTACATACTATATATTTTAGGACGGCTGCACACGAGCGTAATTCACTGCGCCGCCACATTCTTTGTCACATTCTTGCTAGACATAGCAAGTACGCAATGGCATTGCATACTTGGTGCAGCCTGCCGGTTACCATACACTATCTTGGTGTGCATGCATGCCACGATAGAACATGCTGCCATCTATATTGCGCATGTATTTGGTGCAATATGTGTGATCGGCAGCATAGGAGCCTATGGCAGATTGGTACAGCGCAAAACCCATATGCGGAATATGCTGTACTAACACGGCTGTGTGAAGGAGCCCATAATAGGAGTAATCCCGGTGTTCTCTGCTGCTCAACATACTCTGATCCACATCATTCAGAAGTTTCCAACTGTCATAATTTTCTTTCAGACTCCATAGTGAATATATTATTTAGCTGCAGTGTGTTAGAAGGTCCGGTGATGGATCCCCGCTCCTTGACACAACTTTGGGTTCTCTCGTTCTTCTATTCTGTTCCACTGCATCCAAATGCGAAATATGAAGCAGTCAGTTTTGCAAATTAGTCTTGATTTGGAAAATCTCCTTTTCGATTGCGCCTCCAGTATGTGTCGCCATCATTACAGACTACAGATACGCTGTGTGTCACTTCATTGCTCCTCCTACTATCCTACGGACGCGACAAGAGGGGTCAGATGACTGCAGGATCAGACGACACATGGGGTTTAGAGCTTGTATTCAGTCAGTTCTGTATAATATGGCAACCACTTATGTCTGATGATTATGATATCATCTACGGTCCTGCTGCTACTGTAAGACCTTTGAGCTTTGCTACGGTGTGCCCCTGTGTGTACGGAGGAGGACCTGCACTCCGGACCATTAAGGCAGCTGTCAGGGGTTCATATCCATTCAGTAAGCTTTGGAACAGATCTTGTGTGAGGGTTGTATCTGTCGAACCACACCATCTCCCCCACACCCTATTAACCCCTTCAGTAGCAGGTTTATTATTACCATGTCATGCCTCACAGGGCAGGTTTTATAAATGAGTCAACAATGCAATTTAATCCCGCAAGTATTTGTCCTAGTTTGACAGTTGGTATTATGGCAGGGAAATCTCCATGGATTGCTGCGCTGAGTATGCAGTAAAACCCCCGGAAGATTTCAGTTGACAGCTCAGTGCTATGCACATTTCAGCACTAGAGCTGTCCACGGAAATCTTCCGGGGTTTAGCTGCATGGTCAGTGCAGCAAGCCCCGTAGATTTTTTTGGCCGTGCCACTAAAAGGGTTAAACTTCTCCGGACATTTTCTATTTTTATAAACTATCCTTTCATATGGCAAGGTAGAGTTACCAATATTCTGCCACTTTGAGAGCGTTGGAGGACGCATATACATCCAGCGTAGAGCTATCAACTTGCGGGCCAGAAAGAATACCTTGGTAAGGAATACCCTGTCATGAAAATGCCAGTGCTCCTCATCTAGAATACCCAACAAACATATGGCTGGATCAAATGGAACCGGTGTTCCCAATAGCTGGCTTCAAAATGCTGTGACCTCCCCACAGTACGTGTGAATGTCTGGACAACTCCATATTAAATGATTAAAGTTTGCACCGGGTGCCCGGCAGCAGTGGCATTGGTTGGTAGTTATCCCATTCATTTTTTGAAGCCGAATCGGTGTCAGGTAACATTGGCAAACAGGTATACAATTGGGTTAATTTATTATTTGCAGCTGGTAATACCATGGTATGTGTAGACATTGCAGAATCCCAGTTCTCACCAGTAAGAGAAGGGAGAGCTCTCCATCACCATCGGTATATTTGAAATTTTGGAGTGTAGTAAATGGCTATACAACAACATTATCAGACCCCAGGGTCCTTGTGTACGTAGTATGCCTATCAGGGGTATAGAGAGAAAGTTTGCCTGGGTTCTGGGAGTTGCAAATACCTATAAAAACCAGTCCTAGGGACCTGGTACAGCTGCTGCAACTTTCAAAGGAGGCCAATACCCCGTCAATATATAGATGTTCCAATGTAGTAACTCCCAGGTTCACCCAGAACTGCCTATCTGGTAGAGTCACTAGGTGTGGAAGCGTTCTGTAATCCCACAGGGGGGAGTTTTGCAGCAAAATGACAACTTTTTCTGGGGACACAATTATTATTATTTTATTTTGAAAAAAACATTTCTGCTACATCAGACATTGGTTGTTGCCAATTTGAATATAATAAAGAGTTGCCTGAATACAACTTGCCGGCAGGGACAGCGCTGATCCTGGGGAGTTGTTACATTGTCATTATTATTGTTTTTCCTATTTTCTAGATGATTCCATGATGGATTTTGTATTTGTTGGTAACGTCCACATTGTTTTCTCTTATCAGGAAGGTTCAAGCAGGACATCCAGAGAAATTCATAATGTATTCAAAGAAGCCATACAGGTCCTGCAGCAGAAAGGCATCGTGTACCTGAAGGGCCACAAGACCGGAGTCTATCAGGTCAGAGACTGGAACAATGATGAGCCGCCATCCCGTCCGGTCTTCAGACTGACGCTACACAACTTGTACCACGTGTTAGGGCCCATGAGCGCATTTATCGTTTGAACGAGCGAATGACATCATCATCTGTGTATACAGGCAGATACATCGTTGGCTCGTCCAAGCGAGAAATCGTTCAGAATCCTTCGCATTCGCTGTATAAGTGACTGAGAAGGACTAAACAAGCGCTGTTTAACCCAAATGAGAAGTGAAGGCGTCAACGATGACCAAAAACGACGAGCAAACAGCGAACGATTATTGTCCGCCGTTCGGTTGATGGTTTGCGTTTAGACTGATCAATCATCGTTCACTTTCGCTTGTTTGAACGCTAATCGTTCCATTGTAAAGCACCCTTAGCTGCAAAGCAGGTGAGAACGGCATTGATGACTATTGGAGAGAGATGTGTGCGTACAGCACATGATGGGTAAACTAGAATCAGTCCCTTGGTCATGTGCTGTCCCATGAGGGGCGGCATTAAAAGGGATTGTTTTCAATATGACTTTTATGGCTTGTCAGTCAAACTTCTCTGTGGGAAACTGGCTACTTGGGATCTCTACTAGAGATGAGCGAGCCTACTCGGTAAGGGAAATTACGCGAGCGAGTATGGGCATTTTCAAGTACATGCCTGCTTGCCCGAAAAGATTCGGGGGTCGGCAGAGGGCGGCGGGGGAGAGCGGGAGGGAACGGCGATGAGATCTCTCTCTCTCCCCCCCCTCCCTCATGCTCACCCGCAACTCACTGCTCACCCCCGCCGGCCCCCGAATCTTTTCGGACGAGCAAGCATGTACTCGAAAATGCCTATACTCGCTCGAGTAATCTGCCTAAACGAATACGCTCGCTCATCTCTAATCTCTACCAATCTTTGGAAGTCATCGGTGATGTAGTGGCCTCTCATTGCGGTGGAGGAAAAGCACCTCCCCATTAATGGCCAAGACTGAGTGTCATGTTCTCCAGTCTAATCGGGCCGCTTTCACACACGCTTTTTTTCCCCGCGATGCAACAGCGCTACAAATCGCATGTATGTGAGGCCCATGGTTTCCTTCTAATTGCCAATGTTTTGTAGGCTGCTACATTGCGAGAGAGAAAAAATTGCGGCATGCTCTACACAGCTGTCATTAGCTATGTTTTGTAGCCAATGTTTCCCTATGGACTGTTCCTTTGTGTTGCATCGCATCGCATGAAAATGCTGTTTTCGTGCGGTGCGATGCAACTTTTACAGTAGGTAGTCCTACTGTTTGAGCCCTAAAATAAGCCCTATCTGCATAAAAAAATTAATCACCTAGCAGGCGCTGTCCGCTCCACCGCACGTCTACTCTGCAGTTCCGGCACTTGTCTGTAATCGTCAGCCAGTGCTTCCTGGTTTGGAGGTTCAAAAACCCCACCGCCAAGAAGTGCTAGAAGACAAAAATGAACTGCCTAGGTAGTAAAGAAAACTTTCGGGCTCCCGACTTCTTATTACTTTAAGTGATTTATTACCCCAGTAGGGAAAAGAAAGACAATCATAATGACATAAAAAAGTTGCCGGGATGTGGGCAGAGGGAACTCTCACCCACTGACCGGCTAAAGGTACGGGTGCAACACGTTTCTGCGCACCAATGGCGCCTTTTTCAAGCATAACGGAGCTTAGTACACATACATAATATATATACATATACACATAAACATATATACAAAATAAGGTTTGAATTACCTGACAGCAATAACTTTTCCCACTCAGAGGAAAGCTGGATGACCACCATCGCCATGCTGGCTCTGATTGGCTGAGCCGCAGCGCTCAAGAACCAATCACTGCAGCACTCGATGGACTAGATGGACATTGTCTTCATTCGGCCTTACATACTATGTTACTATGAACCAATCACAGCCATTCAATGCGATGGCTGTGATTGGTTCATCGAGCACTGCAGGGATTGGCTGAGCCACAGCGCTCGAGAACCAGCACTTCCTGGAGGTGGGGTTTTTGAACCTTTGACCAGGAAGCACTGGGTGAAAACTACAACCAAGTGTTGCGGAGCTGCGGAGAAGAAGTGCAGCACTTGATAGGTAATGTATTGGGTTTTTTTTGTTTTGAAGGCAGATGGGGCTTATTTTGGGTGTAGGGCTTATATTCCAAGCCCCCCAAAAAATCCCAGCAAAAGAGCACTACAAATTCGTGCAACTTCATAGCGACACAAAACGTGATATCGCCGCGAGAAAACGTAGCGATATGGCACAGAACACAGCTGCAATATCACTGCGATTTTCTCGTCCATGTGATAGGTGCCTTAAGTAACTTTTTAAGTACATTACACTACTCTGGTACTGAGCCGATTCACAGCTGCAGACCCTCCCCAAATGCTGCTTGATGTAGTGCAGATTTCACTCCCCGGTTTGGAGGAGGGAAATCAATGGTGAAAATCTGCAGCACAGGAAAAGGTACACCGTGACACAACTTCTGCATGACATTTCTTAAAACCCCAACCACAATGCTGGAAAATCCGCCAGAAGGGTTTTTTTTAAGATAGGCAATTAGTGTGGCTGGTACAGGCAATTTGAATGGGGATAATCTGTTTTTGGTACAACAGTGAAGGAAGGGTCTTGGTACTCCAGCAAGTGCCGCTGCCCCTTCATTCTACCCATCATGGATTTCTTAGGGGTCAGACCCCACTGATCACACTTTAATGGCCCGCTCTAGATTCCTAAAAAGCCCTAATATTGAGAGATTCTGTATAATTGTGTGTGGCTCTTGTACAACCTGTATGTAATAAATGTTACTTTGTATGCAGGTAACTGATCAGAACAAAGAGTTACATAAATTAACTCTGAACATAATCCAGGAAGATTGCCGGCGGCAGAGGCGTAAGTGACCCTCGTATATACTATATTGTGGAGTTGTGTTTTGGTCATTTCTGCTGATCTAGTTACACTACAGTGAGGGGGCTGCTGGCACTGATATAAGGAAGCCAGTGCCACCTGCTGGTCATTAGTAGGTATTAAAAGGAATTCAGATGGGATATTTTGTGTAATTATATGCAATACTCAGGAGGGTGTTTTTGAGAATTTTTTTCGCCTTTTATAGCTAAGACAGGAGTGGAGCCCTGACTCTTAGAGTATGTTCACACAGTGGAATTCACCTTGGAATCCTGCCTCCTAAAAACCGTGGCTTTCTGCTGCAGTTTTTGCTGCGTATTTTGCCCAGCGCGAGGGCTATATCCATATGCGGATCCGTGGCAAAAAGCCCTGTTTTATTAAAGGCGAAATTCACGCGGAAAATTCCGCCGTGTAAACATACCCTTAAAGGACGGATGTTTATACTATCAGGTGAAACTCTGCCGTCTTAATGCAATTCTCTAATACTCACTCGCATTGGAATGATTGTACATTGGGTCGGGCACCTTATCTGCTGCTTTTTCTGGACATGAATCCAGCTGGCACACTTCTCCATTACCAGAAGTTAATGATAATGCAGTGTAATCAGCACCAGCCCAAATAACCCCTGGAATGGCATTAATAACTTATTTCAGATATGATAAGTTAATACGTTTTGATTGTTCCCGTGTATGTATGTGTGTTAGTTTAAGAAAAGTGTTGCTGCCGCCTGAAGGGATGGGTGCGTTGGCTTAGTACTGCCGCCTGAAGGGATGGGTGCGTTGGCTTAGTACTGCCGCCTGAGGGGACGGGTGCGTTGGCTTAGTACTGCCGCCTGAAGGGACGGCTGCGTTAGCTTAGTACTGCCGCCTGAAGGGACGGGTGCGTTGGCTTAGTACTGCCGCCTGAAGGGACGGCTGCGTTGGCTTAGTACTGCCGCCTGAAGGGACGGCTGCGTTGGCTTAGTACTGCCGCCTGAAGGGACGGCTGCGTTGGCTTAGTACTGCCGCCTGAAGGGACGGCTGCGTTGGCTTAGTACTGCCGCCTGAAGGGACGGCTGCGTTGGCTTAGTACTGCCGCCTGAAGGGACGGCTGCGTTGGCTTAGTACTGCCGCCTGAAGGGACGGCTGCGTTGGCTTAGTACTGCCGCCTGAAGGGACGGGTGCGCTGGCTTAGTACTGCCGCCTGAAGGGACGGCTGCGTTGGCTTAGTACTGCCGCCTGAAGGGACGGCTGCGTTGGCTTAGTACTGCCGCCTGAAGGGACGGCTGCGTTGGCTTAGTACTGCCGCCTGAAGGGACGGCTGCGTTGGCTTAGTACTGCCGCCTGAAGGGACGGCTGCGTTGGCTTAGTACTGCCGCCTGAAGGGACGGCTGCGTTGGCTTAGTACTGCCGCCTGAAGGGACGGGTGCGCTGGCTTAGTACTGCCGCCTGAAGGGACGGCTGCGTTGGCTTAGTACTGCCGCCTGAAGGGACGGCTGCGTTGGCTTAGTACTGCTGCCTGAAGGGACGGCTGCGTTGGCTTAGTACTGCCGCCTGAAGGGACGGGTGTGTTGACTTAGTACTGCTGCCTTGCAGTGCTGGAGTTCTAGGTTTGAATCTGACCTAGATCGGGATTTGAACCGGGGACCACACTGCTGGGTTGTCACCACCGCCTTTGTTCAAGGAGGCCTGATGTTTATTTCTATTGATTTCACCAAAAATTGGAATCGCAAATCACAATTAATATTTAAAAATAGTGTTGGTCACTCCTGACCCAATTATTTCAATAATCGCTCAACACTAATTAAAAAGAGTCCTCTTGTTTTACTTCAGATGCCGATAAAGGTTGCCACTTTCTCCACATACTCAACTGTGTGCAACAGACGTTTGGCTCCAGCGTCAACGACACCATATTGCAACGTGTTATCAATACTCTTGAAGGAAACAGCGACATCATCAGCACTATGGAAAAATATTACACGTCGTTCTGATCACCGGAGGAGAAGAAATCCAGTCGCCTGAACTGGAAGAAATGAATTTTGACATCCAACCATGTACTTATTACATCGTAAATAACTGTTAAAAGGACTTCTAGAATCGGGGAAACTTCCTTTCTTATAGAAACAACACAACTCGTCTGGTATCATCTCAGCCTTATTCACTTACTTAGAGATGAACTACAATGCCACACCAAAAGCGATGTTTCTTGAGGGGCAAAAAAAAGGGAATATTCCCATATAATTCTGAAATCTCGAGATGTGGACAGTCCGGCACTGATCTTTTTGTAATGATTGAAATCAATATACACTTTTTTATTTTTATAACACAAAAGCAACAATATATATATATAAATATATATAATATCTGACTCTCCGTTTTTCTGTAGGAGGGGAGAGGAATCATGGAAGCTATAGTACTTCACATTGCTAATTCTACCCATAGCATGCACAAAGGGGCAGCGCCGCACTGCGCAGAATAACGATCATCCGATGGTCATTCCGGAACTCAGATTCACCATGTATGAAGATCAGTCTATCTCTCTCTATCCATCCATCCAAATACTTTATGAATTAGTGAAATTCCCATGAGAAAAGGACCATGTAGGATTCTGTTCTGAGCATACCACCCATCATTAGTTTGGATTGTCCGCTACATGAGCTGCAGTATATGGCATCGTCCTGCTGCAGGATAAGAGAACGGAACCTTTCACTTTGGAGGAGCAAAGCACCATAGTTACAGAACTCCAAGCTGCTTCCTCATACTCATTGAATTGGTCTAGTTACCGCAGGGTGAGGGCTTCCATTCCCTATTTTCTAACTTCTTAGGGCCCATTGACACTGGACGATGGTCGGGCACAGAGGCACCCAACGGTCGCCCTGACAATCGCTCCAGCGCTTACACAAGGCAGAAAGGATTGCTCAGTGAATGGAGGTGGAGCGGGCCAGAGAGCACTTTGATCGCCCACCTCCATTCACAGAAAATAGGTAGTTGTCCATAAATGCCCGTTCAGTTTTTATGCCTGCAGAAATGAATGACAAATGATAAGCGAAGGAATTCTCGTTTGTGTTAAGTCCTTGCACACATCTACACAATTGTTGTTCAGCTTCCCGTGATCCAGCAAGAATCTGAATGATTACCGTCCCGTGTAAAAGGGTCCTTATTAATCACAGTCATGGATGTGCTGATAGACTTTGTGATGCTGTCCTAGTCCTAGACTTTGCGATGCTGGA
The DNA here is from genome assembly GCF_035609145.1 of Eleutherodactylus coqui. Taxonomy (NCBI): domain Eukaryota; kingdom Metazoa; phylum Chordata; class Amphibia; order Anura; family Eleutherodactylidae; genus Eleutherodactylus; species Eleutherodactylus coqui. The sequence continues at coordinate 250,202,605 of NC_089840.1, forward strand.
AGCTGCTGCAGCCGTCACCTGCTATTGGTGACAGTGGCCATGTGAACAAAGAATGGCACGTGACCACTGCCGCGGCTTTCAGGTGCTGGACTGGAGGTGGGTGGCAGGGTTATTGAATGGGTTATTGTGATTGTTCTCAGTAAAGGAAACCAAGTAATCTTGTAGATATGATACCTTTTAATGGCTAACATAAATACATGATGTTATAGCGAGCTTTCAAACCTCTCAAGGTTCTTCCTCAGGCTTAATGAAATAGATCCGAAGACGCATACATATACACATACATATGACAAGGCACAGACATGGTGTGATTAATTTGCACGTAAAACAATAGCAGAACAGGATGAGTAGAGGAGTAAATACTTAATTAGTCCACTGATAAGCGATGTGAAAGTTTTATGGCCTTATTTATCGTTCTGGTTGTTCAGGCTCCTGCAGGGTTTTGAATGATAATCGTCCCGTGTAAAAGCATGCAGAAACTGAATGACTGGCCGAGAATCGTTCGGTGTAAACAGCAGCCATTCAGTACTGAACGGACACTGTTTACAGTGAATGGAGAGGGGCGGGGGAGAGCGAGGAGTGAAATCTCCAGCCGCCCCACCCCTCTGTGAGCAATCCAGCGATACTCGCTCCTGTGTAACAGCATGGGAGCAAGTATATGCGGGGACAAGTGTCGGGCATCGTTTGCCTGACTCTCATCCCGTGTAAAAGGGCCTTAACACGGTACCAATCTTTTTTTCTTTTTTTTATTTTAACACATTCCCTGCCCATGTAATTTTTTTTTGCTTTTGTCATGCAGCCCCAGTTTTTTCTCACTCCTCAGTCAACCCTTCTCCAGATAAAGCTGCCCCTGGCTGGACCCACTTACAGTGCAATAGGCATTCATGTGCTTGTCCACTTTGGCTCATGTGGAGAGCATATGCATATAATACTGCTGATGTAAGCTGCACTATTATGCATGGGCCAACCCCTATTAAAACATATTGGTGTCATTCCAAACAGGGCTCACTGCGTCAGACTATGCAGGAACACACTTAGTAGAAATAACAGAGGAACAGAAGCTCGAGAACTGTTGTTTCACGGGGACAAGACGTGGCAGGAGAGCTGATGGGTCCTCTTTCCTTCTATCCCACAAACATTTGAACTATTCCATGGTCCGTTTTATATACCTCCATTAATAAAAAAACCCACCAAACACTTTAATAGATCATCTACTTTAATATGACTTCTCAATCACATCCGCATATAAAAAAGTCCAACTGTGATACTCTGTGTAAAGTTGTCGCAGTCGATAAATACTTCGGGTCTATTTTCTTCCTGCAGCCGGACAGACTTGCTGATTCAGCTTCCATCGCCTGCTCCCCTGCTGCGCTACTTGCTGTATTCTGCTGTAACTCCTGCGGAAACGAAAGGACAATTTGTTACCAAAATCTACTTGAAGCGAAGATATTTGCTGTTCCAAATTATAAAGGAATGAAGTACGCCACTAAAACTGGGACCCGTTCCATTCGGTTTGGTGTAAACGGGATAGACTTTATAGTAGCAAATAAGTCAATGCAGGGCATTCGATCTGCAGCCCGTACGCAATTGACATTGCGGATGGGCTGCGGGTGCCCACGTCATCGCCTAGCAACAGTGCAGGAAATGCAAAAATGTTATTTTTAAATCTGTACTGTACATGACTGACGACAGGCGTCCACGACCATCTGCATTATAGATTTTGCAGGTACACAGGCTTGTTGGTTGGGGTCACAGCCGGATTCTGCTGAGGGATTCCACGTGCGGAATCCGACCTGTTCATGTGCAGCCGGCCTTAGGAGTGGTACAGTAAGATATCTGCTGGGATTTTCCTACAATCCACGTTTGTCACTTATCCACAGAACAGGTGATACATGACAGATTGCTGGAAACACCACTCTTCACTGAGGCATTTTTCCTCAGTTTCCTGTCGGCCAGCTCCATTTCTAATTATCAGTTTTATCTAAGCTGGTGGGTGTAAACTAGCTGCTACGAAGTTTGCATACACAGTACACATAGAAAATCGCTTATGGCTGCATATTTGGGCACGCAAAAAAACGCAGATGGGCCCACGTATTTGCGCGGCCCATTCACTTCAATGGTCTATTGGGGTGCGTAGGACGCAACTAAATAGGTCACGCTGTGTGAAAATATACATCATGTGAATGAACTCATTGACATCAATGGCTTCTGTTCACTGCATATTATGTACGCAAATACGCTTGTGTGAACAGGCCCTTACTGTACTGTTTTACAATCGGCCCTTTGAAGGTCACCATAAGCCTGATGTGGCCGTAGGTGAAAATGACTTTGACACCCCTGATCTAGAGGCTTAGTTACAGCAAATGTGGAGCGATATGCCACTGGACATCATACGGAAACTAGCGTGAAAAAGGGCCATGGGCCTGAAATGCTACTCCTATCTTCTGGAGTTGCACAATAAAATATTTTTTTTTTGCATCTTATGTCATGTAGGCGCTCACTTGCTTTCTATGTCTCCTGTATAATGCACAATGATCTTTGTAGCAAATGACAGAAAGTAATAATAACATTCCGGAAGTCTTGATCATCCTGGTTATCATTATTGTGCTGCTGGGCTGCATTTTCTACCTTGCATTGATCCATTTTATTTCGCTACACAAGAGTCCCTGATGAACCCATTTTGCCATTATTTAAGAGGAAAACGTGACAGGAGGTATTGTTCTACTCTAATGTAGCCTGGAGGATATTTGACATATGAGGTACCTTTTACTCATGAAGGTTGTGTAGTTTGTTAACAATGTTGAATCTTTAGGATCAAAGAAACTCACTTTTCAGGGCAAACACACCGCTGTTAGAGGCATTGTATGGCCATTGTAGGACTACTGGTACCTGGATGATCTCCATCTACTACTTTGGTTCTCCTATTTATATGGATCCCACTTGGGGCATAGAGAAAGCAGATTTTGCTTCGCCAAGTGAGTTTACCATCTGCATTTGGTGGAGAGGTGTTAGGTGGATTCAGAACTGGCTGAGTGATCGTACTCGAAGAGTGGTCATAAATGGCTGCACATCCAAGTGGAAGAATGTATCAAGTGGGGTACCACAAGGCTCTGTCCTAGGCCCAGTGGTGGTCAACATTTTTATAAATGATCTGGAGGGAATTGATGGGAAACTGATCAAATTTGCCGATGACACAAAGTTAGGAGGGATGGCTAACACTAGGGAAGAAAGCGAAAGGATTCCAAAAGATCTAGAAAAGCTTAAACAGAGGACAGCGAGTAACAGAATGGTATTTAACAAGGAGAAATGCAGAGGCCTACATCTGGGCAAGAAAAATGAAGAAAGCACATACAGAATGGGAGGAATTGGGCTCAGCAGCGGCACATGTGAAAAAGACTTGGGTATACTAATAAATCACAGACTGAACATGAGTCAACGGTGTGATGCAGCAGCAAAAAAGGCAAACACAATTCTGGGATGTATTAAGAGAAGCATAGAGTCTAGATCACATGAGGTAATTAACCTCCTCTACTCTTCCTTAGTCAGACCTTGTATGGAATACTGTGTCCAGTTCTGGGCACCCAAATAAAAAAAAAAAAAAAGGGAAGAGCTACCAGGATGATGAATGGTCTGCAAACCATGCCCTATGAGGAAGGGTTAAAGGATCTGGGAATATTTAGCTTGCAAAATAAAAGGCTGATAGGAGACGTAATAGCTAGCTACAAATATATGAAGGGCTGTCACATTCCAGAGGGTTCAGCCCTATTCTCATTTGCACAAGGAAAAACTAGAAGTAATGGGATTAAATTGGAAGGTAGGAAACACAGATTAGACATTATGGAACATGAGTCAACAATGTGATGCAGCAGCCAAAAAGGCAAACACAATTCTGTGATGTATTAAGAGAAGCATAGAGTCTGGATCACGTGAGGTCATTATCCCCTCTACTCTTCCTTGGTCAGACCTCATCTGGAATACTGTGTCCAGTTCTGGCCACCCCACTTTAAAAAAGACAGAGACAAACTGGAGAAGGTTCAGAGAAGAGTTACCAAGATGGTGAGCGGTCTGCAAATCATGTCCTATGAGGAACGGTTAAAGGATCTGGGAATGTTTAGCTTGCAAAAAAGAAGGCTGAGGGGAGACTTAATAGCTGTCTACAAATATCTGAAGGGCTGTCATGGTGCAGACGGATCATCCCTATTCCCATCTGCACAAGGAAAGACTAGAAGCAATGGGATGAAACTGAAAGGGAGGAGACACAGATTAGATATTAGAAAAAAACTTTCTGACAGTGAGGGTACATTACTCTTCATTTGATACGGTGATTCATCATTTCGCCTTCTCTATCCTCCATCCTCACCAGCTATTAGGGTATCAACTGGACAACCCTCTTAATTGCTACATAAAAGTGTATGTTACCCCCAATTTTAAAATACCAATCATATTACTGGTCTCATATGAGGTAAGTGATCATTTTGAGTCCCCTAAAGGCTTCAGGTCCCGGATGTGACTGCAACCTCTGCTTCTCATATAGTTTCGCTCCTATGGACACTTCAGTTGGGATCTGCTCTTCCTCACCTTTGTTACTGCAGGGGTGATAGTATTTCGTTACAGCGATGTCATCTGGAAGAAACAAAACAAATACAATAGTAACACCGGAGACCACAATATATTATACGGAGGAGAAGGCCCTGAACAAGAACACTCATACAGCTACTGAGTGACCACTAGGGGGTGCTAACTGCATATGGATTTATACAGCTGTTATTGGGACAGATTTACTAATACTGGCATTTTATAGACAAGTCAGATAGAATAAATTAATTAGGAGGCACAGTGAATAAATTTGGTACATCTTTAGATGCCCTAAAGACAAAGAATTTAATTTATGCATAGATTTGTGCTTAAATTTGTGTCATTTGTCTTTATAGATAATTTGTCAGATGTTTCTGGTCATGCCCCCTTTACACGTAACCCCACGGCGTTAGTCATGTGCAGTACAGGGTTTTTTTGTTTGTATTTCCTGAGCCGACACTTAGTGATGACTCAGGTACTCGCGGCCCATATGCAATGTTAATTATGTATGGGCTCCGGTTCAGACGCCTCCATTGACATCAATAGAGGCCATCCAAACTGTTTCTGGGGTAAAATAGTGCATGCTGCGATTTTTCTTCCTCTAATCTATGAATGACTGCCTTTTGTGAAACGCGGCAGAAATCCGTCAATGGGCATTAGCCCTAAGGCTGGGCTCTCACAAGCGGGTCAGATTCTGCTTGCAGATATCCGCAGCGAAAGACCTGCAAATGATCGTGGAAACTAAGCATGTGGTTTTCCACTCGGATGGACGCTGTATCATTTGTGTGGAAAACGGAACGCATGCAGGGAATGACATCAGAAAGGTACCCAACCACCAGGAAACCCCCTTCTATCGCTCAGGTGACATTCCCTTGTGCCATCATGGTGAGAGCTGTTCCGAGAGCCTTCAGAACAGGATACTGCTCTCCTGGCTTGGCTAGTTTATACTACTTTTTGATGGTAGTGATAGCCACTTTAAAAAAAAAAAACACTCTTGTGGAGGAAGAAGAATTAGCGGAGGTTGCAATCTGGAATGATATGTTGCTCCCCAGACTCCTCCATTGTCTGCCACAAATTTCTGCTCTGTTTATACCATTGGTTATCTGGTTTCCTAGTAACTTGTGTATGAATCCGCATCCATACGTATGCTCTGTGGATCGAACGCATCCATATGGATCAATGGAGCCCATATACACAGAATCTGCGGTAAAGTAGAGCATGCTGCGAATGTTCTGCTGCCAGAATCTGCAATTCTTACTTGCAAGTGTGAGAGAAGCTGCAAAAGTCAATGCATTTCAATGCCCACGTATCATCCCAACGGTCGGCGATCGCGGAATCTGCATTTTAAATCCAACCATGTGAGACCGGCCTAACCGGAGTCCTGGCCGATTGTTTCACTACTGTTCAAGCGATTTGTGTTTAGAAGTGTGCATTGTACAGATCAGTGTAAATTAGAGTTCTTTAGTGTTTTTCAACCTGCGGCTCTCCAGCTGTTGTGAATCTACAAGTCACAGTACACACAAAATTGCACAATTAATGGTCCACGAAGGTACAGCATGGACTGCGCATTAGTCCATGCATATATATAAATGTACGCATATGCCTGTACCTATTCTGCAATGAACACCCTATGTAGAGGTATTGATATCCGTGTAAGATGCACATACAGTTACTGCTGGAAAGCCGCGACGATTACCTGTCTCGTAGTAGTCGAGGATGGTTGCAGTGGCTGCCTGAAGGTTCCCGACTGGAATTTCTTGTTCCACTGAGAATGTGAAGGACTTTATGGTGTTATCAAGCTGAAGGAAGACAAAAGAATGGTTCGTTAGTGATTTTAGAGTACATTCACACAATGCAGAAATGCTGCAAATTTTTCACAGCAACATTTACTATAGAAAATCCACAGCATTTTATAGTATAAATCACAGACAATTGATTAGGGCTCAAAATTAGTCAAAATTCACAGTAGCACAACTAAAGAACCCACAAGGGGACCACAATTGGATCATCAGATCAACAAGATCAAAGTGCATAGATATATCCAAATTCACAAAGCTACATTCAACATCCCTAAATTCATATTCTAAATATAGCATGCAAGGTATAGAGGGTAATATTAGTATTTGGCGAGCAACTCATACTTGCTTTTCTCCTGCTATTTCTGGTAGACACAAATGTCGTCCTGCTACCTCTTTAGTATGAACTGTTGCACACTTCTCATCAGCACAGCAGGGGTTACCTTCTCCAGTGCCCCCAGCTCATCTGTAGGGTAATGGTCAATTACCTCCCTATTTAGCTAAGCTGGGAACCCTTCCTCATTGCCTGAGTGTTGGTGTGTTTTGCTTCTGCTACCAGCACAGGTCCTCTGTCTTACTAGTGTGTCTGCACCGCTCCCTGCCTTATTTGTCCTCGCCTTGTCCCTACTCCGTTACCTGCCCATTTGCTCTCTGTTGGTCCTGTCTGTGCTCCATTTGCTGGCTGAGCATCCTGCCTGTTTGCATGGTACGTGCATCAGTGCTCCTGACCCCCGAGAGTCAGCTGCCAACCACACAGGGACTACACCAAGAGGTAGCAGCCTACTCTGCTCTCCGCAGAGGAGGACAGATCCCTGTACAGGGGTTAAAGGGTGAAGACCGGAGAGTCAGCAGGATAACGCCCTCAAGTTTAGCCCAACGTCAAACCTGATGGTTGGCACAGTGGGTCCACACTCGCTGTCCCTAACAATTAGATATAGGATGAAAAGAACGGCCCCACTTATCTGTGGTTATACATGGTTCATTCAGGGGACTTTTTGTGTAGTCAAATGCCAAGCCTGAAAGTAGTGTGAAACTTTGACCACACCAAAAGTCCCTTGAATAAACCACGTATGGTATGGGATGGAAATATTCATCCTATATTTAATATTACCCTTTATACCTTACATGCTGGATTCTGAATATACATATAGGGATATTTAATGTACCCTTGTGGATTTTGATAGATCTATGATCTTAGGTCCAGTTTTTCTGGTGATCTGATTGTTGTTGCCTTGTATTGGGGGGGGGGGGGGGGGGGGCGGGGGACTTTTTAATTTAATAAAAAGTTATATTCTAGTGGGTCCTTTGGTTGTGCTGCTGTAAATTTTTGCATTTTACAGTAGCAGCAATGCGCATAAGGTCATCCACATGCTGCGGAAAAAAATCTGTGTAAATTAATGTGTGCTGAAGACATTTTTTACATTTCCGTGGCAAAATCAGCACTATTTGGTGAGCATTTTGCCGTTACGAAAAATCCACAGAGTATCTGCAGTATATGAACACACACTTAACCCCTTGAGTGGCACGCCCGGAAAATTTCCGGGACGAGCTCCACTGCTCATAGCAACATAGCCCGGAAGATTTCTGGGCTATGTATCACTATAGGAGCTGCAGAGCACAATGCCACAAGCTGTGGCAGTGTGCTCTGCCTGCACAGACCCAGAGAGAACAAAGCAAGGGCTTTGAAAAACCAGCAGAAGATATTGCCGATATGTCGGCAATCTCCTGCTTTGTTTACAGGTTGCCATAGAGACCATCGGCTTGTCAGAAGCAAGCCGATGGTCTCTGTGGCAGGCAGAGCTGGTTGTTAGCTGTCAGAGGACAGCTAGGTACCTGCTCTTACAGCAGAGATCAGAGAAAACCTCCGATCTCTGCTGTGTTAACCCCTTACATGCTGCAGTCTATGTGACTGCAGCATGTAAAGGGCTGTCACTGCAGCATGTAAAGGGCTGTCACCATCGGACCCCCGGAATGTGATCAGGGGTCCTGATGGGTCCCTGTGGAAGTCCCCTAAAGGGACAAAAAAAAAATTAAAAAAAAAAAAGTTAAAAAATTATAAAAAAAATAATAAAAACACTTGTCTCCCTTTACTTTGTAAAAAAAATCAAAAATACAATCACACATGCGGTATCCGTGTGCGTCGTAATGACCCAGAGAAGGAAGTTAATGCATTATTTAACCCCTTAATGACATGGCCTCTTTTTTTCTTTTTTCCCCATTTCTGTTTTTCCTCCCTCCTGTTTAAAAAATCACAACTTGTCCCGTAAAAAACAAGCCCTCATATGGCCATGTCAATGGAAAAATGAAAAAGTTATGGCTCTTGAGATGCAACTGCAAAATTAGTTGAAATTCAATGATTAGACCATTTTAAAAAACCTGCCCTGGTGGGCACGACAGGGTGGTAGGAAACCCGCCACTCAAGGGGTTAAAGGAATATATCATCTTTATGAGCTGCTGGTAACAACATTTCAAGATGCTTTACAGCAGCCACACTAACCACAGAAACTTGTAGCCTGAAGGCAACTGATTGACTCCCAGGGAGAGTGTTGTGGGCATGCTCTGTACAAAGGTCATTGTTCTGTGAGAGCTGCTGCTGCATGCACTTGGAGGACTACTTGTGTGCATGCAGAGAATGAAAGAACTAGTCCTCTCATTCTAGGTGCACACCTCTATATAGTCCTCACATCGCCGGTATCAGTGCTTCAGCTGCTATAAGCCCAGACGTTTTAGTCAATGGGATCCACTATCCAGTGTTATAGCTCCGTTAATACCTTTTCACATCATTCCATACATGTAGGGCAGAGTGAAGATGTAGACTTGGAAGCTGTGCATGTGGGAACCACATGGCATCTAAGGGTGAGAAGGTTCCATTTGTCTGACTTTTTGATGCAGATGTCGGGTGCTGATAGATTTCTAGGATGGGCCCAATAAAGATTGCTGCCACCAAACACCCATTACCAATTCTACACTAATAAACACTAATGGATTGCAATACAGAGAGATTCCACATAGACAAGACCAAGTAAAGACAGTATATCATACTGTGCATGCTGCAGTAATTGTAACAGTGATATAAACCCCAGAAAACCCCTTTACATTGAAGCTAAGAGAAATAAGCTCACCTTCTCAAAGTATGCAATGACTTTATTGTGATGCGCCTCTGCCCTGCTAATCGAATTACGTCCCTGTAGCTGGAGAAGAAAGTACGTGTAAATGATCGGGTTTTATGGTTAGACATCAAACAGTATATTGTGAGTATATGATGGGCGGTCACTGTACCTCATTGACAGAAGACTTGACTGGGGTGTATCCGGATGGGAGCTTGATGTCCACCAATGCCATATTTGAGCTCTCTCTCTTGCCAATGTAGCTGTGAGAATTGATTAAATTACATATAATTTAATATATATTCTAAACTCTACCTCTGTATTATATCAGTAAGCAAGGATGTTCCTATATTCTTACAAGTGCAAATTAATTTCTAACGTAAGACTGGACGACCCTCTTTAATTAACTGAACATGAGTCAACAGCGTGATGCAGCAGCAAATAAGGTAAACACAATTCTGGGATGTATAAGAGAAGCATAGAGTCTAGATCATGTGAGGTGATTATCCTCCTCTACTCTTCCTTAGTCAGACCTCATCTGGAATACTGGGTGCAGTTCTGGGCACCCCACTTTAAAAAAGACATAGACAAACTGGAGCAAGTTCAAGAAGAGTTACCAGATTATCATGGTGAGCGGTCTGCAAATCATGTCCTATGAGGAATGGGTAAAGGATCTGGGAATGTTTACCTTGCAAAAAAGGAGACTGAGAGGAGACTTAATAACTGTCCACAAATATCTAAAGGGCTGTCGCAGTCCAAAAGGGTCAGCCCTATTCTCAGTTGCCCAAGGAAAGACTAAAAGCAATGGAATGAAACTGAAAAGGAGACACAGATTAGATTTAAGAAAAAACTTTCTGACAGTGGGGGCAATCAATGAGTGGAACAGGTTGCCATGGGAGGTGGTGAGTTCTCCTTCAATGGAAGTGTTCAAACAAAGGCTGGACAAATATCTGTCTGAGATGATTTAGTGATCCTGCATTGAGCGGGGGTTGGACTCAATGACCCTGAAGGTTCCTTCCAATTCTATGATTCTATGATCACCTATGTGGGTATCCCACCTCAGCCATGAAAGGCTAAGATTAGAATACCCCTTCAAGGCAGCAACACCTGTACTCACTGCAATATTACCAGTGTTACTGAACTGGATGAGATCCTGGATGTCCAGAGGTTGCAAATAATAGAATGCCGATTAGTGAAAAGGGGTTTCTTTTTTTTCCAATCACAGTGCCAGGTCTGCCCACGGGATATTTCTAAAATTGCAGCTCATCCACAATTTTTCTAATCTTGGACAGCCCTATAAACCAATGTGTAAAGAACCGGGGTAGGAATTTACCCTGGGTATCCAGCTGATGCTCTCCCTATCACCAGAGGAAAGGGATCTCATAACGTGACTCATCCGAATAAGGCTTCTTTCACACGAGCGCATATTGGCCGGCCGTTCTCACTGCCGGCTGATATACGTTACGCTGGAAGTGAAAAATCTGGTGAACAGGCGCACAAATTAAATGTTTTTGTGCCAGTTCATATGACCTAGTGAGACCGGCTCAAATTTGCCAAGCTCACCAGGCCATCGCCCATTTCCTCTTCCTCCCCATTGCAGGCTCACCTCTCGTTCCTCCCCGCTCGTTCTGTGCAATGCGAGAGGGCGGGGGTGAAGCTAAGCGCCAATCCGCCCTGCCTCCTCCCATTGTTGGCTATGGACAAGGGGCGTGGAGAGGGCGGGTGTTTAGCTCTGCCCCCGCCCCGCCCCTTGTCCATAGCCAAAAATAAGAGGAGGTGGGGCAGGTCGGTGCTTTGCTCTGCCCCTGTCTCACACCCTCCCATTGCACAGAACGAGTGGGGAGGAACGAGATGTGAGCCTGCACGGAGGAAGAAGAACAGCGGCTGACATATTCCGGCCCAAAAGATAGTTCCAAGACTATCTTTCGGGCCCGACATAAAAACGCCCGGCACCATATTGGCTTGGCCGGGCATTTTTACGTCTCAGAAATTCCAATGCATCAGATCACAGCGCATATCAGCCAGCCGTGAAAACGAACAGCCGATATGCGCTCTAGTGAAAGAAGCCTGAAGAAGGATGAATTGGACTGTTGGTGTGTGTGGGTCGATCCATTAGTCAGACCCCCTGCACCAGGCGAGTCCTCACCTTTTTAGTCATTCTTTTCTGTCATTTTTTTAATTGTTGTACACTGGAATATATCTTTACAGGAGCACAGTCGTCATTTTTTAGCCCTATAAACCAGTGTTTCCAGGTCATGATTTGAGGATATCCTATAAAGAGAACTGAAACCACTGACAATAATTGCATTACATGTGCAATACTATGGAAATCCTGAACACCTGACCTGTTAGGGGAGTCGTGAAGACTGGGGCATGGGAAATACTGCTATAGACGCACAGGCAATTTCTCCTAGTCTATGTATGAAGATTAAAAACAATTTTAATAACATTAGCCTCAATTAAAGAAGTTTTAAATGATAGTGAGATGTGATGTCCAAGCATGTTACCCAATATATAGCCTGGACTCCAGAGGATATTAATATCCCAAACAGTATATACACATATGATGCAGAATATATTTCACATATGAACATCTCACCTGACATTGACATTGATGTTAAATGATTTTAGAGACTTGACATCACAGATTTCCGGCAGAGTGGATACTAAAATGGTAAATGGTGCTTCGCCCTCAGGATGTGGCACGTTGTACTTCAGGTTAGTCTGCAACACCAAGAATTAATCTTTGTTATATCATGTAATTAAAGTAATAACCTCCTGGAAGTGAAGCAATTAAGCATCAGTCCGGCCCATTTTCACTAGATTACAGCTTGAATTTTTTATTGCATTAGTTGTCCAACTGAGAAACACTTGGCAAGCTACATTCTAGGGTACTGCCAAAAGTTTCTTAGGCCTTCCTCAACATGGAAATAGTTAATGGTAATCAATTATGGCAATTATTCAGACACGTTGATTCATGTCTATAGTCAACCAATTCTTGATAATGTGACTACTAGACAACAGATTGTTCTATGGGACATCTCAAGTTATTCAAGTTATGTTTTCATTGGTTCTGTGGTGGATCTACATAACGTGAAAGCATAACTTACATTACCAAATTCACGTCGAGTTTCCTTAGCATGTTATCTACCCAGTTTGGGGTTTTATGCTCTAAAATGATGGAAGAACCATTGCCTAACCTATTCATGGTTGGAATGAAGTTGGTGGAGACCCTTGGGCAAAGAAAAAGGAGGGGGGAGAGTATAAGTGTCATATGTGTGGGTAACTGACATTGGCCTTACACTTTTGATAATTGTATAATTGTGGACATATTCCACTTATGTATGAGAGACGTCCTACTGTCCCTTAGTGTTGGCCATTGGGATAAACAAGGTTCACATGTCGGATTTTAACACACCTGATCCCTTCTTTGAGCATACATAGTCCAAAACATAGGCATTGCCAGATGTATCTTGCACTTTATCTCATTGCCAAACAGAGTAAAACTAATCATAAACTGTTCTTCAATTATATAGATAGTAAAAACATTAACAGTGAAAGTGTTAGGAAGAATTGTAGAGGGTGATGAGGAGAAAGCAAATCTATTAAATAGTTTTTTTCTCCACTATTTTCACAGAGGAAAATAAATTGTCAAGTGAAATGCAGAGTAAGAAAGTAAACTCTCCACTCTAATGTTAGTATAAACAGAGCCTTAAACTGCTGACATATAGTTTCCATCTCCCCGTTTGTCTGTTTGAGCACCAAAATAGGTAGAGTGGCACATGACAAGAGCATTGTTCTTCCTCTTTACAAATCACTGGTCGGACCACACAGGAGACATACAATATATCAGGGGACAATACAGAGATCTCTCCCATCATTTATGTATACCCAGGACTGTGACTGTAACAAGGGGGCATCACCTACATCTAGAGGCAAGAAGGTTTCTACACCAACATAGTAGGGTTTTTTTTACTGTAAGAGCAGTGAGACTATGGAACTCTCTGCCTGAGGATATGGCAATGGCAAACTCACTAAAAGTGTTCAGGAGCAGCCTGGACAGCTTTCTTGAGTACAACAATTATAGTTGCTAGATTCAGAAGGGTTAGTGATGCAGGGATTTATTTTGATTGCCAGACTGGAGTTGGTAAGGAATTTTTATTCCCTAAAATGAGGAAAATTATCTTCTACCTCATTGTCCCCCCCCCCCCCTCTTCCTCTGGATCAACATTGCAGGCTGAATAATAGGCTGAACTGGATGGACAGATCTTTTTTTTCAGCCTTACAATACTATGTTACTACCTTCTCATTACAATAAGCATGATTGCTTGACCACCATCTCTTCTATATAGCAATGCAAGCATTACCCCACGTAATAGCTACGGTATTACTAAGAGCTCCCTAGTCATATATTAGCACATTAATAATGTTGGAACTAACGGGTTTTTTTCAAAGTCTATGTTTTATATTTAGGAAGACTTGAAAGGATTTTGGTGGTAGAGCCTCAGGAGGTGCAGGTTCCAGGATCAATGTCTCTGTTACCCTCCCGATAGAACTACAAATAATGTTTTCAGTTGCAGTTGTAGATTAATTTTGAGGTGTTAACTGCATTTCTAAAAAATTAAGATGCCAGCCTGCCATCACAAGCATCTTATCTGGATGTATATTTTTGTTGCTCCTCACCTGTAGATACACACAGCCGGCTCCGCTGATAGTGGTAGTATATTCTCCAGGCACACTGGGTAAAGGAACCTGTTGCAAGACTAGACGGTTAGAGTCTTCTACATTGAGTTTTGCAACTGGGACATTGTCCTGGGTCAGAGTGACGACTCTTGGACCGTCATTCTTGAGAGTAAGATAACCATAGAGGGAAAACGCCTGAAGACCAACGACTGTGTCCTGGTTAAAACACAAAACAGATTGAAAGCTGACGCTAAGAGTGCAGAGAGAATGTGGATAAAAAGTGAGCATTAGATGAACAACGATCTCAAACTCTCATACAGACCTCTTGGTTCAGGGTAGGCCTTAGGAGTGTGCACTCCGTAATGTTATTATAACTCTAGTACTGTATAAGGGGAAGGAGTTTGTAGATATCACATATGTCAGTGAAGTCTACCTGAGTAGATGAAAACCCTCCTGTGGGGTTCTGTTGTTGTATGAGCCAGGTGACAATTCTCACGATGACAGTGCGGTATTCAGCAAGGGTGTTAGGTTTGGCCAACATGGCCATCAGCACATAAGAGGTCATCTCAACTTCTATAGAGGCGGCTCTTCTGTGAGGGTCTCGGGCTACCCCTGAAGCATCTGATAATTCTGGACGTTGCCAATGCATTGTATCATCTGGAACATAAATGATACAAGATATTGTGTATTACCAATACATACCCTGCGACCAACAAACATGGATAGCACTAGATCTTGGCACTCATATTACATTACTAGAGGTTCTTGGATAGAAATTTATTTCTTTTAATGTTTTTAAAAGGGGTTATTACACTAAAATTATTTATCGGCTATCCATGGGATAGGTAATAAATGTATGATCACTGTGACCCCTGTATCACAAGAATGGTACCCTAAGTCCAGAGTGAATGGACTCATGGTGTGCATGTGTGACCTTCATTCCATTCACTTCTATGGAACTGAAAGCAATCCTCCAGGCCTAGAAAAAGAAAGATGGCCACACTGCTTTTCTGACTACCTGATGAGGACAGCATCATTAGGCTATGGCACTATATCTGCGTGAGTATGTAGTGTACACTGGAGCAGAGCTAGGTAGGGGAGCAGTAAAAAAGCAGCTTTTTGTCACAGTGGTGCCATTGCTCTCCTCCCTGGAAACTATGGTGTGGTTTCCACAGGGAAAAAAGGGTAATTGTCATGTTTGTGACATCAGTCCATACACAGACCAAGGTCTGTACTGGACAAAATAAAAATATAAAAAGGAGAAAATAAAATAAAACATTTCTGTCTCCTGAAGTGTAGTGCCGTACCCCAGTGCTGATGGTGAATGGTGGGAAGAGACTCCATGAGGCAGAATTAACAGTAAAAACAATAACCATTTTATTATTTCAAGAAACTAAGAATCTTCCACTTTATCTAATGCAATTTAAAAAGTACTTTGTATTTTCAGCACAATTCCAGATTACAGATCTTTAAAATGCAAATCACAGTTTATTTAGAGTTATGTGGACAACAAGCAGCCTCTTCCTACAGTGACTAAACACAGGAATCTTTCCTATCCCCTATGCTCTGCCCTCCTGATTCGCTCTCTCCTATTTCTTCTATTTCTTTGAGCTTTCAGTTTCCTTCCTTCTAGAACATTACAGTTACTTTATTCTTTGGCTGGTTCTTTTCTATTCTTTCAGGACTAAAGGTCTTTTTAGTGCTGTACGGTTTCTCTAGATTCTTGCTGAAGACTGACTATTACATCCCTTTTCCTCGCTCAGTATGAATTGTAGAACTTTTAGGTACTCACACTTTTTGTTCTCCCCACCGCACTGATCAGTAAATTGGTCTTACTCTGGAGCTCTCTCTAGCAACCGCCTTCTTCCGTGCTCCTCAGCTTCCTTCTTTAGACTCACCCTTAGGCCTAATGCACATGGGCGGATTTTTGCTGTGGAATCTGAAGCTGGCATCCGCCTCCGGGTTCCGCAGCAATAAACCTCCATAGCAAGCTATGGGAAAGTGATTTTTCATGCCCACGAGCGGAAATCAATTGCGATTTCCACTCACGGATGAAAAATTGCAGCATGCTCCATTTTCCTGCAGTTCCCACGCGGACAGCTTCCAGTGAAGTCAATGGAAGCTGTCCCACACGTAGCCCATCCGCAATTATCATTCGAGACGGGCTGCGGGTTCCGTGGGAAAAGCAGGCATTTAAAAAAAATCTGTACTTTGCATGTCTGACGACGAGCCGTATGGACCATCTGCAGTACAGAGAAAATGGAAGAAGATAGGGCAGCACTGATGCCGGCAAAGAAAGCCACCTGCACACACACAGGTATGCAGGGTCAACCACCGCAGCCAATAAACTAAAATAACTCCTCCTATTCTTTCACTCTAACTTCTATCTATCAACCTGTGCATAGCTTCCTTCTACCTATCAAAGGTTTTTTCCTCCTAACTAGCTGAATCATGCCTGTAAGCTAGGCTGTACCTTGTGAGGGATAAAGTGTGGTTGACCAACATCAAATTATTGTATTATAGTGACATCAACAACATTACATCACGTAGGAGCCCACAGCCTTTTATGGAGTGTACAATCCTGTACACTACAGTTAATCTGTAGTGACCTGAATTGTGGCACTACTGAATAAAAGTACTTAACTGCAAGTCAAGAGCAACTGTCCTAGCTACAGCTCATTTAGCAGAGGGCTATGATGCTGGATTTTGTTTAATAAGAAGATGGAGTCAGGATAGGGAACTAAATAGTTAATGCAACTTAGTCATTTCACTGCAATACAATTGTGGCATGACCTAACAGGAACTTACACTCTCATAGATCACATGACTCAGCAGGTGGAAGAGGTTCCCTAATTGGTCAAGGGGCACAGCTAACCACAGCCAAGCGAAAAACAAGTTCTCTGGGAGGAGGGGGCTGAGCTTATGCTGGTTACCTGAGCGGAGGGGGCTTGTGATTTTCCTGTTCCTCGGATCTGTGTTGCAATTGGAAAATATAAAAGAGTTGAGATGGGGGAGAGAGGCAGTCAGTGGAGTGCAGGAGACAGTGTGGAGAGAGAGATAGGGAGAAGCAGGGGGAGAGAATGTCTGCAGCCAGATGAAGCTATCATTTCTGCTGGCATCCTCCCCTGATCTGAGGCTGGAGAAGCTACTGCACTATCCTGTAATTCACTGTTGAGCTGATCGTTCACCCACTACTTTGAAGGAAGCCTGCAGTTATTTCCAAGACCTGAAACTTTTTCAAGCTGTGCCCTCCCTCCAGTCTGGCAGCGCACAGCTAGAGAAGCCCCTGACCCAAAAGCTGCAGACAGCAGAGACTCTTTATAGGACCAACTGAGTGAGCACTGGAGAAATTTAGCGTGTGTTTCAGGTTGGCAATTACTGTTAATGGGGTTAACAAGGGGTTTTCAGTCTCAGTCTTTCTCTATAGCTTCCCTTATCTCAGGCGCTGCCTCCCCAGGGCTTGTTTATGCGTGTATCAAGTGTTTAACTGTGTATATGCAAGTTCTACTGTTGAATATTCTTTCAGACTGTCACATTTAGCAGTAAATGGTGTGCCTGCAGTTTCCTCAAAATACGTGTGTTAGTCTTATTTCTCTACCAAGATCTTTTAAGTCAGGCACGGGTGTCACGTTCACCTAATTTCGTTAGTTGTCCCTGTCCTGTACGCAAGATTACATAGAGCATGCTGCACTCATCACCACCATGACACGGCTCCTCAGCCACCTTTTAGAAATTGCTCAGAGAGTGCAGGCCTCTTCCTGCTTGTCGCATGTTGCAAGTACAACATGTAGTGTCTTAGACTTCGAAACACATACAATGCACAGTGTGCATCAGGTAGTCGGAGAATTGGATTATCCATCTTTGTTTCTCCAGTCTCAGAGGGTCACTTGAAAGAGATAGCTACAGTATCTCCATGGACAGTGAATGGTGCAGTGGTTACATATGTGCACCACTTTTCTGTTCACTAGAGGGCCTTGGGGTGCACCATTCTCACGATCTCTGGGGGTTCTGGTGGTTAAACCTCCAGCTTGCATACATATATCAACTATTCTGTGGATAAGTGATAAATTCTCTTGGTGGAATACCTCCTTTAAATAGAGGTAAATGCCATTATTGTAGTGGAATTCCACCCAAAGTCAACAGAGCTTGGACCTGACCAGTTCAGAAGTAGAAGGGCCACTGCACTGTATAGCATGCTTGGACTCTTTCAAGGACTCTTTAAGGGCTCAGGTACACAGCAGAGGCATGTGCAAAAAGCTTCCCAATAGTTCCATAGTATTAAGATGTAAGTTCTTCAAGTGCTACCAAACAATGCTTACATACGCCAAACTTACATACAAAGGTATTGCATGGCTTCTAGGTGAGAATAACTCTGTAATAGTAGGTTTAAACATCGCAGATCTCTTGCAAAATTGCAATAAAATGAGTGAAATCCGAGTTCAAAATCAACACCATAATCTCCAACAAAGTCATGTGTATGGATTTCATTGCAGATTTTAGTGCAGATTTACTTGGGCAAAATCTCTACAATGTTTACACCATAAAATGTGACATTTGATGACACATGCAATGTGTTTTTTTTCTCTGTCAGATTCAAACTGCCATACGCCTCTGTATGATATTGGAGACATATAGAGGCACAGTATGACCCCATCGACTGCCATATTACAGCTCTGTATAACTTGCTTCGTATAATGCCACTATTTGGCACAACAAAGGAAAATAAAAATATTGTACCACCATTGACAGCTTCTAAATATTACAATCTTGTACCTGTCTCAACTGTTTTTTCTCCCAGGGACTGAAGGACACGATTACGAAGTTCCCATTTTCCAGCAAGAGTAAAGGCGTAAGCCATTAATGCTTGTGTATAGACGTTGTTTTTACGGTCCAGCGCACTCTCCAGGCAGAATAACGCATTTCGGACTGCGACATGCTGTGGAGAGAAGAATAAGACTTACATGGCTGTACTCAGTATAAGAATAATTCCCGATCCCCATGATCTACTATAACTTTCCTAGTTTATGGATATGAGACGTTACTGGAAAATATACATCTCACAATAAGGAGCCAGCAAGAAATTAATCTCAAGTCCGTGGCTGAAATTGATTGAAACGTAACTCAACTTAGAACATGAAAAACCCTGAGGCTGTGCTGTAGCTACAGTAAGGCAGAGAGGTAATCTAACGTTTGCTGTCCCACTTATCTGGGTTAAGACTTAGATTGCCTTAGTAATATCACGTCATCAGAATTGTCATTACCACCATCGAAGGATGACATTCTTATTGTTGCAGTGTGTTTCTATCAATTTTACCTTTATCCTCTACATCCAATCTCTGGCCCGAACATGTCAGCTGTACCTCAAGAATATCGCAAGAATCTGCTCTTTTCTCACCGCAGACACGCTAAAAGTGCTTATTATTGCCCTCATCCACTCTCGGCTCAATTATTGCAACTCGTTGCTGATCGGCCTCCCCCGCACCAGACTCTACCCTCTTCAATCCATCCTGAATGCGGCAGCCAGGCTCATCTTCCTGTCCAGCCGCTACTCGGACGCCTCTGCCCTGTGCCAGTCACTGCACTGGCTGCCCGTCAAATACAGAATACAATTACTCACCACCACTCATCCACAAAGCTCTCCACAGCACCGCTCCACCCTATATCGCCTCCCTCATCTCAATCCATCACCCAGCCCAGGCTCTCCGCTCTGCTAGCGAAAATAGACTGCGCGCCCCTCTAATTCAAACTGCTCATTCCCGCCTTCAAGACTTCTCCAGAGCAGCACCAGTCCTCTGGAACGCACTACCAAAGGCTACCCGAGCAATCCAGGACTCACAGAAATTCAGGCATGCTCTAAAAACGCACCTCTTCAGGGAGGCATACCGCATACCCTAAACAAACCCCTCTGTACGCCGCCTGATAACATGTTCCCTGACCTACTGACTGCAATCCCTGCTAGCCACAATCAACTGCACCTGCAGTCATACCAATCCTGCTGTAACACGGCTAAATGTCTGACCATTGTCTATGTGTATAGCATCCCTCACTCTCCACCCCGCCATACCGTACACATCTCCAGCCCCTTTACCTTCTGTATCCCCCCATTACTTGTAGTATGTAAGCCCGTTGGAGCAGGACCCTCGCCCCTATTGTTTCCATCAACTATTTACTATGTAACCGTGGTTCTGTAATGTTTGTATTTTGGTCTCTCTGTATTCCACCTGTCTATGTAAGCGCTGCGGAATATGTTGGCGCTATACAAATAAAGATTATTATTATAATTATCAATTTTTCTAAGCCTTAGTTAGTCATATTCAGGATTACATAAAGGTACCGTAAAAGTTTATTTGCTTCCTTGTTTGCATATCATTGTTTCTTCTGCAGGTAAATGTTCCACACATAAATGTCTTATTTTTGTAACTCTGTCGCCTGCATCGTATCCCAGAACCTGTGTCATTTAGCACCACTCACAACACTAGTGCTACCTGTAGCTAGCTATCCTGCAAACCAATGTCTGACCCATTAACCTCTTTAGTGGCACGCCTGGAAAATCTCCGGGGCTTGCTGTACCGAAATGTGCTGAAGACTACCTAAACCTGCCACTAAAGGGGTTAAAGAGCCTTGAAACATGGAATATCAGCCCAAGCAGAGACACTAAAGACTCTTTAAAGAGGACCTGTCATGTTGTAAAGTCACTGGGGCTGGATCGATCACTTTTTTTTTCATATTCACCTCCCTTCCCCATGCAGGCTTTTCTAAGATCTAGCCCCCGGCACTGTTAATCTGTCAATTGGGCAGTCCCACTGTTAGTGGCTGATGTCGGACTGTCAATCAAGTCTAATGCCACACACAAACAGTGAGCAGCACTAGGAGCTGGATCTAAGAAGATCCTGTACAAGGGAAGGGAGTTGAGTATGAGTAACATTACAGTCAGAGGGGTCATGGCTACAAAGCTGTTCAGCCAGTCCCACTGACTCTACAACGTGACAGGTCCTTTTTTGGGGGTCAGACATGAAGGGTAGCTCCCAATAGATGGTGCTTGAGAGATAGTACTCTTTCATTTTGGAAGAGAGTTAATTTGCATACTTCTTTCCCAGGTAACATTGCCTGCAAGTCTCTATACCAGCTGGATCTCCACAATGAGAATGATTACCTCCTAAGACATTTGTCACCATTTCATACTCAGTGGCTTTTTAGGAGATATTTGGCAGTGAACTACAGAAGAAAATACTTTGACCAATCAATTCTTTAAGTACACAGAGCAATTTTTTCTTAATCAGGTGAATAAAAGCACTGGTGACTACACTCCCCCTTTCTCATCCATGTCATAGGGATGAACAGGGAAAGCTAAAGCAGCTCTCATTGCAGCAACCTCACCAGATAACGTCTCATACCGGGGCTTTTCAAAGGTCACTTTTATTTCATACTGAATTAAGTCTTCTTGTCATGGAAGGTTTATTTAATTTATTTTAAAAAATATTGACCTCTCCCACTTGCCATCCTGTATTTATACCAAAAACAAATGAATTTGCCCCTTACATACCTGAGAAAGCCAACAGTGGATGGAAAGACTACCATGTATACATACCTCTGCAGGTAATGGATATTCCAAGAAAGCTATGGTAATGTATGCAGTCAATGTGGTTTCATCATCTACTCCACCCTACAGAAAAAAACAAGTTATACTTAGACGAAAACATAATATACTTTATTTCAAATACCCGTTTATACAGTATGCAGATGCTTCTTTAAGGGATAACATAGAAGTGATGAACTTAAGTATGATAACTTTATTTAACCCTTTCCAATCCACTGTCTGACGTCTGAAGACATTATGATTTAAGGCTGTACATCGCCGATGTTGGAAGACATCCATCTGGAAATGGAGGGGGTGATAACTTATAGTACCAATTGAGGTCTATGGAGAGGAGAGGAGGAGGGAGTGTGAATTACACAGAGGTGGTTACTAAAAGTAATGTGAGTGATTTACTCTCACATGCTACTGAAATTATATCTACACTGCTCAGTACTTCTGTATAATGTCCTACATGAAGCAGTCATTTGTGTGTGTGTTTTACAGAGAGAATGCCAGAATCTGCTATTTTCTCCATGCACAGTGTATAGTATACTAGCTGATATACCCAGCCTCGCCCGAGTTAATTTGATACAGGTGTTTACTTGTTGTTTGCACGGAAAGTTTATGAAGTCAGGGTTACTTTAGAGTAAGTGAGGAATAAAATATGTATACATATAGAGGAGCATTAGATTCTCCTCAGGGGGCATGTACCAATGTCCCTCCGCAGAATGTGCCACCCCTTCCACCTAAAGAATGCTCACGCAAAATTGCATGCTTGTACAACACCGGGAAGTTACATTACATAGGGGTGCCAATACTTTTGCAATTAGCATTTAATAATCGAGTTGTGACCCCTTTACTTTCCCTATTTAGGTTTCCCTAAAGAATGGTTGTGCCAAATTTCATGCTTGTACAACATCGGGAAGTTAGAGAATTAGTGTCGAGTCAGTCAGTGAGTGAGGGTTTTCACCCATATATATATATATATATATCATAACAGCAGTCTCCACCCACCAGCTTAGAGAAAATTGAAAGGTGGATATACAGCATGCAGTGAGGAAATTTGGGATTATTGCAAGATTCAAGTTATATAATAGCCAGAAATAGTGTTAAGCGACATTCAGACCTGCAATAATGTCTCCAGTCTATTTCCACTGTTCTGCTCTGTCCTTGTAACCAAACAACAAAAATTCCGGAACTGTCGAATCTGGCACATGCCAGATTCAAGCGGTGCCAGACGGATTCTCTTGACTATAATGGAGTCTACCCAGGATGAAATAGCACAGCTTTCTGAGCTATTTTGATTACATTACGATCATGTCATACTATATGTGTGAGTACAATTTCTCATATACCTGCTTCTATCACTTAGGACACCATGTAATGTTCTTTACCTCCCTTTTCTTGCTCTTACCTTCATGGCATTGTTAAAGAGATAGCCAACATTTTGGAAGCAGCCATTATCCTTTTGCCGCTGAGTAAGCCACAGAAGAGCACTAGTTATGTGCTGAGGATCAATGTACATGTAAGACTGGACTCTAGCAAAGGACTTCATGACAAAGGCTGTCAACCTGTGAAGATATATAGTATTGGTATGATCAAAAAAGCTATGA
This sequence comes from Eleutherodactylus coqui, assembly GCF_035609145.1. NCBI lineage: Eukaryota > Metazoa > Chordata > Amphibia > Anura > Eleutherodactylidae > Eleutherodactylus > Eleutherodactylus coqui. Next base: position 250,225,955 of record NC_089840.1, read on the forward strand.
AGGTAGGTGCCAACACTTGCATATATTTTTTTAACTTTTTATTTTTGTCCCACTAGGGGACTTGAATATCACCATATTTCAGTATAGCAGTGTATTGTAAAGACTATGAAGCTCATCATAAGCCACCATAGATGGCAAACTTGGAGGCCATATTCAAGCCTCTGGATACCACAACAACCCATCAGGACCTCGTGATCACATTGTGGGGGTCCGATGAGTGACTAAAGGAGCTCTCTCCATATGTCAGCCTTTTACATGCCACAGTCGTATTAACCACGGCATGTAAAGGGTTAAAAAGTGGGATTAGAGGTTTCTCCGACTTCGCTGTTGGAACAGGTGCTGAGTTGTCACTGGATAGCCCAGCCGCCATTCCCAGAAACATGGGAGAGCCATGCTGCCAGTCTAATGCAGCAACATAAAAAGGACCTGCATCAGAATATAGGCCATTAGTGACCGCCATCAAGTGGCATACGGGTGGTCACTAAGGGGTTAATTGTTTACACTAATTCCGCCCCCGGCACATTTTGGTATCCTCCTCGACTTTCAACACCCCCCCCCCCCTCCTACTTGTTCCTACCAGGTATTTCCTGTACTTTCTCTTCCATATCCTGGTCCAAATGCACTGTAGGACCCATCTGGGTGTCTATAAGCCAGCTGTTTTTGGTATCCTGTACAAATATACGCAAACCCAACTTTAGAAGTAAAATAAGAAGGCAAGCACAAAAGATAGACTTAAAGGGATATGCCAACACATTATGATCGTTGGGGTCTGACCTCCAGGACCCTCACCAATTTTGACAGTGAAGGAACCACAGATGATTCAACCTTTTGGGTCTTTGACTGTTTTCCCTGCACAGTAGCGCTCGCAACCGCGTCCTGCACAGGAGAACTACAACTAGCAGCATTCAACTGAATGGAGCTGAGCTGCAGTCCCCCCTGTACAGTGCGTGGCCGGGGCGTCACAGTACAGAGGAAGACCGAGGGGGCTGCAGTGATTCAGTGTATTTAGTGGGATTTGCAGCCACTTTACTATTACTTGGGGCTCATGAACACAAGCGTAAATATGCATTTAAATCATTGGGCGCGCGCAAATACATGTAAAATACGCAGGAAATTAATGCGCATACACCCATGTGAATGCGCCCTTAACATTATAAAGGTGTGGTGGTTTGTATTTAATCTAGAGCAGCACAACCAACAGTTAGGGTGGTTTCAGCTCCTCTTTCTTGCTCCGTTTGGAAAGGGGAATCCCTGCGGCTGAACGGCTCCTTCTCTGGGTGGAATCGAACTGTGCTGGATGGACCTCATTGACTACAATGGGGTCCGTCTGCTTTCCGCCCAACTGCCCGGCTTTCGGATGAAAGAAAAAGTGCTGCATGCGGCACCTTTTCTTCCAGTATTTTTTGCCAGTCCCACGACAGAACTTCTGACTGGAGGATCCACCGCAGAAGAGAAACTGGCCTTACAAGAGTTGAGTGAGCTGCGGATTTCTTACCGGTGTTCAGGTAGCTCAGGGCCTTCGCTTTTATCTCCGGTGTAAGTTGATTTGTGTTGTTGAGATAATCCAATATATATATATTAGGAGTGAACAGGACCATGTTTTGCTCTCCACATCCAAACGGCAGCTGAAGGAGGTTCCCCAGATGCTGCATTGAATTTCCCATGATGTCCCCTAAAAAGTATCAGACATGTTTAGGCTCCGATGTGTATGTGACCATTGCCTAACCTCTTCTCTCATCGCACTATAATGATAAGAAGACTGTATGAAGACTTAAGGTAAGGCTGTAAGAGTAATTATTGGTTACGGCCATCAATATGTCATACTCTAACATCATGCACTCTGTTTATGATCTGTATGACCGGGGACGACCATGACACTTACCGATAACAGAGAAGTGAGCTCGAGCAGAACCTTCCACCACCGGTCCTGGGAGTTTCAGTGAAATCTGCTCAGAAATCTCAGGACCTGAAAAAAGTTATGTCACTTTATGTTACTGCATGTATTATATCACTTTTAAATCTATCTATCTCATATCTATCTATCTATCTCATATCTATCTATCTATCTATCTATCTATCTATCTATCTATCTATCTATCTATCTCATATCTATCTATCTATCTATTTATCTCATATCCATCTATCTATCTCATATCTATCTATCTATCTATCATCTATCTATCTATCTATCTATCTATCTATCTATCTCATATCTATCTATCTATCTATCTATCCCATATCTATCTATCTATCTATCTATCTATCTATCTATCTATCTATCTATCTCATATCTATCTATCTATCTATCTCATATCTATCTATCTCATATCTATCTATCTATCTCATATCTATCTCATATCTATCTATCTTCATATCTATCTATGTATCTCATATCTATCTATCTATCTCATATCTATCTCTCTCTCTCTCTCTCATATCTCTCTATCTCTCTCATATCTATCTATCTATCTATCTATCTATCTATCTATCTATCTATCTATCTATCTATCTATCTATCTATCTATCTATCTATCTATCTAACTATCTGTTGAGTTGGCACATGCTGTCAGTGCCACTACATACACAGGTTGGAGCAGACACTGTTGCTCCAACCCGTGTTGTGGCCGGCACTTGTAACTGCAGGCTGGGGTCTCATGGAAATGGGAGCTATGCTTGCAATTACAAGTGCTGCCACTACACAGAGTTCGGAGCAATTACTTCCGCTCCAACCCCTGTGTATAGCAGTACTGACAACATGTGCATGCTCAGCTGATCGGTTGTGTTCCCGAGCAGTGGGCGCCAGCTGATCAACTATTGATGTCCTACTCTGAGGATAGGTCATTAATAGAGATGAGCGAGTATACTCGCTAAAGGCAATTGCTCGAGCGAGCATTGCCTTTAGCGAGTACCTGCCCGCTCGAGACGAAAGGTTCGGGTGCCGGCGGCGGGCAGGGAGCTGCAGGGGAGAGCGGGGAGGAACGGAGGGGAGATCTCTCTCTCTCTCTCTCTCCCCCTGCTCCCTCCTGCTGACAGCCGCTACTCACCGCTCCCCCGCGCCGGCACCCAAACCTTTCATCTCGAGCGGGCAGGTACTCGATAAAGGCAATGCTCGCTCGAGTAATTGCCTTTACCGAGTATACTCGCTCATCTCTAGTCATTAACACTGTTTGTGCCTGGAAAACCCCTTTTACTGCAAATATCTCTTTGAAAGTTAGGCTATGTTCACAGCTGTCTTACAGGCTCAGTTTGAAGCCTCTATTGCAGATCCAACATGAAATGGCAAACAAAAAAGTCCTGCATGCAGGACCTTTTTTGATCTAGTAAAGTGTCGGATGGAAACCAAACGGATCTCATTATAGTCAGTGAGGTCTGTTCTGCACCGTTCAGTTTCCATCATTAGAAGCGTTAGTTTGGCCGGGGATTCTTTTTTCCTGTTCCCATAATAGAACAGGAAAATGGAATCCCCAAACGCAGATGAGAACATAGCCCTAAAGAGGTTTTCCATGGAAATACTAAAGATGAGCTATCGTCAGGATAGGTCATCAATAGTTGATCGTCCAAGGCCCGTTGCTCGGGACCCCGACCAATCAGCTGTGCGGGTGCAAGCTGTCAGCGCCGCGATGACACAGAGGTTAGAGTTCTCTGCGCGACCTATGTGTAGTGGCCGGCGCTTGTAACTGCAGGCACGGCTCTCATTGATTACAACTCCACAAGTATACACTGATAAATAATTTACCTTTTCCGCAAATCATAGCGTTTTTCGTTACTTCTTTTTTCACACCTTCTGGCTACAATTAAAAAAATTAAAAAAAAGTTTAAAAAAAACTGAATACACTTTTTCTATCTATTGTCGGAGATGACAGAAATGTTCTTTATTTTGTATGTATATTTTCATATATTCAGCAATAAAGGCCTCAGATGAATGAGTGTGAGGGAAAGTGCATTTCTTCTATAGTTGGTTTTGTGTTTCAGTCTGAATTTGGTTAGCAAGCATCCCCCATACACAATTAGGGCTTATTCAGACGACCGTATATCGGCCGGGGTTTCACTCCCGTCCGATATACGGTGTCCCTGCCCCTGCAGAGAGGGAGAATGTATATCGGCCGGGCGTGAAAACCCGGCCAATATATGGTTGTCAGAATAAGCCCTTACAGTGCGATTTCTATTGTTTCTTATCGAGTGAAGTTTCACTATAAACAAGAAAAAACAGATTCTTATCAAGCTCATGAAACCAGCATAGAGAGTTAATTAGTCTATTTCTAACTTTGTCATGTGGCAAGACTCTACTGAGCATGTCTGCTAATTTCCCTTCCTTTTCATTACCTCATGAATAGAGATGAGCGAGTATACTCGCTAAGGGCAATTGCTCGAGCGAGCATTGCCCTTAGCGAGATTTGGCTGCCGGCGGTGAGCGGGGAGCTGTGGGGAAGAGTGGGGAGGAACGGAGGGGAGATCTCTCTCTCCCTCTCTCCCCCCCGCCCCCCCACCCCTGCTGACTGCCGCAAACTCACCTGTCACCCGCGCCAGCAGCCGAACCTTCTCTGCCGAGCGGGGAGATACTCGCTAAGGACAATGCTCGATCGAGCAATTGTCCTTAGCGAGTATACTCGCTCATCTCTACTCATGAACACTCCCCATGAGAATGACCTATCAGCACACAATATGTTGTAAAGTATCTGAATGTCCCACCTTTTTTTGTCTAAGTTACGATATAAACTTTTTGCCACCATTATTAAATCAGATGTTTTACATACTATACTGCGGAATAAGTTGGCGCTAAACACATAAAGATTATTATTATTATTATACTGCATGTTATTCATTGGCTTCTCTGAGCTCATACTAACCACACCTAATATACTGTAAGTGCCATATCTAACAACGTATTTGCACTAACACTATCTATTTCATATCTCTCTCTCTTATATCGCATCTATGATCTTTCTGCTGTAATGTACTCACCTCAACTAGGATAGATTTAATAACTGTGTCCTTTCTGCCTTGTGCTGGATTCACAATCTCATTGCCACAAAGACCTGCTCCAGGTAGAGTCTGAGCACTTACTGTAAACTTCACTTCACCTGAAACAGACAGCAAATGAGTCAAGTGGGATGTCTAGGGTGATCTGGCAACGTAATAGGATTCAATCTCCGTGCTGAGGACTCCTCCACACGGCTGTGTTTGCACACATTTTTGGCCATGCAAAATCTGTGCACCAAACACAGAGAATGTTACCCATTGATTTCAATGGGTTTGTTCTCATAAGCATGTATTGCTTCCGCAATACAATAGGACCTGCATTAGTGCAATAGAAGTCTATGACAGGTGCAAAAAGATGCAAGGTGTAGGATGTGGCACTGTGCACATTGCAGGAGAAATGCAATTAATCAATGTATCAAACTCAAATTTTATTATTTTACATTTTTATTAGAATGTTTTCAATATAGTTACAAAACTTAGTAATGAACAATAGAGTAATCTCATTAAGTTGGTCATCAAAGAATCTCTTTCAGAAAGATTGTGTACTGTGTATTTTAAACACATGAAAAAGATGTGAAATGTGATTGTTCTCAGCAAGAAAAAACAAATAATCTTGTGGATATGATACCTTTTAATGGCTAACAAAAATACATGATTTTATAGCGAACTTTTGGACCTACTCCAGGCTGAGGAAGAACCCGAAGTAGGTTCAAAAGCTTGCTATAACACCATGGATAGAGAGGGGGAGAGAAGCAGCATGGAGAGAGAAGGAGAGGGGGAGAAAGGCATCATGGAAAGAGGATGGGGGGGGAAGGTGGGACAGGGAGAGAGAAGTGCTATGCAGAGAAGAAAGAGGGAAGCAACATGGAGATAGGGGAGAAGAGAGAGAAACGGCATGGAGAGGGGTTGGACAGGCACAGACAAGCAGCATGGAGAAAGAGGGAGAGGGTGAGGAAGAGAGAAGCAAAGTGGCATGGAGAGAGGAGGGAGAGAAAGTGAGAAGGGAGGAAAGGGAGAAAGAGCAGCATGGAGAAAAGGAGAGAGGGAGAGAAGCAGCATGGAGGGAGAGGGAGAGAGAATCAGCATGAAGAGAGGGAGAGAGAAGCGACATGTAGAGAGAGAGGGAGGGGAGAGATAAGCAGCATAGAGAGAGAGGGTGGGAGAGGGAGAGAGAAGAGGCATAGAGAGAGAGTGAGAAGGGGAGTGGGAGAGAAAAGGTGTGGGGGAGAGGAAGAGAAGTGGCATGGAGGGAAAGGGATAGAGAAGCAGCATGGAGAGAGGGGGAGATAAGTGACATGTAGAGAGAGGGAGGGGGGAGAGATAAGCAGCATGGAGAGAGAGGGAGAGAGAAGCGACATGAAGAGAGGGAGATTCACAACAACTATTTCTCCAAACATTGTATGTTTGAGTCAATCTAGTTAATAGTAAAAAGATTAATACTGAAAGTGTTAGCCCTTTAATAAATAATGTAGGAGAAATTGTAGAGGGTGATGAGGAGAAAGCAAATATATTAAATAGTTTTTTCTCCAGTATATTCACAGTGGAAAATGAAATGTCAGATGAGATGCAGAGTGATAAAGTAAACTGCACTAAATGGCACTAGTCTAACCCAGAATTAAGTGCAGAGCTGTCTTAAAAAGATTAAAATAGACAAATTGCCGACTCTCAACTGTATACACAGACCCTTGTTTCTTATATTTAAGGACTCTATAGTGACTGTGTCTGTTTCACCCGGAAATTACTGGCCGGTAAGTCTTACTTCTATTGTTCGTAAAATTTTTGTAGGGTTTCTAAGAAATTCTATTCTAGAGTACCTCAAAGAAAATGGCTGCATAACTCTATATCAGCATGTATTTATGAGAGATCGCTCCTGTCAAACCAACCTGATAAGCTTGTGGCAAAACTCACATTGAGTTTTCCTCTGAGTTCTCAAGTCCTAACAAATCTCTTAACAACATAATGATAGGTTAAATAGCTCTGTATGAAAATGGTCATAGCTAGAGATGAGCGATCACGCTCGGTAAGGTGAGTTAATCGAGCGAGCCTCGCTCATCTCGAGTAACTGCCTTCTCCTCCAAGAGTGCTCGGGGGGGGGGGGGGGGCAGCGGGGGAGAGCGGAGGGGAGCGGGGGATAGTTAGAGAGATCTCTCTCTCCCCCCCGCCGCCCACCCCTCACCCCCGCCGCCCCCCCCCCCCCCCCCGAGCACACTCGGAAGAGAAGGCAGTTACTCGAGATGAGCGAGGCTTGCTCGATTAACTCACCTTACCTAGCGTGCTCTCTCATCTCTAGTCTAGTCTAGCGTATAAAAGAGAATGACATGAGAGTTTGAGTCCCTTTATAGACAAGAACTGATTAGTGAATGCTTTCCCAGTATTGCAGAATATGTTGATGACATATAATTAAAGAAAAAAAACTGGCACCTAGAGACTTCAGTGTCACCTCCCAAGATACGGTCACTCTGCCATTCGCTTCTATGCAGTAATACTCATCATCGCTGCTTAATTTTTTAGCCGTGAACTCATCAGATTTCTCCAAATCAATGTTTATCTATGGAAGAAAGAGAAGAGTGAAGTGTGGGACCAGAGGACATTAGAGGGATTAGGATGTAAGATTATAACCTGGATTGTCCACTTACCCTTATGGTTTGCTTCAGGTAATTGAAAACAGTGGCTTTCATAGTGAATGTCTCGCCCCGTATAGCAGAGTACGGTACAGTTGTCTCCAGGAAGAACGGCTGGAAAGTGATCAGTGAGATTGGCTCTGCAAGACCAAACCCATTTTCCTCGGATGTACAGAACATGCCAACTTTCCATGTGGTGATCGTGTCTGGTACTGTCAGCTTTAAATTTGAATGTCCAATGGAGCTACAGATAGACATACTGATCAGTATGTGTGTATCATGTATGTTAGCATGATGATAGATATCCTGTACTAGAAGCTAAACCTAAAAACTCAAAACCTTCCAAAATACTAACCAAGAACTGCCCTGGTTGCCCATTCACAATAGAATACTAAGAATACTTAGTGCTGCACCTCCCTATATCACCTCCCTCATCTCTGTCTAACACTTTATCCGCGCTTTCTGTTCCATGAATGATCTTACACTAACATCCTCCTTAATCTGAACCTCCCTCTCCTGTCTTCAAGATTTCTCCTGAGCTGCACCATTTCTCTGGAATGCGCTACCCTGGACAATCAGGTAATCACCAATATCCACAGTTGTAGGCATGGTCTAAAACTACATCTCTTTAGGGAAGCCTACGCTTTTTGCCAAATTATCAGGCCTGTAAAAAGCCCTTAAGTCCTGAAGAAGCACTTTAACCTATTAAGGACCAAGCACTCTCTAAGGGCTCCTTCACACAGGCGTATTTGCATGTGCGAAATTTGCGTGCACAATATGCACAGAATATAAAACATTTATATCAATTTTTTACACATTTACCATTTTTGTGCGCGTCTATAAAATAACACCTGTTCTATTTTTGTACGCATTTTCACAGCAGGGGTCCCCATAGAAGTCTAGAAAAACTTAGTTAAGGTGCAACTATGTCTACGGCCATCTGAAACTTCCCTAATTCAAATTAAATAGTGGGATCTTTTCCTCCATGTAGGCATTAACAGTTTAGATCAGTTTTAGGTTGTAAGGGTGATTTCAAATGATTTCATCGCTACGGAGCGTAGTTGCACATGAGCGAAGTTTTTCTTTGGCTGTCAAACTTCACGCCATAGCACTGGAGTTTGAAAAAAAAATGCGAGAAGATCGGCGCTGCAAGTGAAAACTAAACAACTGAAATCAATTGAAATCAGTGGTTTTGTTTTGTCCTATTATGCGGCCATGATTATCATAACGGGAGAAAACCATGTTTGTCTGAGACTGCCCTTAGAGTCGGTGTGACTTTAGGGTTAACACCCACTTGCGTTTTTCTTGTGCGTTTTTTTCACGCTATATCGCTGCGTTTTTTTAAGGTGATTGTCAATGGGGCTTTCTAATGTTAAAAACGCATTGCAAGTTTGTGCTTTGCGAGTTTTGTGCGATGCGTTTTTAACATTAGAAAGTCCCATTGACAATCACATTTAAAAAACGCAGCAATATCGCGTAAAAAAAACGTGCAAGAAAAACGCAAGTGGGGGTTCACCCTTAACCTTTACTAAATACTTACTCGATCTCAATCAAGTCCCACAGCCAGGTTTCCGGGAACATTGTCCTCACCGTGTCAATAATTTCCAGAGGTTCCATCACATGCATAACTGATGTGGAAAATCTTATGGCCGTTGGTTCTAACCCGCCCTGAATTTCATCTGGACACAAAATGCACATATAATGATGGACGTTTAACCAAGATCATTAATGTTTCTTTACATCTCTATGTCATTTTATTACTATAACGGCTTAAACAGATGGGCGCGATTTGGTCCCGTTATGCGACCATGAAAATCAGGGCCGCATAACAGGACAGACTACATTAGCTACCACGAAGCATAGTTGTAGATAAACGAGGTAAAAAGTTTCTTTTTTTTGCCTTTCAAATTTCGCGCTACTCCACATGAGTTTGAAATAAAAAAAGCGTAGTATTTCTTGGGCGTAGTATTAACGGACGAGGATCCCGACAGTAAAAATGAAACCATTTAAATCAATGGCTTTGTTTCATCCCACTATGCTATGCTTGATTTCAATGGGAGCCATGCCTGCAGTAACAAGCGCCGGCCACTACACGGAGGTCGGCGCGGAGACTTCCGTTCCGACCTCTGTGTATTTGCGGTGCTGACAGCATGAGCCCACTCAGCTGATCGGTCGGGGTCCTGAACGCCAGACTCCAGCCGATCAACTATTGATGGCCTATCCTGATAATAGGTCATCAATAGTATTTCCCTGGAAAACACCTTTAAATAAAGTGCTTCAAAAAATAAAAAGAAGCTTTTATCCCTTACAAGAGAAAAAAAGAGTCATTAGAACCTTTGCTCAATAGCGTTAAAGGTAACGTAGAATCCCAAAAATCAGAATCAAGGTGTAAGCGTATCTAGACCTAACTTGTACAGTTAACAGAGTACTAGATCCAGAGGCATAACTTAAAGATTTGGGGCCCCAGTGCAAAATCTGTAACAGGGCCCCCATCTATAAAGCTTTATTCATAGTGCTGGGCTCCCTATATGGAGAAGAGAGGCCTTATGGGCCCACTAGGGCTCCTGGGGCCGGGTGCAACGCATCCCCTGCATCCCTTATAGTTACGCCCCTGACTAAGTCTCAATAGGCAGCTGCCTGAATGGAAAAAGACTCCTGTGTTTAGGCAGAAGTTCTGCAAGATTCCGAGCCCAGAGGAACCCAGAATGGAGCCTGTCGGTATAAGCTCAAAGCCCACCCAATTACAGTCTTGCTCTTCTCATTTACCCAGTTCCTGGCTTCTAATAAAAGTAGACAATCCTACACCAGAACTTAATTGTTAACACAAGAATCTAGACCAATTCTAGACTAGTGAAAGCATCTAGGTGCTGAGAAGGTAACCTAGACTAGCAGAACTACACTACCGAACAAAGCGTCCAATTAGAGTGAATAGAGCTATAGATAATTGCCCTAGTCCCTAAGTTTAGTCTATTTCTAGCTACTTGGAAATATAGCTGTTCAATCACATGGCCTATGAAACCTAGAGAGATAAAGGCGCAAAATAATGAAGAGGTGTGATGTGACCTGTAGCCCTGATGGTGTGCTGCAGGGGCCATATTCAAGCTCCTGGGTGCCATAGCAATCTATCGGGACCTCGTAATCACATCGTGGGGGTACGATGGATGACAGAGAAAATCCCTTCCCTCTGTCAGCCCTTTACATGCTGCAGTCGCATTGATTGCAGGATGTAAAGGGTTAAACAGCGGGGATCTGAGGTTTCCCCAGTCACCGCTGTTTGAATCGCAGTCAGGCTGTTATCCAACAGCCAAGCACCCGCTCCCCTTGGCATGGGAGACCCATGCCAGGCTTCTGATGAAAAAAGGGAGATTGCATCAAAATAAAGCTCTTTAATGGACAACATCAAAACGCATATGGGAGGTCGTTAGGTGGTTGAGATTCTTACTACCATGATTAATATAAACAAAAAGTAAATACCGTATTCATAAGAATTACTGTACTCATGTTCATCAGGCCCTCTGCAGATGACAGGGATTCTGATCATTCTGTTTGTAGCGACTTTCAGGCCCAGATTCTAAGAAAAAGAAATAAAACTTTTTGGGAATTGCAAGTCTGGCATTGAGGACATAAATTAGAAATACCATATTTATTTAACCACGCAAGAAACATTGGAAGTCATCCTTTGTGTAGATGGAATAAGAGATGGAGCACAAAGTCCGAAAATGAAAAATTACTTTACTTGGCAGCTGTATCAGTGATACAGTCACTTAAAGGAGATGTCCCGCGCCGAAACGGGTTTTTTTTTTTTTTAAACCCCCCCCCCCGTTCGGCGCGAGACAACCCCGATGCAGGGGTTAAAAAAACCACCCGCACAGCGCTTACCTGAATCCCGGCGGTCCGGCGTCTTCATACTCACCTGCTGAAGATGGCCGCCGGGATCCTCTGTCTTCATGGACCGCAGGGCTTCTGTGCGGTCCATTGCCGATTCCAGCCTCCTGATTGGCTGGAATCGGCACGTGACGGGGCGGAGCTACACGGAGCTACACGGAGCCCCATAGAGAAGAGGAGAAGACCCGGACTGCGCAAGCGCGGCTAATTTGGCCATCGGAGGGCGAAAATTAGTCGGCACCATGGAGACGAGGACGCCAGCAACGGAGCAGGTAAGTATAAAACTTTTTATAACTTCTGTATGGCTCATAATTAATGCACAATGTACATTACAAAGTGCATTATTATGGCCATGCAGAAGTGTATAGACCCACTTGCTGCCTCGGGACATCTCCTTTAATGGGAATCAGCGGTACGTTGAACTCAACACAGAACTCTTTTAGCAACTCTAAGTGACTGTGCATATATGGAAAAAAATGCATGTAGATCTATACTCTACTAGAATATATATTCACATTACATAGCCGGGGGTGGATGGGCCATTCACCACATCCAGAGATATCCCAGATTTCTAGTCAAGTCCTTGGGCTGGTTGCAGGGGGCCTAGAGTGCTGGATCATGCAAGACAGCCGGGCGCCCTGATTTAAAACTTGTTTAAGTGTGTTTAATAAAATAAAAAAAAGGTTATACACACTTCCTCTCTGTTGCCTCCCAGCCACCACACTTGGTGATCTTGTCGCCCGTTGACTTCTGGGTAGTGCCATAACGTAACAAACACACATGCAACAGGTGTCATTATTACGATCTTGAGTACTATAGAAGGGGGAATTGTGTAGAGGCATGGATAACATAGGGAGGGTGCTGGAAAAGTGAGGATGCAAAGATGTATTTGTGTCAAATTCTTCAGAGATAAGTTCTGGCCAGGAGAAATAGTCATGGCAGTCTGGGCCAGATGCAGACCAACATATGAACATAGTGAACACCTCCAGTCAGAGAGGTCATCACCTGTGATTAATGGATATAATGGTATTGTAATCACTTATACAATCTGAAAAACGCTGTGTAGAATTGGTATATATCACTATGGTATAATATTGGTCTTTGTATAGTGCTTTTTCGGAGACAGTATGGTAGCATTATGTGGTCATGCTCTGGGGGTATTATTTGGGCCTCATAATGTTATCATTGGTGATATTGATCTTTGTAGTGCTCTTTAATCAGTAATATTATGCTGGTAATGTGTGATCACAGTCTGGGAGTATTATTTGGTCCTTATATAGTGTTATAGTAAGGTGGTGTAACGGGTTAAAAAGAGGTGGCACCATAATGTATATAAATTTGCGACGGTGAGCTATGCTCCTCCCCTCCTACCACCTGTGTGGATGCAGCTAACCATGCCTACATGTGTTTGCCCCACCTAAAACGTAAGGCCACTTTTTTGTAGGGCCACTTTAGCTTTCCAATCTGCCAATGTATTTAGCTAACTCTACACATGTAACAGTCTTCTGGGTAGAGATTCCAACATTCTACTCTAGCTAACCAGCTACATTACTATACATGCCATAATTGCCAGGGGGAATATTCTAGCAACAACAGCATTAACCTTAGTAATTAGCCACATTGACACACTTTCCTATCAACAATGAACATTCTATATATTCTATCCAACTAGACACATATTAAACAAAACAACTGTCCCAAGTCCAGTGATTAACTTTTTTGACCCCTTACAAACATGACGAACACTGATCTGGAGTTGTATAAATGCTGTATACGTTGTGGGACGTAGAAGGGATAAGTAACATCTATTTCTTGAGTTAAGTATTTTGTTATCATTGATACACTGCCTAGTGAAGGACCTGAGTGGACGCTATATGACATAAGGATTCAAAGTATGCCAAAAAGAGAATCCAAGTGTCATGCCCCACCACCAGGCAGTGCAATAGGCATATCACTGTATATATGCTTTGCCCAGTTAGTTTACAGAATTTGTTTTAAATTACACCCAGGTATGCATTGTAAGAGAAATAGAAATCTAACTTAGCAGTATTGTAGCAAAGGAGATACTGACCATAAAGATGGTATAGGTGTCAGTGTCCCAGTTGGGGGTGGATGGTGTATAATATACTCCATTCTTAAAGATAGGCTCCACCTGTAAGCAGGGATCCTCCCGTTCCTCTTCTAAGTAATAGCCATTATGATTGTAGCCGGACAAATCAGTCACTGGCAGCAGATCATATACCTGAATCGGAAGACCAAAAATGCAAGACAGACCCAATTGGCAACTTATATCCAAGTATCTCAATCTATCTAAAATGGAAATTTCCGTACCGATTTCGCTGACAGTTCGGCCTCAGGTTTCAGCAGTGACACACTGACATCTACAGCCCGCAGCGCACAAAGAGAGTCTGGCAGAGCAAAGAGGGTGAGATCGACTTGTGATCCTGGAAGAGCTTCATTGGCAGAAAAAGCGAGCTTCACCTGGATCAACATAACAAAAAGTTGAAGTGAAAGTGTCAATTCGCTACCCGCTTTACATTTTGATGTGGTCTTTGTGAACTTTTTCTTTCTGAAATTGCGAATGGATCCAAAAACATGTGTCGTTTATCCTCCATCCTGCTTTTGACTTAAGGTACAGTCACACGTCAAAGTCATGCCGCGATTGCAAATCTATGAAACCGACCCCACTGTCATGAGAACATGACAGGCCCACTTTAAAAGAATAATCTCTTTAAATAAGCTCTAAATGGTCCCACATCTTACCTTGTTTGTAAAGCACTTTTTTACTTTGAAGTTGACATTATCCGCAATAACTTCACCACTTCCCAGAACAAGGTACACCAGCACTTTAGCCAAGGGCGCAGTATTAACGTTTACAGGAAGAGTAAGCGTAAACTGTCCATGTGATTCTATGGGAAATAAGAGATAGGATGTGACTTAAGATGCCCATTAACTTTAGATAGTTATTGGCAGAATGCTTGCACAGTCGACAGCTATTCCTCCTGACTAGTGATAAGCGAACTTTACAAAAGTTTTGTTCGGCCACTTTACAGAATTTGGGCAAAAAGCTTGGTTTGGTCCGAATTAGTTTGAAGAAAATCGGAACTTATCCCTTTCCAATCCACTGTCTGACGTCTAAAGACATTATGATTTAAGGCTGTACAGCTGCGATGTTGGAAGACATCCGTCAGGGTTCTCTTACTGTATTTTGCCAGCCTCTTTGCTGTTGGAGCCTATCCAACGTGTCACCTCATGCAGTACTGGCTTTAGCCAGCAGATAGTGCCGTTGTATAACTGTAGAAAAGAGTAAGCCCCCTAGGAAAACCAGGATACAAATTGGATTGGAAAGGGTTAACAAAGAAATTTGAAACTGGTGTATTGCATACAGTGTCTAAGAGCCATAAAAGCCCTGTATAACACTTTAGGAGCGTATCTGAGTACTTTTGAGCTGTTTTAAGGAAATGTTAAAGAAAAAGAAGAAGAAGACAAAGACGAAGAAGAAGAAGAAAAGGAGGAAGAGAAAAAGGAGGAGGGTGAGGAAGAGGAGAAATAGCAGAGGAAGAAAAGGAAGAGCAAGAGGAAGAGGATGAAAAGGGAGAGGGAAAAGGAGGAAGACAAGAAGAAGAAATGGAAGAAGACAAGAAGAAAAAGAAAGAGCAGGAACGTGAGGGAAAAAAAGAAGAAGAGTAAGAAAAAGAAAAGGAAAAGTATGAAGAGGATATTATGGTGAGCTCAGATGAACCACCTGAGGTTTAGCTTCATGATGAATTGAACTTTTAGCAAAGTTTGACCTAAACAGGGTTTGACTGCTTTGGTTCGCTAAATACTACTCCCAAACTTCCCATACACATGGTAACTCGGCAAAGCTTTTATGTTTTCTCAGTAGAGAGAGGGGAACAAGGGAAATAAGTCACTGCTAGTTTCTGAAATCCAGCATACAGAGTGCTAAGGCAGCAGAAATGCAGTCCTAAGCTCTCGCTTACGACCTGAATGTTGAGAGCTCAATCCCCACAAGGTTCAGGTAGCCGTCTCGAGCTTGACTCAGCCTTCCATACTTCCGAGGTCGCTAAAATGAGTACCCAGCTTAGAGGGGGGTGATAAATATATTACATTAGTTTATTTTAAATTAATTAAGTAAATTGAAAGTGCTGCGAAATAAATTGGCGCTATACGAGTAACAAGAGTTCTTTCTTTTTTTCAGATATTTCCTTCCCCTCGTCTGAAATCTGCATTTGGGGAAGAGTTGGGACACACACATGCACATAAGATAGTTGGCTGCTGAAATCAATGGGTCCATCACATTAGAGGAAAGTTGCATGAACATGCAGATTTCTATGTGATTTGTATAGGGGCCCCCGACTTTCCCCCAACGGCAGCTGTTGGGGAAAAGATGACCCAACATGCCCAATCCTTTGTTCCTGTAGGAGATAAGCTGATTCCAGAGTAGTTTGGCAAGAATGTATTCTCTTTTCTTGGGGGCTTGGTTGTCTTGGTGTGGGGGCACCTGGAAGGGCGTGGTTTGAAAGACAGATGTTTTTTGTGATCATGGGAGGACGTGTGTGACTGCAAGGGATGCGGGCCGGAGCAACGAAAGGGGCGAACATTAGGGGGGGGTTCTTAGCGCTGTTCTGGCAAGTGGATCTATTCTGTGGAAGATGGGAACTCGTCCCTCCTGTGGCTTCCAAGATAATTTTGTCCAGGCGACTGTCAAAGAGAGACTGTAGGTGAAGTCTGCAGACCAATATTTTTATCACACCATTCATCGAATTGCTATAGAAAGCATGGAGAAATGAGCTAGAAGCCTGGTGGCATCCAGGAAAACCTTGAAGATGAACTTGCCTGTCTGAGAGAGCTGAAGAGCAAGTTCTGCCAACTTCTCCTGGGGACCACCAGAACGGATGCCTCAGTACAATTGTATCGCCTACTCAGATGAGGCCCTGTTAACCTAGGATGAGGCGAAGATAGGGCAGAGGGCCAACCTTGTTGCCTTAAAGGAGGATTTGGTAAAGGATTCCAGACGTTTTTCGTACTGTTCCTTACAAGATGATGCATCTGCTAGAAAGAGAGTCATCCATTTGGAAAGGTGAGACACCAGAGGATACATTAATGTGGAGGAAAACCAGTTTTTAACCGATTCCTCAGAATTGATACATAATATCAATGGGCAATGAAATGCTTATCTGGGACAGACTACTCCTTGAACATGACATCTTCAAATTCTGTATGACTGAGGAATGTCTTATATGTATGCTTTGGACCTTGGAAGGAGACAGAGTCTGTACTGGAAGAGGACTGCTGGTCCTTGACATGGAGTGTCTCTTTGACAACTTATATGAGATTGTCTACCATGGCAGAAACTTTGTAAGACTGTTCTGGAGCTGTCCTTAAAGCGGATCCCGGAGTGGAATGCTGTGGGTGGAGGCAAGGCAGAGAAAGGAGGCAAAGAAGTATCACCATGCAACCTTAGAGATCATACTAATTCTTATATCTGCCACACATACGTTCTAGTAGGAACAGGTCTTCAGCACCATTTCTTTCATTTGGATTCTGGATGGCTGTTCTGCTAGGATTTTCACAACGGACCTGGAGGCTTTTTGTAAGGTCCACCAAGAGGGGACATGCCATTCGGGTTCAGGTAGTGGATGTCCCTGGGATATGGTAGCGGATGTCCCTGGGATAAGCTCTCTGGCTGGTCTGGGGAACAGTTAGTTTATGCAAAAGGACTCCTGCTGACCACATGAAAATTTGGTGCAACAACAGAAGAATGCGAAGTACAATGAAATCGCTGTACTCTGTTTACTGGATTCACCCCTAGAATCTGAGAAGTAGTATGCTCAGAGTAGGAAAAAATGTCTAACTGCAATGTATGTATACTATGGTACTGTAGTTGCAGGCAGAGAGGCTACATGTGGTCTTTGATAGTGAGAAGCTAGTAGGCACAGGTCTTACTTGGGTCGTAGTGGTCCTTCTGATCTGTATAGTGGAGAAGCCATGGCTAAGATGGCACCCAGGAAGAGGTGCAGAAAAAGAGGCGGTACGATCGGTCGTATAATGGAAGTCCCACTCATATCCTATTGCGGCCAATAGGATGATGGTTGCAGGCAATTGCCTATCATTGGTGAATGGCTTTCGCACGCATTCCCTTTGCAAATGCGAAGAAAAAAAACCTCTCCCCTGATGTACAACTTTCCTGTGAATTCCACTCACAATTGGTGAAGTTATGGGAGACAGGCTGAAAAGGAAAGGTGCATGGAGGAGTGTAATAGAGGAGTGTGGGCAATGGAAACAGAGACGCATGCTACAGTGCCCAAATCCAAGGAGGAGATCCCCCTGAACAGGCAGCATTGCACCAAGCCACATGGACCATGATAGGGCTAGATTGGACCGTGGGGCAGCCAACGGTAAAACGAGGAATGGGCAATGGAGGGAAGGGGAGTATAGAAAGCAGTCACAGGTGACACATACTTACCTTCACTGAAGAGGAAATGCCACCTACCATGGCAAAGATGTACAGACTGATCCTTTGTCATTTCTCACCACCCTTTGGTGGAGGGAGGAGAGCTCAGGAAACTTGAACCAGAGGATCTTTGCTGGCGGGTCAGAGAAAAGTTAGGGCTTCTGTGTCACCTTCTCTTCGCGAGGCAGGGAATCAGCAGGTGAGCTAGAGCAACCCTGATGTTCCTCCTTAGTAGGATAGTAGGGGGATTCTGTCAGCCCTAAAGATCCAAGAAATTGCAGTATCTGGGAGATCTACAGCAGGAAGGTCTGCCTCCTATGGAGACTAAGCTAAAACAAATTCAGCTTAGTGGCTGCAAGAGGAATACAGCTGGTAGGAGGAGTTAACCATTTTTTCACTTAGTCTCTGACCTCCTAATGTCAGGAGCTACACCCAAGGTCTTCAGCTCTATCCACCAATGACACAGCTGGAAGATCCCCTTTTAAGTCTTTCATTAATCTACTTTCTAAACATACCAGTTTATCTAGGACTTGTGGGTTTTTAAGAAACCCAGGAGCCCTTTGACTTTTTAACCTCAATAGTCATGTGAGATTACGTCCTAATGGGTTATTATACTTTACCTTCATTTGAAGTTAATTTCACCTCATGCTTTCCAAAGTCAACAATTCCTCCTTTAGCCATCACCTGTGCATATAAAAGATGACAAAAATAAAATCTAAATATACAGCTGCAGTGTGTCTGGTTAAAGGGAACCATTGAGAATACAGTCCAATCTGCAGTCACCATGTTTTAGATCAAAATAAGTATATCGATATATATTTCTGTGCCAATAGATGCAGTATATCTAGTAATTTATTCTTTAAGACCTCTGCTTATTCTAGGCTTAGGAGTCAAGTGGGCGGTCCCTATCACTGATTAAGAGCTATCTCTGTATGTGTTACATAGGGGGACTGTCAATAGCTGAATAGGACCGCCCACTGATCTCATAAGCATAGATTTCTGCATATTTTTATGCAAAACCATATATCAATCTGCTGAGCATCTCCTGCTTTATAACTAGCTGTCACACAAGACTACATTTTTAACATGACGAGTTCCCTTTAAATTGCTTTACCTTCTTTAAACCTGATATAAATATAATTGAAGCATTCATTAATGTATATAGCATATCTGTATCGTCTGTAACATAGATGTTTTGGTATAAGCAAACACAGAATAGTCCTGCAGGTGAAGACCACTGTGAGATCATAACTAATGTGTCCATATTTACTGACAATGCGAAATAACATTAAAGAAGTTATCATCAACATTGAACAGTCCCTTTTATGGGACGGTCTCTAGAGCAAGAGATGAGGAGGCCCCTTTATTAATTCCTAATTCCCTAACAGGTTGTACAAATTTTTTTTTCTAAATAGACCCCCCCCCCTTCCCACGTAACAACCACGGATGGATAAACACCTACCAAGTGGTGAAATACAACGCTGGGTACATTTCCAACCCCTTCAGGAGTCAGAGCATAGAATACTGTAACTGTCTCATCCTTGTCACAGGTTAGAGTCCTGTATATGGGTTGGATCTTTATATAGCTCTTAGTCCGGGAGTAGAAGTGTTGAACGCTATGTGAAGCCTCCTCATAAACTGGAAATAATGTGGAATGACTGTAGCAGTGTTCTGATTTCTTGTAAACGGCCTATGTGAATACAATATTAAAACTTTAGATTCTTTGCCTTGAAATCTGATATACTCCATATGATTCTGAGAATGAGTTTGACTGCTATTTCTTACCCTGAGATTGATACTTGATGGAGCAAAAGACTTGGTGTCAATAGAAAAATCTGCGGTTCCATCAGATCCGGTAGTGTAGGTGAAGTTTTGACCTTGATAATTTACAAAGATTGTCACATTCTCATTCGGGATTGGTTTCCCAGAGGCATCTTCTAGGAAAATCTGCACAAATATATGAGAAATATAAATATATGAGAACACCAAGGAATAACTCTGATGAGTATTCATGCTCCACCTTTCTCGGCCAAAGCCCCAAGTGCCAACGTGCCATTACTCTAGAAAGCTAAATGCCATAAATGAGATTTGTTGTAGACATCATCTCACCTGTCCGTAGAAGGGAATGCCCTTCTTAAAGTGGGAATCCAGCTGTCGGAATGATACTTTAGCAATGGTGTTCTTGATCTCGGATTCTCCCTCTCCCGTCAACACAACTCCTATTGGAGAGACCATGGTTTAAATCCATATAAAGTGTCCACCATTCATTATTTCATATTTGTCCTCTTGTTTTCTCTCACCTGTCCCCTCCTCTGTTATCTTTGCACTTGCAATAAGTTTCATCTCATACCCAGAACGTTTCATCTGGAAGAGTTTGGTCTTTACCACTTGTGAGAAGCAGCCATTTTTATCAGCCTGAAAAAAACGAGTAAAATCTTAACAATTGGTAAGGCAACAATTTCTACATATATTAACAGCCCTGTATGACAGAACCAACTTCCAAACAGCTGGAATGCTGGTCAAGAGCATTGCTGTCTGAAAGAACTAAAATGACACAGTAGGACCCCATTATCTGTGTTGGGCTATGGTGGACCTTTGGCATTTTTGAGAGCAAGAATAATGCTACAGACTACGCTACTCTTACTGTCAAAATACTATAAAGTTTGTTAAAGCCTTCAACCACAAGTATGAACAAGACTTTAATAGGGTTATCTGAGAAGTGAAAAAAAACGAACAAAACTTGAATTGTTATCACACCTAAAAAGATGGAACACTCATTTCTTTTGCCTCGGTGAAACAGAACTGAAGTCCAATGGTCCTCTGTTGATCTCTATTTACAAGTGGGCAACAAAGACATTTTATACTGCTCATGACTGCTGCAGCCAATACATGGACTAACTGGTCACGTGTCGTACATCTGGCATCATGGCTCCCATTACTAAGTGATAATGCCAATACTTTGACACTTCAGAGACCAATGATTGGCTGCATGGGTCACATACCACTGGCTTGTAAACAAAGGCCGATAAGACCACCAGCAGGTGGGGAAAGAAAAGGTAAGTGCTGTTTTTTATATTTTTGAAGAATTGCAAATGTTTTTACATTTTTTTCACTTATCAGATAACCTGTTTAAACAGATAGGTGAAAGGTGTGAACTTTGATGTCGAAAGTACTAGTATTCCCTATTGTATATGTTTTGTCACACTCACCTCATGTGACAAGTCTTCGCATACGCTTCTTTGTTCCAGATGACAGGAAGAATAACCATCTGAGAACTTTCTGCAAACTTGTACATCAATTCTTCCAGTAACTGGTTTTCCATAGGTGTACCTGATGAAATAGACATATCAAAAATTTAGCTTTCAGTGATAAATGGTTTTGATATTAGGAACATCTGAAATAAATCAAAGGATGAGATGAGGAAGGGCTAAGACCCCATTTACACTGACAGGTGATCGCTCAAAAGTCGCTCAAACGACGGTTTGAGTGACAGTTTTGAGCGATCATCTTTGCATAGTCTATAGTAGCTAAGTAACTACTAAAGAGCTATGCAAGCAGAGCGAGACACCGCCGCTATCGCTTGGCGAACAATACAGTTGTTTTGCATAAGCAAACAGCTATATTGTTCTCCACAATTACAGCTCGCGTCCCCCTGTAATCTACCAGCGGGACGTGAGCTGAAAGAATCTTATAAGCGCTACCGACTGTGATAACAGCCTGCACCGCTGATAAGAGTTCATTGCTTAATTCAAGAAAACTGGAATTGAGTGAAAAACGACTTGTGCATGACAACTGCATGATATCCGTGCATTTAGACGCAACGATTCTCGCTCAAAAGATGGCCTTGAGCGAATATTAAGTGAGAATCGTTGGGTCTAAAAGGGCCCTTAACTGGTGCCAATCTACCTTCACCCCTTTTCTGCTGCCAGTTCATTCTCAATCCAACTCTGAACTGAACAGCATTCAAGTAAGACAGACTGGCTGCCAGCATGGCTGGGATAAAGGGCAGAAGAACTGAGCAACCACCTAGAGTGCTTCTAAGGAGGGGTTACAATTTATGGTTTAAAAAATAAGTAGTTTTCTCTGTTTAATATGTAACTATATCAGGGCAGCATATCAAAGCCACAGGTCCATATTGCTAATAGCGAAAATGGCACAAAAACCTATTTTTTGCCGTTTAGCTCACAGGAACAATGAAAAAATACAGCAGGCACATATTTATGAGTCTGCTGAATTCATGAGGATTGCTCTCCCCCGTCATTTTCTATAAAACTGCGTATTCTTTTATCATTCTTTAGGTAAAAAGAAACTTACTTTCCACATACTGTCACTTCAACTTCTTCATCCAGAATGGTAATAACTGAGGGCACTGTCACCTTCACCTCAAATTTGGGTAACTCTACAAAAAAAGCATAAATCAACTATTAGTTCCAACACAAAAAAAATGACTCATGACTGTAAAGCTACAAGTACTTTTTAAAGGGGGTAATCCCATCTTGGCTCATCATGACTGCTGTGCTATGCAGCTTCAGTTATCCCCACTCACTTCTTTAGGAGTTACAGAAACATGTAAGCCATTCTTCTTGACTGTTTCTGTAACTTGCAACTATCCCTGGCCACTGCATACAGCCAGTTCTGTGATGCCACACTCTGGATGTCTCCTATGTATATTGCAGTCACATCCCTGCAGTGCAGCCTCTTGTCTGATACTTATCAGACACCATCTTGAGGCTGAGATTTTTTATTTTCAGTTTCACATCTATCACATGATGCATCAGCACAGCATTAGCTGAGGCTATACCATTTATGCCTGCTGGTGGCAGTTTAATTATCCTTTCTTTTTATATTCACCTAAATAAACTCTCAGATCATAAGTATGCAGTCAGAAGGCTGAGCTGTGATCTCCTCTATTATAACTGTGTGACAGGAGCTGTGTGATCATAATCAGTAATTGTGACAGAAGTGTCTGTGTCCCCTTCTAGGCAGTTTCTGTGGTAAGATTCATGTAACTGCATCACACAGACTGGTAAACTGACTAGAAAATGAATACATAACCCCTATGTAGCGGTTCAGGCACTAAGGTGGAGCCTCAGGTGTAGCAGCTGCAGGACTGGACAGTAGTCAGATGGAAAGCCAGGAGTCAGCAATGGGTAATCATGGCATGCTGTACAAGGGATGAGGTGGATAACATAGTCAGGAGAGAAAGCCAAGAGTCAGCAATGGGTACTCTTGTAGCAATAGCAAGCAGAAGGGGAGCTGGATCAAACTCTGTGGAGCAGAATAATCTCAAACTATGGGAGTGGCATGGCTCTGCTTTTATAATTAAGTCAGAGGCAGGGTCAGGACTAGGAGGCAGGAACTAGGTTCACAGGAACATAGAAACAAGGTTAGGATTTGTCCAAAGGATAGCTCAGTGGAGAGAGCTGCCGACTGGATCGCAGGAGGTCCCAGGTCCAAGCGCCTAAGTAAATATGAGCTGATCAGAATTGAGATCACATGACCATCTGAGGACAAAGAGGCTGGGAGTTTCAGACAGAAATAAAAAACTCATCCGATAATAAAGGAAATAGGAGCTGGTTGTAATGAGCTGTGCTGCCACTTATTGTACTGTAGGTGTGTCTGGACTTTATCTTTCAGCAATGTGCACCATCACCATTGAACATGCAGTGCAGCGTTCAAAGCCACACTGCATGTTACTGATAAATATGATGATGTTAGTGTAGGGACTCACAAGTAAACGAGAACTCTTGACGTGGATTGTGAGCTCACATATTTTGGCCAAAATTTTAACTAATACCTCAAATTTATCAGTAACATGCACTAGGGTTTTGAACACTGGGGGAACCCAGTTAAAGGGGTTGTCCCGCCCCGAAACGGGTTTTTTTTTTTCAACCCCCCCCCCCGTTCGGCACGAGACAACCCTGATGCAGGGGTTAAAAAAGAACACCGCACAGCACTTACCTGAATCCCCGTGCTCCGGTGACTTCTTACTTACCTGCTGAAGATGGCCGCCGGGATCTTCTCCCTCGGTGGACCGCAGGGCTTCTGTGCGGTCCATTGCCGATTCCAGCCTCCTGATTGGCTGGAATCGGCACGTGACGGGGCGGAGCTACACGGAGCCGGCATCCTGCACGAGCGGCCCCATTGAGAAAAGAAGAAGACCCGGACTGCGCAAGCGCGTCTAATTTGGCCATTAGACGCCGAAAATTAGACGGGCTCCATGGAAACGAGGACGCTAGCAACGGAGCAGGTAAGTGAAAAACTTCTTATAACTTCTGTATGGCTCATAATTAATGCACAATGTACATTACAAAGTGCATTAATATGGCCATACAGAAGTGTATAGACCCACTTGCTGCCGCGGGACAACCCCTTTAACTAAAGCTGCCATGAATCACAGCAGTTGTCCACAATAAGCAATCCGATCTCTCTGCATTATAGTGTGAATGTTGTTATCCATTTGTGTCCCTTTTATTGATCAATAGCAAATAATATTTAACCAT
Source organism: Eleutherodactylus coqui (assembly GCF_035609145.1). Taxonomy (NCBI): domain Eukaryota; kingdom Metazoa; phylum Chordata; class Amphibia; order Anura; family Eleutherodactylidae; genus Eleutherodactylus; species Eleutherodactylus coqui. Next base: position 250,250,401 of record NC_089840.1, read on the forward strand.
ATAAATACCATATTCCTCCACAGTAAACTGCTGTTCGATCTGTGAGCCCCTTTGCCTCTGAGCAACCAGTTTATATGTTCCCAGTCGAGGCTCGGAGGTCAGAAGGAAGGACTCCTGTGCAATTCCTTTCTTTGTCTCCACATCCAGCCATTGCACAATACGATTTCTCTGAGGATCCTGAAAGAAGAAATCTTGTTTCAAACATCTTTTCATGTGTGTTTCTTGTAATGAATCCCTGCAATAAATGTGGTGCAAATCAAGAAATGAGAGGAGCTAAATTCGGTTACATCCACATGTGCATAATATTCATGTACTATGTACTATCACATAACCATACATTTCAATGATTTAGACTGGTGTCAAAGAATGTATTTGCAATCGATTTGCTAAACTGGATATTTATTCTTTTTGTATAAAATAAAAGAGGCTGTTGTGTTATTCAATAACCTGCAAACATGGAAAAACCCTGTGTTAGTTTTGTTACAAAAAAAAAATCTGAGGGGGCAGATTGAGTAAATTTTCTATCTATCTATCATCTATCTATCTCACATCAGTCTATCCATGATATCTATCTATCTATCTATTCGTCTCATATCTATCTATCTCGTATCTATCTCATATCTATCTCGTATCTATCTCATATCTATCTATCTATCTATCTATCTATCTCATATCTATCTCATATCTATCTATCTATCTCATATCTATCTATCTATCTATCTCATATCTATCTATCTATCTATCTATCTATCTCATATCTATCTCATATCTATCTACCTATCTCGTATCTATCTATCTATCTATCTCATATCTATCTCATATCTATCTATCTCTCTCATATCTATCTATCTCATATCTATCTATCTATCTATCTATCTATCTCTCTCATATCTATCTATCTATCTCATATCTATCTATCTATTTATCTATCTATCTATCTCATATCTATCTATCTATCTATCTATCTATCTATCTATCTATCTATCTATCTCATATCTATCTATCTATCTATCTATCTATCTATCTCATATCTATCTATCTATCTATCTATCTATCTCATATCTATCTCATATCTATCTATCTCGTATCTATCTCATATCTATCTATCTATCTATCTATCTATCTATCTATCTATCTCTCTCATATCTATCTATCTCATATCTATCTATCTATCTATCTCATATCTATCTATCTATCTCATATCTATCTATCTATTTATCTATCTATCTATCTCATATCTATCTATCTCCTATCTATCTATGCATCTGTCTATCTATCTATGCATCTATCCATCTATCTATCTCTTTCTCTCCTATCTATCTATCTATCTATCTATCTATCTATCTATCTATCTATCTCATATCTATCTATCTATCTTATATCTATCTATCTCATATCTATCTATCTATCTATCTATCTCATATCTATCTATCTATCTATCTATCTATCTATCTATCTATCTATCTATCTATCTATCTATCTATCTCATATCTATCTCATATCTATCTACCTATCTCGTATCTATCTATCTATCTATCTCATATCTATCTCATATCTATCTATCTCGTATCTATCTCATATCTATCTATCTATCTATCTATCTATCTCTCTCATATCTATCTATCTCATATCTATCTATCTATCTATCTCATATCTATCTATCTATCTCATATCTATCTATCTATTTATCTATCTATCTCATATCTATCTATCTCATATCTATCTATCTATCTATCTATCTATCTCATATCTATCTATCTATCTATCTATCTATCTATCTATCTCATATCTATCTCATATCTATCTATCTCGTATCTATCTCATATCTATCTATCTATCTATCTATCTATCTCTCTCATATCTATCTATCTCATATCTATCTATCTATCTATCTCATATCTATCTATCTATCTCATATCTATCTATCTATTTATCTATCTATCTATCTCATATCTATCTATCTCCTATCTATCTATGCATCTGTCTATCTATCTATGCATCTATCCATCTATCTATCTCTTTCTCTCCTATCTATCTATCTATCTATCTATCTATCTCATATCTATCTATCTATCTTATATCTATCTATCTCATATCTATCTATCTATCTATCTCATATCTATCTATCTATCTATCTATCTATCTATCTATCTATCTATCTATCTCATATCTATCTGTCTATCTCATATCTATCTATCTATCTCCTATCTATCTATCTATCTATCTATCTATCTATCTATCTATCTATCTATCTCATATCTATCTATCTATCTATCTATCTATCTATCTATCTATCTATCTATCTATCTATCTATCTTCTCAGTAAAACAGTAGTAACTGAATGTATGGGTAATTAAAAACTCCGTACCTCAACATACACCACAGGGAACTGCAAGAGAAAGCAAGAAGCATATTAAAATATTAAAAATCATTCTTTTTCTATTTCACTTAATTTCATCTAGTAAGTGAGATCAGTGATCATGTGATAAAATAATATTCATTTGAATGCACAGACCATAATAACTAGAGGATTTCTACATTTTTAAAATATATTTTCAACTGTTTCATAAGAAGCAAAAATTTATGTTTTATCTAATCAGCTGAATAATACTATGTGTATTCACTAACAAAACATTCATCTGACGCTAAGGCTTAATTCACTGGCGTTTTATCACGAAAAACGCGATGATCTGATGCATTGGATTCCGATGGGCAATTTTGGGGGCGTAAAATCAGCCATCCAGAAAAGATAGCACACACAGGGCGCATTCCGGCTGGCCGGTTTTCCGCTGGCTGGAAAAGATAAGTCTGGACCTATCATTTTGACTGGAATACGACGGCCAGTCCCATAGACTCCTATGGGAGCCTATTGGAGCAGCTGGAAAAGGGAGGTGAGAGGGAGTTTAGAAGTGGATCTGCTAAACTCCCTCCCCCTTTCCGTCCCTTGCAGGCTGCCAGCAAAGAGAGGGGGCGGGATGGGGTGGGAGATTAGCATACTAGAGGTTGCCTCCCATTGCGGCTGTGATGCATGCAGCCGAGAATCACATTGCTTGTGTGGAGGAGCCCTAACCTATATCTTAAGATATGTTGCTATAATTGGAGCAATTTTGAATTAATGATATCAGTGGTTGATTATAATGAATGTATCAATTCTCATTAATCTGTTACAATCTATTTAACCTCTTACATTTCTGCTCTAACTGCTAAATTGCGGTCAGATTGGCACAACTCTTTCCCAACATCTTTGGATACTTTTACACAATTTAAAAATATTTTTTTATAGCCAATTTGTCAGGCTTCTTATCTGAGGGCAGCATAAGGTAGAGGGAGAGATGCTGAGCTCGGGAATATATACTTTTCTATGGTTTCATCCAGTATTATCATGTAAAAAGTTTCAAGTCTGTCAGCACTCAGTGAGAGAACCTGTGAGTCCTGCTTTCCCCACCCCCACACAGTAATTGGGGCGGAGGGAAGCTGGACTCACAAGCTCTCATTTTGAGTCCTGACAGTATTTAACAACCTTTTTGATGAACATACTGTATTAAATAATAGAAAATTATATATCCCAGAGCTCAGCATCTCCATATCTATCATATGTTCCCCTCAGATAAGAATCCTGACAGATCCACTTTAAATATTAAACATGCAAATTGTTAACATACCTTCTCAGATACTGAATGAAATGTTTCATCCAAGGCGGCAATACGGTACTGAACTACATAAAATAAGATGTATAGGTATACAGTCAATAACATGCAGCAGATGGAAACTAGCCTGACATAACTCACATATAACAGTGACAAGATTATAAAGGTATATTAAAGAAATAAAAATATGCTCAGAGTTTCTAAAAGCGAGGGGTAGAGAGAACTTTATATAACATTATTTAAACACAGGAATCCTATCGCCTACCACTAAAGAAACAGATACTAAGTATATTATTACAGTCTTGATTTGTGTAACCAAATGTCCCATTTAGACGAAACAAGAGTCATCTAAACGACTGCTGACGTCATCGCTAAGTTCATTAGTGCTCATGAAGAATGTTTAGACAGGCAGAGAACACTGCTGGAGCATGGGGTGCTCGATGACTTCTTGCGCAGTGCTTCACCTTTTTTTGCATTTACACCGGACGATCATTGCTGAATTTTATTCTTTTGAATGAATTTTGAACAATAATCATCTTGTGTAAATGACCCTTAAGATGAGTCACCATAAATAAATAGAAAGCGAAGTTTTCAAGCAACCTCAGAAGTAAAAATTATATTGTAGTATATTCTGTCACTGGGTATAGTATAGAGCCACAGGTGTAGTTACCATGCAGGTCAAGAGAGTAGTCAGAATGGAAGCCAGCAGTCAGCAGTGGGAGGTCTCAGTAGAATTAAAGAAGAGCAGGCAGAATTCGAGCTTGATTAAGGCTTGGAGCACAATAATCATGCAAAGGTGGGAGGTACAAGGCCAGGTTTATATAGAGGGCTTAATCAGGAGCAGGATGGAGCTGGGACAAGAAAAAATAGGTTGGAGACAGTCAGGGAAAAAACACAGGAGCATGGCTAGGTGTTCAGCAAAGGAGCTGTCCAAGGCCTGGATGGCATAGTGAAGAGAGCTGCTGACTGGAGAGCAGGAGGTCCCCAGGTCGAGCCCTGACAGATATACCTTATTATGCCTTAATGGCCTCTTCATATCTGTATTGAAGGCTCCAGCACAGATCTGGTACAAAATCCCAGATGAAATAACACAGCATGCTACACTATTTCAACCCAAGAAAGTAATACTGGGCATACCAGAAGCCGAACAAACCCTATTCTTGAGTGAGATTGGGATGTTGGATTTTTACATGCTCAATCCTTTTGTTCTTAAGGGACATAATCTACAGGTAGTGACTTTCTTCCCCTTCTGCATTCAGAGCACATGTATTCTTGAGGGAGCCTAGCGTGCATATGTATGCTGTTGTTGGGAAAGATAGTGGTCAACCGAGCATTCAACCAACAGTTATCTAATGTGTATCTGTACTCTTCCGGTACTTATACATGACACAACTGTTGGATGCAGAACACCGGACATTTGTCCAAATAATATCGTTCCTGTGGCTTCACATACAAGCAATAGTCATTCAGTGAATTGAACTGTTAACAGGCAGTCACTCAACAATGAAGGACTGCCTGCTTATACTGAGCAAAAAGTCGTCCACTGGTTGTTCCAAGGAGCTGCAAAGAAGCGGTTAGCAACTAATGAGCAATTTCTCACACAGTACCCTCTCGGATCCGGCATTTACACATGACAAACATTGCTTCAAATGTCCCATTAGAGTGATTTTTTGACCAATAGTTGGCCCATGAAAAGGACCCTTACAGCTGCCCAATGATCAGACTAAAACGTTATGCAATGGACAGATTACCACAGGAGGTGGTGAGTTCTCCTTCAATGGAAGTGTTCAAACAAAGGCTGGACAGACATCTGTCTGGGATGATTTAGTGATCCTGCACTGAGCAGGGGGTTGGACCAGATGACCATGGAGGTCTCTTCCAACTCTACCATTCTATGATTCTATGAACTCCTTAATAACACAAACAGCCAATAACCTATCTTTAAAATAAATATATATTTGTTTGTTGGTGACGTGAATTTAACTCAGAGTTGGAAATTTGTGTTTTGCTGCTGGAAGAGGGATCAGTGTTAGCCGACTCACCTGTCTGCCCAGGTTTGTAGATGGGTTTGTCAGTTTGCATAAACACCAGGTTTTCTAGCGGTCGGATAAGAATACTTCTCCTTTTCCTGAAGTGTAGCGTGTTACCATCAACCTCTAGACTGATGTGTCCCAGGATTATTTTGTTAGCGTCGGGTGTCTGAAAGAGCATGAAACCTTTTTTACTGTATTTATAACTTATTAATTATTAGTCATTATTTAAGCATAGTTCAGAGCTGCAATCATAGTACTGTTGGAAATAATCAAGCTTCTTTGGGGATATATTTCTAACAGTTTAGCTGGGGTCCCATAAAGCTGTGGGATGATTTGCTTTCCGTATAACAGATTATTGTGCATATATCCTGGTGTATATATGACAATTCTTATAATCAGAATCACTAAAGTAACCTCTGTGCAGAGTGTGAACCATCAAAATAGCAGGGAGATTACAGCTCTGAAGGCTGAAGAATTAGAAATGCAGCTCAGGAATTTAATAACAGTAGCTAATAATTAGTTATTAAAAAAGTAATATAATTACAGATTTACTGAATTCTGAATCTAAATGAACTTCATATGTAAACCACAAAATGGTATCAACAGCTGACATAGACTTTAACCTCTTTGCAACCTTTGCCATATATATACAACAGATGTGCTCGAGAGTGGAGCTTTTTCCATATCTGGCAGCTATTTCGTACAGCTCACAATGGCCACGATTAGAATTAGCTCTGATTATGGCCCTTTAACTACTCGGGTAATGCAGTGAATGCTGACTGCGGCATCTCAGCTATGATAACGGAATGCCAATAGGTGAAAGTCCCAGGTCTGCCATAGATTTCAGTGTATTAAGCTATGCTTGTGGAAGGGCTTAATAGGCTTGCATAAGAAGCACAATATGCTGCAATACTGAAGTATTGCAGTACATTGTATAAGTAATCAGATCATTACAAGTTAGTGGCACCATGGGGATTAAAAAAAGACTAAAAATAAGTTTAATACATTTTGGATTAGATATGAAATAAAAAAATACTAAAAGTTAAAATAAAACTTTTCCCATTTTTGACATAACAATCTAAACAAAAAAATAAACATAATTGGTATCGCCATGCCTGTAAAAGACCAACATATAGCATTATTCATCCTGCATGATGAACGGCGTAGGAAAAAAAATATACAATGTCAGAATTGTGTTTTTTGGTCACCATGCCATTAAAAAATTGAGTAAAAAGTAATCAAAACATCTAGAGCTTGCTCTGTAAAAAGGAAAGGATTAAAAAAAAGAAAATAAACAAAAAAAAACTTGTTGTGTTCTGTGGGCTGCATTCCCACGAACGTATATCGGCTCGGTTTTCACGCCGAGCCGATATACATGGTCCTCATCTGCAGGGGGGGGGGGAATGGAAGAGCCAGGAGCAGGAACTGAGCTCCCGCCCCCTCTCTGCCTCCTCTTCGCCCCTCTGCACTATTTGCAATGAAAGGAGGCTGGATGAGGGCGGGGCTAAGTGCAGAGAATTAGCCCCGCCCCGTTCTGCCTCTCCCCATTGCAAATAGTGCAGAGGGGCGGAGAGGAGGCAGAGAGGGGGCGGGAGCTCAGTTCCTGCTCCTGGCTCTTCCATCCTCTCCCCCCTGCAGATGAGGACGACATATATCGGCTCAGCGTGAAAACCGAGCCGATATACGTTCGTGGAAATGCACCCTAAGGAGTTAAAGTTTTGGATGAAAAATGTTAAATAATTGTATTGTAATAGATTAAACAAGTATATTCACCACACTGCCATACTTACAGTAAAGGTGACACAGTTGTCTTCTTCAGTTTGGGTGACTTGTTTCTCCAGTAATGTTGTGTTCTGGGTCTCAGTCTCCAGGGTCACAGTCACTCTAACAGATTCATTAAGATTGGACAGCTGCAGGCAGAATTTCTGATCATGTTTGGCCTTCAACGCAGTAGGAACCAGCAGCATATATTTCCTGACGAAAGAAGATACAAAAATTTTAATCAAATAGTAAGGCTATCTGAAGGCTCTTTATATATTCTGTTAAAAAATAATGGGTCATACTGATGACCCCAATGACCAAAAAGTTGGGATGCTGTGTAAAAAGTAAATAAATGTTAAGAAAAAAAATAAAGCAATGATTTGAAAATCTCATATAGCCATATTTTATGCACAGTAGAACATAGAAGACATATCAGAAGGTGAAAGGGAGACGTTTTTCCATTTCATTAAAAGAAATTAACTCATTCAGAAGTTGATGGCAGCCACACATCGCAGAGAAAGTTGGGCCAGGGCCGTGTCTACCAGTCCTTCTTTTTAAAGCAGCTGGTAAACATCCGGGAAGTGAGGAGACCATTGTTTTGAGAGAGGAATGTTGTCCCATTCTTGTCTGATGTGGGATTCTAGCTGCTCCACAGTCTTGGGTCGTTTTTGACAAATTTTTCATTCCATAATGCGCCAGATGTTCTCTATTGGTGGAAGATCTGGACTGCAAGTGGACGGTTCAGCCCCCGGACTCTTCTTTTGTGAAGCCATGCTGTTGTGATGGATGCAGTATGTGGTTTAGCATTGTCTTCCTGAAATATGCAAGGCCTTCCCTGAAAGAGACGTTGTGTGGATGGGAACATATGTTGTTCTAAAACCTCTATATACTGCTCAGCATTGATAGTGCCTTTCAGGATGTGCAAGCTGCCCATGCCATAGGCACTAATGCAACCCCATACCATCAGGGATCCAGGTTTTTGAACTGTGCACTAACAAACTGCATGGTCCCTCTCCTATCGAGCCCGTGATTTCCAAAAAGAATTTCACATTTTGATTCATCTGATCAGGGAACAGTTTATCATTTTACCTCAGTCCATCTTAAATGAGCTTTGGCCCACAGAAGACGTGGGCATTTCTGGATTATGTTGATATATGACTTCTTCTTTGCATGATACAGCTTTAACTTGCATTTGTGGATTAAATTGCGAATGAGTTCACAGACAATGATTTCTGGAAGTATTCCTGAGTCCACGCAGTGATCTACAGAATCATGCCTGATATTATTGCAGTGCACCTCGGGCCCTAAGATCTCAAGCATCCAACATTGCCCATCCAGGTTGACCCTTGTTCACATGAATGTCTCCAGATTCTCTTAATATTTTGATGATATTATGTACTATAGATGGTGGTATACTAAAAGTTATCACAATTTTATATAGAGAAACATTTTTCTGAAATTGTTCCACAATTTTTAGACGCAGTTTTCCACAGATTGGTGATCCTCTGATCTTCTTTGTTTCTCAGAGACTCTGCCTCTCTAGCATGTTATTTTTATACACAGTCATGTGACGTAGTAGAAAGTTGACCTTCAAGCTGTTTTTCATTAGTGCCACTTACTTTTCCAGCTTCTTATTATCCCAGTCCCAACATTTTTGAGATGTGTTACTGCCATCAATTTCTAAATTAGTTATTTTTCTTTTAAACGAAATGGAAAAATGTCTTACTTTCACCTTCTTATATGTGTTCTATGTTCTATTGTGAGTAAAACATGCTTAAAAAGAGATTTACAAATCATTGCATTCTTTTATTCTTTACAGTTATTTACATTTTACACAGCGTCCCAGATTTTTAAGATTAGGGTTGTAATTCGTTGGGCTTTTCAATAACTTCTGAGTATACAATACATCACAAAAGAAGTCTTGTTAAAGGGGTTGTCCCGCGCCGAAACGGGTTTTTTTTTTTTTCAACCCCCCCCCCGTTCGGCGCGAGACAACCCCGATGCAGGGACCTAAAGAAAGCTTACCGGAGCGCTTACCTTAATCCCCACGCTCCGGTGACTTCTATACTTACCGGTGAAGATGGCCGCCGGGATCCTCTTCCTCCGTGGACCGCAGCTCTTCTGTGCGGTCTATTGCCGATTGCAGCCTCCTGATTGGCTGGAATCGGCACGTGACGGGGCGGAGCTACACGGAGCCGGCATTCTGCACGAGAGGCTCCATAGAAGAAAGCAGAAGACCCGGACTGCGCAAGCGCGGCTAATTTGGCCATCAGAGGCCGAAAATTAGTCGGCACCATGGAGACGAGGACGCCAGCAACGGAACAGGTAAGTATAAAACTTTTTATAACTTCTGTATGGCTCATAATTAATGCACAATGTATATTACAAAGTGCATTAATATGGCCATACAGAAGTGTATAGACCCACTTGCTGCCGCGGGACAACCCCTTTAATCTTTTGTTGATATGATGCTGAAAATTCTAGTGTAAGTGTCCAGCTTAAAGGTTATGGAAACCTTTGTCCATGAAAAATCAATACACTCATATCTTACTAAACCCCTACAGAAAAAAAATAATGCATTTGTTTTTTGCTTTGAGTTTTCGTTCTCATGCACTTAGAACATCTCATACTTGCATTGTCTCAAGTCCTCAGTTGACCTTTCTGGCTGGGGGCCTTACCAGTACTGATCAGCACAAGCTTAACTCCCCATACCCTCTCCCCTTTCAGAGGCTGTATAGCCACACCCACTCAATACTACATAATGCTTTCCTGTATTTTTACTGCTTTCTGGAGGGAAATAGATTTTTGCTGGTGGAACAGATACTCATGGTGCAGTTGATCACATTGCAATGATATCTCTAGATCAAATGACAAGGTGGTGGGAGCTGAGCTGGACTTAATAACCTAATTGTGCTATGGGCAGGTGAGTGGGGGGCAGATTATCTGGATGAAGAGCAGAGCATAACAAAGCAGTAGTACTAGAAAATGCAGCATGCTAGGGCATGGGGACTGCTGAAATGATCAGTATCTCCCAACAATGCCATACAGTCCTCCATAATAAGGTTTCTCTCTCCAGATATATCATAGTTGTTTTTTTATCCTCTTTTACTACTTATGACTTGGAATGCATGTAAGAAACAATGACAGGCTGCTTTCTACAGACTACAGTTCCCTGTGTGGAATAATCACATGAACTTACACATGGCTATATGTTGCCAGAAAAAACCCTGAGTGGTTGTGTCTCACAAATCCCTCACTGTGTAATATGCCCCACTCACGGAGCAGCCATCCTCATACGCTCACTGACAGATTTTGCTAATATTTTAGTTCTCCAGTCTGCTGTGCCTTGGACAAGAGCATAAGCACAGAAACCAAACAAGACATTTTTAATGAAAACCAATTAGAAAAAGTCTTCATTCCCAAAAACACATTGATTTAAAAAAGGAGTGTAAAGGTGTTCATATCCTTTAATTGAGAGGAATTAGACCTATAGTCAAACTCACCAGTTAGCTCTCGTATGGCCATCATGGTTGATTATAAAGAGTCACTCAAAGGGATTTCCCAGTATAAACATTTTAGATATGCCACCAGTGTCTGATCAGTGGGGATCTTAATGCTGGAATCATTCATAGAGTACTATAACAAAGAGATTGTACTGCTTTTGGCAGTATCACTCTTCCCCAATGAATTTGTCAGGAATTGGAACACAGCCCCATTAAAGTCAACTGTGCATAAATAGCAATTTCTTAATATAACTCTCTTACTGGAACAAGGCCTTCCTCAGATTATACAATATGACAAAACAACGGGGTAACCATGGATTGTTGTTGATAATGCCGTACTGAGGCATCATGGGATTATATGTGAAAGTAAAAAATCTGACAGTCAAGATGGTGTCTGATAAGCATCAGACAGGTGCTTGAAATACACAGAGGAGATCCACAAAGTGTGATAAGCAATCAAGTGAGGGGGCAGGCATGGGAATTTCTTATACTGCTCAGGTAAACTAAAAGCTGTGCTGTGATTGGTTGCTACAGGCAACAAAAACAGATTTTCTTTTCTATGGCCCATTGTGCAGATTCTGTGCATTTTTCATTCTAAAGTAACCATAAGGGCTTAGTATAACTTTTCCCAGTGCATGGCGTACTTAATATGTGGAGGCGTCGCAGGCCTTTTCGTCTATTAAGTGCATCCTCAATATCTCTATGTGCGATCTCAGAAATGTACTGCCCAGTCATGTTTAGGATAGACTGGTGTTTTTCATAGCTTGAACATGCTAAGAATTGGCCTTATTTGTCAAAACTGTCTCACAGAAAATCTGGCCTCGTTGGCCATAGTAGCGAATCACAGAGTAGCTTTCATATTTCTACAGTCGTCTAAGAAATGAAAGTTTAGCTCTGATTGGTTCCCACGGGTAATAAGGCCAGTTTCCTATTAGTTTTAAGACCTTGGATAAGAGTATACTGGATTGAACAGTAGTGTAAGATAAAGTCCATAAATATAATGGAAAATTCTGAACCTGAAGACAGTATATAGCCGCTGTCACCACAATCAGCTGATCACTGTAGGTCCAGTTTATTTAAAAGCTCAAATAAATGGCCCATCATGCTAGCTTAAATACATGGAAGGACCAGGTCTGTGTTGTCCAGGCGATTTGTACTATTGATTGTGCCTGATGATTGTTAGTGCGATTGCTTGGACAAGGGAGTCACAGGAATGCCTCCACAATATTGTCATGACCTGCCTAGTCACCAGATTTATAGCCAATAGAACATGTAGCGGACCATCTGGGATGCCAACTTTGACAGCCTATGAGTTTGCACAATCTAAAGGCTCAGTTACAGCATATCTGGCCTAATATGCCACAGGATACCATACAAAACCTCTATGCCTCCATGCCCAGCCGTATCACATGTTGTATCCAAGTGTTCAGTTTTGGGCAATAAATTCTCCTTTTGCTCTGATATTGTAATCACTTACTTATATAAATGTTACAATCACACAGAGAAAGATTCATTCCATTCTGACAAGTCCATCTAGAGGAGAGATTTTTATTATGAGTGAACTACAAATTTTTACAAGGGGACAATTGATCAGCGAAGCCTTCCTAATGATTGACAACTAGAGATGAGCGAGCATACTCGTCCGAGCTTGATACTCGTTTGAGTATTAGGGTGTTCGAGATGCTCGTTACTCGTAACGAGTACCACGCGATGTTCGAGTTACTTTCACTTTCATCTCTGAGACGTTAGCGCGCTTTTCTGGCCAATAGAAAGACAGGGAAGGCATTACAACTTCCTCCTGCAACGTTCAAGCCCTATACCACCCCCCTGCAGTGAGTGGCTGGCGAGATTAGGTGTCACCCGAGTATTGAAATCTGCCCCTCCCGCGGCTCGCCTCAGATGCATTCTGACATTAGTTCAGGGAAAGTGCTATCGTGTTGGAGCTGCTATAGGGAGAGTGTTAGGAGTATTTTAGGTTTCAAGAACCCAAAACGGTCCTTCTTAAGGCCATAAATCTTCTCTATATGCGCTCAATGGGGCCGGCGGCAGCAGCGCCGACCCCATTGAGAACATATAGAAGACAAATCCTTCTTCTCTGCCACAGCTGTAACAGCTGTAGCAGAGAAGAACGATGTTTGCCCATTGAATTCAATGGAGCCAGCAATACAGCAGGTTCCACTGAAAGCAATGGGCTGCCGGCGATCGCAGGATGAATTGTCCGGAAGGGGTTAAATATATAACCCCTTCCCTGCAATTCATCCAGAAATGTGTTACAATAAAAATATATACAGGCGTATAAGGCGACCGGGCGTATAAGACGACCCCCTAACTGTCACCTTATACGCCGGCAATACAGTGGAGCAAAGAATAAAAATCATTACTTACTTCTTCTGACGTTCTGCGGCGCTCCTGCAGGCTGTCACTCCCTCCTGGTGTTCTGCGGTGCTCCTGCAGGCTGTTGCTCCCTCCTGGTTCCCGGCAGAGCATTGATTTCTCTACGAAGGGCTTTAAATCCCCGCCTCCAGAAACACACGTGCCTTCAGCCAATCACAGCCAATGACAATGATGTCATTGAATGGCTGTGATTGGCTGTGTTTCTGGAGGCGGGGATTTCAAGCCCTGCTCCAGAAAGCAATACTCTGCCGTGGACCAGGAGGGAGCGACAGCCTGCAGCAGCACCGCAGAACGTCAGAAGAAGTAAGTAATGATTTTTATTCTTTGCTCCACTGTATTGCCGGCGTATAAGGTGACAGTTGGGGGGTCGTCTTATACGCCCCGTCGCCTTATACGCCGGTATATATTTTTATTGTAACACATTTCTGGATGAATTGCAGGGAAGGGGTTATATATTTAACCCCTTCCCGACAATTCATCCTGCGATCGCCGGCAGCCCATTGCTTTCAGTGGAACCTGCTGTATTGCTGGCTCCATTGAATTCAATGGGCAAACATCGTTCTTCTCTGCCACAGCTGTTACAGCTATGGCAGAGGAGAACAATCTTTACGCTGACAGTGCGGGGGGGGGGGCACTCTTGCCGCTATTGTGGCTTAATAGTGGGACCTGGGAACTTGAGATGCAGCCAACGATGTAGCCCCTCGCCTGCCCTATCCGTTGCTGTGTCGTTCCCATCACTTTGTAGAATTGCCCAGATTTTCACAAACGAAAACCTTAGCAAGCATCGGCGATATACAAAAATGCTCGGGTCGCCCATTGACTTCAATGGGGTTCGTTACTCGAAACGAACCCTCGAGCATTGCGAAAATTTCGTCCCGAGTAACGAGCACCCGAGCATTTTGGTGCTCGCTCATCTCTATTGACAACTTCTTATTCAAAACATGTAAGCAGGTCATCAGATCCATGGTCATGTAAATATTTTAGGATCATCTGTAAACTCTGCCATGTGTGTCTTGGAACTATCAGTTATGACACAAAATGCTGACTGTATTAGTCATTAATATGTAATCAAGATCAGAAAGTTAATGCATTGTCCTTGAAAGGATATTCTGGAGACTTTGTAAATGTTTCCATTTATTATCATTATTCTAAATGTCCATCTAAATCAATAAACTGAACTCCAGTCCCTATTTTGCTGACCCGGACCCCCGCTGCTTTCCAGACAGCTTCAGATTTCCCCACTGTTATATAAATTGAGTTTGGGGGAGTGCAAAACTTATATCTCCCACAATGCCTCACAAATGTACAAACTGTGTTATCATTACAGAATTTGAAGCCACTGAGCTTGCCTGACCAGTAAAACCTGGAGCCTACAGGTCCACAGGTAAAGGAATATCTCTGCTGCTTTGTAGAACAAGTTTAAACATTATATTGCAAATGTATATGTCATTGATCCATGAGGAGAGACGAAACTTTAACTTTATTTAACTTTTTTAAAACTTTTATGCAAGTGGTGCCTCTGATTGGTCACAGCGCTCAGCTAATCAGAGGCAGCGATTTCAGGAGGCGGGAATTTTTTAATCCCTGACCAGAAGAAAAGGCTTTAGAATAGTGCAGGGGAGCTGGGGAGAAGACGCTCCGGAGCTGGGCAGTGCCGGAGAGGTGATGCATTTTTTTTTTTTTTTCAAGCAGCGCCGGCCCTATTGAAAGCAATGGGATAGCATTGCGCTCCTCTGCCACAGCTGTGACAACTGTGGCAGGGGATTCTTTCATCCTCGCTGCAGTCCCCTTATCACTAAACACTGTGACAGTGCTGTCACAGTGTTCAGTGATGAGGGGACTTTCGCAGCTGCTTCAGTGAATAGGCAAAGTCTCATGCGCTGCACATATGAAACTTTGCCCGTTCACGTGTTTTGCGCTAATGCATGGCACATTTTTTTCACACACATAGGCGCACCAAAAAAATACGCTCGTCTGACCACAGCCTAAAGCACATTGTAACATCAATGAATGCAGACAATCGTCTTTGGTCAAATGTCCTCATTGTAACTAAATGCAAGTGTTAAATTTGGCTTAAATATCATACAACTAGCTACTATTGAAAACTTTCTTCTTCTTTCCTCCCCACTAGAGACAGCACACTACACCTTCCCAACATGCATTGGGCTTTTTCAAGGCTTTTGGCACAGTAAAGCAATTTCCTCTATGACTAATATGACTATTGCGGTAATTTTCCTAGCCCGGAGAGATAAAGAGGCATAGTTGGGCTTTTTATTGTCATTTGCATGGCCAGATGTAGTTACAAGGACTATGAGTGTTGGCTTCTGATTTTTATTCTTTTCTTTTACAAAGGAGTCACATGGTCAGTAAAAAAGTTGCAAAATAGTTCTATATTTTTATGCTACATCATGAAAGTATGATAGATGTGGTTTCAGAAGCTCTGAGTTTCGGAGGTCCTGTGG
The DNA here is from genome assembly GCF_035609145.1 of Eleutherodactylus coqui. Taxonomy (NCBI): domain Eukaryota; kingdom Metazoa; phylum Chordata; class Amphibia; order Anura; family Eleutherodactylidae; genus Eleutherodactylus; species Eleutherodactylus coqui. The sequence continues at coordinate 250,266,201 of NC_089840.1, forward strand.
TGATCTGGTGCTGGCTATCCAAGCTAAAGTGTCCATACATATCTGGAATTGAATTGAGTTAAAGCGATTGTCCAGTTCTAAACTATTGATAGTCTATCCATAGGACTGGCCATCAATAATAGATCAGTGAAGATTTGCTGCCCCGAACCTCTGCTATCATCTGTTTGCTGAGCCAGTGCGCTCATCCACTGTGCTGATTTTTACAGGAAGCAGACAGCTCCATTGTCACTGCAGTGGCCAGGTTTGGTTTAAATTGCCATTCACTTTTACATTCTGCCTCCATTTAAGCCCTTGAGTGGCACACCTGGAAATTTTCTGGGAGGAGCTTCACTGCCCATAGCAATATAGCCTGGAAGATTTCCGGGCTATGTTTCACTATGGGACCTGCAGAGCACAATGCCACAAGCTGTGGCAGTGTGCTCTGCCTGCACAGTCCCACACAGAACAGTGCAGGACTTTGCAAAAAGAAGCAGGAAGATATTACCGATCTGCCGGCAACTTCCAGCTTCTATTTTCAAACTCCTGCACTGCTTTGTTTACAAGTTGCCATGGAGACCACCGGCTTGTCAGAAGCGCTTCAGCCAATCACAATCAGAGCTACCAACAGGTGGGGATTTTAAATCCCCAGCTGCTGATAGCTCAGCAGCACTACAGAGTCGGGGACAGCACGAGAAGTCGCCGCTGAGCCCCGGCAGCTGTCAATAGATTTCAGGGAAGGGCTTCATAAAACCTTCCCTGAAAAGCCATTTAAAACAGTGTAAAAAAAATAAATAAATACTCACCTGCCTTCAGCTGCCGGGGCTCAGCCGCGACTTCTGCGGCTGTCCCCGACTCTGTAGTTCTGAGCTATCGGCATCCGGGGATTTAAAATCCCTGCTTGCTGGTAACTCTGATTGTGATTGGCTGAGCGCAGAAGTCGCGGCTAAGCCCCGGCCGCTGAAGGCAGGTAAGTATTTTATAAATTTTTTTTAAACACTATTTTAAATGGCTTTTCAGGGAAGGGCTTATGAAGCCCTTCCCTGAAATCCATTGACGGCTGCCGGGGCTCAGCAGCGACTTCTCGCGCTGTCCCTGGCTCTGTAGCGCTGCTGAGCTATCAGCAGGCGGGGATTTAAAATCCCCGCCTGCTGGTAGCTCTGATTGTGATTGGCTGAAGCGCTGAGCCAATCACAATCAGAGCTACCAGCAGGCATGGATTTTAAATCCCCGCATGCTGATAGCTCAGAACTAGAAAGCCGGGGACAGCCAGGAGAAGACGCAGCTGAGCCCGGCAGCAGAAGGGAGGTAAGTATGTTTTTTTGTGTGTGTTTTTACAGTACTTTTACTTGATTTTCAGGGAAGGGCTTATATTTAAAGCCCTTCCCTGAAATCAATTAGCAGCAGAATCTTCTACCGCAGCTGACATGTATGACAGCTGCGGTAGAGAATTGAAAAATTCCTCTGCTGCATCTGCCACAGATGTGGCAGATGTAGCAGCAGGGAATTCTTTTAACTAGTGGAGATGAAGGAAACATCTACCGCATGCGGCAGATGTATTCTTCATCCCTGCGGGGATCACGGAAGCGGAGGAGAGATAAGTATTTTATTTTTTTACACTAAAATGTTTCTTTTTCAGGGAAGGGCTTATATGTAAAGCCCTTCCCTGAAAAAGAATGCAGGGGGCCGGCAGAGCATTGTTTTCAATGGAGCCGCCGGCAGCAGCAGCGGCTCCATTGAAAACACTGCACGCAGCTGCATACACGCGTGTTTTTGCTCGTACCTAGGTGCGCACGTATGTGACCCCACCCTGATAATTTTGGCTCTGGTTAGTTTAAAAAAAAACTGAGATGTTATTTCCAGTTGTGTAATTTCCACTCATTTGTGGAGTACATCACATTCATTTAGTGACCTAAGGTTTTTCTCACAAGCTAAGAACACTTCATGTAACGCCCATAATCTGTTCTTCTTGCCCTTTTGGGCTGTGTGGTGTTGATTAAAGTTATATCGAAAGGTAGGATACTATATAAATAGTGTTGAGTGAGCTGAACCAGTCAAACCCTGTTTCAGGTCGAACTCTGGTAAACGTTTGGTTCATAATGAACCTGAATCTCATCCTTGGAGGAGGAGGAGCCGAACCAAACTTTTTTCTGAAATTCGGTGAACTGGCCAAACCAAACTTTTCAAAAGTTCACTTATCTCTGTACATAAATAATAGCAAGATAACAGAACTCAATTTTAGCTCTCCTGATATGTCTGATTTAGTAAATGATTGTTTCCCCAAGTAGTATGTGTTGTGTTGCTTCTCTGTCATTCTTCCTGGAACTGTATGAACATGTTGGAAACTGGACAAAACCATTCTCTTTATGAGCAGGGTTTAGACCATATTCACACTAGCATTTTGGCTGCTATTATTATCAAGGCCGTAGCAGTTATGACAGATCAGTTGTATAGTGGATCCTGACAGATCCTACTGGTTTCTTTTGGATCTTACTGCCTGTTTTTACCAAAAAGAATTGCAAACTACTCTATCCTGGCCATCAAAACACAACAGCAACCCGACAAAACAGAGTCTAACATTAGGTCTAGGAGATTAGGCTTGAGCTGCCACCAGATGTGAAGACCGGTACCTGGCAGCTGTGAATATAATTCTTCTTTATTGGTCTTCAAAAAAGCATTTCAGACGCGTTGCATCCTTATTCATAGCTGCCAGACAACGTTGCTGCCAATTATATTGGAATCAGCTGTAGAATCCTACCATGACCCACTTCTCTCAAAGAGGAGATAGCTAAGGATGTCCGGTAGCCCTTCATTTACATATTCAAGATCTGCAGACTTTCCTGATAAATCTTAAACTGGCCGTACACATCAGATTTTACTGTATTGAGATATATATATAGTTTTATCTTAAGCCTTTAGTAAGTGTTAAACTGGCTATAAGCAGATAAATGTTGAGCAAACCTGCTAATTGTTGAGGGTCAGTTGACAATATATGGATGGGGTGAAACTAGTGTTGGGGAAAGGAAGATTGAGCGTGACGGATTTGCTCATCCAAGAGATAAGTGCTGCCAGAGGTGAGTGACAGCAGACTATCTACCTCTCCGTAATGAAACAAACATGCAAGATCCATGCATGCATACATATATACGTGGGAGTCAGAAGAGAAAGCTGTCAGATAAATTAGTGTTGATTTTACTTAAAGGGATGTTTCTACCTCTGAGACTCCTGCTGATTCAGTTGTGCTTCCCTGCACATTAGATGGCCAATGAGCGTAGTGAAAATATGGCGGGGGTTTAAAGCCTCTGCTTCTGCAATCAATCAGAAGCAGATTGGGTTCTCAGCTGTTAGTCACAGCGGATAACCCGGAGGAGAAGGGAGACGCGGTTTTTAACACTTTCTGCTTTCTCCTTTCCCAAGTACACAGCGCTCAATGAGCGCTATGTACTAAAAAGTGAAACTGGAAGTATAATTTCCACTATATGAGCGGTCACATAACCGCCAGGATCCCCTGCTACAGCAGAGCTGCAGGGTCATTCTAGACCCTAGCCAGCTCTGCCAGTGACTATTGTCACTACAGACAATGTTTTTCCCTGTAACTGGGGCTCCTACGGATGCCCAAGCTACAGTGGAAAAGTGCCAAATACAGAAAATAAAAAAGCATGTGAATGTCCCCCAGAGGTTTTATATGACGTCATGGGGGACATAGATGGTAAAAAGCATAATTACATAAATAAGTAAAACAAAATTACAGAATAAAATACATATATATACATAAGAAAGAAAATAACCCAAAGCCAACGCCAACCAAAACCGTATGCGACCTTTAATCCAAAACCATACATATCATATATTAAAATGCCCGAAACAAAATGAGGAACCCGTTCCCATACTTTATTTTAGAGTAAATATACTAATTTAAAAAAAACTTTAAATGTTTTAAAAAATCATTTTTTTTAGCTTTTTACCTCTAATAAAACTATTTAAAAATAGCCCTATACGTCACAGAAAAAAAAACGCATCAAAAATACTTTTAGTAGCTGAAGAAAAAATAATAGGGCAGTTAAGCCACCATATGGGTAAAATCACTAAAAAGTGTCTGGTCCTTAAGGTACAAAACAGCCTGGTCCTTAAGGGGTTAAACAAGTTTGCTATTATCCGAAATCTAAAAAATTTGATCCCTGAACTGAAGTTTCAGGGAACCATGCCTTATCATACAACTTACTCTCTGGACAGGTCATGTATATCAATCTCAATGTATGAAGTTCACACTCTGCATACAAGACTTAATATGTATGATACGGGCATTGGTATAGCAAAGCACATACTGACCATACAGCACTGAAATGTTGGCTTTTTGAAAATAGTAACAATCAAGTAAATATTTAGTTTATTTAGTTTTAATCAAATGATAAATGAAAGCCCTTAAGTCATTTCTTTATTTTGGGGATTCCTTTCGAGGCATGTAAAGAATATAGTATACATTTAGACCAAATACTACAGTGATGGCCAAAAGTAATACTTATAGCAGGATATAGGCTTCGTAAAAGTCATAATATGGATATGGATGATGGCAGAAGAAAACAAGACTAGACATAAGTAATGATGTATGATAAAAGCTGACCATCTAAAGTGCAGAAAATAGCTAGAAGTAATGTATTCAACAATGGCAAAGAAAATGAGGTTTCACTTACGGGTCGGGTTCGGCACAACCTCCTCCGTAGATGCCGGCCAGGAGCAGGCACAGTGCAAGAGCTGATCTCCACATGCTGCTGGTCAGATATCACATTCAGGAGGAAGAATGCTGGAGGGAGATGGCTTTATAAAGCTTGGTCTGTGTACAGCCCCCTGGCAAACACACATTGCACAAACACTGACCCTTGCACAAGGGCTGCTCTGTCAGGGATGAAGCCTGTTTGCGTTGCCTTGTGTCCGTTGACCAATGTGTTTTCTTGTATTCTATCCTATTACTGTGTAAGTGTGGCCTCCTGCCCAGGTACACAGGATTTCTAAATTGTGATGGGAATTTCAAGACATTGTTAACTCCGCTGCCGTCACAGGGGCAACTTTTTTAACCAGAAAGGACTATGTGGTGGTGTAAAGTCTCCGACTGGCATCAGGATATTCTAAGTGCATTGTTTACCTGGCAAAGCTTATGGGGCACACAATGTAATTCAGTGTTAGAGCCACCTGCAAATAATCCCCTTCTCTTCCAAAGTATCTCACTAAGAATAAGTTATTGTCCCGTCAAGCACAATGTGTAGGTCATATAATCTTTTGATCCATTTGTTGGTTGGTAAAGCTGCGGGCCTGCTAATCCCTGGCTTGTATTAGGTCACGTGCTTCATCTTACTAGAAGTTCCCTGTTTCAAAGATATTTGCTTATTTTCACCCTGTCAGAATTTTGCATCTTTTTTCATATTTTTTAAAAACTTCCTGTGATCTTGCTCATCTTCGACCCCTTGACTTTAGACAATTTTGTTCACCATTCAGGGATGAGACTTTCGGTTCTTCCTAACAACCATATGCGCCATTGCAGCGTCCCGTAGGGTGACTCCAGACACAAGACACGTTGAGGAGCTGAGAGGGTAGAGTGATCACTTGTTTCGGTGGCACTTACAAGGCTTCCTCCCTATGGGACACATGTAGCCTCGGCCAGAGCAGCGCTGGGCCTCTTCCGGACACCCCTTGGATAGGAAAGCCCAATAAATTGGAGAACAAGGAAAGCTGATGTCATGGGTGACACCATTCCGTTACCCACTGGTATAACCCTCGGTGGTAAATAAATGGAGCCGCAGACAGAAGTAACGTACCTCAGGTCCCTGGGAATGGTCAGGGCCTGTCAAAACTTTATTGGAACAACTTTTTGTATACAGGGTACAAATGACACTGATTTGCAGAGCAGGTATTAGTCAGACTTGAGAGTACCTCCACTCGGTGATCCCAGACTTCAGGACCATCAGATGTGTAAAGCAAATGAGTGTACCACTACATGGTAATCCCAGACTTTAGGACAGCCGCATAGGAAAAGATGAATAAAGAGTACCTCTGCACTTGGCTCTGGAAGTGGTACCTGCTTCTTGCTCACACTCTCTCTTCTTCAATTGCGGCTCACTCCTCTCTCATCTCTGGAACATACACTCTCAGAAAAACCTCTCTTCTTTCTCCATTCTTCACCACATGAGAGTTGAAGGTACCCCCATGTGGCTGGCACTCTCTCTAAGGGACCCAGAAGAAATGGAGTCTCAGAACTCCTTTCCCGCTCTCACACACTCCTATTTATATTCTCACTCATACCACGTGACAAGACAAATTGATACCGCACTTGCTGCAGCTGTGCAATACAAATAACAGAATGACAAGACACTTTTGCACAGCGCACCAACAAAGGACATTACATGTATGACATTTATAGAGGGGGCCAGGAATAGATCTACTGGGCCACTACACCATCACTTTATCATTTCTGGTTTCTGTATATACAATCAACTAGTTGACAAGGGACACAAAGTGAAGTCCTGAGGCCAACAGCGTATTATGACTCTTAGCAGGAAAAGAGGATGCTCTCACATTTCACCGCCACTGCTGTGGTCGGGCATCACTGTTATTTGCACTCTGCACGCCTCTCCTCTGTTCACTCTCTTACTTCTGTCTGCAGGGTTAGTGCACACCCACTCCCAGCTTCTTAAAGAGCCAGCACGCACTCACATTATTTGTCCTCCTCCAATCTGGCTCCTGCATTTCCTATAATAAGCATCCTCGCCCTAGGGTGGGGGCCTAGGAAATTTGGTCACATTCCTGCCAGTTGTGAAAAAGCCCTTGTTTGTGTTTTTGTTTCTGACCCTCTTCTTTATTTTACTATCTGTACTTCTTGACTTTGGTTCTGTATCCTGGATTCTGCTTTTGTCTGCTACCTGCCTTGACTATTAACCTGGATCTCATTAATGCACCTGGGCTACCAACCCTGATTTAAAGCCCACTATGTGTCAGTTCAGACCTTGGCTCAGTGCAGTGTCAGCAGCCACACAACCAGGACTATCTGTGCGTGTAGTGGCCCGTGAACCACTGAGCAAAGGCGGCATTGTACTTGGAAGGGTTAAGCATGGTTTCCCAGGAGCTGCCATCTCATGTAGCCCACAGCCAAACTGGTATGTGGCAAGGCAGATCCACATCTGCCTGTCTGACAGATACTATATGGGTTGAAATATGTTATCCAGTGTAGGTCTTTTCATGGGTTAGTCAAAATCAGGCATTTGGGACTTTTTGATTAAGTATGCAAAATGTTCCGTCTCTCACAACACTAATTATAAATGGTCAAGCTTGAAATGGAAAGGAGATCTAGATAAGGCTGTATGCTTTCACTACTTTTACTAAATTTTATTTTTGGACCACTTGTTACTCAAAATGATCATATTGCCTAGATTCACATACTTGTTCAATATCTTTTCTCTCTCTTGTCTATATCAGATGTGAAATACTTAAAATGCCCATACATATTCAATTGCTGTCAGCTGACAACGATTCTTCCCAACTCCCCAATACATATTCATGCTCTGCTAAGCTTGCATGTGTTTTCAATGGGAAGAGAAAAGTAAACCACTGCCAGAAATCTCTGGGGGCTTATCTCCTTAGAGGTCGAGCTGCTAAATTCAACATGCTTGATGCAGAGGCATAGCTAGACTCTCCGTTACCTGGGGTAAAGAATCAGTTTGGTGCTCCTGTAGCGTCCCAGTACATCATCCTGGGCTCCTCCAATATATAGTTTTTTGTTTGTTTTATTTTTTAAAGATTTAAATCATTGTGTAAGACAGATATTTGTCCAGCCTTTGTTTGTAGACTTCCATTAAAGGAGAACTCATCACCTCCCGTGGCAACCTGTTCCACTCATTGATCACCCTCACTGTCAGAAAGTTTTTTCTAATATCTAGTCTGTGTCTCCTCCCTTTCAGTTTCATCCCATTCCTTCTAGTCTTTCATTGTACAAATGAGAATAGGGCTGATCCCTCTGCACTGTGACAGCCCTTCAGATATTTGTAGACAGCTATTAAGTCTCCTCAGCCTTCTTTTTTGCAAGCTAAAGATTCCCAGATCCTTTAACCGTTCCTCATAGGACATGATTTGCTGACCGTTCACCATCTTGGTAACTCTTCTCTGAACTTGCTCCAGTTTGTCTATCTCTTTTTTAAAGTGGGGTGCCCAGAAATGGACACAGTATTCCAGATGAGGTCTGAGTAAGGAAGAGTAGAGGGGGGTGATGACCAAATGTGATCTAGAATCTATGCTTCTCTTAATACATCCCAGAATTGTGTTGCCTTTTTTGCTGCTGCATGACATTGTTGACTCATGTTCAGTCTATGATCTATTAGTATACCCAAGTCTTTTTCACATGTTCTGCTGCTGAGCCCAATCCCTCCCATTCTGTATGTGCTTTTTTCATTTTTCATGCCCAGATGTAGGTGTTGTCGTGCAGTGCGGTGCAGGGTCCCGCGGTCAGCGCGCACCGCCCCGGCTTCGGCGTCCTGGAGCCCTGACGTCAGGGCTTCCCCGGCGACGTGGGGCGGCCGGCGTGCAGCGGCGTGGGCGTGTCCGCCCGTAGGGTGCCGACCGCACTCCTCCCTCTCTCATGTACCAAGAGTGGGGGAGTTGCCTCCTCCCACTCTCCGCCCCTGGGCGGAGTTTTGCAGTCATAAGGCTGGCAGTGACCTGAGCTCACTGCCAGTTATTGGTTCTGTCAGCTACTAGTCAGTCCTGACTGCCTTGTCTCAGTCAGTTCCCTTGTCAGCTATTAGTCAGTCCTGTCTGCCTTGTCTCAGTCAGTTCCCTAGTTGGTTCTAGTCAGTCCGGTCTGCCGCTCTCAGGCAGTTCCCTCGTTGGCTCGTCAGCTTCTGTCTCCCGCTTGCCTGGTGCTTGTATATTCTGCTTTGTCACTCCATCTGCCTTTCCTTGTCGGTACTCTGTCCCCTGTTAGATAGTTCCATCTTGTGCAGTCGCCAGGTCCCTAGCCAGGGTAGGGACCGCCGTCCAGTTGTCCGCCTGGGGTTAGCCAGGTCGAGGCAAGTAGGCAGGGACAGTGGGGTGCGGTAAGTTCAGGGCACCCCATCTGGCGCTCGGGGGGATCAGAGTGCCGTAACAGTAGGACTTTGCATTTCCCCTTGTTAAATACCCTTCTGTTAGTCGCCGCCCACTGTTCAAGCTTTTCTACATCTTTTTGAATCCTCTTTCTCTTCCCTAGTGTTAGCTATCCCTCCTAGCTTTGTGTTAGCAGTTTCTCATCAACTCCCGCCTCCAGATCATTTATAAAAATGTTGAACAACACTGGGCCTAGGACAGAGCCTTGTGGTACCTCACTTGATACATCTTCCACTTGGATGTGCAGCCATTTATGACCACTCTTTGAGTACGATCACTCAGCCAGTTGTGAATCCACCTTACAGTTGCCTTGTCAATCCCACATTTGGTCATTTTTTCAATAAGGATAGTATGAGATACTTTGTCTAATGCTTCACTAAAGTCAAGATATACTATATCTACTGCATTTTTCTGATCAACCCAGTCTTTGATTCTGTGATAGAAGGAAATTAGATTCGTCTGGCATGACTTGTTTGTTACAAACCCATGCTGGCTCTGGTTAATGACTCCATTCTCATCCAAGTACTTGCATACATGCTACTTAATAATTTGTTCAAAGATCTTTCCCGGTATAGAAGTCAGGCTCACAGGCCTGTGGTTTCCTGGGTCCACCTTCTTCCCTTTTTTGAAGATAGGGACAACATTTGCCCTCTTTCATTAGATTAGATGAGCAAGTGTTCATTTTTTTTATTCCTTTACTGAGAAAATGACCCCCGTAAGTGACAGAGAGCAAATATGCTCTATGATTGATAATGGGAGGGTATAAGGTCACTCCTCCTTTTGGACAGACATATGGTTCTCTGCTGCCACCTCCCTCCCCTTGCTCTGCACATAGACATGACAGCTGTAAATTCAATATTCCTGACCACACTTCAATTGTCTGTAGCTCTGATTCGATATGGCTGCCTTCACACTTGCAATAAAATCGTGCGATATTCACGCAATGCGGGAGTGAGTAAAAATGCAGAATTATGTAACCCATGCTTTCGATGGTTTCCTTCACATTTTCGATATTTTCACTCATGTGATGTTGCGAGTTTCTCTATGGAGCCCCTTTTTTTGCATCGCAATGCAACAACCCGCAATTTTTGCACAAAGTGATACGTTTTTAACATGAGAAAGTCCTACTGACTTTTGCGCAAAAAAATCACGGCAGAATCGTGCAATAAAATTGTAAGCAGCAGCAATGCTTTTGTGAGAAAAAGTAGCGCTGATGCTCAAAAATCACAGGAAAAAAGATGCAATTTTGCCGCGATTTTCTCACGGCAAAACCACGATCACCAGTGTGAAGGAGCCCTAACTGTTACAGACATGCCAATATTCCTTACTTTAAAATGACATCCAAAAAGCGTATATGTAGCACTAATAGAACTGGAGCTATAGTCCTTTGAATTAGAACTAGCTCAGTTCATCCAAAAGTGTAATGTCCTTTTCCTGTAGAACCAGTTCTGCTCCAGGTAAAGTGTAAGGGGGTTAAATTGTTAGGCTGGTACCTCTCCTTACCCTCAGCCCTGACTGCATCCAGGCCATATGCCCCATCTGGTGAATGAAGAATACTCGCGATAAAGTCGTGCCAAAATTCATGTTTTTTGGCCCATTCACATGAGTGTCGCAGCCCGGAAAACCCTTGGTTGGCATAAATCCACAAAATTACTTCTAATGGCTCAACAGAGCCAGCTGTTATGCTTTTGCGGCGTCGAATGCTGCTACCCTCCCCCCCCCCCCTTTTTCGGCAGCTTCCATAGATCACCAATCCATGGCCCAAGCTGTATTATCCATCACACATATGGAAGGAAATAGGATTTTGTTTGTTACTCCACTAAAGTCATCTTCTCCTCATTCTGAAATGGCTGATAACAAAAAGCAATAGATAACATTTAACAGAAGAGGATATTGGAGCACAAATGGTGATGATTCAACATTTTATCTCATGATGGTGATGGAAATAATTCTAACAGTTCTGCTGACTATTTTGCTGATATGTCAGAACTTATGATGGTTTGTGCTAATTAGTAGCAGCTGGGCAAATATTTAGGTCAGTGTTATCGACAATCAGTAAAATAGGTGTTTATGAGTGACAGCTGTCCTCAAACTTCCTCATGATAAAAAGGACTAGAAGCTACTGCTCCGGCCACCAAATAAAAAAAGAATGTAGAAACTAGAGTTGGGCGAACGTACTCTGCCGAGCTTGATGCTCGTTCGAGTATTAGCGTACTCGATGGTGCTTGCTACTCAAGCCGACCCGCCCCAGTTTTGGGCCCTCCTCGCCGCTGATGTGTCAGATTTGACCCCTCCCCGCTGCGACGCTGCGAACGTCAATGCTAGTTTGAGGCTGGCTTGGAAGAGAGAGAGAAAAAAAAAACTCGGCAACCGGTGAGTCACATACAAAAATGTTCGAGTCTCCTATTGTAGTCAATGGGGTTTGTTACTCGAGTAGAGCTCTCGAATTTTACAAAAAGCTCAACTCAAATAACGAGCACCCGAGCATTTTGGTGCTCGCTCATCTCTACTAAAAAACAAGTAAAGAAACAAAAGCCGATGGCAGAAAAATACTGTACGATTCATCACCAGAGACGTTTATCATTTTCCGTGTTAACCCTTTCCAATCCACTGTCTGATGTCTAAAGACATTATGATTTAAGGCTGTACAGCTCCAATGTTGGAAGATCCATCGGGGTTCTCTTACTGTGTATTGCCAGCCTCTCTGCTGTTAGAGCCTATCCAACATGTCACCTCATGCAGTACTGGCTTTAGCCAGCATGTAGCGCTGTTGTATAACGACAGAAAGAGTAAGCCCCCTAGGAAAACCAGGATACAAATTGGATTGGAAAGGGTTCATGATCCTGCGTGATCAGTAGGTAAATTGATGCCGCTCATCATTACTATGCAAATGTTCTTGTATTCCATTGAATGATTAATACATAAAAAATTTAAAAATAAAAGACGTGTTTAATTATTTGTACAATAGATTACTTTTGCCAAGTTTGAAGTTCATAGGTGCGTTAGATGTTATTTTCCCATACAAACTTCAACTGAAGCTTAGGGGTTGAATTTCAAAAAATTCTTTCTTAGTGAATCTCTACGTTATACAAAGAAGCTACTGTCCACATTTCATGCTTTTAACTTAAGTAGTTTTGGCCCTGCATTGATGAATGAGTCAGTCAGGACATCACATTATATATATTTATTAGAGATGAGCGAGCACCAAAATGCTCGGGTGCTCGTTACTCGAGTCGAACTTTCAGTGATGCTCGAGAGTTCGTTTCGAGTAATGAACCCCATTGAAGTCAATGGGCGACCCGAGCATTTTTGTATATCGCCGATGCTCGCTAAGGTTTTCATTTGTGAAAATCTGGGAAATTCAAGAAAGTGATGGGAACGACACAGCAACAGATAGGGCAGGTGAGGGGCTACATGTTGGGCTGCATCTCAAGTTCCCAGGTCCCACTATTAAGCCACAATAGTGGCAAGAGTGAGACCCCCCCCCCCCCCTGCACTGTCAGCATAAAGATCATTCTCCTCTGCCACAGCTGTAACAGCTGGGATGAATATATAAGCCCTTCCCTGCAATTGATCCAGAAATGTGTAAAAATTTTAAAAAAATATACCCACCTTGTCCCGGCAGAACGATGTTAGCCCATTGAATTCAATGGAGCCGGCAATACAGCTGGCTCCATTGAAAGCAATGGGCTGCCGGCGATCGCGGGATGAATTGTCGGGAAGGGGTTAAATATATAAGCCCTTCCCTGCAATTCATCCTGAAATGTGTAAAAATAAAAAATATATATGTACTCACCTGGTCCCGGCAGACGGAGTTCAGCGCGACCAGCGGCAGTCCTCCTGAACTGCTCTGAACAGCTGTGAGTAGTATTCAGCAGCCGGGGATTTAAAATCCCCACCTGCTGAATGAGCTGCCTCTAATTGGTCACAGCCTGACCAATCAGAGGCAGATTCCACTCACACACCCATTCATGAATTTATGAATGGGTGAGTGACTGCTGCCTCTCATCTGATTGGTCCCGCTGAGCCAATCAGAGGCAGCAGTCACACACCCATTCATAAATTCATGAATGGGTGTGTGAGTGGAATCTGCCTCTGATTGGTCAGGCTGTGACCAATTAGAGGCAGCTCATTCAGCAGGCGGGGATTTTAAATCCCCGGCTGCTGAATACTACTCACAGCTGTTCAGAGCAGTTCAGGAGGACTGCCGCTGGCCGCGCTGAACTCCGTCTGCCGGGACCAGGTGAGTATATATATATATTATTTTTTTTTACACATTTCTGGATGAATTGCAAGGAAGGGCTTATATATTTAAGCCCTTCCCGACAATTCATCCCGCGCTCGCCGGCAGGCCATTGCTTTCAATGGAGCCCGCTGTATTGCCGGCTCCATTGAATTCAATGGTCAGTGCTCGTTTAATCGAGATGAGTACCGCGTGGTGCTCGTCTCGAGTAACGAGCATCTCGAGTACCCTCATACTCGAACGAGCATCAAGCTCGGACGAGTATGCTCGCTCATCTCTAATATTTATATCAACCCCAACAACAGTGCTCTTGGCCACAGCTGAGCTCTAACTTTGAAAAACTGTTAAAATACGTCCAAACTCAAAGATTACAGACTACATGCTTGATATTGATGGAGAGGCGAGAGGAGAAGGGAGGGGATAAGTGAGAGAGTAGTATAGAGACACACACACACACATTTGCCGTCTCACATCTAGTTAAATCACATCTATACTGCTCAGTTCTTCTCCACAATGTCCTCCGTGCTGCTGCTTCTCTGTATATGAGATAGTGATAGGGGAGCAGGATCTCCTCTTCTCTATGCGTGCAATGTATGGGAGACATTACAGCAGCTAGTCTACACCCACCAGCTCGGGGGAAACTGACAATTAGAGATGGAGTCTGCAAAGGGGAAAACTGCAACAAATGCAAGATACAACTCATATAATGGCCAGAAATAGTGTTATTCTTTATGTACACATAACAGTATATTCTGAAAAGTCACCTGAAAGCGTAGGTAAACTTTAAAGAAAAACAGGAAAAATAAACTGTGAAGGGGCAAAGTACTATATTAACGCTGCAGCCCCTTCATTGTAAGGATTGGTGGGGTTCCCACACCCACAGATCATAAAGTGATGGCATATTCTAGCAAAACAAAATTACCTTATAAGATGGGAACACCTCTTTAACAAGTCATTTGCTTCAGCTCTGAAAGTACACAAAATTTGTTAGGGCATGGCCGTATGCGCAACTACGCTTGCCACTTTGGAAAGTAGTTGTGCATGAACAGGGTTCTTTTTTTTCTTCTCGGAGTATTCAAACTCTACGCTATGGCGCACGCGTTTCAATCGAACAGCGGCCACACAACGGGATCAAATCACGCCCATGTGAAGAAGCCTTTAGGCAGTATACGCAAATCAACCAACTTGTCAGACATGCCTCAGATCAGTTCAAACTTGGGTTGGCACTGTGAAGAGGAGAAAAGCAGCTTGGCAGCAGACATGCCATTCCCCACCTCAGGCTGTGCTATTAGGCAGAAATTTGTAAAAAAAAACAAAAACATTTCAGCAGAAAACCTGTAATTCTGTTTAAAACGATTAGTCAGATTTTTGTAAAAATGCATTTCTGCAGAAAGCCTGTGTAAAAGATGAGAAACACACAGGGATGAGAATAAATAATAAATACCATAATAATAGTAATAATATGTGAGTGAAGCATTAGAAGTGCCATCAGGTGGGTATACTTGGCTGTTTAGAATTGTTACTGAGGTATCTGAACTGTGACAGAAGCAAGTCTCCTAAGACTCAGTAATAAACTCCTTAGTGCCAGCATTTACTGGACATTATGGGATATGATGTAACCCGACCAACACAATGACTAATGTCATTCTCCCTGGTCTGATCTTCAGTTTTGGGTATTATGGCTTTTCCAGGAAAGTGATTTCCTCACAGTTTGCCAGCTTTCTGAAATGTTTCCAAAAGTATTTTGTAACTTAGTGTATAAAGGCACGGCACAAACTGTCAACAGGAAAAGTGGGCTTAAGAGGCAAAAAGCACACTGTGCTCATTAATGCACTGTTCATGTACACTTCCAGGCACAGGACTTCAGACATTACAGTAAATCCTTCAGGCCATATAAGTATAGTTCCAAACCTAAAATCCCGAGCACTGGATATTTTCAAGTTTTCCATCTGCTAGACTCTGTTCACACTGCGTTCAAGCTTTTCCTACATAAAAGTCCCACAAAAGGCATAGATGTATGTTACTGTACACAAAAAAAGGGGTTTGGTACGGTGTTAGCCAGTCTAGCAAAGTGTGATTGTTCCCAGCAAGAGAAACCAAGTAATCTTGTAGATATGATACCTTTTAATGGCTAACAAAAATACATGATGTTATAGCAAGCTTTCAGATCTTCTAAGGACCCTTCATCAGGCTCTTTACTGTACACTGAAACCATTGGCATATATTGTCTATTGGCCACAATGGATAACACTACATAGGGAAACTGTACTTTCCTGTACAGTAAAAAAAAGTAAGGTGACCCATACTACCACGATGGAGGCCAAAATGACACTCTTCTGATCTGTGTGATTTGAATTAAGCCTCATTGATAGGTTTGAGGTAAATGTAGTAAGTCAGAATGGTGGGGATGTTTTGGGCTGATAGCTTTTAGCCCCATGGTGGTGAAGCACTTTTCAAATGTATATACTACATTGAGATGTGAGGTGATTGTGAAGGGCTGGTCTCTGCTCCCTGTAGTGTTGGTGTGGTGTGGCGTAGTGTTCCCCAGAAAAAGAGGAGTCCAAAGAGTCAAGATGAGGGTAATCGTATTACTCATGTTTACTTGATCCTGAAGCACAACAGTTCAGCTTACAAATGATGAAGATGCCAACACTTTGTAATCTAGTTTCCAAGTCCAGTCCTGAGGGTGGTGGCTTAAACAAATGCTACCCTCTCAGTTCTGTACTGCCTGTGTGAGTTTCTCATCATAGCCCCAGAGTATGTAGCCAGGCTGTAGCTCCATTCTGCCTATGTAGGTTTTTCACCACAGCCCTGAAGACTGTAGCTTTCCCCATTCACCACTCATGCAGGAACTAGGTCTACGAATAGCTAGGAGTATCTGTTCCCTAAACCAGTTTGCTAGTTTACACTACACTCTCCCTGGTGAAGTAAGTCATTTACGTTTAGTATTCTCATTTTTCCTTGGGAGGTTATCCTTAAGCGCTTTGTGCCTTTTTTTGTTTCTTTATCCTACCTGTTCATATTGGATTAGGGTCATCCACCACCCATTCAGGTCATATACAGAAAGCCATTCAGGCTGTCAGGTGTTGTAGTGCACCCCGCAGGCACAGGGTTGACATCAATTCACAAGGTGTCTGTTTTTTTATACATCTATTTGGTGTCAAGAGCATGGATTTATGTTTGCCCTGTTCAAATGTATGTTTAAAGTCTGAGTGGGGTGCGCCAAAGTAAGGGAGACCACGGGCAATCAAGATGGATGTCATGGGTGGCTCTGTGATCACTCCTGGCAATGGTGGCAAAGGTGTCTTACTCAGTGGCTGCACAGTGGCAAAAAGGGTTTTGACAGTCTCTAAATACTAAATGGTGGTTTGTGACGGGGTGCCAGTACTTCATCTGGGACTCCAAGAGTTAATGGCGAAATTACTGACACGAGTCCTGGTAGCTTTGATTTAGTAAACTGGAAGTGCACAGTTTTAATTAAGCTCAAATTTGTAGAATAACACATCACCAATGGCAGTCTTGCAGTAATTGGCAGAAATAATGACTTTGCAGTGAAATGACACGTTGTTTTACAGTAGACTACAGTTAAACACAATTTAACCTTAAACGCTCTCTCTGTCTATTTGACTTTAAAGATGACTTAGTAGAATTCCACAGTCCTAGTTATCTGTTGGGCTTACTGGACGTTTATAAGGCAGTTGGTGAAGTTGATATTAAGATGGGCCTCTTTACTTTCCCTGGCTTTGACTTCACTGGGTTTTGTGTAACTCACTGTTTTAGCGGAATAGGTCCAAGTTTTCTTCCCCACAGTGCTGTTGATTAGGGAGCTGGTGAATCCTGGCTTCCCCACTTGAGGACACATTATCGCTGCACACTCTGCAGAACTCCTCCTGTATGTCCTCCATCGATAACTGCCTCCTCCTGACTCTCTCCTCTAACTGCCTTCTCTCCCTGTCTAACTCTTGCACTTTCTGTCTACATCTCCCCCTAACATCCCCCTCCACCAATCAGTGTTTATTTGGAAAGCAGCCAATAAGCAGGCAGCTGTTGCCAAGCAGTTAGCTTTAGCTTTGAGAAGAAAGGGGAAAATAGAATTTTTCCGATGTACAGCACCTTCTATGTCTTCTAGGAGCCCATAGCTAGGTGTTACAGGACAAATGAGGGAATGGCTATCCTGGAGGACCTTCCGGGCCACTACATATGGAACAGTCCCAGAAATGTTAGCAACAAATCTACTATGTGTGAACATAACCTTATAATATATCTGTCCTCTTGGGTGGCAAAGTGTCCTACAGGTGCAGCAGTGCCACCGGCAATGGTTGATGTGCTATGCTATTTGCATATCGCAGCTGTTACCATTCACTTTGAATGGCAGCTTCACTATGCAACTAGCGTAGGCGAACCGCTCTATTTCCATAGTGTGCTAAAGGCCTCTATACACATTAGGTTTTAGTCGTCTGTACCTGCTAGTAACTGTAGGTCCAGATGACTGTGTGTGGGAGGGAAAGGCCGAACTTCCACCAACAGATGATATCGGGAAAAAGAAGGAACTGGAGCGTTGAATTTAATGCCTGATCCTATTGTTCCCTGAGAGGTAAGCAGCCAACAGAGCTGTCTGACTGCCGCTTGACTCCCTAATCACTTCTATAGGAGTGTGTGCGCAGAGCAGTCAGTTACATTTTCAGATCTCACACAGACCTCAACGGCGGAAAGTGAAGGAACCAGGGAGTGACTGAGTATTAGAATACATCCCCTGGCTCCCTGTTACCTCCCCGAGCAGCAACATTACTTAGATTATGGTGATGTTCTGAGATGACAGTTTCCCTTTAAAGGGTGTTTGTAGGCAAGACTATCCGTGTGCGATTGGTGGTGGTAATTTGAATGGGGATAATCTGTGTCTGGTACAACTGGGAAGTGTCTTGGTACTCCAGGAAGTGCCGCTGCCCCTTCATCATACCCATCATGGGTTTCTTGGGGATCAGACCCCACTGATCACACTTTGATGGCCTTCTCTAGATAAAAAAAAAACTATTAATAATTTCGAATCTATGAAGTCTGCTATGAAGAGGCTACCAGAAGTATTCAGAAATTCTGTATCATTTTCTTCTTAAATATGTGGGCCTTGTACAACCTGTATGTTATAAATTTTACTTTCTATGCAGGTAACTGATCGGGACGAAAACTTTCACTGGTCAATCAGGTAGATTGCCGGAGGCGAAGATGTAAGTGATGTTTGTATACATTTCGTCTCGGTGTCATGTTTGGGTAATTTCTGCTGATACATTTACACTACATAGCCGTTAAGGGCCTCCCGTCAATGATATTTGGAACTCATTGCCACCTGATGGTCATTTGTAGGTATTAATAGTGACTTCCAAGCTGGGATATTTTGTGTGATAATATGCAGTGTTCTATGGAGCTGATGATTCTTTTATTAACAGAAATCAACAGCGCTGTTTGTTCCGTTTGAAAAATGGAAATGAAACGGAATGGGATTAAATGGAAATGTTTCCGTTTGTAATGACAACCCATTTAAATCAATGGGGAAAAGAACCGTTTAATTCCGTTTTTATTTCCGTTTCTTTCCTCTAACGGAACAGAAAAACAGAAATGATTAATTGACTCTAACAGCAGTGTAAACGAGCCAAGACAGAAGACAGGAGGGGGACTCTGAGCCTTAAACCCTTAATGAGCATAATGTTCTGATCCTAGGGGACCAGACATGTTTTGGTGATGTCATGTATGTGGTGGTTTTATTGGCATTTTTTTGCATAGGTTACTAAAATGATTTTGGTGCATTTTTTTTAATGACATATACTTGCGGTGTCCTGCGAGAGATGCCCAGTCTTGGAACACCCATCTGTGGGATGTGGGAGGGGAATGACTCTCTACTCACACATACGGCTAGAGATGGGAGGGTGTAGTGCGTGGACCTGTAGCAGAGGATAGGGCCAGTAGTCCTCAGGATGAGGGGAGTAGTAGTTGTCAGTTGGGGACGCCACCGTTCCACACACCGGCATTCATACACGGCGGATTAATAAACACTGGACAAGTTTATCGTACCTCGGGTCCTCAAGAATGGTTGAGGCCCCATAAAACTTTACTTAGTTCAATTTTGTAAAACAGGTAATTACAGGTACATTCACAGTGGTAGTTACAGGCAGAAGCTCAGAGGTTGGGTGGCAAAAATACTAGGCTGTCTCTCCGTCTCCTCCGTATTAGATGCAAAGAAACCAGAAATGTGTCCCTGTGCCTCTCTGGTTTCTCCAGCTGATCGGGGGAGAGGGAAGCTCCTCAGCTCCTACTAGGGAGCCTCTCCTTCTTCTCCATTTTCGATACAGGGAAGCTAAAGGTGCTTCCGTGCATCACTGTGGGTCCTCCGACAGCATGGGTAGATGGAAGATGATCAATAACCACTCCCGCTCTCAGACACTGACTTTTATAACCTCACTTGTACCACATGACACAGTAAGAATAGATACATTCAACATGCAGCAGAGCTGACAGGCAATGATTTTAAGGGAGTTAACTCTTCAGACGCTGCAGCTGTGCAATACACATACAGAAAATAGACATGACAGCTTTGCACAGTGCATCGACAAAAGACAAACATGTATGACAATTATGGAGGGGACCAGGATATTATTCTGGGACACTACATACTATCAGTCAAAAGTTTTAAAACACCTACATTTTTCCAGTTTTTATTGGTATCTACACAGTTTAATGTCTCAAATGTACTCTGAAATGAAAGTGTAGCGTGGGGACATGAGAGTAACGTACCCAGGGGGAATATTGTGCAGGTTATTAAGCTATTTTATGTGTGTGTAACATTTAATGTAATATTCTCACAGAGAGCTTGTATGGCCTCATCTGGTTGCTTTTGATTATAATGATTGTTATGGCATAATATCACCTGTATGTGGTGGGAGCTGATTGGTCGCAGGGCTGCACGTGGAATGTGGAGACACCTGAGTCACGCAAGATATAAAGAGAAGCACCAAGGTGACCATGAGGTCTTCCTATCTTGGTGTGCTGAAGAATAAGAGTGATCCGATGGGTGCCACACCACGCCCGTAGATATGGCTTGGAGGAACAAACCTTCAGCTCATCTCTTACGGTGCCTCATCGTGACATCGGGGAACCCCACGACACATAAGAGCCAGATATATCCAGATTTAAGGTGCCATTTTGCATCCATGAGTACTTACCATATGATTCTGTTACAAGGAGGGTTATGGTGAGCGGACTGTTCGTTTGATAAGTATACCGTGAAGTAACGGTTGAATAAATAGTTCTGTACAGCACATGTTGGTCTGTGATAATGTTTCAGCGCAAGCCCTAGTCTCTGATTATGCAGGGTTGCACTTGGGCGCACCATAGCTGAGCACTGGGTTCAAGTCCCAGAACCATCTCCGCAGAAAGAAGGCAGGCCAAGATTAAGCCCCTACCTACCGAATCTGAGGGGATGCCTTCTACCATCCAAGCACCCCCTTACAAAAGCATAGTACAAATAAACTAATTAAGATCAATAAAAACAATGGATTTTGTTTTACAAAACTTAATCTAAATTACAACAATCAGGGCATTTTTTCTAAAGCCCTGTGGAGCGCAGTGTGTTAGGGCAGCAGTATGCAGTCCTAAGCTCTTGCTCACGACCTGAAGGTTGTGAGTTCAATCCCCACGTGGTTCAGGTAGCCAGCTCAAGGGTGACTCAGCCTTCCATCCTTCCAAGGTCAGTAAAATGAGAACCCAGCTTGCTGGGGGATAATAAATAAATCACCTGAAAGTGCTGCGGAATAAGTTGGCGTTATAGAAATAACAAGATTTATTTTATTTAGATTGTTCAGAAATTTCTTCCCAACATTGTTGCAGAAGTTCCCACAAATAAGCTGCACTTGTAGGTTGCTTTGCCTTCACCCTTCTTTATAGTTCATCCTAAACAAGTTCAATGGGGTTTAAGTCTGTAGACTGTGATGGTCTTTGCTTTCTTTAAAGCCTGCCAGCTTTTTCTATGTAGTTATAATATAACCTAAAAATATGTTTTGGATCATTGTCTTTTTATAATATGAACCCCTGACCAACTAGGTGTACACCAGAGGGTATTGCATGGTGTATTAAAATTCTATGGTAGCCCTGTTTGTCCAGTGTGCTAGTCACCCTGGGAAAGTTGTCGACTCTGGACGCAGCAAAAGAGCCCCGGACTATCACTCTTCCTCCTTCATGTTTTGACAGCTGGTAAATGAGATTATGGAACAATACTTCTGCAGCACCGCTTATTGGAAGGCAGCATTCCTGCAAGTCAATGTCAGATTTTTTTAGACAAACCTTATAACAATGACTGGGAATTGTAAACCAAGCCAGAACATTATACACAGCTGTTTTGGGGGGTTTGCCTGTCATCGGGTTTCTGACCTGGCTAGTGAGAGGCCTATAAGTGTGGGTCAGGAAGGGTATTATTTCTTTTTAAGGAGAGCACCTAGAAAGTGAGTGAAGAAACGTATAAGGCCATCCATGCTCACCTGGGAAATGTGCAAATGGAAAGATGGATTAATACCTCTGCAGCACCACCTATTGGAAGGCAGCATCCCTGCAAGTCAATGTCAGACTTTTTAGACAAGCTTTATAACAATGACTGGGAATTGTAAGTTGGGACTAGGCCTCTCACTAGTCAAACCAGAAACCTACTGCACACCGTTGAGGGGAAAAAACCCCAAAACATATGACTGTGTATGGTATTCTGGCTTGGCTTACAATTCTATCACATGCACATGCTGTAATAAGTCATATTGAACGGGGTTTCTTGTGTAAGACAATCCCTGAGTTTATTAGACATATAACTAAATACTGACATTGATGCCCATTCACAGCATTTTTGTTAAAGTCACAATGACTTTTCTATCTTTGATCATCGATTTGTGGAATTGCTTTGCTCATTAATACCAATCAGTCATGTTATAATGTAGTGGAGGCAGGTCTCATAGCTCGGCTTGGTAGGCAGTTTCTCTGGTTGTGATAAGGAAGGAACAGTTCAAGTTCACAATAACAAACAGTCCTTTAAAACTTTAGGAAGTGAAGTTCACTTATTCTGGAGAATGGCAACAACTTTTCTTTCAAGTCTTTTTTTTTTAAGTGCATTGGCCAAAACTGTAAAGTGCAATGTTGAAACAGGCTGCAAGAATAAGAGGTACTTGTGCTTCTCAGAACACCTTTATTGCAGTCACCCGACTTGGAAATGGTCAGAGAAGAGCTGAGTAAATACTTTACTGAGTTCAAGCAGCAAGCACATCTCGTCATCTGCATGGCTGGGGCCATCTTGGTGGAATTGCTGCAAAAACCTCAAAACTCATTAATAAAATTAGGAAGAGACTTATAGTGGACACCGGACCCGTGGAAATCTGTTATTTAGTCTGATAAGTTCCTTATTTTGTACCAGTGATGCCAAGATGGCGCCCCTCCTAGGCCAAATATGTATAGTGCAGCTGCCTTCCCCAGGATAATAGTCAGGCATGAGCACAACTCTGCCCAACCATAAGGAATAGAAGTGTTCCCCTGTTATGGGGGCATTGTGTATCCTCCCATCTTCACACAGTTGTATTGTATATCATGTACATGGATATTGTCTATGTATGCATTTTTTATATGTCTACAGTATTGTCTGTTTTCCCCGCATATGTATTATGCCAAAACAAGAACTAAACTTGGATGATCAGTTTCATATTTTTCAAACCCTATTTCTAACTAAATAAAGTATATGTGGAAACCAATCAGCCCCAAATACAGCTGTCCAAAAAAGTTATATGTCTGTGCAACTTCCCTTCAACCCATCATTGGATAAATATGATGTATGGCTCGGAAATGGCATTACTGACTGCCTTTTAGGCCTTCAGAATATGTCAGACTGACCAGTCCTGTTTCTTATAGTTTTGTGCAAACCTTTAATTAATGAACAGGAAATCCAGCAACGGACTTAGAGTAAAACTAGCTATATTGGTATAATGCAAATCCCATGCAGAAGAGAACCAGCCCAGCTCATGCGTTTCGTTGTGGGATGTTAAGTCGGACTGGTTATCTAGTAGACAATACAGATGAGGGATTCAACTCCTTTTTCGGACTTCTCAGTCACACTTAGGGAAAAGCAGTTTACAGCTTATTGGGTACACTATGCCTTACCCCACTTCACCCCCAATTTTTCTCACTCACTAATAAGAGGTTGGAGAAAGATGCTGCCTTTTTCTGGGCGATGGGGGTCAGAAACGCTCTTTTCTCCTTAGGGAGAGCAACTATATACTATAAATAAGTGAGGAAACTCAAATGGCCACGCACGCTCCTCTGGGTAATATGCAAATAAGGGAGATGGAATAAATCCTCCACAGTGCCACCTACTGAAAGGCAGCATTCCTTCGAGTCAAAGTGGGACTTTTTATACAAGTCTTGCTACAATGACTGGGAATCAAAAGCAAAGCCAGACCCCATGTACATGCAGCTGTTTCCGGGTTATTGCCCATCATCAGTGTACAGTAGGAGTCTGGCTTTTGCTAGTGAGAGGCCAGGGACAGGGGTAGAATATAGTTGCTCTCCCTAAGGAGAAAAGAGCGTTTCTGACCCCTGTCCCTGGCCTCTCACTAGCAAAAGCCAGACTCCTACTGTACACTGATGATGGGCAATAACCCGGAAACAGCTGTATGTACATGGGGTCTGGCTTTGCTTTTGATTCCCAGTCATTGTAGCAAGACTTGTATAAAAAGTCCCACTTTGACTCGAAGGAATGCTGCCTTTCAGTAGGTGGCACTGTGGAGGATTTATTCCATCTCCCTTATTTGCATATTACCCAGAGGAGCGTGCGTGGCCATTTGAGTCTCCTCACTTATTTATAGAATATAGTTGCTCTCCCTAAGGAGAAAAGAGCGTTTCTGACCCCTGTCCCTGGCCTCTCACTAGCAAAAGCCAGACTCCTACTGTACACTGATGATGGGCAATAACCCGGAAACAGCTGTATGTACATGGGGTCTGGCTTTGCTTTTGATTCCCAGTCATTGTAGCAAGACTTGTATAAAAAGTCCCACTTTGACTCGAAGGAATGCTGCCTTTCAGTAGGTGGCACTGTGGAGGATTTATTCCATCTCCCTTATTTGCATATTACCCAGAGGAGCGTGCGTGGCCATTTGAGTCTCCTCACTTATTTATAGTATATAGTTGCTCTCCCTAAGGAGAAAAGAGCGTTTCTGACCCCTGTCCCTGGCCTCTCACTAGCAAAAGCCAGACTCCTACTGTACACTGATGATGGGCAATAACCCGGAAACAGCTGTATGTACATGGGGTCTGGCTTTGCTTTTGATTCCCAGTCATTGTAGCAAGACTTGTATAAAAAGTCCCACTTTGACTCGAAGGAATGCTGCCTTTCAGTAGGTGGCACTGTGGAGGATTTATTCCATCTCCCTTATTTTCTGGGCGATGACGCTGTATAATAGGGATACATAGGCCAGGACTGTTCAGAGCAAATCTAGGGTTGGTCCTCCTTCCTGGTTCCTCTTGGCATTGGTTATATGGCTAATTTTAATGTTCTAATAAGGGCTACATTGTAGTATTTGTAGATGCAGTTCTGTATTTGGTGATATAGATTTGCTAACCAAGCAGCTAACTGATAGGGAAAAGCTGTTCAGAGCTTATTGGGTACACTTGTCCACCAACTTTTTTCACTCATCAGATAACGAATGTCACTGCCGTGGCCCTTTTTTTAAATAAATGGACTTCCATGTAATACACAGTCACAAGTTCACCAATGCTGGAGCTGCTCTTTCCAGTGGCGGTCGATTGCTCTAATGAGAACATATCTTATTTGTACCATTCCAGTCGGGGTTGACCGTGTTAGACTATGCAGGGTCACACCCTATTCCAGGAGGAGTAACAGAGGAACAATGTGGAGAAAAGATGTTCTTAAATGATGATACAATTAGTTGGAATACAAGTAGTTACTAAAACAGAAATGTTGGGTCTTCTTTAGTTCTTCTATTCCACCAACATTTGAACAATTCCATGATAAATCTTACATATCGTCATCGACATAAACTCCATCACACACCTTATCATAGATTGATTGCTTTAATATGACTCATCAATCACATAAAAAAGTAGTTGAGATATTCTGTGTAGAGTTCTTATAGTGGAATCGTTAAATACTTAGTGTCTATTTCCTCCATACAGCCAGACAGATTTGCTGATGCTTCCTTCGCCTGCTTCCCTGCTGCGCTACTTACTGTATTCTGCTGCGGAAATGAAAGGACACAATTATAGAAATGCCACAAGAAAGAATACATTATACAACTGCATCAGTATTAAAGGGGTTGTCCAGGGTAATACTATGGATGACCTACCCTCAGGATAGGCCATCAGTAGTTGATCAGTTTGGGTCTGTAGATCGGACACACGCTGTCACTGCCACTACACACAGTGGTACAGGGCAGGACCTGCTGCTGCGACAGGACCTGCTGCTGCGACAGGACCTGCTGCTGTGACAGGACCTGCTGCTGCGACCCACAAGTAGAGGCCAGCGCTTTTAATTGCCAGCACAGCTCTGATTAAAGTGAATGGGAGAACTAGAAGTTGCCAAGTACAAGCAAGTGCTTAACAATCTCTGGTGCTCCCATTGAAATGAACAGAGAGGCGGAGTGCATGCACTGCCATTCATGCACGGTCATTTGGGACTTCTGTTTTCCCATTCAGCGGGGGTTTCAGTGGTCAGACCCCCAATGATCATAAAGTTATTCCCCATCCTGTGGATGACTATCTTGATCCAACCCCTTCAGTCCCAATATGTACGGGCGGATTTAAATTGTGGAATCCATGCGGGGCATCTGCGCGGGTGATCCGCAGTTCAAGGGCCCATAGTGAAACATGGGTGTCCGTAATTGAATTAAAGCTTGCGGATCTTTGGGTGAGGAAATCAAATCGCAGCATGCGCCATTTCAGTGCGGTTCCTGCATAAACGGCTTCCATTGAAGTAAATGGAAGCCGTCTGATCCGCAATTGACATTGACCGCAACTATGAAACACGCAATCATATTACTGTTATGAGGTAAGTGATCATTTTGAGTCCCCCAAAGGCTTCAGGTCCCGGATGTGACTGCAACCTCTGCACCTCATATAGTTACTCTCCTATAGACACTTCAGTTGGGATCTGCTCTTCCTCACCTTTGTTACTGCAGGGGTGATAGTATTTCGTTACTGCGATGTCATCTGGAAGAAACGAAAAAAAATACAATAGTAACACCGGAGAGCACAATATATTATACGGAGGAGAAGGCCCTGAACAAGAACACTCATACAGCTACTGAGTGACCACTAGGGGGTGCTAACTGCATAGTGGCTACACTCTGCCACTAGGGGGTACTAACTGCACATGGATTTATATAGCTGTTATTGGACTCAATGTGGTAGATTTATTAAGACTGAGGTTTTATACATCAGTATTAAACTACAGTCCATTGGAGTAACAGGCAAATATATTAATAGGGGCATCTTTAGGCTGCTCTAAAGACAGAAAATTAAATCCCCACCTGCTACAATCAGATGATGTATGCTGCTTAAATATTCGTCATTTTCTGTCTTTAGAATTGATACATTTGTCAGACATTTCTGATCTTCCCTATTTAATCCTGCTCATTTTCCTCACTAATTTGAAAAGTGGTGAGAAGGAAAGGAAGTTGCAAATTTTAACACAAATATTGTGTGCGGCGAAAACTGGTGCAAAGTCGTTAATAAATTACCCCCGGATGGGTTTAAATCTGTATGCAGTGAGCTCCCCCTGGTGGTGTCTGTAGTTAACTAACTCAATGTATAAGGGTGCCCGACAAGTTGTCCTAGCAATAACTGTTCTTGTGTTTTTACACAGGAAGGAGTGAATGGTGGGGGAGCGGGCCGGGGATCATAAAAGCACCTTAAGACCTGCCTGCACAAATCAGACTAATTAGAGCTCTGCACTTGAGTGTGCATGATAGCGATCTATGTAAATTCGTGGTCTGCAACCTGCGGCTCTCCGGTTGTTGTGAAACTACAAGTCACAGCACACACAACATGGAAGGAACATGGAGATACAGTATGGACAGTGTATTAGGTTAGTATTCTATACATTTATATTATGTCCAACATCACAACCTCTGAACACCATAGCATTATACGGCCATTATAAATAGTCAGTGTATATCAGATCAGTGACTGGACACCGATGTATCCACACTAGAAAGCCGCAACGATTACCTGTCTCGTAGTAGTCGAGGATGGTTGCAGTGGCCGCCTGAAGGTTCCCGACAGGGATTTCTTGTTCCACTGAGAATGTGAAGGACTTTATGGCGTTATCAAGCTGAAGGAAGACAAAAGAATAGCAAGTTATTCACTGATGTTTAGGGTATGAATAGCTAAGATAGTGCTAGTGCATGAATGAATAGCTAAGCACTATCTGTAATTGGTTGAGAGCTCAGCCAATAGCTAAGCACTAGCTGCTATTGGCTGAGCGCTCAGCCAATCAGCACAGCCCTTTCAGGAGGCGGGGATTTTTAAATCCCCGCCTGCTGAAAGTGCTGGACAGCAGTGTCGGGGAGCAAGCCGGAGGACGCGGTGGAGAGGTGAGTAATTTTTCCTTTTTTTTAAACCACTTATTGATGCTTTTCAGGGAAGGGCTTCTATTTCAAGCCCTTCCCTGAAAATCATACTGCAGGGTTTGCTACAAACCTCTGCTTTCAATGGGATTGGCGCTGCTGCTGAAAGCAATGGGATAGCATGCTGCACTTCTGCCACAGCTGTCACAGCTGTGACAGCTGTGGCAGAAGTCCCCGGCATTCTCCATATCTTTTCAATGGGGCTAGCGCTGCTGCCTCTAGCCCCATTGAAAAGACATGCGGTATCCCGGCGTGATTCCGACTTTTTTCTCGCACTGCGCTGTGAGAGTTTTCACTTACTCTCGCAGTGCAGTGGAGAAAAAAACGCCAGTAGGTGTCCGCCCTTAAGGTCCATTTACACTTAGTGATTATCGCTCAAAATTCATTTAAACAACCAAAAATGAGTGATAATTGTTACATGTAAACGTTTTTGCTTGAACGATGATTTTAAGGTGAACTTAAAATCCATGGTTCAGCTAGTGAGAGATAAAGTATCTCTCAACAGACCTGCTGTTATCTTTACAGGAGTGGGCAGATAACATTGTAATCTGCCAGCAGCCACAAAGACAACAACGTAACTGTGTGCACAGATGGGTATGTGATTAATCACACCATGGGCTCTGGAAACAGCTCCTGGAGGCCCTTTGACATGCAAATGAAGATCATAAAGTGTTAATGGCCTTTATCACTAAATCTTTCAGTCATTTGAAAGCTTATCTTTACGTGTAAATGGGCCTTTAGTGGTCAGTGTGAAAACTGCATGATTTCAGGATATTTTTTTAAAAAGTACATAGGGACATGGAAAAATAGAATGAAATTACCAAGAATTTGTAAAAAATAAATAAATAAAAGGGGCCTATTTATAAAGCCCTGGAACCGCACACAACTATCACATTTATTGTAATCAACACCAGAGAGAGCTGTGATGCCTGAATTATGCCTCCTGTCAGGTCCCCCCCCCCCTCCTCCATTACACCTTCCGCTACACTGCAGGTTCTTTCTTCACATTAAAGCTTAGAGAAATAAGCTCACCTTCTCAAAGTATACAATGACTTTATTGTGATGCGCCTCTGCCCTGCTAATCGAATTACGTCCCTGAAGCTGGAGAAGAAAGTACGTGTAAATGATCAGGTTTTATGGTTAGACATTAAACAGTATATTGTGAGTATATGATGGGCGGTCACTGTACCCCTTTGACGGAAGACTTGACCGGGGTGTATCCGGATGGGAGCTTGATGTCCACCAATGCCATATTTGAGTTCTCTCTCTTTCCAATGTAGCTGTGAGAATAGATTAAATTACATATAATTTAATATATATTCCAAACCCCCCTTCTGTATTATATGTCTCCATTACTAAAAATGTTCCTATATTCTTACCAGTGCAGACTAACGTCCACAGTAAGACTGGACGACCCTCTTTAGGCCTTAGTCACACGGGCGTTTTCTCACGCGATTTGCGCATCGCATGACGGATGCGCATGCGCAAATCTCGTGACCGGTGCCGAAAAATCGGCCCAAAAATCGCCCGAAAATCTGCTCCTAGCCGCGTTTCATTAGAAACGGGCCGGAGCTGTCCAGCGCATTGCATTCAATGGAGACGGCAATACAGCGGCTCCATTGAATGCAAGCGCTGCGGGCGAGTGTGGGATGAATTGTCGGGAAGGGGTTAAATATATAACCCCTTCCCTGCAATGCATCCTTAAATGTGAAAAAAAAAAAAAAAGGATGTACTCACCTGCTCCCGTCAGCTGGAGATCCCGGCGGCCGGCCTGCAGTGGGTGTGAAGGGGGTGTGACTCAGGCTTGCCCCTGATTGGCTCAGCGCTGAGCCAATCAGAAGCAAGTCTCAGTCACACCCATTCATGAATTCATGAATGGGTGTGACTGAGATCTGCCTCTGATTGGCTCAGGCTGAGCCAATCAGGGGCCAGTCTGAGTCACACCCCTTCACACCCACTGCAGGCCGGCCGCGGGGATCTCCAGCTGCCGGGAGCAGGTGAGTACATCCTTTTTTTTTATTTTTTCACATTTAAGGATGCATTGCAGGGAAGGGGTTATATATTTAACCCCTTCCCGACAATTCATCCCGCGCACGCCGGCAGCCCATTGCTTTCAATGGAGTCGGCTGTATTGCCGCTCCATTGAATTCAATGGGCAAACATTGTTCTTCTCTGCCACAGCTGTTACAGCTGTGGCAGAGAAGAATGATTTGTCTTCTGTATGTTCTCAATGGGGTCGGCGCTGCTGCCGCCGGCCCCGTTGAGCGCATATAGAGAAGAGAACAGGAATCGCAGATCGCAGATAGGTGCGATCTGCGATTTCTGTTCTCTAATTTATCGGACGAGCGCATAAAAAGCGCTCATGTGTCTGATACCATTGCAAAGCAATGGTTTTAAAAAATCGCCGGACGCATGCGCATGCGCAAATCGCGGCAATAAACGCCCGTGTGACTAAGCCCTTAATTGGCTTACAAATCACCAAAATCAGCATATAAATTCATAGAACTTCTTCTGTCTATTACCAGAACTTGAAATTCCAGGTGTCGTAGGATGGAGCAGATCGGGCCAGGACCCAGATGCAACCATCCCCTCCTAGCTATACTTCTCCCTACAGTAACACATGCTGTACCTTGTAGCGCCAATCTCATCTCAATCAAAACCGGCAACAGGCAAGAAAATGTCTGCTATAAGGCTCAAGGCCCCTTTACACAAAAGGGATTGTTAAACTATCGAGTCAAATGTCTGGTGGTTTAAAAAGTTGTTCCCAAGGAAAAGGAACCATAATTGTTCGGTGTAAACGTGATCCAACGACTCAAAGAACGGGAATTGTTCACTCTTCGTTCAGCGCTCAATTTCTGCAGGCATAAAAGTCCTCATTGGCTCGTTCACTTATCGTTGGGGTTAAACAGCGATCGTTCAGTCCCTTTCGGTCACTTATGCCACGAATGTGAGGACTGACCGATTTCTGATATGAATGAACCAACGATGTATCTGCTGTATAAACAGGCTGCCGAGAGGATGAGCCAGCGGTGACGTTGTTTGCTCGTTTAAACGATAATCCTTTGGTGTAAAAGGACCCTAACTCAAAACGGTAACTGACCTGGCCTCTGGCATATGTATCATATGTATCCACAGGCTCCCACTCATCGGACAAAGACCAAAAGAGTGTCCTTTGGGTTTGCATTGGGCTGGTATACACTTTCTTCTGGCTGTATAGAATAGCGTAGTTGGTTATACTATTCTATACAGAGGTGTCAAGTAAAAAATGTTTTTTAATAGCTAGGGCTGAGCAATTAATCAAATTAATTTGATTAACTCTTTCCTGATGTATGCTGTACATGTACGACCGATGGTGGGTATTTCTGCATGGAGCGGGTGACAGTTGGCACCCGCCGGCAACAGCCACGATCAGCGTTAGCCCTGTTAAGCTGTTGTTCAGATACAACTAGAGATGAGCGAGTATACTCGCTAAGGCACATTACTCGAGCGAGTAGTGCCTTAGCCGAGTATCTCCCCGCTCGTCTCCAAAGATTCGGGGGCCGGCGCAGGTGACAGGTGAGTTGCGGTGGGGAGTGGGAGAGAGATCTCCCCTCTGTTCCTCTCCGTTCTCCCCCGCCGCTCCCCGGCTGCCGCCGGGCTCAAATCTTTAGAGACGAGTGGGGAGATACTCGGCTAAGGCACTACTCGCTCAAGTAATGTGCCTTAGTGAGTATACTCGCTCATCTCTAGAGACAACCCTTTTTTTTACTATCCACAGGATTAGGGGATAACTTGCTGATCGGTGGAGTCTCACCGCTAAGACCAATGCCAAACTTGAGAACGAAACTCCTGTGTCCCACTCTCCTCTTTTCCCCCCGCAGTGATGTCACTTTGAATGGAGCACTGGCCGCACATGTGTGTTCAGCGCTTCATTCATTTCAATGGGGCTGACAGAAATACCCAAGCAGGTGCCTAAGGAATTGCTGTGCATGAAATTCCTTTATGTGTCCGTTGAAGGTATAGGTCAGGAAAACCTCCCAACATATATCTCCAATATGCACTGGAAAGCAGTGTAAATACCATTCTAGTTGATGTTTAGGCAGCCAGAACATGCATGCTTTTAGTGTTCATGCTTAGTCTGCAATATCTGTGCCCCCATGATTCTACTGAACTACAGTTAGGTCACCATAAGGTCCAGGATGTCAAAGTGTTGCTACTGGACACCTAAATTCACCAGTTGTACGGTTGCTGGAAAATAGGACTAGAAAAACAGAATTGCTTTTTTCCAGAAACAGTGCCACTTCTGCCCATAGGCTATGCCTGGTATTGCAGCTCATTTCAAATTTTTCTAATCCTGGACAACTCTGAAAACACACAAACAACTCGTGGAAATCAAATCAGTCAAAACAATCGCTTCTTGACAGATGACTGGCCCTTTACATGATAGTAGTCCTGCATGAGCGATGCAAGTCTTCACTTGACAAGAAATGCATACATAAATGCATGGAATATGGGAATTCAAGTTAACATCATTAGTTTGAATTAAAGGGACGATTTCAATGGCAGTAGAAGGTAACCTTTTGGAATGTTACCTAATATGTAGCCTGGATCCCAGAGGTAAACTATTAATACTCCAAGCGGTATATACACCTACATGATGTATTTCACATCTCACCTGACATTGACATTGATGTTAAATGATTTTAGAGACTTGACATCGCAGATCTCCGGCAGAGTGGATACTAAAATGGTAAATGGTGCTTCGCCCTCAGGATGTGGCACGTTGTACTTCAGGTTAGTCTGCAACACCAAGAATTAATCTCTGTCATATCATGCAATTAAAGTAATAAGCTCCTGGAAATGAAGCAATTAGGCATCAGTCCGGCCCATTTTCATTAGGTTACAACTTTAATTTTTAACGCAGGTTGGAAAATAAAGTAAAAGACTGTCCAAGTGAGAAACACTTGGTAAGAAGAGTACCAGGGGTCCCCAAATACTGATGAAAGTTTCTTAGGGGTTCCCCAACATGGAAATGGTTAAAGGGGTATTCTGATCTTTTTTACCCGATGACCTATTCCCTGAATAAGTCGTCAGTAGTCTATGGATGGAGGTTCCTGCTCAGGACCCCTGCCCGTCAGAGAAAGCAGGAGGAGCGCTGGCTTCACTTCCATTGAAATCAATGGGAGCGCTGCCCTGCTTCCTCCTCCTTTTATGATCAGGATGTCACAGTCTGTCCTGAGCAGGAAGTGTAGGAAAAGTGCATCGATCCATTGATTTCAATGGGAGTGAAGCCAGTGTTCCCCCTGCTTCCTCTAACCATTGATGATGATGATGTCTGGCCTACTGCAAAGGGACAGACAACCAGCTGATAGACGGAGGTCCCAAGCAGCGGACCCCCCCCCCCCCCCCCCCATACATCAACTACTGATGACCTATCCATGCTTGGACGAGAATGCAGTTACTCAAGAAGAGCGATGCTCACTCGAATAACTGCCTTATCCGAGCGTGCTCGCTCATCTCTAGTCATTAGTTATAAAGGACAGGAATACCCCCTTTAAAGATGCCGGCTTCATGATGCCAATTGTGCAAATAGATACACCGCTAAATTTAAGCCAGTCTTTGCGTCAAAATTTTAGCACAAATTTTGCTGCGTAAGGTTGCTTTCTTGCGAAGCCATGACACCTTTCCAAAAAAGCTACCCCTCATTTTGAATGTACCAAGAAAAGGGGCTAAAATACTAAATCTGCCCAAATGGTAACAGAATTCTTGACCAATATTTCTTTTCGTTACCAGTGCAGGCAGTCGATTAGAGTTCCTACCACTAGTAATAAATATCACTAAAAACTCTTCAGCCGCATAGTAAAATGTTAATATTGGAGCTACACTATTTTCAGAGTCCATGTCTTATATTTAGGAAGACTTGGAAGGATTTGGGTTGCCGAGCCCCCGGGAGGTGCAGTCTCTAGGATGAATGTCCCTGCTACCCTCTCTATAGTTTGTTGCTCCTCACCTGTAGATACACACAGCCGGCTCCGCTGATAGTGGCAGTATATTCTCCAGGCACACTGGGTAAAGGAACCTGCTGCAGGACTAGACGGTTAGAGTCTTCGACATTGAGTTTTGCAACTAGGACATTGTCCTGGGTCAGAGTGACGACTCTTGGACCGTCATGCTTGACAGTAAGATAACCATAGAGGGAGAACGCCTGAAGACCAACGACTGTGTCCTGGTTAAAGCACAAAACAGATTGAAAGCTGACGCTAAGAGTGCAGAGAGAATGTGGATAAAAAGTGAGCATTAGATGAACAATAACCTCTACTTGTTTTACAAACCTCCTGGTTCAAGGTAGACCTGTGTGGTCACATTGAGGGCATTAAAAAATACCCTGCTGAAAAGGGCACCACCAGGAATCTTAAAGGGTATCTGTCAGCTGGAACACGCTGTCCAAACTGCAGGCTGCATGTTATAGAGCAGATTAAAATCTAGTTTTATGTAAAATTGTATTTTATTCATTTATTTATCTTCTCATTCTGAGCTGAACAGTCCAATGGGTGGTCCTATTAGTGATTGACAGCTGTGTATGACTGTACCTACACGAAAGGCTGTCAATCACTGATTGCTCCACCCATTGGACTATTCAGCTCAGAATGAGCAGAGATGTAAATGAATAAAATACAAGGTGTTCTGAATCTTAGCTTGGGTATCAATAGACTCCATAATATAGCAAATTATATGTTCATGATGGGATTTTTGTTTTACTTGGAACATAACATGGAATTTTTTGGTCTGGAAGTGTTTTTTTTATTTATGATGTGCTTATTAATAAAGACATTTTACCCCTGAGTTGTAAACCATAGTATTAATGTATCCAGGCCAATTACATAGACTTTATTATTGATAAGAAAATGTTTACTTGTTTCATGAAACTCTTTCTTTAAATCTTGTATCCCTAGGTGCTGGGCGAAATGATGCAATGGTGCACAGTGTGAGAAAGGGGTTGGTACCTCCTCTTACTAGGCAAACCCTGAGAAGATAAAGCTCCATCGGAAACAGAGGTAGATATGGAAGCCCAAAAAATGATTTGGCCTGGACAGAAGGGAAAAACTTATCTTCCCAAGGAGTGCTATGAATCTTTACACAATAAGTCTATCTGTGGCAATGTGTTAACTCAGGCACATAGACTGAAGTGGGTGGCGGTGGGGGGGGGGGGGGCAGGCGGGGCACATGCCCTGGGCACAATTACAGAAGACAGGGGAGTACTGGAATATACACAGAGGAGAGGTAGGAACATTATTGTCTAAAGCTGCAGCAGCTCATGGAAGTTGACGCAAAAGAGCACCTTTTTCCACTTCAGCTGATTTATTTTACTATCAGAGGCGCTCTGTGTGTTGATTGTTTGGCAGTGCTCTTGGCAGGGGTAGATTGCCGACACACTCTACCAGGAAGATTGCCGGTGTGCTGACCACTCCATTATACAATGGTCTTCACTCTGTATATTGTTCCTCTCTTCCTGATTCCGTAGCTCCGCCTCCTGGCTATGCTGATCGGCATTACACTACCCTCACCAGCAGGAGGGCGTTCTCCGTGGAGCTTGCATTGCAGAGTTAGCTCCGCCTTCCCTCTCCCAGCGCTGCCCAGTTTCCCACGTTATCCTGTGTGAATCAGAGTACTGAGGCAATGAAGGATGGAAATAGGTCTTGCAGAACATCCCAAACCCTCCACTAACTGCACTTGAATTGAGTTGCTGGCTCCCACCTCCTTGTGTTGTTCCTCTTCCTCTCCATCATTTGGAACACTTTTATTATGTGGATCTTTTGCCTTGGGTGCAGGAAAACTTCGCTACACCTCTGCGCTGACCTG
The DNA here is from genome assembly GCF_035609145.1 of Eleutherodactylus coqui. Classification (NCBI taxonomy): domain Eukaryota; kingdom Metazoa; phylum Chordata; class Amphibia; order Anura; family Eleutherodactylidae; genus Eleutherodactylus; species Eleutherodactylus coqui. Next base: position 250,302,039 of record NC_089840.1, read on the forward strand.
CTGCAGGAGGCCAGGAAAGGCCTGCGATCAGACCTTCATCATCTGCTTCCCATTGGTGGTCCAGAGGAAAAGAGAGGAGCTGACCAACCCCACAGTCTTCCCTGCAGTAAATCTACAAAGGCCCTTGTATGAGGACCCCCCTACCATGGACAGGTGCAGCACTGTTTTTGAATGAAAGAAGCCTTGTTTTCTAATCCTGAAAACCCCTTTAATAAAGTTTGTATAGCATGTAGATACTGTATAACACGATCATTACCTATCTTTATGAATGAAGCAGTTATTTGGTCGTGACTCGTTACATATTGGTATTGCTTGAGCATTGTATGGTGATATTTACTTAGGAAATGGGTCCCATTATTACAGTATTTAAACACTGTATGTTGTACAATTTTTTAATGTATAATGGTGCTATATAGATTACTATATGGTACTATTCTTTGACCAAAGCATTGCACTAATATTTGGGCACCATTCCCTTTACTATTGATAATTAGGTGCTATATTATATAGTTACTTGTACACTGTATGACAATACACCATATGGAGGAGGGTACCAACCAATGTATGGACCACATAGTCCTTGTTGTTGACACAGATACTATAATACTATTAAGATGCTTCCTAACATTACAGGTGAACATGCCAGTGTCTGTTAAGCCCCCTACAATGTTATTATAACTCTAGTATAAGGGGAAGGAGTTTGTAGATATCACATATGCCGGTGAAGTCTACCTGAGTAGATGAAAACCCTCCTGTGGGGTTCTGTTGTTGTATAAGCCAGGTGACAATTCTCGCAGAGACAGTCCGGTATTCAGCAAGGGCGTTAGGTTTGGCCAACAAGGCCATCAGCGCATAAGAGGTCATCTCAACTTCTATAGAGGCGGCTCTTCTGTGAGGGTCTCGCGCTACCCCGGATGCATCTGATAATTCTGGGCGATGCCAATGCATTGTATCATCTGGAATATAAATGATACAAGATATTGTGTATTACCAATACATATCCTGCGACCAACAAGAGTTTTGGGCTCACATTATGTCATTGGGTGTTCTTGAATATCATCTTACTGTCTTAATCTTTCTTCAATAGAGGGAGATGTCATTATTCCAGTGGAATCCTATCTAAAGTCAGAAGATGACATTGGAACTTGGGCCTGACCAGTTCAGAAGCAGAAGGCCACAGCACTCTGCTCGGACCCCTTCAAGGGCTCTTTGTTGGCCCATGCACAGAGCAGAGGCATGTGCAAAAATCCCGCCAACACTTCCGTATGAAAAAGGCGTAAGCTCTTCTACTGTCACTATATGATGCTTCCATGCACCACTATTATAGACGAGAATAGTACATGTTGGATAGCCTAATTGCTGTTCCAATCTACACCGTTGTAGACTTGGTCAGCACAAGGGACGAATATATGGCCATGTGAATAAATGCTGACTCTGTAATGTGGCTTCGGATAACACATGCGATTATTTATTTTTTTGCTGTCAGATTTAAAACTGCCATATGTCTCTGTATGATAGTACAAACATATGGAGGCAAGTGTGACCTCAAAGACTGCCATATTACACCTATGTACAACTCCATGCAACTCCATGATTTGGAACAAAAAGAAAAGGACGACTGTCTGACAATTATTGATAAATCCTTTAGATATTACAATCTTGCACCTGTCTGAATGGCCTTTGCTTCCAGGGACTGAAGGACACGATTACGAAGTTCCCATTTTCCAGCAAGAGTAAAGGCGTAAGCCATTAATGCTTGTGTATAGACGTTGTTTTTACTGTTCAGTGCACTCTCCAGGCAGAATAACGCATTTCGGACTGCGACATGCTGTGGAGAGAAGAATAAGACTTACATGGCTGTACTCAGTATAAGAATAATTCCCGATCCCCATGATCTACTATAACTTTCCTAGTTTATGGATAGGAGACGTTACTGGAAAATATACATCTCACAATAAGGAGCCAGCAAGAAATTAATCTCAAGTCTGTGGCTGAAATTGTTTAACTTCAACCAGAGCACAGAAAACTCAGCTGTGCCTTTACTGACCCCACCATCTCCCATGTCACTATACAAAATTGCATTCCTCCAGAAATAAAGACTGCCTTATTAATGGCATCTCTCAAAGCCCATTTACACGCAACGATTATTGCTCAAAATTCGTTCAAATGACCGAAAATGAGCGATAATCGTTACATGTAAGCGCGGGCATCGCGCACTTTTCGTGCGAACGATGATTATAAGTTGAACTTAAAATCCATCATTCAGCCGCAGAGAGATAAAGTATCTCTCAATAGACTGCATGCTGTTATCTCCACGGGAAGCGGCAGAAAACATTGCAATTTGCTGCCAGCCAGGAGCAGAACAATGCTGGGCGTGTGATTAATAATACACTGGGCTCTAGCAACAAGATCGGGGAGGCTCCTTTACATGCAAATGAATATGATAAAGTGTTAATGGCCATTAACGCTTAATGCAAATAGATCACAAAATATTTCAATCTTTTAGTCACTTTAAAAAATTATCTTTGCGTGTAAATGGGCCTTAAGTACTTATCCTGTAAGTTATTGTGCAATTAGTTAACACTAGAACCGCCATGGGGACAGATCTGTCCCCTTTCAAATTTGTTCTCCTCTTCGTTTGTTTAATTTTTGATGCAAATGGCTATTTTTTGTGACTTTTAATCATTTAGAGTCTACATCAATTTCCCAAAAATTTTTGGTCAGGAGTCAACCCCCTTGAAAAAAATCTGCTTTTATCTAGAACTGCCATGGGGACACTCTTGTCCTCTTGACAGTTATATCATATTGTTTGGGATTTAATCTTGATTTTTACTACATTTTTGGTTAGATTTCATTGTTTTTTGATGTTATGATATTATTTGATCTCACGTACCACTAAGGCCGCCTGCAGACATCCGGGTCGGATCCTGCTGCGAGAATTCTCGGAACGGGACCCGACCCGAGCGTCTGCAGAATGCAGCGCGTCACTCACCTGCTCCCGCGGCCCTGGCTCTTTCATGTGCCGGCTGCCGGCGCATGCGCAGAGCGAGGCCGGCGGCCGGGGAGTGACGTTTCTGCGAGCCCCACACTGAAATAGAGCATGGCGCGATTTGTTTGCCACGCAAGATTTCGCGTGCCCAAATCGTGGCCTTCTGCCTAGGATTGCGTTTCCCAACACAATCCTATGGCAGCTTCCACTGGCAGAAATTCCGTGGGAAATCCCGCCACGGAATTTTCACCCGTCTGCAGGCGGCCTAACTGGAAGAACGAGCAGGGGGCAAGGTAAGCAAAACTCATAGCATAAATATTTGTCTTTTGTTAACCATAATAACTTTTGTCCTTTGTATGGCTTCTCTAGCTGAGTGACCGGTGTGTTGTGTGTTACACTATGGCTCATCGACAAAGAGGATTGACATCAGTGGAGATTGTTGCTGCAACGATGACCTCTCTGAGAATGAACCTGAGGGTCATCCAGTTGACTCTTCCAGTGACGATGAAGAACTACAGTTGCTCACCTCAAGTTCTGACATGTCAGATGATGAAACCACTGTTGCTGCGATTAATGTACAAGGGCAGGGGAGTGTAAGTATGTTCCACCTTCAAAATGATATTGGCGCAATTATTTTTTTTTTTAATTACATATTTTCAAGAATATTTTTACTTTATTTTTCAAGTCAGCTTGTAGAGCAGCAGGTTTCAGCTCGAGGGGCAGCAAGGCCTTGTCATGGGACATCAGAAGACATGCCGAAGATGACCCAACCTTCAATGAGCTGCAGCCTACTGCGGCTACATGCAATCGCGGACAAGTCCAGACCCGTTGCGGGTGACGTCGTGGCCGGGGGCGGCTCGCCAAACCATGACCGTGGAGGAGGAAGTGAGCTACAAATGAAAATACTTTGACCAATCCGATTTTTAGCTATACAGAGACATCTTTTTTAGTCCGGTAAATAAATGTACTGGTGACTATATTTTCCCACAATGTCATAGGGATGCTTAGGGTCAGCTGAATCAGTTCTACGTTTACGTCTCATATTTGGGTTTTCTGGATTTCTCTATTATGAGTTGATTGGCGTTCAGTAGGATATTTGATGTTAACTAAAGTTGAACCCTCCTTGCTATCCTGTCCAGATACCAATGACCATGGTCCATTGGTGATAGAATAGTTTCAGATCTATTGCCCCTAACATACCTGAGAAAGCCAACAGTGGATGGCAAGACTACCATGTATACATACCTCTGCAGGTAAGGGATATTCCAGGAAAGCTATGGTAATGTAGGCAGTCAATGTAATTTCATCATTTACTCCACCCTACAGAAAAAGTAAGTTGTACTTAGACGAAAACATAATATACTGTATTTCAAATACCCCTATATACAGTATGTAGATGCTTTTTTAAGGGATAATACATATTGCATTGGATCTATTATGTAGTAACAAAGACAGCTAGCTTGTTTGATGGAATTGAAAGTGAACAGCACCAAGCAGCTCGCAATGTACTGGAAGACGTGGAAGATGAAGATGCAAAATTTATGGTTAATGTCTATGGGAGTCAGTCACTTATTTTTCATTTTTGTGCCTTACTTTACAATCTTTTACATATACAATGCACATATCCATTTTTGATCATTCTGCCTACTTGGGACACCATATAATGTTCTTTAACTTCCTTTCCTTTCTCTTACCTTCATGGCATTGTTAAAGAGATAGCCAACATTTTGGAAGCAGCCATTATCCTTTTGCCGCTGAGTAAGCCACAGAAGAGCACTAGTTATGTGCTGAGGATCAATGTACATGTAAGACTGGACTCTAGCAAAGGACTTCATGACAAAGGCTGTCAACCTGTGAAGAGATATAGTATTGGAATAGTGAAGTTTTAAGCTCAAAAGAGCCATGAGGATCTGTGTCAGCACTGGCACCGCACAAGAGGGTAGAGGCAGAGGGTCCATTGGGACCAGCTGGCCATGATTTTTTTTCTAATATTTTTAAATGGACCATTATTTATTGGATTTGTATCATACAGCAAAATTATTTAACATCAGCATGGAAAAATAACATGCATTATTACTGACGGGGGGTTAAGTGGGCATTATTACTAATGGTCGCATAAAATGGCACACTTTTATTTTGTGGAAGGCACTAAAAGCAGCAATTACTGTGTGAGGCCTAAAAATTATCTTGGGTACTATGGATAGGGAGACTGTATAGAGATGTGGAAAACATAGGGAGGATGCTGGAAAAACAGGAAGCCAAAGATGTCTAAGTGTCAAAATCTGCAGAAGCAAGTTGTGGCTAGGAGAAGTCGTCATGGCAGTCTGAGCAGAATAGAGAAGAAAGGAGAAAGAGAATGACAATGATCAGAGTAGACACCACCTGTGATCTCTGGAGTAACTGCACTGTAATCACTGCGTACAACTAGTGTCTATTATCTAGAGGTATACCAGTACTGTGAGGTGGGTCACTGAGGGGCACTATTACTTGAGGGTATACAAACAGCATGGCTTAGCATTAAAAGGGGCATAGCCTAACAACAAAAATTTGGATGTTTTTCCATCTTTTTCATGTTCAGAACTTGGGAGGTATAATCTGAGTGTGGCTTTTTTTCGCCAAAAAAAGGAAGCCATGAAAAATAAGACTGGGAAAAACCTGTCAAAAAGTCTGTTTTGGCACATAGCTTATAATAGGTTACACCTTTCATAATTGAACTGCTTTGGCCCTGCGTCCAGTGTATATGTTGGGAAAATCTCCCAATGTACAGTCTACTGTAAGCCACTGGCGTAACTATAGTGAATGCAGGGGATGCGGTTGCACCCCGGCCCAGGAGCCTTAGGGGGCCCATAAGGCCTCACTTCTTCATATAGGGAGCCCAGTACTATGAATAAAGCATTGTATTTGGGGGCCCTGTTACAGGTTTTGCATTGGGGCCCAGAAGCCTCTGCGTTAAGGGGTTAAGAGAAGTTGGGGGCCCCAAGATAAACTTTTGCACCTGGGCCCATGAGCCTTTAGCTACGCCCCTGCTGTAAGCCAAATGTCCCCATAGACTTCAATATCTAAACCTATACCAAGGTAGTGTCCTTTAACCCCTTCCTGCTCCAGGGCGTAAGTTTACGTCCTGGCAGCGGGGTACTTCCCGCAACAGGGCGTAAACTTGCGTCCTGGGGATAGCGCGAGATCACTTATAATCTCGCGCTATCCCACAGCAGGAGCCGGCTGTCAGTCACAGCCGGCCTCCCACTGTAACAGCGGGGGTGCATCGGAGATACGCCCCCAGCTGTTAACCCCTTCCCTGCCGCGATCTATGTAGATTGCGGCATGGGAGGGGTTCACAGAGGGAGCGCGCTCCCTCTATGAAGTTTATGATCTCCCGCAATATAATTGCAGAGAGCCAGGCCTGTTGCCATGGCAAAAGGATGCCAGACACTGGCGTCCTGTATTGCCATAGCCTGTGATCGCTGTATAAGCGATAAGGCATGGCAGGGCAGTAGCCCTGCCATGCCTTATCACAGCGACCATCAGGGCAGTGTTGTAAGTCCCCCAGGGGAAGACAAATTGTGTAAAAAAGTAAAATAAAATAAAAATGAATAAAATAGAAAAATGTAAAAAAAAAGTTTCAAAAAACCCTTTTTTTATGCTTTTTCTCATATTAGCATAAAAAAAGGTAAAAAAAAATTAAAATCCCACATATTTGGTATTGTCGCATCCGTAATGACGCGTACAATAAGTTGCACATGCTTTTGACTGTGCACAGAAAAAAGCGTTTAAAAAAACGTTAAAAAACTGAGGCAAAATGCTAATTTTTAGCATTTTGCCTCCCTAAAAACACAATAAAAGTGATCAAAAAAGCCGTATGTTCCCCAAAATGATACCAATAAAAATTACAGCTCGTCTCGCAAAAAATAAGCCCTCATAGAGCTCCGTACATAAAAAAATAAGAGTTACAGGACTTTGAATGCAGCAATTTAGAAAAATAAAGATTTCCAAAAAAGGGTTTTTATTGCAGAAAAGTGGAAAAACCTAAAAAAATGTAAGAATTTTGGTATCGTTGTAACCGTACCGGTCCGCAGAAAAAATGGATTGTGTCATTTATGCTGCATGATTAACGCTGTAACAAAAAAAAAATCTATGGCAGAATTGATGCGTTTTCTCTCCCTGCTATCATAAAAAAAATAAACGTTTTACAATATAGTCTATGTACCCAAACGTGGCATCGATAAAAACTACAGTTCGGCACGCAAAAAACAAGCCCTTATACGGCCGCATCGACAGAAAAATAAAAAAGTTATAACTTTTGAAAAATGGAGAAGAAAATCCACCAAAAATCGTTGCGTCCTTAAGCCCAAAATAGGCCATGTCCTAGGCCATTAATCACATATGTATGATATATGATGGGATGCGATTGCCCTTTCTTTCCAATAAAATGTACACAAAAAAGTATACTGCTAGAGAGTTAACAGCAACTATATAGGCATACACTCGCATTTGACTAGGGCATATTGGGAGGATGCCTTAAAAATGGTCCTTCAAGACGTGATTCAAAACGTGGTGTAACTTAGCCTTACAATGCACAGAGATGGTAGGACCACTTTACAGCACTTAGGTGTAGGAACTTTGCAAAATATTTGAGTTTTGGATTTGCTGCCCTTTGTCCATGAGGTTTGGGCACAGTCGCCCATTTGAAACCATCGGCTGATTATTCTTTTGATGTGTGATTGTGTGTGGCTGTTATTGCCACTATTGTACAATGATATAGTAGCCTAATGGGCAAGTTGTTGAAGTAGCGGTCAGACGTCTGTTATTGTTTTATATATTCAAAATACTGTTAATTATTTACGCTAATTTAGCCCCTACCGCGACCCACTTCTTGATACTCCTATCACACACACACCCTCTTATTTTCTCCTACCAGGTATTTCCTGTATTTTCTCTTCCATATCCTGGTCCAAATGCACTGTAGGATCCATCTGGGTGTCTATAAGCCAGCTGTTTTTGATAGCCTGTAGAAACATATGCAAACCCAGATTTAGAAGTAAAATAAGACAGGCAAGCACAGAAGACAGACTTAAAGGGGTATTACTATCTTATAGATTGAGTGCATATCACTTTATGCTCGGTGAAGGTCCAATCTCTGGAACCCCCATCAATCTTGAGAATGAAAGAGCCTCAGCACTTGGGTGTACTAGTGTCATAGAAGTAGGTGGAAGTATTAGTTCATATTTTAAAGGTTTCATGGTTTGTATGTAATCTGTAGCAGCATAACAGACAAAGAGTTACAAGGGTTGAGTGAGCTGCGGATTTCTTACCGGTGTTCAGGTAGCTCAGGGCCTTCGCTTTTATCTCCGGTGTAAGTTGATTTGTGTTGTTGAGATAATCCAATATATATATATTAGGAGTGAACAGGACCATGTTTTGCTCTCCACATCCAAACGGCAGCTGAAGGAGGTTCCCCAGATGTTGCATTGAATTTCCCATGATGTCCCCTAAAAAGTATCAGACATGTTTAGGCTCCGATGTGTATGTGACCATTGCCTAACCTCTTCTCTCATCGCACTATAATGATAAGAAGACTGTATGGAGACTTAAGGTAAGGCTGTAAGAGTAATTATTGGTTACGGCCATCAATATGTCATACTCTAACATCATGCACTCTGTTTATGATCTGTATGACCGGGGACGACCATGACACTTACCGATAACAGAGAAGTGAGCTCGAGCAGAACCTTCCACCACCGGTCCGGGGAGTTTCAGTGAAATGTGCTCAGAAATCTCAGGACCTGATAAAAGTTATGTCACTATTACTTTTTATATATCACTTTAAGTACAAAAACTGTGTCTGATGGTTAACCCATTATAATCACATACCCAATACGTAAAGGAAGGAGAAAAAGAAAGAGGCAGACCACAAGTGGAACTATGAGAGCGAGAGGAACAGAGGGAGATGTAGTAGTAGTTTAGTATATAGTAGCTGTGGGTCAATATATCAAATCAACATTAATTTTGTGGTACTTATCTAACAAGTTCGCGCTCACAAATAATTTACCTTTCCCGCAAATCATAGCGTTCTGCGTTACTTCTTTTTCTACACCCTCCGGCTAAAATTACAAAAAGACCGAAAAAGGTTTTAAAAAATGAATACATTGTTATAATCTATCTACTATAGAAAAGATGAAAATTAGGCATATTGATAAGTTCATTTTTTATGTTTGTGTCTATATGATCTTTCTGCTGTAATGTACTCACCTCAACTAGGATAGATTTAATAACTGTGTCCTTTCTGCCTTGTGCTGGATTCACAATCTCATTGCCACAAAGACCTGCTCCAGGTAGAGTCTGAGCACTTACTGTAAACTTCACTTCACCTGAAACAGACAACAAATGAGGCAAGCTGGATGTCTAGGGTGATCTGGCAACGTAATAGAATTCAATCTACTTGCTAAAGTTGAATACAATTAGCGGAAAGTTTTACTGTAATCCAATGAACCCATAATAAAGTTTTGGAATGCGAGCAAATGAGAGGAAATCTAAACAAATATGAGAACTTATCAGCTATATTCACGAGATCAGATAACCTAAACCTTTTCTTTACATATAATGATGGGCTCCATAGTTTACACTGTGACCTTGTAGCTCTGGGATCTAATATACAGCCCAGGCAAAACCAACATGGAGTTTTTATGTTCTCCCCAAGTTTGGGTGTTTGTTCTCTAGGTTTTCCAGTCCAGTTTTCTAGTTATTTGCACTCGATAAAATGGCTTTACATGTATAGGGGAAAGAAATTAGATTTTGAGACTTGCTATAAGCAAGAACTGATGAGTGGATGCATTCTTGGCATTACAGAATATGTTGGTGACATATAGATAAAAGAAAAAAACTGGCACCTAGAGACTTCAGTGTCACCTCCCAAGATACGGTCACTCTGCCATTCGCTTCTACGCAGTAATACTCATCATCGCTACTTAGTTTTTTAGCCGTGAACTCATCAGATTTCTCCAAATCAATGTTTATCTATGGAAGAAAGAGAAGAGTGAAGTGTTGGACCAGAGGACATTAGAGGGATTAGGACATGAGATTATAACCTGGATTGTCCACTTACCCTTATGGTTTGCTTCAGGTAATTGAAAACAGTGGCTTTCATAGTGAATGTCTCGCCCCGTATTGCAGAGTATGGTACAGTTGTCTCCAGGAAGAACGGCTGGAAAGTGATCAGTGAGATTGGCTCTGCAAGACCAAACCCATTTTCCTCGGATGTACAGAACATGCCAACTTTCCATGTGGTGATCGTGTCTGGTACTGTCAGCTTTAAAAGAGAATGTCCAATGGAGCTGCAGAGAGATGACATATTCAGTATGGCACCAAACATACATAAGGAATCCCCCCAACTGCTGCTTGATACCCTACTTTGCTGAAAAAGTACTAAAGATAATTATTCCTTAACCTTTTGCATCTTTTAGGACAAATTTTCCTTATAACTGGAACCCCAGCTGCATTGGGAAAATATATAGCTTGTGTCGGCGCTTTCCATAGCAGTGCTATGGAAAGCTTCAGAGGGCGTGATTCGCTGGCGGCTTACCACCAGCAAAATCACGCCCGTGGACAGGCACCCTTACTGCATCCATAGGAATTAAAAGGGTAAGTAGCAGGCAGGTGCAGCTAATCAAGTGCCCTAGGTTAATTGATCATCAGCGAGTGTGACGACCTCTATAAAAACAGATATTTTAGAGATTTGCCGATCTGGAGCACTCAGGAATGTATTAACACAGCACCAAGGAGGAAAGACATCAGCAATGATCTTAGAGACACAATTTGTTAGGTGTGTGCTTCTGGGACCTGTGGTTCTACAGGTTTCCATTAGCACAGTGAGGGTTAATTAAGCTGGCTGGGTGTCGAGTCCCTGCAGTCAGCCAATCCCCATGAGTCTGCTGCATATATATATATATATATATATATATATATATATATATATATATATATATATATAATTAGTCCTTCTGCAAGGGAAAGCTGATATCCCTTCACTCTACGCTTTGGTTTTCCTGCATGCCTGTGTATGTATTATGTGTGTAAACTGTCTTGTGCAGTGTCTGTACAGGTGGTCAGACATTAGGTGTGAATAGTCTTGTTCTGTATGTTTTGTCTTGCATGCTAGCCCTAGTGTGTTGATGTGTACTGTGTCCTGTCCTGCTTGATCGTTTGTCATTTCTGGGCTAGTTAGGCCCTTAGTTTCCAGTGCTCCCTTATTGGGGCTATCGCCCTGCTTGCAGGCAGGGTTCTGGTGGATGTTGTCTCATTAGAGTAGGGACCAGCAAGACAACCAGGAGCCTTAAAGTGGCTTGTGGTCTTAAGTGACTTGGCCAATCTGTGAACTAATACCTTGTAGTTTTATAGCAATTCAATCTGGTATGTGTGCAGGAAGGCAAGGTGAGTGTTTTGGTTGTTTGTCAGTGCTTATGTTATGTCTGTCTGTGAGTCCAGGTCCCAGTATGCAGTTCACTGTCCCTTTGGTGTTCCAGCCAGCACGTTTGAACGCGATACGACTCCTTTATCCACCCAGCAGCGAGGTACGCCCGGTGGACGTAACACAATTGTTGCTGTCCATTAATCTGAGAAGTGTTTTAAGGCCATTTTCAAGCAATTTGAAATCCATGATTCAACAGTGGGAATGATTATTCACAGGTGGAAAACATTCAAGATAGTCGACAATCTTCCCAGGAGAGAACGTCCTGGTTAATTCACCCCAAAGTGAACCAAATTGCAAAAAACCCAAGAGCTACATCTCAGACTCTAAAGGCCTCAGCAAGTTAAATGTTCAAGTTAATGGCAGTATAGTTAGAAACAGACTGAATGAGCATGGCTTGTTTGGCAGGGTTGCCAGGAGAAAGCCTCTACTTTCTTAAAAGAACATGACAGTGTAGTGGCCCAAAGTAGCTGTAGGTCTGTATTCTGTAAACTCTCTTGTCTGTACTTGTGTTCTTTGTAAGTGCCAACTAGCTGTGTTGTGGCAACTCTGTCTAACCTAACTTGTGTGTGGTTTCGTGGGAGTTTAGGTGTAGTTGGGGGGCGGAATCTATAGAGAGAGGAATGTCTAGAGATGTAGTCGGTGGAGGAGGACACGTCAGCAGGAGGCTGAAGCTCAGTTTTGCTTCTGCCTGCGCAGAGCCGTGGGCCTATCTTATTTGCTGTGTGATATCCCCCCTCCGAGGACTGAAGCTTAGAGTGATGGCTCCTGCTAGGCCCAAAATGAGAGGAGTAATTAGCCGACAAGGAAAAGTAAGAGTTGTGTGTTGACCCACCGTGTCAAGAGTGTACCCCCGAGGATCGTCTATCAGATAACTTGGCATGAGAACACCTAGAATCGGGAAGGAAAGTGCCTCCTAGAGAAAATGTGTGTGTGTAACAGAAGTGAAATGGAAGGAAGCCTGCCAGAAGTGTTGTGTCTGAAACTGTCCATTTGCTGTGTTCTTGGGAAAATCAAAGTCGGATTCCGTGAGTAAAGAAACCTGTGCATCTCCAGTTTTGAAAACTATCTTTGTCTGTGGATTTTTTTATTTAGCAACGAGTAACCATTTACTTGGAAAGAGGTACTGGTGTCACGTGACAGCATTGATTGGACTGTTCACTACTGTTTACATCTGCCTGTTCTTTTTTCACTGCGCGACCGAGCTGGGCCACGTTCTGCCATGATTGGGGAGAGATCACAGAGCCACCCATGAACACCACCTTGAGTATCCTGTGGTCTCACCCGCAATGGTTGGCCTCTGCTCGGGCACAACAACAGCATGGCTAAAGTAAACAAAGCATAAGACTTCTGGAACAATCTCCTTTGGACGGACCAGACCGAAGTGGAGATGTTTGCCCATAATGCCCAGTACCAACACCTCATACCAACTGTCAAGTACGGTGGTAGAGGGCAAATGTGCCGCTGACATATTCTAAGGCTCATAGTATTTCTATTTTTCTGCGGATGGAGCAGTAGTTTTTATTTGCACCATTTCAGGTACATATGGCTTTTTAATCAGCTTTCGTTAGCAGTGGAACCAAGATGCAGCATAGTGTAGAAAGAATTTCAATCACAGCTGTTGATCATACTGGTTTGCTCACGAAGGAACAATATGCAAGTACAATATTACCTTTTTGAGAGCTTAAACAGATGGGTATATGAGCTAATACACTCGACGCTAGCGTGGGGTTTGAATCGTCAAAAAAAACAAAAAGAATACCTCGGTTTATGCTTTAATGCGCGTAGTATTACAGCACGAGAATCCCGATAGTCAAAACGAAATAATTGAAATCGGTGGTTTCATTTCATCCCGTTTTCGAACATGATTTTTCTGCCATGATGCATGTTAAGAAAATTGTAGATCAATGTATCAGTTAATTATTCTATATTGCATTGTAGAGCATGATACTAGTATGAGTAAGGGGTTAAATGTAACCCTTCTTTAGGCCTCCATGTCTTCTCAGGAAAGATGAGAGTCTACTAGACCCCCCATGTATGCATATCTATAGACAGGAAACTATAGACTACAGGGGGTAGGCCTGTAAAGCATTACATGCATTCCTTTCTCCTGAATTCATAATGGTCTCATTGTATGTAATAGATACACCCTAGAAGGTGTAACTTATGTTAATCATTTTTATTTTAGCCTATCATATATTCTATCCATTTTGGAGCTATATAATTTTTGCTGTGATGTCATTTAGGGTATATATACTTTGTTCAACTCAGAATAAAGTAGAAATCACTTGATACCACATAAGCTGGTTTGATTTGAATTTCTCCTGGGCTCAGACTTCTGCACGGGATCTGGGATCGTCTTCTCTTTTATAAACACATAAATTCTCCTTACAATGCAGACGAAAAAAACGCAAATTTCTCGCACATGTGTTTTTCTGCCACGATGTGCCCATGTGAAAGAGGCCTCAGACGCGATGCAGCTAAATCTGCTGCTGCATATTTCAGCTTCTTAACCCGCAACGTATGCATGTAGATTTTGGTGCAGAACTTTCTGCGTCCTTAGGTGCGTCTTGCAAAAATATTCTACGTGTAAAACGTCCCTATGTGTCGGTGCGGTTTTTACCTTTATTAAACACTTACTCAATCTCAATCAAGTCCCACAGCCAGGTCTCAGGGAACAGCTGCCTCACGGTTTCAATCATTTCAGAAGCATGGAGAGCGTCTGATGAGTATCTTGAGAACCCTCTTGTAGGTGAATGTAAACGTGCTGAAAGGGTTTCCATTCGCCCTGGACACAAAATGATTGACTTTTAACCAAGGTCATTAACTTATGCTGATATCTGTGTAATTTTCTTACTATAGCTAAATATAAACTAAAATTATTTCCCAAGCGAAAACAGAAAACAAAATACAATGTACCCAAAAAAAACCTCAATAAGGGCTTTTACCCACCAGTGTTTTTTTAATGCTGCAATATCACTGTGTTTTTTTCAATGGGACTTTCTAATGTTAAAAGCGCATTGCACAAAAATCGCAAATTTGTGCTTTTGCGATTTTTGTGCGATGCGATTTTAACATTAGAAAGTCCTATTAAACAAACGCAGTGAATTCGCAGCGTTAAAAAAAACACAAGTGAATAAAAGCCCTAAGGGATTAGTCAGATGAGCAGAGATTGGTGCGATTTTCCGCGCAAAAAAAAAAATGCAACGCATGTGCGGGAAAAAATCTGCACCCACAAAAGATAGAACACATGGGTGGCAATGGACGTGGTTGTTGGGGGTGGCCTTGCAAAGGAGACCAAAGTGCTGATGTCGCCTAGGTCCAAATTGGTATAAGCAATCAACGAGCGCTCGGAGAAGTCACGCTGACCAGGCAGACAGAGTGTGATCAAAATGGCTTCTGGTTTATTGAAGCAAAAACATCAAATTAAATAGACCATAGACCACTGCCCAGGAAGGTAGTGCTTGTCTTGTGTTCAGCAAATAATTGCAAGGATACATTCCTTCTTAATGAGCTATTGTAGAGAGAAAAACTTGAAACAGAGCATCTTGTTACTTTACCACAAATGTCCTTGGTACACTAAGTCCGAGGAGAAGGATAGATAAGCAGACCTTGGATGTCTGAGACAAACTATTTCCTGACCACCTGGTTCCCGCTTTCACTATCTAAGGCATACATTTATTTTTCTTACTATTTATTCGTATTTTGATAGCCTAGCAACTAAATTAACCCTCTACATGGTCATGTGGATTTTTTCCCGTACATAGGCCTACTGCACACGGGCGGAAATTCCGTGGCAGGATTTCCTGCAGAATTTCCACTCGTGCCCGACTGCATAGGATTGCATTACAAAAACCAATGCTATGCAGACGGCCGCGATTTGTCCATGTGAAAAAACACGCGGAAAATAAACCGGGACATGTTCTATTTCTGTGCGGGTCTCACAGAGGCCCACACAGACACGTCACTCTTGGCGCTTCGGCTCCGCTCTGGGCATGCGCCGGCTGGGCGGAAGCCGGCACATCACAGAGCCGGAGCCGCGGGAGCAGGTGACAGCCGCAATGGTCCCTGCAGGGGCGCGGGTCAGGCCCCGCTGCGAGAATTCTCACAGGGGATCCTACCAGGCCGTCTGCAGGTAGCCATATTGCGGGTTTTTTTCCATGCAGAAAAACACGCAAATCTCCACTCGTCTGACTAAGCCCTTAGGCTAATTTCACATGGTCGATTCCGATATCGCCGCAAGAAAAATCAGTACTTTTTTCTGTGATTTTTGAGTGTCACGCTGCCAATTGCATTTTGTCTTTATTTTTTAGCGCAAAACTCAATAGGACTTTCTAATGTTAAAAATGCATCGCACAAAAATCGCAAGTTCCTGTTTTGTGATGCAATTAAAAAGGAGGCTCCGTAGGTAAACATGGGAGATAAAAAACACAAAACGCAGAAAGATAGGACACGCCGCGTCTTTTTTCTTGCAACATCGCATGAGTGAAAACGATGCAAATATGAACTATTGAAAACCATTGGTTTCATAATTCCGTGTTTCTACTCACTCTCTCATTGCACGAAAAAAGCACAATCTTATCACCCGTGTGAAAATCGTGCATTTTTTGAGAGTGAGTGAGAACACTGAATTATAAAACCCATGCTTTTCAATAGATTCATTCCCATTTGCGATGTTTTCACTCATGCGATGTTGTGTGAAAAAAAATCGCGGCATGTCCTATCTTTCTATGTTTTGTGTTTTTTATCTCCCATGTTTCCCTATGGAGCCTCCTTTTTATCGCATCACAAAGCACGAACTACGTTTTTAACATTAGAAAGTCCTATTGACTTCCAGTGCTAAAAAAAAAAAAAAAAATCGCAGGTGACAATGATGTTTTTGCGAGAGAAAGTAGCGCTGACGCTCAAAAATCATGGGAAAAAAGTTGTGATTTTTCAGAAATCGTCTTATGGTGATATCGTGATCGCCCGTGTGAAACTAGACTAAAGCGTCCATAAGACAAAAGCACCAGAGAAATCAAATGCGTTTTTTTTATATATATTTGGTTGATGCCTTTGGATGATGTTTTTTTTTACTGGCTTTTTTTATTGACGTGTTTTCTATGACGTTTTCTTTTTTTTACCCAAATTTGAAAAAATTCAAAAAAAGCCAATCCTAGAGCAAGTTGTCATCTGCAAAAATGCTAGGAACCCCAAAAATGGAGCTAAAGTGAGAAAAATGTCACTAAAAAATACTAAATATTGTTGGGCGTTTCTTTTTTTTCCATTGACCGACAAAAGTGGTGTTCTTGTAAAAAAGACTGTGTGAATCCAGCCAGTTTCAGACAAGCGTCTTGTAACACATTCATATTACAGACCTGACAGTACAACTGTATGGCGTAAGCTTGGTTTGGGTATTGTATCTATGCAGTAAACTCTGTTCGGTTTTCATATGTATTAAGCTTAATTCTGGTATCGCATCTTTATGTTAAGCTTCATTCTGGTATCGTATCTATATTTTACCTGCATTATGCTATCTAT
Organism: Eleutherodactylus coqui; assembly: GCF_035609145.1. Lineage (NCBI taxonomy): Eukaryota > Metazoa > Chordata > Amphibia > Anura > Eleutherodactylidae > Eleutherodactylus > Eleutherodactylus coqui. The sequence continues at coordinate 250,319,009 of NC_089840.1, forward strand.
GCAGTCAGCGTCGGATCATCATTAAGACTTTAGACTGGTGAGAGGCCAAAATCTTTATAGAACCCAGGGCCCATGGTCTGCCAAACAGATGATCTTCTTCCGCCATGTGACAGCATCTTGTGAAACTACATGAATCATCCTCCTCTTGGCTCCATCTTCTCCCTCTGATGTTCCGCGCCACTGCTGTCAGCCCATCAGCATTCCCGCAATGCTGTATTTATGTTATGAGCTTGGTTTCAGCATTGTATCTATGTACTGAGGTTATTTCTGGTGCTGTATTTATGTACTATGCTTAGTCCTATTGCTGTATTTATGTACTGAGCTTGGCCCTGGCGCTGTACTTATGTTATGAACTTGGATCTGGTAGAGTATTTATTCACTGAGCTATTTGCTGTTCTGGTGTGGGTATGCTACTATCTTGCTGCTTTATGCACAAACAGAATACAGGCAGCTTGCCTATCAGTGCAGTATATAGTTTTTTTCATGGTGGAGGCACAATCTAACCTAAGGCCAGTACTGCACTAGCATCTCTCACAATATAGGTGTCATTCAATCACTCTAATCCTCCACTTGCTATCTAATGAGATTACTCTACAGATAAACCTGCTGCATAGGGAAATGCAGCAGGTTGTAAACTGAGATCACGCTGTTCTCCCATTCAGGATGGTTTACCCCTCTGTAATTACTGCTAGAGAAGGATACTATTTAGCATTTTTACCAGTAGAGTATTGGTGAAGAAATAAATAAATAGACAACAGCCTAAAATTCTAAAATAAAATAGTTTTCCATAAATATTGAGTTAATAAAGAACATTTCTGATGGAAGTGTCCCTTTAACTAGCCCTAAGTGCTGTTAAGGTGCGTTTACAGAGGATGATTTGTCAAGGGCAAGATGCCCGGCAGGTCGTCCCAGAGATAATCGTTGCTGTGCTTTTAGAGAGACGGAGCGGGCCGGGGATGGTTTGACCCGCCCACCTCCATTCACAGAAAGCATCCATCGTTTATAAGTTTACGCGGGCCGATTCATCCTTCGTTTTTTTGCATGCAGAGTCGAACGAAGAATGAGAAGTAAAGAACTTCTTGTTCGTCCTTCAGTTGGTGCATGCATTCGCACTGATCGCGGGAATCCAAACGATTAATTATTGGCCTATGTAAAAGCACCTTAGTCTGTGAAAGCTACATTATATAGGAAGGTCCATACTACCAGGATTAAAGGGGTTGTCCCGCGCCGAAACGGGTTTTTTTTTTTCAACCCCCCCCCCCGTTCGGCGCGAGACAACCCTGATGCAGGGACCTAAAGAAAGCTTACCGGAGCGCTTACCTTAATCCCCGCGCTCCGGTGACTTCTATACTTACCGGTGAAGATGGCCGCCGGGATCCTCTTCCTCTGTGGACCGCAGCTCTTCTGTGCAGTCCATTGCCGATTCCAGCCTCCTGATTGGCTGGAATCGGCACGTGACGGGGCGGAGCTACACGGAGCCGGCATTCTGCACGAGCGGCTCCATTGAAGAGAGCAGAAGACCCGGACTGCGCAAGCGCGGCTAATTTGGCCATCGGAGGGCGAAAATTAGTCGGCTCCATGGGAACGAGGACGCCAGCAACGGAGCAGGTAAGTATAAAACTTTTTATAACTTCTGTATGGCTCATAATTAATGCACAATGTACATTACAAAGTGCATTAATATGGCCATACAGAAGTGTATAGACCCACTTGCTGCCGCGGGACAACCCCTTTAAGGTAAATGAAAAGTAAATACCATGTGAATAAGCAGTAGGCGGTTGGCAGATGACAGGGATTCTGATCATCGTATTTGTGGCAACTTTCAGACCCAAGTTCTAAGAAAAAAAACATATTAAGATTTGTGCAGAACAATTTGAAGCAAGACTGACACTGAGAACCTACAACAAATGAGAAATAATTGTTTAACCCCTTAAGGACCTCCCCCTTTTTTCATTTTAACTTTTTCCTGCGCACTTTCAAAAAAATCATAACTTTTATTTATCCATCGATGTAGCAGTCTGAAGGCTGTTTTTTTTGTGGGACAAGTTTTGTTTTTCAGTGGTACAATTTAATTTACCATATAATGTATTGAAAAACATTAAAACATTTCTAAGTGGAATGAAATGGAAAAAAACGCAATTACGCCATCTTTGGGTGTGTCTTGTTCTTACAGTGTACATACAGCGGCAAAAATAACATGGTAACTTTATTCTGCGGGTCAGTACACGCAACGTGCGACAAGCGGGTAGAGGCCTGCACTATCGAAGTGGTCTCTAAGAGGTTTGCTGAGGAACCATGTCACGGCGGTGATGAGTGCAGCACTCTCTATATAATCTTGCGCACAGATGAAGGTAAACAACAGGATATGGTTGACTAATGGAATTAACTGAACGTGACGCCAGTGCCTGTTTTAGAATAACTTGGTAGAGAAAGAAGACTAGCACATGTATTTGAGTAAACTGCAGGCACACCATTTATTGTGAACGTGGCAGTCTGCAGGAATATCACACAGTAGAACTTGCATTAACACAGTTGAACACTTGAAACATGGTTAAACAAGCCCTGGGGAGGCAACACCTGAGATACGGAAAGTTATAGAGAGAGAGACTGACCAAAACTGAAAACCCCCTATCAATCCCAACTAACAGTTATTTACCACCTGAAACACGAGCTAACATTCTCCGGTACTCACTCAGTGACTTTCTGGAAATTCTGTGATCTTTTCAGCTTGCGACACAGTGCCTGGTCAGGCTGTTTGGTGAAGCAGGAATGGAAGGCACAGCTTAGAAGAATTTCAGGTTTCAGGTCTAGTGAGTGATTGATAAGCTGCTCACAGGGTTTATTGCAGTTGTCATTAAGCATCTCTAGTTACAGATCAGGGGGGGAATGGGAGCAGGCATTCTCCCCCCACCTTCTGCCTCTCGCTCTCTTTCTACTAACTCCTGCACTCCACTGACTCAACACGTTTTTGTCAACACCTTTATAATTGTTTACTGTGACACAAGTCAGAAATACCGGAAACATTTTAGCCCCCCTCCTTCTCAGGGCACTCATGTCAGCTCTGCTGTGGTTAGCTCCGGCCCTTGACCAATCAGGGAGCTTCCTTCCTCTGCTGGGTCAGGTGATGTATGACATCATCCCAGTCCTTTTGCTGCATAAAGACATTTCTTCCAGATCCTTCAACAACTGCATTACAGTGAGATGCCTAAGTTAAATTAACTATTTAGTTCCCTATTCTGACTCCATCTTCTTATAAATGAAATCCAGCATCACTACCCTCTACTAATGTAGAGGGCTGTAGTTAGGACAGTTGCTCTTGACTTGCAGTTAAGTACTCTTATTCTGTAGTGCATAGATGAGCGAGTATACTCGCTAAAGGCAATTGCTCGAGCGAGCATTGCCTTTAGCGAGTATCTCCCCCGCTCAAGATGGAAGGTTCGGGGGCCGGCAGCGGGCACGGAGCTGCGGGGGAGAGCGGGGCGGAACGGAGGGGAGATCTCTCTCTCCCTCTCTCCCCCCCGCTCCCTCCTGCTGACAGCCGCTACTCACCGCTCTCCCGCGCCAACACCCGAACCTTCTGTCTCGAGCAAGGAGATACTCGCTAAAGGCAATGCTCGCTCGAGCAATTGCCTTTAGCGAGTATACTCGCTCATCTCTAGTCACTACATAAAATTACGGTGATACCAATTTTTTTTTTTTCTGCTGTACTACTTTTAAAAAACAAAATATCTTCAGAAAAAAATAAAATTATTTTGTGATGCCATTGTTAGTGAAATGAATATGACTCTGTGTTCTATCCTATGTGTAGCCATTGTCTGGTCAGATAGCCATCTAGTATGCCTCTCTTCTTTACATTCATTTGTTCTCTTTCTTGAGGTTATATAGATATTACATAGTTATTCAAAAAACCTTGAGGTAATAACCAAGGCCAGAGCTGCAGGAGGTAGCTATGTAGCATTTAGACTGGTCAAGATGACATGTTTCTTGCTGTTCACACATGTTCCACAACATTCTCTCTAAACAACTTATTGTTTAGAATTACTGTACTTTTTTGAAGTTAATTATGTACGCTTGCATGCATTTGCCTGGCATTTTAGATGTTAAAGGGGTTGTCCCGCGAAAGCAAGTGGGTCTATACACTTTTGTATGGCCATATTAATGCACTTTGTAATGTACATTGTGCATTAATTATGAGCCATACAGAAGTTATCAAAAGTTATTCACTTACCTGTTCCGTTGCTGGCGTCCTCGTCTCCATGGTGCCCGTCTAATTTTCAGCGTCTAATGGCCAAATTAGATGCGCTTGCGCAGTCCGGGTCTTCTCCTTTTCTCAATGGGGCTCCGTGTAGCTCCGTGTAGCTCCGCCCCGTCACGTGCCGATTCCAGCCAATCAGGAGGCTGGAATCGGCAATGGACCGCACAGAAGCCCTGCGGTCCACCGAGGGAGAAGATCCCGGCGGCCATCTTCAGCAGGTAAGTAAGAAGTCACCGGAGTGCGGGGATTCAGGTAAGCGCTGTGCGGTGTTCTTTTTTAACCCCTGCATCGGGGTTGCCTCGCGCCGAACGGGGGGGTTGAAAAAAAAAAAAACGTTTCGGCGCGGGACAACCCCTTTAAATTCCTTAACTTGCATATTCATATTGTGTTTATCTTTATCGACCAATGGTAATAAATGAATTCTAATAGATTTGAATTATTGTAATTGAAGCATTTGCCTCTATAAAAACTGCTGCCTGTCACTCAATAAATAGATAACTTTGATCACATCAAGTTGTCTGTAGCTTGACAAGTTATTTCCTGAGCTTGGCCTATCCTCGAACTAAAAATTTGGACCCCAGAAGCATGTATGAGAAATCACCATATGAAGCATGAACATGGTAGGTGGGTATATAACCTTATTGTATTTAATGTAAGCCATTTGTATGTCCCATCTCTGCACACAATATAGATATCTGGAGGCATTACTACAATTGTATTATTACTTTCTGGGCTCCTATTCTTCTGGAATGATCTCTACTCTTATAAACCTATAAAATGAATTTTATATGTCATTCCAGGCCTGTCTGATAATCCAGAATTTAGAGGCCACACCCGCAGACCTCCCAATGGTCGCTGTAAGTGGATCACTACCTCCATAGGCACTGCAATGGCTTCCATTAAACTTGCCACATACTTGTGTTACCCCTGAGATCAAGACAACCTGGAAAATAAAAGAAAATATCTACAAAAGTATCAGCTGATACTCTATTCTATAATTTTAAATTTCCCTTGTCCCATCTGCCCGCACTATCATCCTATATGGGCCATACTCACTTCTAACAAACAAATTAACTGTTCACCCACCTTAGAATCAAGGTTATAATACCTTCAGGTGAGAAGTGGAAAATCTGTAGCACATCTGCAGTGCTGCTGACTAGGAACTGCATCAGAATCTTATGCATAAGGGAGACAATTGTGCAACCATATCTGATATCTGCCTTAGACATGAGAGTTTAAACAACATTTTTTTTTCAACAATCCCCTGCTTGTTTCACTGCCCCTCATTATAATTGCTTCTAAAATTTGTTGTGTGAACATTCTTTACTCTGCAAGTACGCTAAAATTAAAAATTATGATAGAACATTTGTTGCTTGGTATCAACAGATTATAGCTGGTTGCGGGGGCTCACAGCTATTGGACAACCCGTGGTCAGCTTACTGTCTGGGTGAGCTTTCTAATAAAAAAATTATTTTTTAAGTGAGCTATATTCCACACTGTAGAAAGAAGAATGCAGAAAATCAATTTTTGCCGCAATATGTATGGTGTTAAAATTAGACCACCCCAAAAATGGCAGAATTGCGGGGTTTTTTTTCCAATTCACTCCATTTAGAATTTTTTAAAATTTTCAGTATACATTAGAGACTGCCCCTGTGATGTCCCGTAAACTGGGTGGGACTGTAGCTGTAAACACAAACTTGGGCGGTGTACCGAGCACCGATGCTTGACACAGCAAGAGAGGTGAGAATATCAATATTTCTTATGGTAATGCATGGGAAAGGGGTCGAACCGAGATATTACAACTCGGACTACCTCTTTAAATCACACAAAGGTATACAATGTAAAAAGAGATTGTAGAAAAACATATTCAAAGAAAGACAGCTAATAGAAATCTAACTTTGTAGTATTGTACCAAAGGAGATACTGACCTTAAAGATGGTATAGGAGTCAGTGTCCCAGTTAGGGGTGGATGGTGAATAATATACTCCATTCTGAAAGATAGGCTCCACCTGTAAGCAGGGATCCTCCCGTTCCTCTTCTAAGTAATAGCCATTATGATTGTAGCCGGACAAATCAGTCACTGGCAGCAGATCATATACCTGAATCGGAAGACCAAAAATGCAAGACAGACCCAATTGGCAACTTATATCCAAGTATCTCAATCTATCTAAAATAGAAATTTCCGTACCGATTTCGCTGACAGTTCGGCCTCAGGTTTCAGCAGTGACACACTGACATCTACAGCCCGCAGCGCACAAAGAGAGTCTGGCAGAGCAAAGAGGGTGAGATCGACTTGTGATCCTGGAAGAGCTTCATTGGCAGAAAAAGCGAGCTTTACCTGGATCAACATAACAAAAAGTTAAAGAGACAAATCACGACACAAGCCCAGCACACGGTTTGCATTTTCATGTGGTTTTTGCGTACTTTTGTTTTCTTCTCATTCTGGGAACAGATCCAAAAAATAACTGGCTTTTAGGCTCCATCCCAGCTTTTAACTTAAGACACATTCATATCTTGAGATCATGTCACCATTTTTGCTGCAGTTTTCAAAAAATCATGACAAAAAAATGTAGCATGACTGCAAACCGTGTTGTCTGGTTCTGAACTCCGATAAGTAAAATATTAAAGTTCCGATGCTAGAACAATTACAACTACAAAACCAAATAAATAGTCAGCATGGTCATCATCAGTGCTCGTCTGTGGATTTTACTTTTGTCGGGGATTAAATATAAGTTTTCAAACGGTTATGATGGCTATTTACGAGAAATGTCTTGTGTATTGAAAGAAGAACAGTCATCCTCTCGTGTCAGAGGAGCCAGAGCCCTGTTGACTCCATTGATGTCTTACTTTTGTTAATACTCCCCCAGTTCCCCTGTATGGGCTCTTAAATTTAGCCTCCGGTGCTGTTAAAATGTCCCCACCGCTTACCATCAGTGGGTGATGTCAAATTTGATAGACAATGAGCAGAGATGACCGCCCACTTGACACATTCACAGCATCGGGAGCCAAACCTAAAAAGCCTTTATGGGAGTGAATATAAACAAAATAAATACATTGTTGGACTGCTGTAAAGCTATGCAGCTAGCCGTGAGGAGATGTGGGCGTAACAGGCCCACTTAAAATGCATAATCCCTTTAATTACACTCTAAATGGTCCCACATCTTACCTTGTTGTTAAAACACTTTTCTACTTTGAAGTTGACATTATCCGCAATAACTTCACCACTTCCCAGAACAAGGTACACCAGCACTTTAGCCAAGGGAGCAGTATTAACGTTTACAGGAAGAGTAAATGTAAACTGTCCAAGTGATTCTATGGGAAATAAAGATAAGATGTGATTAACATGCCCATTAACTTTAAGGTCCCGTTACACAGAACGACTGTCGGGCACATAAGCACCCGATAGTTGTCCCACAGACTGTCTTTAAAGTATTGCTCCTGTGTTTACACAGGGGCAATAGTTGTTCAAGGGAATAGAGGTGGGGTGGGCCGGGACCCTGTTTACATGGACCGACAGTCACTTGGTTTTTAGTTTTGCTAAAAATCAAGCAACTCCAACAAGTTAATGATCTCTCGCTTAGTGCCCTGTTGGCAGCCATGTGTACATGGGACAATTAACGCCCAAATTCGCTGTTTCTAATGAGAATTCTTGCAATAATTGCCCAGTGAAAGGACGCTTTACACAGTTGTTTGCTGAAGCCTTTCTCGGGTGACAGCTATTCCTCCCAAACTTCCCATACACATAGCTTGCATGTGTTCTCAATAGAGAAAGTGGAATAAGGGGAATAAGCCATTGCCAGTAGCTAAAATCCAAGATTCCCAATCCTTTTTGCCACAACACCTGCATTTGAGGAAGAGTTAGGACACACCCATGCACATAAGATAGTCAACAGTCCCCGGTGAAATCAGTGGGTCCAGCTGATTTACATCATATTAGAGGAAAGTTGACAGAACCTGATGATTTCAGCGGACTATCCAATGTGCATAGGGGCCTCCCGACTCTTTCCCGATGGCAGAGAAAAAAAGATTCCAACACCGCCGATAGTTTGTTTCTGTGGGAATTAAGCTGTTACCACAGCAGTCTGACACCAACTTATTCCTCTTTTCTTACTAAAAAACACATGTATATGGGGCCAAGCATACATGAGTATAGGGTATTTGGGAGCAATAGCTGCTATTCATTTGTCTGTCAGCTACATGAGGTGTATGGACATCTCAGAGGGGCTATACAGGGAAGAAAATATTTTTCAAAGTAGCTCAAAGTGGTGGCAAAATATATAAAAAAAGACATACTCAACTGATATGATTCCCTACCTATCCCCTTTCACTAGTACCTAGTCCCTTGCTGGTCTTCACTTCCCACTACAGCCATGACAATGTCTCAACAACAGGACAGTGAATGGATGCTGTGGTCAATTGTCCATGGTGCTAGTAATGCCATCACTGGATCGCTGCAGTAGGAAATGAAGACTAGCAGGAGACTAGGCATCAGCAGAATAGGGGCCCGAGAGATCGGGTTAGGTGTGTATGCCCTGAGGAATTTTGGAATGACTTTTTAACTAGGATGGCCATGTGACACAGTCAAAGCAGAACATTAGGTCATGATGGATTATTGGACTGTACCTTGATTTGAAGTTAATTTCACCTCATACTTTCCAAAGTCGACTATTCCTCCTTTAACCATCACCTGTGCATAGCAAAGATGACAAATATAAGATACAAGAAATCTAAATATATAGAACGAATGTGTCTGGTTAGAGGAAACCGTTGGAAATGTGATCCAATCTACAGACACCATGTTTTAGTGCAAACGAAGCTCATACATATTATTGTATGAATGGAGTCGTTATAGCTATGAATTTATTCATTGAAACCCCTTAGGAGTCCAGTGGGCGGTCCCTAACACAGATTGAGAACTATCTCTGTATGCATTCTGTTATAGGTGAGGCTGTCAATAACTGAATAGGACAACCCATTGGACCCCTAAGCATAGAATGAGCAGAGACATCATGCAAAACTATATACTGATGTAGCAAACATTAAATTGATATTTAATGCATTATGAAAACTACAATGTACTACAAAGCTGTAAATATAGTTATAATGATGTGACAGTCGTGTTAATGATTGCTATATCTGTATTAATTGCTCAGCTCCTCCTGCTCTATAACAAGCTTCTTGAAGATTGAACTGTATTTTCAGCATGGGTGCCCTATAATGTGACCCTGTGGTCCTGGACAAACAAAGATGACCACACCAATTCTCTTACTACCTAATGTACACTGCACATTAGTATGTGGTGGTAGTCTAAGACACTACATGCTGCTCTGACTGGCCAGTGCTGTTCCCCTACTTAGCACTGGCCTATCAAAGCAGAGTGTAGTGTAGTCATACATAGTGTAAAACAGGTAGTCAAAGAAGGGTTTGGCCATCTTTGTTTGAGGACCGGAGGGTCACTTGAAAAGCAGGTCATAGCACTTATGTTAGTAAATTGCTACACCCTCTTGAAAACCTGTTATAAACACAAGTAAGCCATATATCATGGAATATAATGCATGAGTACAGCCTGCCCATGAATGTATGGTTGTAAATACAGAACAGTCCTACATGTGCAGTTCCCAAGATCACATATAGAAGATCAGTATAAGATTATAAGCTAGCTCTTCCATATTTACTGACAATGAAAACCAACATTAAACAGGTTGCCAACTTTGGACAGTCCCTTTGTCAAAAGAGTCTCTAGAGCAAAAGATGAGGGGATTCCCTTATTAACTCATAACATAAACAATTAAAAAATATAGCTAAAGACAAGACCACATGCATAATACGTAATATGTCCCGCTCCCCTAAGTAGACCCTCATGAGAGGCACAAAATGTGTTGGAACATCTGGGACATTTTTTAGGGATATATTAGAGCATTTATTAGGGATATGTTAGGGCATTTGAATATAGAGGCAGGATCGCTCTTATTAGGGCGGTCGGTAGTTCTGTGTTATGCTTGATAGGATCACCTGATAGGGTTATCAGGGTAACCCAGTTGTCATATTGCTTATATTACTGATTTATTTACCTTTACATATTATGCATGGGGTCTTGGCTTTAGCCATATTTTTAAATTAATTATATTAAATGTTAAGTTTTAATTGATACACCCATACAAATATAAAGTTCTTATCTTAAACAGCTTAGAAAAAAACAGATGTCTCCAAAAAGGGAATGAGGAGAAATACCTTAAAGTGTGGATTAAATGGATTTCTTACAATATACCCCTTCAATGTATTACATCTATCGCATAAATCTCAATTTGGATCATAAAGCAAAGCTACCCGAATCCCCCTTTTGTTCATTTTTCTTCTACCACTTCCACTTTTCTCACTTTTCTTTCTTGATTACTTGTATTTCAAGTGTAATTACAACATTAACGATGAGAAATTTTGACTCCTGTAACCACCATATTCCCCCCTCACCTATTCTTTTCTGCACCCAACCGAAATTTCATAAATAAAAAATTTATATAAAGTTCTCATTTTTGGCTCTGATTGTGTTTTTGACTCAGTGGATGAGAAATTTGTAAATCTCTATATCTGTGCTTGGTTTATCAAAAATACTATTTCTAAAGCAGACACTCCATGTAACAACCACGGATAGATCAACACCTACCAAGTGGTGAAATACAACGCTGGGTACATTTCCAACCCCTTCAGGAGTCAGAGCATAGAATACTGTAACTGTCTCATCCTTGTCACAGGTTAGAGTCCTGTAAATGGGTTGGATCTTTATATAGCTCTTAGTCCGGGAGTAGAAGTGTTGAACGCTGCGTGAAGCCTCCTCATAAACTGGAAATAATGTGGAATGACTGTAGCAGTATTCAGATTTCTTGTAAATGGCCTATGTGAATACAATATTAAAACTTTAGATTATTTGTCTTGAAATCTGATATACTCTATATGATTCTGAGAATGAGTTTGACTGCTATTTCTTACCCTGAGACTGATACTTGATGGAGCAAAAGACTTGGTGTCAATAGAAAAATCTGCGGTTCCATCAGATCCGGTAGTGTAGGTGAAGTTTTGACCTTGATCATTTACAAAGATTGTCACATTCTTATTTGGGATTGGCTTCCCAGAGGCGTCTTCTAGGAAAATCTGCACAAATACATGAAAAATATAAATATATGAGAACACCAAGGAATAACTCTGGTTTTGGTGAGTATTCATGCTCCTCCTTTCTTAGCCAATGCCTAAAGTGCCAACGTGCCATTGCTCTGGAAAACAAAATGTCACAAAATGCTGTAGACATCATCTCACCTGTCCGTAGAAGGGAATACCCTTCCTAAAGTGGGAATCCAGCTGTCGGAATGATACTTTAGCAATGGTGTTCTTGATCTCGGATTCTCCCTCTCCTGTCAACACAACTCCTGTTGGAGAGATCATGGTTTAAATCCATATAAAGTGTCCACCATTCATTATTTCATATTTGTCCTCTTGTTTTCTCTCACCTGTCCCCTCCTCTGTTATTTTTGCACTTGCAATAAGTTTCATCTCATACCCAAAACGTTTCATCTGGAAGAGTTTGGTCTTTACCACTTGTGAGAAGCAGCCATTTTTATCAGCCTGCAAAAGGAGTAATTTCTTGATAATTGGTAAGGCAATAATTTCACTATAGTGGGGCATATTGGGCTTCAGGTATTTTTGACAGCAAGAATAATAGTGTAGAATATGTTACTCTTGCAGCCACAAATGGGGATATTTTCCCCCCAAAAAATGTACAAAAAAATCCTGTAAATGTTATAAAGTATAAAAATAAGGATCACCTCTTTTTGCTCAGTGATCCTTGCAGTCCTCTGCCAGTAACATTTTGTACTGCTTAGGCTGATTAGCTGTTTTAGCAGTCACATACTATACTCTTGGCAGTAATGCCAATACCGGTAGTATACATGTGACTGTGACGCCATTAATTGATTGCAGTGGTCCATGCTGCCAACTTGTTATTACTTATTATTTGTATAGCGCCAACTTATTCCACAGCGCTTTCAGGTAATTTTGTTTATTTATTACCTCCCAGCAAGCTGGGTATTCATTTTACCGACCTCGGAAAGATGGAAGGTTGAGTCAACCTTGAGCCGGCTACGGGAACCATGCGGGGATTGAACTCGCAACCTTCAGCTTTGGACTGCCTTAACACTCTGCGCCACACAAAGTGCTTGTAAACAGGCCACGAGGACCGCTGATGCAACATCACTGGATTGCAAGGAGAAGGAGCTAAATTCTGGTTCTTTTTAAGTTTTATAATATTTGCTGATGTTTTTACAGTTATTTTCACTTCATGGAATGTCACTAGAGATGAGCGAGCGTACTCGGCCACGCCCCTTTTTCGCCCGAATACCGTGATTTTCGAGTACTTCTGTACTCGGGCGAAAGAATTCGGGGGGGCGCCGTGGGTGAGTGGGGGGTTGCAGCGGGGAGTGGGGGGGAGAGGGAGAGAGAGAGGGCTCCCCCCCTGTTCTCCGCTGCTTCCCCTCCGTGCCGCCACGCCCCCCCCGCCCCCCGACGCGCCCCGAATCTTTTCACTCGAGTACTGAAGTACTCGAAAATAGCGGTGCTCGATCGAGTAATTACTCGAAACGAGTAGGTTCGCTCATCTCTAAATGTCACCTTTAAAAACGAACAGGTGAAATGTGGGAACTTTGATGTTCAGAGTCCTGGAAGTCCTTTATGCTGCATCTTTGCCCTATATTCTGCTGCACTCACCTCATGTGATAAGTCTTCGCATACGCTCCTTTCTGCCTGAGCACAGGAAGAATAACTATCTGAGAACTTTCTGCAAACTTGTACATCAATTCTTCCAGTAACTGGTTTTCCATAGGTGTACCTGATGAAATGAACATATCAGAAATGTAACTTTCAGTGATAAATGGTTTTCACATTAAACATCTGAGAGATATCGAAGGATGAGAAGTGATTAACTGGTGCCAATCTACCTTCACCCCTCCTCTGCTACGAGTTTACTATCAATCCAATTCCGAGCTGAACAGCATTCAAGGAAGACAGATTGGCTACCATGGGATGAAGGGAAGAAGGAGTCAGTGAGCGGCTAGGGTGTCACTTTGAGAAGAGAAATGGACAGCGCCTCAGATTTATAACGAAGAAGTTCCTAAAGGGAATCTCCTCGATGGGTTCTTCTTAACCTCTCATAAAATCCACAATGGTGGAGAGCAGCACATGCATAACAAAAAGAACAACAAGTGGGGGCTACAAAAGCAATTAGAACAAAGCGTCTGAGGTCAAGACCAGAAATGTATTGAAACTTACTTGGGAAGGTGAAGATCCCCCTTCATTAGCATAGGGTATATCTCCCCCCTGGAGTTCCAAAGTGACTGCTAAGGAAGAAATTCACGTTCTCCCGAGATGGATGGTTTTCTCAGAAACTTTATTCCATACACAATGGTGAGAAGATACAGCATACAAACAATAGAGGAACGGGCAACGCGTTTCGGAGCAGAAACAGGCTCCTTTCTCAAGCACGAATCTGTGAGTAGTTATTACCAATTAGTAGTTGTTAGCAATTAGAACAAAGCGTACAACTACTCACAGATTTGTGCTTGAGAAAGGAGCCTGTTTGTGCTCCGAAACGCATTGTACGATCCCCTATTGTTTGTATGCTGTGACTTCTTACCATTGTGTATGGAATAAAGTTTCTGAGAAAACCATTCATTTCGGGAGAACGTGAATTTCTTCCTTAGCGGTCACTTTGGGACCCCAGGGAGGAGATTTACCCTAGTCTAATGAAGAGGGATCTCTTCCTTCCCAAGTAAGTTCCAATACATTTCTGGTCTTGACCCCATTGGAGCGCACACGCTTTATTCTAATAGGGTGTCACTTTATGATTTAAAAAAATGTGCAAAGAACTGCATATAATGTGGAACTGTCAGCTGAATATGCAGTCCTGCGTGAGGGTAGCATATCTGAGCGACAGATCCATACTGCTAGCCAAAATGGCGCAAAAATGTTCTGCCATTTGGCTCATAGGAAAGTTCGAAGTACATAGTGGACTCATTTCCTGTATTCATGAGAATTTCGCTCCCCCCACACCTTTCCCTGCCTTCCCTTGCCCCTTAGGGGAGCGCTCCCCGCATGAATAACACATACTCATAGCTGTGCATCTGCTGTATTTTTCATTGCTCTTTAATTACGAAAACTTACTTTCCACATACTGTCACATCTACTTCTTCATCCAGAATGGTAATAACTGCAGGGACTGTTATCTTCACCGCAAATTTGGGTAACACTACAAAAACGTACACCAATGATTAGCTCCAACAATAAAATCAATGAACTCACTGGCTACAGAGCTGTAGGTTGGCCATAACAAGTACGTTTTAAGGGGGAATTTCCATTTCGATCCATTATGACTAATATGAGAAAACCATTCTATACTCAGCCAGGATGTCAAGGAGTTGTGGAAGCAGCATAGCTCACTGTGCTGTGCTACTTTTGTAACTCCCATTCACAGTTATAGAAAAGGCATTTAGCAGCCCGCTTGGCTGTTTCTGTAACTCCTGACCACCCCTACCCACCATATACAGCCGGTCTAGGGTTGGTTGGGCCCAATTCTGAAAATAAGTGCATGCCCTAGAGGTTGATCCCGAATATATCCGATTTCTATGACATATCCCGTGGATATCTAAGAAAAGCCCAAGATTGGAATTCCTTATAAAGGCTGGAGATACATGACAATTTTGACTTGCAAGCTATGGCCCTCAAGCTTCATGAAATTATACACTGGTGCTGTGGTGCTACCAAAGATGGTGCATGTAGCTATTATACTATTCTGCCAAAAGTATTTGGAAACCCCTCCCAGTACAATAGATTGTGTCTTATTAGCATGTCACATGCCCTAAATCATGCTACATAAGATGCAGACCCTTGGAGGTGTCAGCTATGGTTTGTGATGGAAACAGCATGCCATTGGATATATGGGTTATGCCGCTGCACACAAGCCGTCCATCTACAGTGCAAGGAAGGTCGTTTGGTATAGCAACCATAATATGGAGACTACTAAGCAAACTGAATCCATAACCCCCACCCCAATGGCTGTGATTGGTTCTTCCACCGCTGCTCAGCCAATCAACAGCCATTGTGTTGTAGAGGCAGGATTTATGAATTGGCTAAGCCACGGCCAGTCACAGCCCATTCATTGGTTGATCCAGCACTGCATTGATTGGCTGAGCAGCGGTCGAAGAACCAATCACAGCCATCATTTCCTGGAGGTGGGATTTATGAATCCCATAACCAGAAATGATGTTATACGAGCGGCTGAGGACTGCGGGAACTGCGCTGAACCTCTAGAGAGCAGCAGGAGGGACCTGGACTGAGCCTGCTAGGTAATGTATTATTTTCTTTTCAATGTATTGTAACTGGGGCTTATTTTCATGGTAGGGCTTACAATTCAAGCCTCGCTGAAAATTAGCCCAGGGCTTATTTTAGGGGTAGGTCTTATTTTCAGGGAAGCAGAGTATATGTTAACTAAAGCTGCCACAAATCACAGCAGTTGTCCGAGCAATCCGAGCTCAGCATTTATAATGAGCTCTGGATATTCTGGTTTCTCCATTTTTCACTAGCATCAGTTGTTATGCAGTGCATTATAGTGTGAATGTTGTTATCTATTTGTGTCCCTTCTATGAATTAATAGACAATGAATATTTAACCCTATAAATACCATATGCCTCCACAGTAAACTGCTGTTCGATCTGTGAGCCCCTTTGCCTCTGAGCAACCAGTTTATATGTTCCCAGTCGAGGCTCGGAGGTCAGAAGGAAGGACTCCTGTGCAATTCCTTTCTTTGTCTCCACATCAAGCCATTGCACAATACGATTTCTCTGAGGATCCTGAAAAAAGAAATCTTGTTTCAAACATCTTTTCATGTGTGTTTCTTGTAATGAATCCCTGCAATAAATGTGGTGCAAATCTAGAAATTGTGATTTTCTAATCCCCAAGAATTTGGTTGCCTCCAGATGTGTACTGTTATATAGCCAGATGTTTCAATGGACCAAACTAGTGTCAAAAGAGGGTTTGTTTGATTGATTTGGTTAACTGGATGCTTAGTATGTTGAGCAGAATAACAGAAGCTGCTATGCTCTTTAATAATCCCCCAAACCATGCTGAAATATTATTTTCCTGCAAGAAAAGTCAACGGCACATAGCAAATGCGTACCACATATTTGAGCTAACATTTATCTCTCTATACATCTATCTATCTCATATATATCTAACTCATATCTATCTATCTAATATCTATCTAGGTCATATCTCTCATATCTATCTATCTAATATCTATAGTATCTATCTATTTATCTCATATCTATCTATCTATCTATCTATCTATCTCACATCTGTCTCATATCTATCTATCTAGCTCATATCTCTCATACCTATCTCATATCTATCTATCTATCTCATATCTATCTATCTCATATATATCTGTCTAGCTCATAACTCTCATATCTATCTATCTATCTCATATCTATCTATCTATCTATCTATCTATCTATCTATCTATCTATCTATCTATCTATCTATCTATCTATCTATCTATCTATCTCATACCTATCTATCTATCTCTCTATCCACCTCTCTATCTATCTATCTATCTCTCTATCTACATCTCTATCTATATATCTATCTATCTATCTATCTATCTCATACCTATCAATCTATCTATCTATCTATCTCATATTTATCTATCTATTTCATGTCTATCTATCTCATATCTATCTGTCTAGCTCATATCTCTCATATCTATCTCATCTCATATCTATCTATCTATCTATCTATCTATCTATCTATCTCATACCTATCTAGCTAGCTCATATCTATCTATCTATCTATCTATCTATCTATCTATCTATCCCATATCTATCTATCTCATATCTCTCATATCTATCTCATAGTTATCTATCTATCTATTTCATATCTATCTATCTAGCTCATATCTCTCATATCTATCTATTTCATACATATCTACCTCCTATCTATTTATCTATCTCATATCTATCTGTCTATCTATCTCATATCTATCTGTCTATCTATCTCATATCTATCTGTCTATCTATCTCATATCTATCTATCTATCTATCTATCTCATATCTATCTGTCTATCTATCTCATATCTATCTATCTATCTATCTCATATCTATCTGTCTATCTATCTCATATCTATCTATCTATCTATCTATCTATCTATCTCATATCTATCTATCTATCTCATATTTATCTATCTATCTATCTCATATCTATCTGTCTATCTATCTCATATCGATCTGTCTATCTATCTCATATCTATCTATCTCATATCTATCTATCTCATATCTATCTATCTATCTATCTCATATCTATCTGTCTATCTATCTATCTCATATCTGTCTATCTATCTATCTATCTATCTCATATCTATCTATCTATCTATCTATCTATCTATCTATCTATCTATCTCATATCTATCTCATATCTATCTATCTCATATCTATCTATCTATCTCATATCTATCTATCTCATATCTATCTATTTCATATCTATCTGTCTATCTATCTATCTATCTCATATCTATCTATCTCATATCTATCTGTCTATCTATCTATCTCATATCTATCTATCTATCTATCTCATATCTATCTATCTATCTATCTATCTCATATCTATCTATCTTATATCTATCTATCTGTCTATCTAATATCTATCTGTCTATCTATCTATCTCATATCTATCTATCTATCTCATATCTATCTATCAATCTATCATTCTCAGTAATAACTGTGAAAATAATTAAAACTTCATACCTCAACATAAACCACAGGGAACTGCAAGAAAAAGCAAGAAGTTTATTAAAATATATAAATAAAATATCTTATTTCATGTTACTAGTAAGCTCAAACATGGGATGATACTATTTATTTGAATACATAGACCATTACAATGAGATGATTTCTAAATTACTTGTATAGTTTCAGTTGTCTTTCGAAAAAATATGAATTCACGTTTTTTTTCACCCACTTTGATGAATGATCAGGTATGTATTCAATGTCTGATCAATTATCTGATACTGACTTACATGTAAAGATATTATATGCTGCTTTAATTGAGCAATTTTTAATTGATGATAGCAGACATTACTTATTTATAATCAATAAATTAACTTTCCTTAATCTGAAGGTATCTGTTCATCTCTATCATTTTGCCCTAACTGCTAAATTGCGGTCAGATTGGCACAAAATTAAAAAATAATTTTTAAAACTGATCTGTCAGGCCTCTTATCTGAGGGCAGCATAAGGTAGAGAGAGATATGCTGAGCTTCGGAATATATACTTTTCTATGGTTTCATTTAGTATTATGTAAAAAGTTGCAATGCTGCCAGAAATCATTGAGAAGGCCTCTAAGTCCTGCTTTCTCTGCCCACACACAGTGATTGGGGCGGGGGGCAAGCAGGATTCCGGGGCCTCTCTCTATTAGTCAAGGCAACATTTAAGAGGAACGTACTATCACGGATACATAAGGACCGAGGACACATGACATGGGGCAGACCACAGGGTTGACTTATTCTCGGCTCCCCGGATCCTGCAGTAGTACAAGATGTTTCCTAAGGCCTTAGTCACACGGGCGTTTTTTCACGCGATTTGCGCATCGCATGACGGATGCGCATGCGCAAATCGCGTGACCGGCGCCGAAAAATCGGCCCAAAAATCGCCCGAAAATCTGCTCCTAGCCGCGTTTCATTAGAAACGGGCCGGAGCTGTCCAGCGCATTGCATTCAATGGAGACGGCAATACAGCGGCTCCATTGAATGCAAGCGCTGCGGGCGAGTGTGGGATGAATTGTCGGGAAGGGGTTAAATATATAACCCCTTTCCTGCAATGCATCCTGAAAAGTGAAAAAATAAAAAAAATGTATGTACTTACCTGCTCCCGGCAGCTGGAGATCCCGGCAGCCGACCTGCAGTGGGTGTGAAGGGGGTGTGACTCAGGCTTGCCCCTGATTGGCTTAGCGCTGAGCCAATCAGAAGCAAGTCTCAGTCATACCCATTCATGAATTCATGAATGGGTGTGACTGAGATCAGCCTCTGATTGGCTCAGGCTGAGCCAATCAGGGGCAAGCCTGAGTCACACCCCCTTCACACCCACTGCAGGACCGCCGCGGGGATCTCAGGCTTCCGGGAGCAGGTGAGTACATCCTTTTTTTTTATTTTTTCACTTTTCAGGATGCATTGCAGAAAAGGGGTTATATATTTAACCCCTTCCCGACAATTAACCCCGCGCACGCCGGCAGCCCATTGCTTTCAATGGAGCGGCTGTATTGCCGCTCCATTGAATTCAATGGGCAAACATCGTTCTTCTCTGCCACAGCTGTTCCAGCTGTGGCAGAGAAGAATGATTTATCTTCTATATGTTCTCATTGGGGTCGGCGCTGCTGCCGCCGGCCCCATTGAGCGCATATAGAGAAGAGAACAGGAATCGCAGATCGCAGATAGGTGCGATCTGCGATTTCTGTTCTCTAATTTATCGGACGAGCGCAAAAAAAGAGCTCATGTGTCCGATACCATTGCAAAGCAATGGTTTTAAAAAATCGCCGGACGCATGCGCATGCGCAAATCGCGGCAATAAACGCCCGTGTGACTGAGCCCTAAATCCCACCTCCACACAATCTTGCACTTTGCTGCCTCCAATAACCATTTTACTGTCCGGTAGGTCAGCCACCACTGATTGGATACAGACTCTTCCAGCTCTCCAGCAGCCAAAATGATAGACTTATCACGGTCTGTGGATTGTTTTTAGAGCCACAAGGACTGACGAATGAAGGTTTAAAACAGTAGCAGTGCAAAAATATACCAAAAATGGTAATATGCAAAGGATAAAGAACATACAATATATACACAAGACAGTTATTGAAAATTAGAGGGATGAAGGTAAAAAATACTAGTCCTTATAAAGTTGGCTTGATCGTCCTGGTTGCAAGCAGCATGTGGAGATATATGAAGAGTCCTGAATAGCAGATACATCCCCTTGAAGTCTGACCCTTCGGGTGGGTTAACCCACAGTCTTTAGGATCTGCAAGCTGTTTATTTGACCTCTCCAGTGATGTCAGGGAGAGGACGGCTAAGTGTAAGCACAAACTCCAAGATTAAATAAAATAAATCTTGATATTTACACAGCGCTTTCAGGTAATTTATTTATTACCCCACCACCAGCAAGCTGGGTATTGATTTTTACCAACCTAGGAAGGATGGAAGGCTGAGTCAACCTTGAGTCGGCTACCTGAACCAGGCGGGGATTGAACTCACAACCTAACCTATCATTAATTTATCTATGAATAGAGATCAAACATCATACATGGAAAATTATTAGTTGAGCCGGTATGCAATTCCACATGTTAGTGCAATCACATAACAATGGGAGTGAATGTGTTGGGTTCAGTGTAGACACTTGATTTTGATTAGTTTTGGGCTGCATGCATAATAACACCCAGCATGGCAGCATTCATGTGTTTTACGTCTGCTTTTCCCTTTTTAGGAAAATGGCTGATATCATGGAGTAATAGATGATGCACCAACATGGGTGAATCTCCGGATATCATACTTCATAACACATACCATTTCAAATAATAGAAAATAATATATCCCCCAAGCTCAGCTTGTTACGGTCGCTAGCTGACCTGATGGTTCTTAATACCTCCTCCTCCTGTCAGTTCCGGCAAGCATCATTTTCTGTGTGGCGTGTATTGCACCATCCTCCTGGCTGTCAGTGGTACCCAAAGGGTGCACACACTGTGTCTTAAAGGGCCAGTCTGCACACCGAACTTTCCCATCCCCAGCCAATCCGGACAATTACCTGACTATTTAAGACCCCCTTGAGGCTGTCTGAGCAATAGGTTCCATTTGTTTCTGCTAATTTGCTGTTGTATGGTGATTGATTCTTGCTTTGACCAGTGCCTGATTTACCCAGTTTTCCCGTCTACTTCTGTCCTGACCTTAGCTTGTACTTTGATCATAATGTATCTGATTTCTACCTGCTACGATTATCTCAGTGTTACATAAGAACTTGGCCTGCCTTGACCCTCTCCCTGTCTCACATTATGCAAGAACTCTGCTTGTCCTGAACTCAGCCCAAATATCAAGTACATCTTTATCAGTGCCTCCGGTACCATACTATGGTGCTTCTGATCTGTCAATGTCAGCTGCCACTGAACTAAGACTACGCTCGGGGTAACAGCCTGGGGGGCCCTGCAGCTATGACCAGATCCCAACTGGAGGGGTTAAAGGATAAAAACTAGGGGACCCTTAGGTGATACCCTCAGGAGTAGACAAAAGTCAAATTGGTCAGTAGCACAATGGGTGCAGCTTGACACAGCAACTCCCCCTCTAGCATATTCTGCCCTCAGATAAGAGGTCTAACAGATGCGCTTTAAATATTAAACATGGAAATCGTCAACTTACCTTCTCAGATACTGAATGAAATGTTTCATCCAAGGCGGCAATACGGTACTGAACTACAAAAAATAAGATGTATAGGTACACAGTCATTAACATGCAGCAGATGGAAACTAGCCTGACATTACACACAAGGAACAGTGCCAGGATTACAAAATAATATGAAAAAAGAGAATTTAAAATAACCTTTTTATGTAAATGTAGGAATCATCAATACTAGCAACAACCACTTAAACAAGCCATAGATGTAAAGAAAGCAAAAACTTTGAAGGAACTCTAGAGGCAACACCGATTTGCTATCTTATTACTTTATTATGCCTAGCGGTACATGACATCGGTGGTCAAAGAACAAGAGAGAACCTTGTCCTTCACCACCTTCTTAGGAACTATAGAAGTCATAAGGCTGAGTTCATGTATGCATGAGATGCTCCGTCAGAAGCCTAGATTGCAGGTTCAGGCATATTTGGTCAAAAAGTATAGCACTGCGTGCAGCATTATGGTTTCCAGCCAAATGATGGACACCATGACAGAATCAGCAAGTGTGGTGCCCCGCGGCGACCAAGACACAAGGCCCATGCTGAGGAGCTGGCGGGGGTAGAGGTGTCACGGTGGCTCTACCAGACTTCTCCCTGGAGGGACACACGGAACCTTGGCCAAGGCACCAAGTGGAGTGTTCTTTTAATTTAGTAACTTTTCCATATTTTTGGGGTAGGGGTTTAGAAATAATGAGGCTGCTGGAAATTAATAGGAAAAATGCCAAACTTTATACAAGAAATGTGATTATGGTTTTTAGAACTTCCGCCACAGCAGCCAGTTTAAATATGGTTTGTGCTGGTGTAGGTGTGACAAATGTATTAAGAGGCTCAAGTATCTGAGTCAGACTGAAATCTATGTCAGCTACAAGCTGTCATAGATTTTATCTATAATTGACGGCCGTGTCTGGTGTAAATACAGTAAATATGATGGGCCATGACCCCTGAGGCTAAGCCCTGCGCACTTTTCCCACTTGCTCCACCTAATTTTCTCACACTTTTTTTAAAAAGCGGCAGGGCTGGAGTACTCTTTTAAAAAGTTGGAATTTTCGTATCTGCACCAAAATTATGACTTTTTTCCCTAGAATTCTGGTGCACGCTATATAATAAATATACCTTTCTGTGTACAGCCATACAATTTCCGCAAACAGGTTGTTGCTATGTGTATGAGGCCTTACAGTTGCCCAATGATCAGGCTAAAAAGTATTTTAATTCATAATGATGCAGTTAGCACCTGCGCTCCCTCCCCATCATACACAGCCTTTTCAGAATAAGGTGCTTGAGGGGAACAACTCCCCCCCCCCCCCCAGGTCCGACGGCTGACACTCTAGCAAATAGGACTTCCCTTGCAGCATTTCTATTACAGAGCAACTCTTCATTCTGGTTCGCATAGGGGGTTTCTGAGCAGGGGACCTCGCTCTATGAAATTCATATGTCCTAATACTGCATATGAGAAGGGCTTGCGTTCTTGGCAACACCCCTTTAACCCTTTCCAATCCACTGTCTGACGTCTGAAGACATTCTGATTGAAGGCTGTTCAGCTCCAATGTCGGAAAACGTCTGGCAGGGTATTCTTACTGTATATTACTGGCTGCTCGGTTGTTGGGGGCCTCTCCAGCATGTCCCATACCACAGTACTGCCTCTAGCCAGCAGATGGCGCCATTGTATAATGCCAGAAAGAGAAAGCCCCCTAGGAAACCCTGAATCCAAAATTAGATTTCAAAGGGTTAAAAAGACTTTGCAACCTTGTGTAAAAAAAAAAAGAACTCTTACCACTATAAAAATATATAAAAAAATTACCCAGTACAGAAATTTGGAGTTTAATACAACAAAAAAGAGTGAGGATTCACTTTTTAAGTTTTTTTATATAAATTCTATTCGGCCATGTATTTCACTCTTGCTATCCACTATTATACTCAACATTTCTTGGTGTAAATCTGCCTAGGTGTTCCCAGCATTATGGCAGATTTATGCAGATTTGGGTGGTTCCACATCTGTGTTCAGGGTTCAGTTGTCCTGCTCCGTTCGGGAAACAGGAAAGGGGAATCCCCGCGGTCAAGTGGCTCCATCTCTGGTCAGAACTGAACCGCGCCGGATGGATCCTATGGACTATAATGGGGTCTGATCCCTTTTATCGCCCAACTGCTTGGCTTCTGGACTGAAGAAGAAGCACTGCATGCAGCGTTTTTTCTTACGGTGCTTTGAGCCTGATCTGTGACTTAATCATTGGCGGGAGGTTCTAGGGCAGATGTGAAACCGGTCTTTGACATTCAGAGCTTTAGACAAATGGGAAATGCTTTTGCTGTAGACTGTGCACATAACATATACTACAATATTGCATGGCTAGATGGATATTTCTTTTATGCGGCAATGAACAGCGCCTCGGACTTGTTAGGTAGGGAACGCTCACCTGTCTGCCCAGGTTTGTAGATGGGTTTGTCAGTTTGCATAAACACCAGGTTTTCTAGCGGTCGGATAAGAATACTTCTCCTTTTCCTGAAGTGTAGCGTGTTGCCATCAACCTCTAGACTGATGTGTCCCAGTTGTGTTTTGTTAGCAGCGGGTGTCTGAAAGGGCATGAAACCTTATTATTAGTCATTATTTAAAGAGAACTTGTCACATAGACTTGTATGGCCGAGCATACATAGAGTCGGATTTGCAGTGGCGGCACGATCCTCACCAGTGGGCGATGTGGGAACCAGAGAGTGGGTAAGTATAACAAATACCTCACCTGGCACCCTGTCATGTCCCCTAACATCACCATAACTTAGTTTATACTGTTGTGGGGACGTGACAGGTTCCCTTTAACCAACAAACTATTTTGTTATAATCCAGAGCTGCATTCACATACGACAAAAAACAAATTCAGTCAGCAGACCCTATAAATGAATTGAAAGTAATGAAATTTGTCTTAGGCCTCATGTCCACGGGAAAATATGGACTGCGCGGATTTCCGCAGCGGATGCACTTTTAATTGTCTTTTTTTTGCATGCGGGAGATCAATTGAGATAGAGGACAATTGAGCCCCTTCACACGTGATCCACGTTAAAATGGAGCATCCTGCGTTTTAATTCCCACGCGGTCCATCCGAAAATTGCTTAAAAATACCATCCACGGCTATTTAATTAACCGCGGGTGGTCAATGATATCCTATGGGCAATTTTATATGCAGATTATGCGTGTGGGAGACCCACACGGATTTAATACATCTATTTTCCCCGTGGACATTAGGCCTTAGAGCCACCACCATAGTGTTCTGCAGTATAACACAAACCATCCCTCAATCCTTGCACCCCCAAAAAAGGCATTTAGCAGTAAAGGAAATTCTTATTTTATATTTTCCATGTGCAGTATGCAAATGTGCTGCCACGAATCAAAGAGGAGGCATCATCATTCCTCCAAGTTAAAATGTCATGGCGGTAATCCAGCCTCTTCTCCCTCTTGGAAATATACTCTGCCTAATGGTTTCAGTGCCCCAGCACTAAAATCATAGAATGATAGAATGGTAGAGTTGGAAGGGTCCTCCAGGGTCATCTGGTCCAACCCCCTGCTCAATGCAGGATCACTAAATCATCCCAGACAGATATTTGTCCAGCCTTTGTTGGAAGACTTCCACTGAAGGAGAACTCACCACCTCCCGTGTGAACCTGTTCCACTCACTGATCACCCTCACTGTCAGAAAGTTTTCTCTAATATCTAATTTGTGTCTCCTCCCTTTTAGTTTCATTCCATTGCTTCTAGTCTTTCCTTGTGCAAATATGGCTTGCAAGCCTCCTGCCATGTCTTCCGATGCATGCGCAGTACGCTGGTGAAGTCAAAGAGTATACATCTTGACTTCACTGGCGCACAGTGCATCTCAATACTTGGAGCTCTGACATCCTCAGGCATGGTGGTGCCGAGAGGAAGAAAAGACCAGGTTATTGCCATGATATCTTGACTTAGAGGAATTTGCTTTACTGCTAAATGCCTTTTTGGGTGCAAACATGTATGGACAGCTTGTGCTTTGCTGCATTACACTATGGAGATGGTGTTAAAGAGACTCTGTCGCCTACGTTTAGCCCTATAAGTTAAAGGGGTTGTCCCGCGAAAGCAAGTGGGGGTATACACTTCTGTATGGCCATATTAATGCACTTTGTAATGTACATTGTGCATTAATTATGAGCCATACAGAAGTTATTCACTTACCTGCTCCGTTGCTGGCGTCCCCGTCTCCATGGTGCCGTCTAATCTTCAGCGTCTAATCGCCCGATTAGACGCGCTTGCGCAGTCCTGTCTTCTGTCTTCTGAATGGGGCCGCTCGTGCCAGAGAGCGGCTCCTCGTAGCTCCGCCCCGTCACGTGTGCCGATTCCAGCCAATCAGGAGGCTGGAATCGGCAATGGACCGCACAGAAGACCTGCGGTCCACCGAGGGTGAAGATCCCGGCGGCCATCTTCACAAGGTAAGTAAGAAGTCACCGGAGCGCGGGGATTCGGGTAAGTACTACCCGGTTTTTTTTTTTATCCCTGCATCGGGTTTGTCTCGCGCCGAACGGGGGGGCTATTGAAAAAAAAAAAACCTGTTTCGGCGCGGGACAACCCCTTTAAGCTTATGGACTGAAATTAGGTTACCCACAGAGTCTGGGGACATAACTGTTATTTTTACCTCCCACGTTTTTCACCCGGTGTGAGCGCTGAAAGCCACTGCTGATTGCATTGGGCAGTACTGCTACGTACTCCGCCAATTATAAAATAAGAACAGGCAAACTATTCAGCACGCAGCTCAATGCATTGAGTGGCAGCTTTCAGTGCTCACAACAGTGGAATGCTGGAGAAGGTAAGTATAACACATCTACGGACTCAACTTATAGGGCTAAAGGTAGGTGACAGGTTCCCTTTAAAACTATTTTTTTGGTGACAGTTTCCCTTTAAATGTAAAGGTGCTTGTAAGCCATTGTTACAACAATATAGTGGCAAAAACATGAACTTAAGCATTCATACACAATTAATACAATTGCATAAGTGTTATATTTACTAACTAAGGTTCTTAGCAAATATTTTGATCAAAACATGTAGACCCATCTGCCACGTCCAGGTGACCATTGCTTTCAGATGGGACCTTCATCATGGCATAGTCTGTCACTATATATGATTATATAAAAGTTGACAACTACAGATGTAGCCAAATTTAACTAGACTGTAATAGTTTTCTGCAACAAATGATCTTAAGTAATTGAAAAGCTACTGTTAAATCGTCGTATCACAATAAAGCCATTGGAAAGCTATTGAAATTACAAATAAATAGGGGCATAGAAAGTTATCTGAACATGTTCAGAGTCAAGTTAAACTTGGCTATATTCACCAAACTGCCATACTTACAGTAAAGGTGACACAGTTGTCTTCTTCAGTTTGGGTGACTTGTTTCTCCAGTAATGTTGTGTTCTGGGTCTCGGTCTCCAGGGTCACAGTCACTCTAACAGACTCATTAATATTGGACAGCTGCAGGCAGAATTTCTGATCATGTTTGGCCTTCAAGGCAGTAGGAACCAGCAGCATATATTTCCTGACGAAAGAAGATACAAATTTTAAGGTTATCTGAAGGATTTTCAAAGATTCTCTTAAAAAATGATTGATCATACTTACTATAAGTTGATGGCATTTCCAAAAATTTCTTACTAAACAATATTAAAGGGGTCTCCTACATCTTTTGTCAGTATGATGTCAGAAACTGTGTGTGGACAGCTAAATTCAAAGGGATTCTAATGATCAAACTCACCAATTATGGCTATCATAATTGATCAAATAGAGTCACTTGATTGGCCTTCCCACCATAAACATTCATGACAAATGGATTATATATGCTGCCGTTGTCTGATCGGTGGGCTCTGATGCTGGAACCCTCCACAGAGGTCAAGAAGAAATGGCCTGTACTGCTTTTGACTGAATCACTCTTGACCCATAATGTCAAGAATTAGAGCACAGGTCCATTAAAGCTAATCATGTGTAAATAGCACTTCCTTAAAGGGTTGTCCCACTTAAAAAAAACAATGACCTAAAACAACAAAAGAAGCAATGCTCACCTCTTTTCTGCCCCTGTTAAGCAGTGCAGCAGCTCCCACGGCTCTCCCAGTTTGTCTTTACAGCGGAAGTCAGGTGACTGCTGCTGCCAATCAGAAGCCACAGCATCGTCGTCTGTTCTCTGGGTATTAGTGTTCACATTCTGGGCTCCATGATGTCAGAAGTTTGGGATGGTGATGTTGTAGCCTCTAACTGGCAGCAGCGGTCACCTGACTTCCCCCATAAACACAGACCGGGAAAACCGCAAGAGCCGTTGCGTAACTTACCGGCAGAAGAAAGAGGCGAGTGTTGCTTCTTTTATTGTTTCAGGTCAGGGTCAGCTATTTACATTTTTTTTAGGTGGGGCAACATTTTTAACCCTTTCCAATCCAATTTGTATCCTGGTTTTCCTAAGGGGCTTACTCTTTCTACTGTTATACAACGGCGCTATCTGTTGGCTATAGCCAGTACTGCATGAGATGACACGTTGGATAGGCTCTGACAGCAGAGAAGCCGGCAATAATACAGTAAGAGAACCCCGACGGGCGTCTTCTAACATCAGAGCTGTACAGCCGTAAATCATAATGTCTTTCGACGTCAGACAGTGGATTGGAAAGGGTTAATACACCCCTATGACTGGAACGATTCTCATCATCAGATTATAGGACTGGATAAAACAGCAGCATAACTGTGGGTTTTTGTTATCCTACGGACCATAAGGTGAATACAAATCAACTTTCATGGAACTGCAGACTAGACGGCCAGGAAGCCAAAGGGTAGCTGGTTTCCCTGAGCCATTCCTGATGTTATTGGATGATTCTCGCTCATCGAGAAAGGATTCCAACATCAGGCATATATAGGACTGTGATACATAGACTGACAGTTCATACTCACTAGTTTAATTGCTACGTTAATAATACTTTGTGTTCCTAAAATATATTAATCTCACATAGGCCTAGCTCACATGAGTGGATTCCAATTGCGGAATTCCTGATTGGACGTTTTCGTTCGAACTTGCGAATACAAATTGCAAGCAGAAGAAAAAAATTCGCAGCATGCTCTATTTTGCCGCGGACAGTCTACATTGTAGTTAATGGAGGCCGTCTGACCCACAGCCCATACGCAATTATGAGTACCCACATCATTGCTTAGCAACAAAACATTGAAAAAAAAACAATAAAATGTACTGCACATGATCGACGGCGAGCCTCCGTGGTCATGCGCATTGCAGTAAAATGACTGGGTGGAATGCGCTGCAGGACGGAATCCGCTGCAGGCCTTCCGCATGTGGCTTGTGGTCCGCCCCTGTACGCCCGGTCTTTGATACTCTTCCCAGTAATTTCTAAATGTAGCATTGCCAACTAAATACACCATATTTGCACACTAACCCGTTGCCCAATGTTTTAAAATGGCTATGTTTATTGCAAAAGATTGTTTTATATATTGATTTTAGATTTGACTGTAACTTCCTGGACTGATCCACCCACACAGAGTGTATGACCTTTGTGAGCAAATATGGCCTGGTAGCAGCAATATATTTACAGTACTTGTAAAAGGAGAAGTATAAATTAATACGGTATTTGCTAAAGCTTTATCACATCTTTTTACAAACAGTAAACTGCCCTCATTTCACATTGGCCTTCCAAACGTTGGTAAAATATCTTGTAAAGGAGGGAAGCAGCTCCTGGTTGTGTGTTGTATAGTTTATTCATGTTAACGTGAGATTCAAGGTTAAACATAGTTTTAACATATGAGGCAGTGATATCTATGTAGGCTAGGGCGGAGTATGGCCAGGATGCGATGGGAATGCCAAAGTAGTAAAAATAAAATAAATACATCTTGTTATTTGTATAACACCAACTTATTCCGCAGCGCCTTCAGGTAATTTATTTATTACCCCCCCCCCACCAAGCTGGGTACTCATTTTACCGACCTCAGAAGGATGGGTCAACTTTGAGTTGGCTGCCTGAACCATGCGGAGATTGAACTTGCAACCTTTGAGGCATGAGCAGGAGCTTAGGACTGCATTTCTGCTGCCTTAACACTCTGCACCACTCGACGCTCAATCTGGGAGCAATGTGGGGCATGGGAGATGAGGAATGTCCTGCTGCCCACCTGATCCAGGGGAACAACATACACAGTAATCCAGTTTCCGCGTATAGAGAGTAGTATTGAGATAGCAAGCTAGTCACACAGGGAGCTGCTGAATCTGGAAGCATTTTGAGGAAACCAAGGAAGAGTGCTAGTCCAAGGAGAAGGGAAGTAGCGGTGTCGGTGGACTTGCCAGAGTCTACATTTGGAGACAATAAGAAGCAGGCAGACAAGTAGAAGGGTTTGTGTAATGCTACGTTTAGACGGATCGTTCAAATGAGCGAAAGTGAAAGCTACTAAACACGAGCCAACGACTGAATGACGAAGTAAAGTCGTTAGGTTCTCGTACATTGTATAGTTTCTAAAGGGCTAAAAATCATAGTTGGCTCGTTTGCTCATTGTTCCGATTAAACAGCAATCTTTTTGTTCATGTATTCGCTTATACGGCGACTGAACGATTCTGAACGTTTCTCGTTTGAACGAGCCAACGATGCATTTGCCTGTCTAAACAGGCTGCACAAATCTGAATGAGTTAACGGTGACGTCACTCGCTCAATTGAGAATTGGGTTGTCTAAAAGCACCCTTAGCCTAAAGCAACCCAGTGCCAATATCACCGCCACCTCTGTCTGAAGGCTGGAAGGCCAAAAGTTCAACAGACTGTTGGCTGAGTTGTGGTTCTGCTACGTGCCAATAAAAGAACTTTTTTTTTTTTATAAACCCAGACTTTGCTCGTGCGACGTCCTGTGGTCCGGACTGCTTGGTTGCATTGCAATCTCGGGGCTAAATAGCAGCCATCCCCACAATCAGCTGATCACCATGAGTCCAGTTTCTCAAAACCCTCAAATAAATGACATGCCATGCTAACTACATACACAGAAGGACCTGAACCCCCAAAGCAGGAGCCATTCCTTCTGATTGGCTCTCTATTTTGGCTCATGGGGGCAGGGTGCCCTTCTTTAATGAGGTTTTCTAAAAAGCATATAAAATATTGTATTGTCTCGACTGCAGCATCCTCATACATCCATGTATGTCGATTGATCGGTGAAGCCTTCCTAATGATTGGCATCCCATTATTCTAACCATGTGGCAGGTTATCATATCCATGGTCATGTAAATATATCAGGCTTTAATCTGGCTCTTGTTCTCTAAATTCTGCTATATGTGTCCTTGAACTTTCAGTTATTACACAAAATGCTGACTACGGGAATCATTAACCCTTTAATGACCTAGAATTTCACATTTTTACTCATTCTTTTTTTTTTTCTGTCAAAGAGCTGTATGAGGGCTTGTTTTGGGGGGGAACAAGTTGTATTTTTAATAGTACCATTTAATGTAGCATATGATGTACTGAAAAGCTGTATAAAATGTTTAAGTGGAGTGAAATGGAATAAAAAAAAAATGCAAAAATGACATGTTTTCTTTATTCTGCGGGTCGGTACAAATGTGGCGATACCATATTTATATAGTTTGTTATGTTTTAATACGTGTTTAAAATATTTTTCTTTTTTCGGTCTACCTCATCTTATTTTTTCCCTTCCTCTGGATCAACATTGCGGTATAATAGACTGAACGCAATGGACATATGTGTTTTTTTCAGCCTCAGGGCATTTCTAGATAGAACGATTAATTGTTAAAAAAAATCGTTCAAGTGAACAATAATCGTTCAGTCTAAACGCAAGCTAAATGATAAAGGAGAACTGTGCGCATTTCAGTCATCGTTCAGTTTCAGCAGGACTGACAGTCAGCGTTGGCTCCTTTGCTTGTCGTTCCATTTAGACAGCAATTGTTTAGTGTTTCACGTAGGGAATGTAAATACTGAACGAGAAGTAAACGATTCTCATTGAACAAGTTAAGGATGAAGCTGCTTGTCTAGAAAGGTTGCCCGAGCACGAATGAGCTGGTGATGAACCCCTGTCTAAACTCCCTCCCCCTCTCCCCGCCTTGCCGGCTGACGGCAATGGGAGGGGGCAGGACGGGGCGGGAGCAAGTGTGCTCCTGCTCTCTCTTCACCCCTTGCCGACTAAGGGAGGGGGCAGAATGGGGCGTGAACTTAGTAAAAATAGTGTGCTAATCTCCCGCCCTCCTTTGCAGGCAGCCGTCAAGGGGTGGGGAGGGGAAGGGAAGGGGAGGAAGTTTAGCAGAACTGCTGCTAAACTCCCTCCCACCTCTCTTTTCCAGCAGCTCTCATACACTCCCATAGGAGTCTATGGGAGCAACCAGCGTATTCCAGCAAATGATAGGTCCAGACCTATCTTTTCTGGTCAGCGTAAAAGTGGGATGCGCACCGTGTGAGCTATCTTTTACAGCTGGACAATTTTCTGCTCCAAAAAAATTGCTCATCTAAACAAATGCATTTGAATCCGATGCATGAGATGGTTGCAATTTTTGGTTAGTGTTTTATCGTGGCAAAATTGCCGCGATAAAATGCTTGCGTGAATAAAGCCTTAGGCCTCGGTCAGACGGGCGTTTTTTGCCGCGATTTGCGGATCGCATGACGGATGCGCATCCGCAAATCGCGTGCCCGGGGCCGAAAAATCTGCAGCTAGCAGCGTTTTCGGTGAAAAGGCCCCGATCAAAGGAGCACTGTCCAACCCATTGCAATTCAATAGAGCCGCAATACAGCCGGCTCCATTGAAAGCAATGGGCTGGCGGTGAGCGCGGGATGAATTTTCGGGAAGCGCTTAAAAATATAAACCCTTCCCTGAAAATCATCTAAAAATGTGTAAAAATAAAAAAAATATATATACTCACCTTGTCCCTGCAGCCGGAGTTCAGCCGCGGCCGGCCAGCAGTTCTCCTGAACTGCTCTGTGTAGTATTCAGCAGACGGGGATTTAAAATCCCCGCCTGCTGAATGGGCTGCCTCTGATTGGTCACAGCCCTCACCAATCAGAGGCAGCTCTCACTCACCCATTCATGAATGGGTGAGTGAGTGCTGCCTCTGATTGGCTCAGCGCAAGGACCAATCAGGGGCAGCTTTCAGCTATTGAATGATAGCTGAGAGCTGCCCCTGATTGGTCCCTGCGCTGAGTGCTGCCTTTGATTGGTCACAACGCTCAGCCCATAGGAAAATCCCTTGACCGCTAAATGTTAAACAGGTTTGTCTTTATACGAAACTTTGTCCCAAACTGAAGTCTAAGGGCGCCCACCCACTGGCGATTTTTTTCCCTGCGAAATTCGCAGCATTTTTTTCTCTGCAGGGGTCTATGGGACTTGTAATGTTAAAATCGCGATCGCGCAAAATCGCGATTTCGCGGTAAATTGCGATTTTGCGCGATCGCGATTTTAACATTACAAGTCCCATAGACCCCTGCAGAAAAAAAAATGCTGCGAATTTCGCAGGGAAAAAAATCGCCAGTGGGTGGGCGCCCTAAGGGAAGGATCCCCAATCATACACCCTTGCCCTATGGACAAGTCATGTACATCACTTTCAAAGAAAGTAGCATACAGTAGTGGCTTTTTGAAAATAGTGAAAAGCAGGTTATTTAATATTTAGTTCTCAGTCCAATGTTGCATTTAAGCCCTTAAATCAATGTCTTTATTTTATGCACAGTCTACTATAGACTTAGACCAAATACTAGAGCCATGGCCAAAAATATTACTTATACTATACTTAAAATAGTAAAAGTCACAATATACAGTATATATGGATGACAGGGCAGAAGAAAACAAGACTAGACATAAGTAATAATGTATGATAAAAGCTGACCATCTAAAGTGCAGAAAATAGCTAGAAGTAATGTATTCAACAATGACAAAGAAAATGAGGTTTCACTTACGGGTCGGGTTCGGCACAACCTCCTCCGTAGATGCCGGCCAGGAGCAGGCACAGTGCAAGAGCTGATCTCCACATGCTGCTGGTCAGATATCACATTCAGGAGGAAGAATGCTGGAGGGAGATGGCTTTATAAAGCTTGGTCTGTGTACAGCCCCCTGGCAAACACACATTGCACAAACACTGACCCTTGCACAAGGGCTGCTCTGTCAGGGATGAAGCCTGTTTGCGTTGCCTTGTGTCCGTTGACCAATGTGTTTTCTTGTATTCTATCCTATTACTGTGTAAGTGTGGCCTCCTGCCCAGGTAAACAGGATTTCTAAATTGTGATGGGAATTTTAAGACATTGTTAACTCCGCTGCCGTCACAGGAGCAACTTTTTTAACCAGAAAGAACTATGTGGTGGTTTAAAGTTTCCGACTGGCATCAAGATATTCTAAGTGCATTGTTTACCTGGCAAAGCTTATGGGGCACACAATGTAATTCAGTGTTAGAGCCACCTGCAAATAATCCCCTTCTCTTCCAAAGTATCTCACTAAGAATAAGTTATTGTCCCGTCAAGCACAATGTGTAGGTCATATAATCTTTTGACCCATTTGTTGGTTGGTAAAGCTGCAGGCCTGCTAATCCCTGGTTAGTAGTTAGGTCACGTGCTTCATCTTACTAGAAGTTCCTCATTTTAAAGATATTTGCTTGTTTTTATCCTGTCACAATTTAGCATCTTTTTCATATTTTCTAAAAACATCCTGTAATTCCTTTCTACTGATGAAGTCAATTGACCATGGCAGAAGTGATGCTGAACTTCATATTTGGAGTATTAAAGAGCATTTCACCCAGAATACAAAGAAAACTTGTTAAGAAATATGTCCCTAAATTTTCCTAATCCGTCAAATTTTAAAACGTGAATTCAGCTTTTTAAAATGAGGATTTCTCAAGTTTTGGACAAAATAGTCTCAGGATTCGAACCTGAAGACTCCTAGTGTCCCAGACAGTGGCTCTGTTGATTAAGCTACAATTATGATTTGGGAGCACAGAGGGGGCCCTATTAAGATGAGGGGTGTAGAGAGAGCACTATTAGGGTGTGTGATCACAGGGGGGCCCTATTAGGATGTGGAGGTGTAGAGGAGTTCCTCTGAGGATGTGGGGGCATGGATGGGGCACTTTTAGAATATGTTGGCACAAAGGGTGTCTTATAAAAATATGGAGGTGCAGGGAGATTCCTTTTACCAGCTGGGGTGCAGAGGGTGCCTTTTTGTTTCTTGGGTGCAAAAAGTGGGCACTATTACTTGGTAGAAGACAAAATGAGGGATTATTACTCTCTGGGGCTTAAAAAGGAGGGCACTATTACTGTGGGGTACAAAGAAGGTATTTTTTCTTGTAGTGGGCACTATGGGGAATTATGACTATTTGAAGCCACATTTCTTTCTGGGGCACAAAAGAGAGAACTAGTACTGCATGAAGCATAAAATGAGGAACTGTTACTATGGAGGGCACTGAGAGGGGCATTAGAGAAAGCATTGGGAGAGTGTGCAGATATGAATTATAGCTAGAAAAAAATTAATGGTGGGAAATTGGATGACTCAAATCAACAATAACATGCCCTGTGATCACTGGAGGTAACTGCACTGGAGGTAACCGCACTCTAATCACTATCACTGTGTAGAGCTGGTGTCTGATTATTACCTGGTGACTACATTACTGTATTACTTAGAGGCGTAATAAAGCGGAGCGGCTGAGACACCGGTCTTGGACACATTTGCTCTGAACTTTATTTAAAAGTAGTGATGAATTCAGAAACTTAGTTTCCTGGGTGAATAGTGCAGGACCACTTTAGTATACACTATTCTGAACCAGGGTTCAGATCTTTCTCTCAAAGTCTCTCTTCAGAAGCTGTCAACAGCATTGGAATCAAACTTCAACTACTTCACCGCTTTACAAAGTAGCTGCTAATTCAGCTTTGACTAACATGGCAGCCCATGGGAAACCTAGTTTCTCCTCTTTGTCCAGCCGACGGTGAAACTGCTACACAGACCCCGTTTCCTGTTTGCATGGAGCTCGTTATACTATTTTGCACCCACCTTTTCTCACGGAGGAGGAGCAACATAAAGAAACAGTTACCAACACACATAGAACATGTTTTGTAATATTTGGACCAAGAACCCCATTCTCCATTAAGAAACATATCACACATTATGGGGCTTTCAAAAACCCTCTAACTCCTATAATTGTTTTATAGGGCCTGGATTAAATTTAGATGATTATATAATTTTCTCAAAAAGTTTTCTATATGACTGTCTTTTGGGAACAATTCCTTCTTCCAAGAACACACACCCCTTTTATTTTTAAACACTGGAAAACTAAAAGGTATACATGTAAGGGTCTGTTCAAATCATGCTTCACTTATCTACATCCAGTGGGTTCCATTAGGCTTTAAGTCTAAAAACCCAAAAGCGGAAATTGTGAATGGAATCGTGAAGAAAGCCATCTCTACTATTTTTTGAATGTGCTGAAATGGAGACCAGTAGGTATCCATTTCAAGAGATTTCCGTTCAAAGGGTGATTGTTCTTGGTAAGAGAAACCAAGTAATCTTGTAGATGTGATGATGATTATCCGTTCAGTCGCATCCGACCTTCGGTCACTCTATAGACCAATGTTCTCCACGCGTTTCTGTCTTTCACTGCTTATTTCAATTCCGCGACTGACATGTTTGTGGTGCCTTGATTGTATCTAGCCATCTTGTTCCTTGTCGCCCTGATCTTCTCTTTCCACTGACCTTGCCGAGCATCAGTACTGTTTCCAGTGAATTAGCGCGCATCACGTGGCCAAAAAAAGAGCCGCTGTTTGATGATTTTGCCATCTAGTGATATTTTCGGTTTGATGCAATCTAACACTACCTTGTTCGTTGTCATGGCGGTCCAAGGGATCCGTAGCATTCTCCTCCAGCTCCATAGTTCAAACACATCAATTTTCTTGAGTGTCCAATTTTCGCAACCATACGTCGTTATGGGAAAGACAACTGCATTGACCAGTCTGGTTTTTGTTGCAATGCTAATATGCTTGCTTTTCAAGATCTTTTCCATTCCTTGCATTGCAATCCTACCAAGTGTAATCCGTCTATTGATCTCAGGTCCAGATTGTCCGTTGCAATCGATTGTGTATCCAAGGAAGATAAAATCCTGGACCATCTCGACTTCTTCGTTGTTATATATTATGTTTACTGTACCGTTGCTTACCGCAGTCATGACTTTCGTTTTCTTGCTGTTGAGGTACAGTCCCATGCGTTCGCTTTCCTTTTGCACTTGTTGGATAAGGTATTCCATCCAGGTCCCTTTCACCTCCTGCAAGCAGGGTGGTGTTATCTGCATATCGGAGGTTGTTGACATTTCTTCCACTGATTTTGACTCTGATTTCTAATTTGTCCGAATAGCATCGCCTCATGATCGTTTCTGCGTACAGATTGAAAAGGACTGGTGATCGTTTCTGTGTAGAGATTGAAAAAGGTATCATATCTTGTAGATATGACACCTTTTAATGGCTAACAAAAATACATGATGTTAATGCGAGCTTTCAGAACTTGCACGGTCCTTCATCAAGGCATAAATGCTGGAAAGAATAACATTGTGGACCTTGTGGAACCCCTGGATGAAGATAATAATGAGATGTGAATAGGCTTTAAGTTGAAGAGACCTTTAGAACACTGCTACTTAGCTACAGTACATTTACCTTACAGCAGATAGAGGGTAAATATTCTATATTGAAGCCAACCTTTCTAACACACCATCCAGTCTTTTCATATGAATACATAGCTATATTATTTTCTTTCAAACCCTATAATTAAACAGTAGCTTCATACGTAATGTAAGAGACGCCATTATGATGGTGAAGGATTTATGGTGAATTCTGTCAATCATATACGATAGTGGAATAGAACTACACTGCTGTCAAGCCCAACTGGATCCGAGTTAAACATTGAATGAATTTTGAAAGCAGCTACACTATGTATATAAATGGGGAAAACAGAAAAAAAAGTTGATGCAAAAGATGTAAAGTTTTTACAAAGTTCTAAAACTTGTTTTTGAGTTTCATTTTTATAACTAGGAAATTTTGTCAATAGCTGAAATTTCACTTTAAGCCACTGTTTAAAGTTTTTGAGCAAATACTTGAGCTACAGGGAAGACAGAATTATGATGGCAGCATGGCCCAGCAACATCAAAACACATTGGAATGATGTTGAAGCAGCAAAAAACGCATTGCTGTTTTGCATTTGATGTGAACAATCGCTGCATGCTGTGTCCTCAGATGGACAGCAGGGTCATGTCTCTACAGTGTAGCTCAACCCCATAGTGAATAATAAAGTCTGACTGCAGGCAAGAGGTCAGGTCAACTCTATTGTACACTGTCTCCCGTGTAGCTGAAAACTTTGATTAAATTGGTCAGACTGATGATTCCATTACAAGTCTATACAAATACATACGTATGACCAGAGGCGTAACTTGAAGATTCAGGGCCCCAATGCAAAATGTGTAACAGTACCCCCCCCCCAACTATAATGCTTTATTCATACTACTAGGCTCCCTGTATGGAGAAGAGAGGCCTTATGGGCCCCTAAGGCCTCCCTCACACAGTGCGTTTGCAGAAACGCAGCGTTTCTCAACGCTGCGTTTTCTGCAGATTCCACCCAGTTTCAGCAGCGCTGGCAAACTTTATGCCAGCGTTTTTGCTGCATTTTCAGCTCGGCTGAAAACGCAGCCAAGGATGCTGAAAAGAAAAAAAGACAGCAATACTCACCTAGCCGCTGCAGTCCGGGTCGCGGCCGCTGGTCTCTGCCGCTGATCCAGGCTTCCCCTGCACTCTGAAGTCTATTGCCGTAGGCCAGGTTTGAGAACCCCGCCTCCAGCAATAGAGTGCTGTGATTGGTTGTCGGCGCGCTCAATGCCCAATCACAGCCCTTCATTGACTGTCTCAGCCAATCAGCGCCGGCAATCAAAAATCGACAATGAGCTCATAGAATGCGTGTGAGACTTCATCTTCCTTGGCTCAAAAATTGACCGGGCTTTGACTCTGTAAAATGTAGGATAGCATTGGGGCGATGCTAAACATGGACAAAATCTGGAAAAGTAGGGATATCGTTATAGCAACTAAACGCAGGGTAGTGCAAACCACCGTTTCTCCCATAGCCATGTGTTAAGGACCGTTACACATGACCGGTCACATTAACCTTTCAAGCCTTGGTTCCAAATTAGTTCATACCTGGATGCATCAGAGAGGACAAAAACTATATGATTTATAGTAATTAGCTCTCACAGATATGTAGAGATGAGCCGCGGCAGGTATTCAGCCCACCCTGCTTAAGGCGCGTACACACTCTGAGCGTTTATTGACTGACTATAGTTCTAAATACAGGAAAAGAATACGTCATTAGTCACGAGGTTTAATCTCATTGGGTTAGAAATAACATTAGAATCATGCATTGTTTAGTGAGAATATATTTGTTCTCAAGCGTCTGTTTCACTTCAGTGTTATCTCGTCCTCCCTGGTCCTCCCTTGTCCTCCCTTGTATTCACTTTGTTATTCAGCTCGCTGTAGTACAGTCAATTCCCTTGTCCAAGTTTCTCCGCAGGTGTGGGAGGACTTTTCTTCTTTAACAGCTGTGTCCAGACTTGGTTCTCATGAAAAAGAACAGAGAGACACATCATTACGCATTGCAACGAATCTCCTGCTCTAAAGCTATTTCTGCTTGAATAATTGTTTCACTACACACAAGCTTATTTACATCTTATAATGCTCCATTTTGTATCTAGCGGCCATTTTGAGACAGATTCTTTATTTTTTATGAACCTGTACTTTCTCAAATCCCCCTAGAAACTGTCTCAAAATAAACAATACCTTATAACTTCTACTGGGCGGGGTAAGGTTTGCTTTCCCTATCTCTAGTTTATGATCTATGCCCTACCTATCATTGTTGGTCAGCTGTCCAAGGGCTAATCCCTTCCCCGACAACTAATCCTAACTAACTAAACACGAAGACCTAGTAGACACAGAAGGGATCTACAACACACATGTTACTCTAGTCTAATGGCTGGGAGACTAGAGTGGTCACCCCTGCTTCTGCTGAGACAGATCCATAAGGGGACAAATCGCTCTGTTGTATTATAGGCATATAGCCATCGCCTGGGGTCTCTATATCTACGTATATGGGGGCGACAGGTACCATCTGATCTGTAAGCTTAGCACAGGAGCGTTTTATGCAGGGCACAATACAGACAGAAAGTAGCAGGAGTATGATAAGAGTAACCAGAATCCCTATTCCTATCTGCATTAAGAATTGTTTCCATTGTCCGGTCCGTGCAAACCACTCATCCCAGGGGTTAGTTATCCCAGAATTACGCTTCAGCTCTTCTGACAATGTGGCCAATTTCTTTATTGCGATAGTCACTTTACCTGTGGGGCCTGTATTATCTGGAATATATGTACAGCAAGTTTTCAACAATCATTTTACAAACACCACCTTTCTCGGCTAGCATCATATCCAGAGCCACTCGGTTCCGGAAAGCCATGGTGGCTGTGGGGCCCAACTGATCAGCAAGCCCCTAAAGTGCATCTCTTGTATAGCTCACGAACCCCTGCTGGTTGTAATATATATACAAACATTCTTATTGATGGTTACTATTCCAAACAGGGACTCAAATCCGGCCTTAACTTGATCCACATGTGTATATATATAGATGCAATCGGATTGCCAAGGGGGGTGCCGGATGGGTTTGAGGCCAGGGATCAAGTTAAGGCCGGATTTGAGTCCCTGTTTGGAATAGTAACCATCAATAAGAATGTTTGTATATATATTACAACCAGCAGGGGTTCGTGAGCTATACAAGAGATGCACTTTAGGGGCTTGCTGATCAGTTGGGCCCCACAGCCACCATGGCTTTCCGGAACCGAGTGGCTCTGGATATGATGCTAGCCGAGAAAGGTGGTGTTTGTAAAATGATTGTTGAAAACTTGCTGTACATATATTCCAGATAATACAGGCCCCACAGGTAAAGTGACTATCGCAATAAAGAAATTGGCCACATTGTCAGAAGAGCTGAAGCGTAATTCTGGGATAACTAACCCCTGGGATGAGTGGTTTGCACGGACCGGACAATGGAAACAATTCTTAATGCAGATAGGAACCGGGATTCTGGTTACTCTTATCATACTCCTGCTACTTTCTGTCTGTATTGTGCCCTGCATAAAACGCTCCTGTGCTAAGCTTACAGATCAGATGGTACCTGTCGCCCCCGTATACGTAGATATAGAGACCCCAGGCGATGGCTATATGCCTATAATACAACAGAGCGATTTGTCCCCTTATGGATCTGTCTCAGCAGAAGCAGGGGTGACCACTCTAGTCTCCCAGCCATTAGACTAGAGTAGCATGTGTGTTGTAGATCCCTTCTGTGTCTACTAGGTCTTCGTGTTTAGTTAGTTAGGATTAGTTGTCGGGGAAGGGATTAGCCCTTGGACAGCTGACCAACAATGATAGGTAGGGCATAGATCATAAACTAGAGATAGGGAAAGCAAACCTTACCCCGCCCAGTAGAAGTTATAAGGTATTGTTTATTTTGAGACAGTTTCTAGGGGGATTTGAGAAAGTACAGGTTCATAAAAAATAAAGAATCTGTCTCAAAATGGCCGCTAGATACAAAATGGAGCATTATAAGATGTAAATAAGCTTGTGTGTAGTGAAACAATAATTCAAGCAGAAATAGCTTTAGAGCAGGAGATTCGTTGCAATGCGTAATGATGTGTCTCTCTGTTCTTTTTCATGAGAACCAAGTCTGGACACAGCTGTTAAAGAAGAAAAGTCCTCCCACACCTGCGGAGAAACTTGGACAAGGGAATTGACTGTACTACAGCGAGCTGAATAACAAAGTGAATACAAGGGAGGACAAGGGAGGACCAGGGAGGACGAGATAACACTGAAGTGAAACAGACGCTTGAGAACAAATATATTCTCACTAAACAATGCATGATTCTAATGTTATTTCTAACCCAATGAGATTAAACCTCGTGACTAATGACGTATTCTTTTCCTGTATTTAGAGCTATAGTCAGTCAATAAACGCTCAGAGTGTGTACGTGCCTTAAGCAGGGTGGGAGGACTTTTCCTGATAACAGCTGTGTCCAGACTTGGTTCTCATGAAAAAGAACAGAGAGACACATCATTACGCATTGCAACGAATCTCCTGCTCTAAAGCTATTTCTGCTTGAATTATTGTTTCACTACACACAAGCTTATTTACATCTTATAATGCTCCATTTTGTATCTAGCGGCCATTTTGAGACAGATTCTGCAACTAAACGCAGGGTAGTGCAAACCACCGTTTCTCCCATAGCCATGTATGGATGTGAAAACTTGACTGCAGTAAACGCTGATAGAAGTAGGGCGGATGCGTTTGAGCTGTGGTGCTGGTGAAAGCTGCTGTGTATACCTTGGATGGCGAGAGTAACAAACACAGAAGTCCTGAATCGTATAAGACCTGATATATCACTGGAGGGGAAGATGAGTGGACTCACGGATTTTGGCCATGTAATGCGAGCAGAGGAGCTAGAAAAATCTATAATGCTTGGACAGATCAGTGGCAAAAGAAGACCCGACCACCAAAGGACACGATGGCTGATACTGTCAGAGCTGATACTGGCATGGATATCACACAACTGAAGGAAGCAGTGCAAAACCGAAAAACATGGAGGGAGCTCGCCTTTAGGGTCGCCGAGGGTTGTGAACGACTAAATGGCTAACAATAATAATAATATCCCAAGCAATCACAGTGCCAGACGTGCCCCTGCTAATCAACTCACAGTTGGGTTGGCACTGTCAAGAGAAGCAGTTTAGCAGGAGACATGCCATTCCCCATCTCAGGCTGTGCTATTAGTCAGAATTTTATAAAAATACATTTCTGCAGAAAATCTGTAATTCTGTGTAAAACGATCACAAACACATTCTGTAAGCCTGTGGTAAGATATTCTAGTGAAGCATTTAAAGAGCTATTGGGTGGGTATTCTTGGCCACTAGGACAAGATATAAACACATGCCATCATTTACTGGACATTATGGGATAATTGATCACATTTAGTGAAGTCACCTGACCAACACAATGCCTAATGTTATTCTCCCGGTCTGATCCCCAGTTTTGGGCATTATGGCTTTTCCAAGTAAGTCGTCTCATCGCGGTTTGCCAGCTTTCTGAGATTTTTCCAAAAGTATTTTGTAACTTAGTGTATAAAAGCACAGTACATACTGCCAACAGGAAAAGAAGGTTTAAGAGGCAAAAAGCACACTGTGCTCATTAACCCCTTGAGTGGCACGCCCAGAAATTTTCCGGGACGAGCTCCACTGCTCATAGCGATATAGCCCAGAAGGTTTCCGGGCTATGTATCGCTATGGGAGCTGCAGAGCACAATGCCACAAGCTGTGACAGTGTGCTCTGCCTGCACAGACCCACAGAAAACAAAGCAAGGGCTATGACAGAAGCAGAAGATATTGCCGATATGCCGGCAATCTCCGCTTCTAATGTCCTGCTTTGTTTACAGGTTGCTATAGAGACCATCGGCTTGTCAGAAGCAAGCCGATGGTCTCTGTGGCAGGGAGAGCTCGTGCTTGGCTGCCAGAGGACAGCTAGGCACCAGCTCTTACAGCAGAGATCAGAGAAAACCTCTGATCTCTGCTGTGTTAACCCTTTACATGCTGCAGTCACTGCAGCATGTAAAGGGCTGTCACCATCGGACCCCCCCTTTCCCCCAGAATGTGATCAGGGAGTCCTGATGGGTCTCTGTGGAAGTCCACTAAAGGGACAAAAATAAAAAAAAAGTTTAAAAAAAAAAAAAGTTAAAAATTATTTAAAAAATAAAATAAATAAAATTAAAAACACTTGTCTCCCTTTACTTTGTGAAGAATTAAAAATAAAATTACACATGTGGTATCCCTGCGTTGTAATGACCCAGAGAAGGAAGTTAGTACATTATTTAAACCC
The DNA here is from genome assembly GCF_035609145.1 of Eleutherodactylus coqui. Classification (NCBI taxonomy): domain Eukaryota; kingdom Metazoa; phylum Chordata; class Amphibia; order Anura; family Eleutherodactylidae; genus Eleutherodactylus; species Eleutherodactylus coqui. Next base: position 250,362,689 of record NC_089840.1, read on the forward strand.
TTAAAGGGGTTGTCTCGCGAAATCAAGTGGGGTTATACACTTCTGTATGGCCATATTAATGCACTTTGTAATATACATCGTGCATTAAATATGAGCCATACAGAAGTTATTCACTTACCTGCTCCGTTGCTGGCGTCCCCGTCTCCATGGCTCCGTCTAATTCTGAGGTCTTCTGGCGTTTTTAGACGCGCTTGCGCTGTGCGGTCTTCTCCCTTCGGCTCCGCTCGGCAGCATCGGCGTTTTGGCCCCGCCCCCTTGTACGCGTCATCGCGTAGCTCCACCCCATGACGTGGCCGGTTCCAGACCCCTGATTGGCTGGAATCGGCATGTGACGGGGGCGGAGCTACGCTACTTCTGTATGGCTCATATTTAATGCACGATGTATATTACAAAGTGCACTAATATGGCCATACAGAAGTGTTTAACCCCACTTGATTTCGCGAGACAACCCCTTTAATGAAACGGTCCCATTTTTTCTTCTTTCCCCATTTCTTTTTTTCCTCCCCCCGTTTAAAAAATCACAACTCCTTTATTTTTCCATCGACGTACTTGAGCAAGGGCTCATTTTTTGCGGGATGTCCTGTAGTTAACGTTAGTACCATTTTGGAATACATACGACTTTATGATCGTATCCCTTTGGGAGACAGGGTGATTGAAAGTGCATTTCTGGCGGGTTTTTTTTTTTTGGATTACGTTCAGCATGGGGATTAAATGATGCACTATTTTGATAGATCAGACATTTACGGACGCGGCGATACCAAATATGTATTTTTCTTTTATGATTTAGATTTTTCTATTATAGATATGGCAAAAGGAGGGTGATTTAACTTGTATTACTTGTTTTCCCTAATCTCCCTACAAATTTTTTCACAAAAGTTATGCAATACATTATATATATCCAAAAATGATGCCATCAAAAAGTACAACTTCTCCAGCAAAAAACAAGCCCTCACATGGCCGTGTCAATGGAAAAATGAAAAAGTTATGGCTCTTGGAACGCGAATGCAAAATTAGTTGAAATTAAATGAATAGCCCATTTAAAAAACCTGCCTTGATGGGCACGACAGGGGGGTAGGAAACCCGCCACTCAAGGGGTTAATGCACTGTTCGTATACATTTCCAGGCACAGTATGCATCAGAGCTTACAGTAATAGACTCTACACAAAATGTTAAGCCATTTATAGCAGTCCTTCCAGACCATATAAGTATAGTCCTAAACTTAAAATCCAGAGCATTGGATATTCTCTAATTTTCTACTGTGCACAGTGTTTGAGCCTTTCATCGAAGGTATACATTGGAAATATTTTACTATGTAGACTTCCACTGGGAGGTGCTGACATATATGTATCCAAACAGCAGCATACATAGAATCATAGAATGGTAGAGTTGGAAGGGACCTCCAGGGTCATTGGGTCCAACCCCCTGCTCAATGTGGGATCACATAATTTTTAATTTGTGTCTCCTCCCTTTTAGTGTCATCCCATTGCTTCTAGTCTTTCCTTGTGCAAATGAGAATAGGGCTGATCCCTCTGCGCTGTGACAGCCCTTCAGATATTTGTAGACAGCTATTAAGTCTCCTCTCAACCTTCTTTTTTGCAAGCTAAACATTCCCAGATCCTTTAACCGTTCCCCATAGGACATGATTTGCAGACCGCTCACCATCTTGGTAATTCTGCTTCGAACTTGCTCCAAGTGTTAATTTTTTTTTTATGTGGTGTGCCCAGAACTGGATACAGTATTCTAGATGAGGTCTGACTAAGGAAGATTAGAGGGGGATAATGACCTCATGTGATCTAGACTCTATGCTTCTCCCAATAAATCCCAGAATTGTGTTTGCTTTTTTGCTGCTGCATCACATTGTTGACTCATGTTCAGTCTGTGATTTATTAATACATGTAAGTGTTTTTCACATGTGCTGCTGTTTAGCTCATTTCCTCCCATTCTGTATGTGTTTTTTTTTTCCTTTTTTGACCAGATGAAGGACTGTGCATTTCTCCCTGGTAAATACCATTCTGTTAGTCACCACCAACTGTTAAAGCTGGTCTAGATCTTTTTGAATTTTGTTAGCTACAAAAGAGAGAGAGGCTTCAAAAAGATCCTTTCGCTCTTCTCTAGCTCTTCATTGGATATAATGTTACAAAACATATGCTGTGTGCTTAACAAAACATTAACAAAGGCGTTTCAATGAGAAAATTCAACACCTCTAAAATCATCCAATCATACACTATTGAGGTAGCAAACAGATTTAAACTACTTGACACATCAGAAAAGCATCTAGAGGAACTATGGCACAAAATACAGTCCACGGTTATTGAAACAGCCAATAGGCATTTCACCTATAAGAAGCAGGAAAAATGACGCTATTGGTTGTCTGAACAAAATCTCAGAATAGCCGATAAAAGAAGAGCAGCAAAGACGTCTGACAACAAAGACGATTTGGCAACTACATGACGATTTTCAGTGAGCGGCAAGGAAAGACAAGGAAAAGGACTGTAATGAGTGTTGCAAGCAACTCAAAGCAGAAGCCATGAAAGGTCATAAAGGAGGCCTATTCTCACAGGTCAAGATGGCCCGAAAACCTTTTATGGCAAGCAACGGCACAATGAAAGGCAAAAATGGGAAGGAACTGAATGACCAACAGAGTATCAAGCATAGCATTGGGGCAAAGCGCAATGGAGAAAATCTGGAAAAATAGGGATATCGGAATAGCAACTAAATGCAAGATACAGTAGTGCATACCATCGTTTTCCCCAAAGCCATGTATGGATGTGAAAGCTGGACTATGAAAAAAGCTGATAGAAGGAGGATTGATGTGTTGGAGCTGTGGTGGTGGCGAAACCTGCTGTGTATACCCTGGACGGCAAGAGTAACAGAGAAGTCCTGAATCGTATAAGACCCAATATATCGCTGAAGGCCAAGATGACCTAGCTCAGGATCACAGATTTTGGCCATATAATGCAAGCAGAGTCGCTAGAAAAATCTATAATGCTTGGACACATCAGAAGACCCGGCCGCCAAAGAACACAATGGCTGATACTGTCAGAGCTGATACTGGCATGGAGGTGAAACAGCTGAAAGAAGTACCGTATATACCGGCGTATAAGACGACTTTTGAACCCCGAAAAATCTGCTCTGAAGTCGGGGGTCGTCTTATACGCCGGTAATACCAAAAAAAAAGTGTAAAAAAAAAAATCATTACTCACCTCCCCCGGCGTTCTGTCGCGCTCCGGCAGGATGTCGCTCGCTCCTCGTCCCCGGCGCAGCATTGCTTTCTGAATGCGGGGCTTGAAATCCCCGCCTCCAGAAAGGTAATACACACGCCGTCAGCCAGTTACAGCCATTCAATGACAGCATTGAATGGCTGTGATTGGCTGAAGGCGCACGTGGCTTCAGCCAATCACACCCATTCAATGATGTCAGCAATGCTGCGCTGGGGACGAGGAGCGAGCGACATCCTGCCGGAGCGCGACAGAACGCCGAGGGAGGTGAGTAATGATTTTGTTTTTCTCCATTGTAATACCGGCGTATAAGGTGAAAGTTGGGGGGTCGTCTTATACGCCCCGTCGCCTTATACGCCGGTATATACGGTAGTGCAAAATCGAAAAACATGGAGGGAGGGAACTTTCAGGGTTGCCAAGGGTGGTGAACGACTAAGCGGCCAGCAACAATATATATTTTTAGGTAGCAGCTCTCCATGGAGAAAGGTGCTTTGTGCTGCCCCTTCCTATTCAGTAGAACTAAAGGTACCGGTATGTTAACATATATCATGCCAACAAAAGTGGGGTGTGGTGATACAAAAAAATACATTTTTTTTTTAATTGTGAAAAAGTATCAAAGCATGAGAAAACTATATAAATTTGGCATAAATATAATTGTATTGTAGAATTAATTTAACATTTTATTTATTCCACACGGTAAACACCATTAAAAAATTTTAAAAACATGCTAGAATTGCAGATTTTGCTAATCTTGCCTCTAGAAAAAATGGAATAAAGAGGGTTCAAAATGTTGTATGTCCTAAAAATTGGAAAATGAAGGCTAGAGCTCATCTTGCAAAAAGCAAGCCCTTGTAGAGCTCCGTTAATAAAAAAAAAATAAACATTATGGCTCCTTAAGTTATACAATACTTTATATGTACGCCAAAAGGATGGCATTAAAAACATTCAACTTGACATGCAAAAAAACAAGCCCTCATATGGCTATGTCAACGAAAAAATTAAAAAGTTACGGCTCTAGGATTGCGACGATGTAGAAATTGGTTTGTCATTAGGAAAAAGGAAAGACAACTAGGAAAGGGGTTGCAGGGAAGATGCTAACTTAGTGGAGTTATATAGGTGCAGGAGCACTTATAATTACTGGGTTACAAGCAGAGCCATGCCTCTCCCCACATCACAATCTCATCACCCAGAACAACATTTGCTCCATTACAATGCTCCCTCCTACATCACGATCCCCCAACCCCCACAGAACTACATCTCCCTCCACATCAAAATTCCCTCCAAGAAGAGCCAGATCCCCTACGGTATTATTGTATTTTGACGCCACCGAAAAATGGGTGGAGAGCTAATGATGGGCTGTATTCACCCACTAGCTCCTGATTGGCTGCCTACAGCAAGGTCCTAGCAGCGTGTGTATTGAGGTTTGGCTTGCAGGGGGGTTAGCTAACACTGAAAGTATCAGTAACCCTCCCTCCAAGGCAAACCTCAGTGGGCTTGCTGCTACCACATTGCTGCAGGGAGGCAAGCGGGGGCGGTGTTTGGCTGCCAGGGAAAAGATTAATTGCCCCGTAGTGCCTGGCTGTCACTGCTAGCTCCGCCACTGTGACAGCAATCGTGCCATGGACGGCTGCGGCCACTGTCCCCCGCCGTCCCATGGATCCCTGCCGTCACTGTCCCCCTGGGGTGCCATGGATACTTGCGCACAGTGTTACCCAGCGGTCTCTGTGCGCGCCCTTCAGCATAGCCCTCCATGCAAGTTACGGCACTGTCACTGCTGCCCTGCTATGGACACCTGCGACCACTGTCACCACCACTCGGTGTGCGCTCCCCTCCGCGGCGCCAAGCAATCCCTCCGGCTGGTTACTCTCAAACCAGGGATCACAGGTATGCAGCTTTGGGGGAGACTAGCCCAGGGAAAGCCCACAACTAAAAGGGGAAGCAAGCGCTGGGAGAGGGGACAAGGCTGGGCTGCGCAGTCAGGGGTACAGCACACACATACCTGTCCGGCGTCCGCTACACACTCTGGAGGCTGCATGCAGTGAGAAGGTCCTGCAGCCAACCACCAACTGGGAGCGTGACTGGCCTATCAAACAGCCTCAGCCTTGTCTCCACCCATCACTTCCGGTGGCGTCAAGATACAAGAATACCGTCCCCTACATCACAATGCTTCATCTCACATCACAGTCTCTTCCCTGACATAGCCATTTTCGCTATATGCCAATGCTGAAAGGGATTGTCCTGCTTATAACTATTGATGATAGGTCATCAATAGCAAATTGGAGGGGGTCCACCACCTGCGCTCCCGGCAATATGCTGTTCCCCCAGGCCGGAGTCTGCTGCCAGAAGCATACGGGCTTAAACTATGCAGTAGCCGGTGATACTATTGCAGGCTGTGTCCCACTCACTTCTATGGTACTCAGCTTGCAGTACCAATTCATGCCACTGTACAATGTACAGAGCTGTCTGTACAACATCACATTATAAGATGGGAACACCCCTTGTTTCAGCTCTCAAAGTGCATAAGAATTTGGTTTTAGGCAGTATATCTCTAGCAAACAACTTGTCAGATATACTTTAGTTTATATAGGGTTAGCACTGTTGAGCTGGCAGTGTGGAGAAAAAGCAGGAGTCATGCGATTCCGCATCTCAGGCTGTGCCATTAGTCAATTAAAAAAAAATATATATATCTATATAAAACAATTAGATACATATTCTACAAATCTTTGATAAAATAGTGTAGTGGAGCATATAAAGTGCTATGGGGTAGGTATTCTTGGGTTTCAGAAATTGCTACTGAGGTAGCTGAACTGGGGCGCAGCAAGAAACATTTCGTCAGCTGCAATAATAAACTCCATGTATCATCATTAGAGATGAGCGAGCATACTCGCTAAGGGCAATTGCTCGAGCGAGCATTGCCCTTAGCGAGCACCTGCCCACTCGAGAGAAAAGCTTCGGGTGCCGGCGCGGAGGAGCGGTGAGTTGCGGCAGTCAGCAGGGGGAACGGGGGGAGAGAGGGAGAGAGAGATCTCCCCTCCGTTCCTCCCCGCTCTCCCCCGCAGCTCCCTGCCCGCCGCCGGCACCCGAACCTTTTCTCTCGAGCGGGCAAGTACTCGCTAAGGACAATGCTCGCTCGTGTAATTGCCCTTAGCGAGTATGCTTGCTCATCACTAATCATCATTTACAAGAAATTACAAACTAATTGATCACGTACAATGGCCCTTTTACTTGGGCCAAATATCTCACGGTTCTCGTTTGCCCGACTGAACGAGCTGCTGACATCCTCACCAGCTCGCTCGTGATCGGGCAGCCTGTTTGGACTGAACGATTCTTGTTGAGGCATTAATCGTTTAGTGTTGTACATTCCAATGTGAAGCCCTGAGCGTTCAGTGTTTAGACGGCATGATAAGTGCACGAGCCGGCGATGGTTTTTATGTTGGCCAAAGCTGTACAATTCTCGTTAGTCGTTGGCCGTGTTCAATCTGAACGAATCGTTCCGTGTAAACGGGGCTTTAGTGAAATAACCTGACCAACACAATAGCTAATTTCCATCTCATTGCTCTGATTCCCACTAACGTTTTTCACTTGTGGGCCTTATGGCTTTTCCAAGTAAGTCGTTTCGTCACAGGGGCACACGTTTGCCAGCTTTCTGAAATATTTTCCAGAGGTATTTTGTACCTTCGTGTATAAAGGCACAGCACATAGTTTCAACAAAAAAAGAGGGTTTAAGAGGAAAAAACAACCTCTACTCAATGCACTATTCATGTACATTCACAGTCATAGAATGCAGCAGAGCTTACATTAATAAACCATTTATAGCGGTCGTTCCAGACCATCTAACTATAGTCCAAATATCAGAGTATTGGATATTCACTCATTTTCTTCTATTTAGTACACAGAATTTGAGCCTTTTGTTGGAGGTATATATTTGGGAACATATCTAAAATACCCTGTAGAGTAGAACAATATAGAGCAAAAGTAGTGTGGTACTATGTTAGCCAGAAAAATCTATGGGATGTTAAAGGGAATCTGTCACCATATTTTGGACCCCTCTGAGAGCAGCATAAGATAGTGACAATCACACTGATATGTCTGATGCTTGTATCCATGCAGTAGTTTGGAAGACACTTACATTACTAGCAGCACATACATAGAGGACTACAGGAAGTAGTCCTCAATATTCATGAGCTGCAGGTTAGCCCACCCAACCCACGCTCTAGCCACTGATTGACTGCTGTCTCCCTATTACTGTGCATAGAGAGATAGCTGTCAGTGATTAGAGGGCATGGAGGGCGATTCTAGTCTGCAGCTCATGATAATGCAGGAGTAATCCTCTGCAATTAACAAAATGCAAGTGCTTGAGAGCGGGAAAGAGGTCCATCTTCAGAGAGTTCCAATTGCCTACCACCTAACACAGAGCCACATGGAAGCACCTTCAGCTTCCTTGTGGTGAAGATGGAGGAGAAGAAGAGATTTCCCATAGGAAATGCAATTTGGATGTGTGTGGAGTGAGCCCCAAGCCTAAGAGAGAGCCTTTGTGAGTACTCACTTTTTCTGGCAAGACCCAGTGCAGAGGTACTGACTCAAAGCTACGAACTTTTTCTACGTGGCCGTCCAAAAGTTAGGATCACCACGTAGAAGTATGCCTCTTGTCACACCCATGCGTCTCTAGTGTAGGGGGTGCAAATCCAGACAGTAAATAGTTAAAGGGGTTGTCCCGCGAAAGCAAGTTGGGGTATACACTTCTGTATGGCCATATTAATGCACTTTGTAATGTACATTGTGCATTAATTATGAGCCATACAGAAGTTATTCACTTACCTGTTCCGTTGCTAGCGTCCCCGTCTCCATGGTGCCGTCTAATCTTCAGCGTCTAATCGCCCGATTAGACGCGCTTGTGCAGTCCGGTCTTCTCTCTTCTGAATGGGGCCGCTCGTGCCAGAGAGCGGCTCCTCGTAGCTCCGCCCCATCACGTGTGCCGATTCCAGCCAATCAGGAGGCTGGAATCGGCAATGAACCGCACAGAAGACCTGCGGTCCACTGAGGGTGAAGATCCCGGCGGCCATCTTCACAAGGTAAGTAAGAAGTCACCGGAGCGCGGGGATTCGGGTAAGTACTACCCGGTTTGCTTTTTTATCCCTGCATCGGGTTTGTCTCGCGCCGAACGGGGGGGCTATTGAAAAAAAACAAAACCTGTTTCGGCGCGGGACAACCCCTTTAATAGCAGATGTCTGTGGAGTAACCCCTACCTCTCTTCCTCCTCTGGAGTGCTCTCAGTCCAGGAGCGGTACCGGTACCTTACAGATAACGTGGACTGTAGGACCGGTTTCATCCTGTGTATCCGCCCTGACCTCTAGCTTTCTTTTCTTGCCTGCACCGTGAAGAGTTGTACCTAAATTGCCGTGTGATAATTGTTTTGCCAAAGTTTATTTCAAGCAAAGTTTATACCGGGCCCTAACCGTTCCTGGGGACCCGAGATACTATAAAACAGCGTCTGTATTTATTCTCCACCGTGTAAGAGACTAGTGTGTGGGAACGGTGGTGTCACCTGTGGCAACTACTACCCCTATCATCCTGTTTATTGGCATTCCCTATCCTAGGGGTGTCAACGGCGACCTGCAATCCAGCTCTGGTCTTGGCTACGTGTTATCCCTCAGGGAAAAGGAGCCTGGTAAGTGCCGCCGTGACAAGCCAACACTTAACCCTCCCAGCTCCCCACGTTGGTCAAGTGCCCGAGGTGTCCTTATGGGACGTTACAAATTAAATGACTGGGCTGGCCCATGAGGATCCATGAAGTTTATCAAAGCATCACATTTTTCTTTTGAAATTTCACATAAATTTCCAATTCACCATTGGTAATCATAAACACAAGACACTTGTTTGAATTTTCCATTTTTCTCCCAGGTACTAAGCTCAACTTCAAGGAATTCATCAGAAACAGTCAAAGCCACGAACAGCTTTATGGTATTGCTTGAAACAAAGTCTAATAATTTCTTTAATTTATTTTCACTAATCCTAACTCTTTCAGAATGCCCCCCCCCCCCCCCCACCCCACCTCCCATCCTGGTTGATCTATAGATGCCCTTTAACAATATTTGGACAAATACAAAAGTAGAAGGGCTTTGAGACACCTGTGAATTTTAGGATAGAGCAATGAAACTTTGGGATAATCACGCTAGCATAAAAATGAACAAATTTAGGTACTGGCACCAATAGAAACAGAATAAAAATTTCTGCCCAAGTATTTCTGTGGCATCCTAATAATTTGTTTCTTCAAGACACTTTGAAGTTCTGAAACACCTGGGCTACTTACCTGACTGTCAAAATTCCGGTTTCCTTCCAATTCCTTTCTAAAGCTTGTTTTGACAAGACCATGTTGACTTCAGATCTGCAACACATAATTAATCAGACTGCACATATGAAGTTTAAGGCTTGGTTCCCACGGGGCGGATTCCCGACGGAAATCCCGCGGTCTAGCCGCAGCAAAAACCGCGAGATTTCCGCCGGGAGAACCGCCGCGGAAAAACTCGCGGCGGCTTTGAAGCGGCCCGGCCGCTCGCTCTTCCGCTGCGGTCAGCGCTCCCATAGAGGAGAGCGCGGCCGCAGCGGAAAGAAAAAAAGAATGGACATGCTGCGGACGGCAAAGCCGCGCTGCAACCGCGGTTTCTGCCGGATTAGGGCGCCTACCCACTGGCGTTGCGGATTTTCGTGCGTGAAAAACGCAGCGTTTTCCGCACGTTTTTCGCGCCTTTTTCGTGCCTTTTTTGTTAATTTCCATTGACAATCATGGGTGCATTAAGAGAAAAATAAGGAGACATATGCAACTGACAGTTCCTATGTGAAAAATTGCAACGAAACGAAAAAAACAAAACAAATGGACAAGAACACATTCTATGCTAATTGCTCTTCAGAAAAAACGCAAAACGCAATTTAGCATCGCAGGAAAAAAAATCGCCAGTGGGTAGGCACCCTTAACCGCAGCAGATTGGCCGTCCCGTGTGGACGAGATTTCTGAGAAATCTCGTCCACATAGCTGGCTAACCCTGGGATTAGCGACCGCAGGCAGATTTGCCGCGGCGAAATTCCACACGGAGTTTCTGCGACAAATCCGCCCTGTGTGAAGCCAGCCTAAGGCCTCCTACACACGACAGGGTCGGATCCAGCATGTGGTATCCCATAGCAGGATCTGACCCAGTGCCCAGTCAGTGACCCCGCTCACCTCTACGGATTCTTCTTCTGTACTGCGGGAGCACTGGCTGGCGCCCATGCACAGTACAGACAAAGCAACGCCATCGCTAGGCAATAACGCGGATCCCGTGACCCTTCTGCAGTGCTCACCGCGGAAGGGCCGCAGGATGGACGGCTTCCATTGACTTTAATGGAAGCCAACAGTGCAGAAAAACGTAGAGAATGGAGCATGCTGCGATTTTTCTGCCCCGAGCAGAACTCTCCACTCGTGTGTAGGAAGCAGCGGGTCTCTATAGGAGGCTATAGACGGTATCTGCTGCGGAATACGGCGGCAGCCGCCGGCCCCGGCTTCTGCAAATCAAATCCGCCTGTGTGCAGGAGCCCTAAGTCAGACACATGAAAAAACAACAAACTTTGAAGTGTTATAAGTATTTAGTATAAAAGTAGGTGAAACAGGAAAAGAGAAATTCTTATCAGCATCCCCTTGTATTAGGCAGCAAGCGTACAGTCACACCATCCAATCTACTGGCATCATGTCATAGAGTGAAAGGAGCTGAGCAGATTGATAGATTTGTGCAAAAACATTCAGGAAGACTTACTAATTGAAAACCCTGCTTGTTCCATGTCTAGGATTCCAGCAGATGGTTTCATTCGATGACTGCAAATCATTCCTATAGAGGCATGCATACAGAGATAGTTGTCAGTTACTGATTAGGACCGCCCACTTGACTCTTAAACCCTGAGTAAATAGAGATTTAAATTATGGTAATAATGATTGGACCAAAAAAATTATAAAAATTAAAGAATTATACAACCACATGATCTGGTAATTTTGCATGCATCAATTGAAAATTCATGAAGCTGAAGGAATTGGAAAAGTGGCTTTATGTAAGAAATATGCACATGAACCAATGTTCAACATGTTCTTAATATCAATATTCTGCTAACGACAATATACAATGAATTTTCTAAAAAAGGATACAATAGAGCCCATATATCCAGTCACTATCAGCCCTTCACAAAGTGCTTACAAACTCACGTAGTCTGCAATAATTTTATATTAACTCCTTAATGACGCTACCATTTTTTTCAATTTTGTTTTTTTTATCCCCTACAAACACATACACTCCGAGCTGCATATAGGGCATCTCAACCAGCAGCGTGCTTCGTATTGATGAAAGTGCTGTCTGCAGATGGGCGGCTCTGGTGGGAGAAAGTTTTCTGTTTACTTAGGAAAGCTAATTTGCCTACTGATGATGGAAGGTAAAGGAATAACAGAAAAATTACATTCTAACTGACATTTATTACCCATTAAGGACCAAGCTTAATCCCAGCCGATAGTAAAAATACGGGAGGGGAAAGGGATTAAAGCCCCTGCTTCTGCAATCAATCAGAAGCAGGGCGGGTTGTCAGCTGTTGGACACAGCTGATAACCCGGAGGAGGAGGGAGAAATGGTTTTTAACTCCTTCTGCCTTCTTCTTTCCCTAGTACACAGCGCTCAATGAGCGCTATGTACTAAAATGTGAAAGTTGAACTGTTTCTTCCATTATGTGAGCCGGTGGTCACATGACTGCTGGGATTCCTTGGCACAGCAGAGCTGCAGGTCCTAACAGACCCTGATCAGCTCTGCCAGTGACTAATGTCACTACAGGGGGATGTTTTCCCTGTAACTGGGGCTCCTATGGATGCCTCAGCTGCAGTGGAAAAATGTCAAATAAAAAAAAAAAGAGACCATGTGAATGTTCACCAGAGGTCTTATATGTCGTCATGGGGGACATAGATAGTAGAAAAAAATAATTACATAAATAAGTAAAACAAAATTACAGAAAAAAATAAGAATATATACATAAGAAAGAAAATAACCCAAAGACGACGGTCACCAAAACCGTGGGCGTATGTGCCCTGTAATCCAAAACCATACATACTATATATCAAACCGTCTGAAACAAAATGAGGAACCCGTTTCCATACTTTATTTTAGCGTAAATATACTAATAAAAAAAATAAAATAAAAAATCATTTTTTATAGCTGAAGGAAAAGAAAATAGGGCAGTTAAGCCACCACCTGATTAAAATCACCAAAAAGTGTCTGCTCCTTAAGGTACAAAATAGCCTGGCCTTAGGGCTTATTCACACGAGCGTATATCAGACGGCGTTTTCCCGGCCGGCCGATATACGCTACCATGTGATGCACAGGCTCGGCGTATATGCCATCGGGGGAGGGACAGCTTAGCTCTGCTCTGCTAAGCTGTCTCCTCCTTTCCTCCCCCTTCCCCTCAACGATTCCCCTCGGCTGTTTGCAATGGGAGTGAGTGGGACAGGGGTGGAGCTAAGCTTCTACCCCCTCCCTATCCCTTGTCCGCAGCCAGCAATGAGAGGGGGCGGAGTGGAATTTTGCCCACGTCCTCTCCCATTGCAAACAGCGGCAAGGGGCAGGAGGAGATGGAATCCAATGCATCAGATGGGAACGTGAAAACGCTCGTGTGAATAAGCCCTTAAGCAATTAAATTAAATGATACATGGATAAACATAGTCATGTCACAGTACAGAGATAACAAATAGTGATTTCACAGTATAGGGATAAGAAACACAATGATGTCACATTACTAGGTAAGTAAAGACAGCAGTGATGTCACAATTAGAGATGAGCGAGCATGCTTGTTTAAGGCTGATGCTCGAGCGAGCACCGGTCTTCTCGAGTAACTGATTATTCGTCTGAGCAAATGCGGGGGGGGGGGGGGGTACCGGGGGGAGGGGGGGGGGATGTCTCTCACTCTTCCCCCCGCTTCCCCCCGCATTTGCTCGGACATGTAATCCTTTACTTGAGAAGACCAATGATGCTCGCTCCTCTCTAGTCACAATACAAGGGTAATAAACACAGAGATATCACAATGCAGGCATAATAAACAGTGATGTTGCAGTACCAGACTTAACAACACAGTGATGTCACAGTACAGGAATAATAAACATAATGATATCACAGTTCAGGGTTGGTAAAGACAGTGATGTCACAGTATAAGGATAATAAATACAGAGATGGCATAGTACAGAAATAAACAGTGATGTCACAGAATGTGGGTAATAAGCCCAGTGATGTCACAGTATAGGGTTAGTAAAGACAATATGTCATAGTACAGAGATAATAAACAGTGATGTCACAGTATAGGGTTAGTAAAGACAGTATGTCATAGTACAGAGATAATAAACAGTGATGTCACAGTATAGGGTTAGTAAAGACAGTATGTCATAGTACAGAGATAATAAACAGTGATGTCACAGCTCATGGATAATGAACAGTGATGTGACAATACAGGGATAACAAATACAACAATTTCACAATACCAGATTAGTAAAGGCAGTGATGTGACAGTACAGGGATAATAACTACAGTGATGTCACAGTAAAGGAATAACCATAATGATGTCACACTTCAGGTATAAAACACACAGTAATGTCACGGTTCAAATGTACATATAGCCTTTTGCTGAAAAAATGACACATTTTTCTTGGAATGTTTTTTTTTTGCCAAAAAAGCTGCAGCCAGATGTTGTCTATAATAAACAATAAATTTTGTTTAGAGATGAGCGAGCGTACTCGTTAAGGCAAATTACTCGAGTGAGTATCGCCATTTTCGAGTACATGCCTGCTTGTCTGAAAAGATTCGGGGGCCGGTGGGGGTGAGCGGTGAGTTGCGGTGAGAGATCTCCCCCCCCTCCCCCCCCCCCGTTCCCATCTGCCGCCCCCGAATCTTTACGGACGAGCAGGCATGTATTCGAAAATGGCGATACTCACTCGAGTAATTTGCCTTAACGAGTACGCTCGCTCATCTCTAATTTTGTTACATACTTTAGTTTTTAGGTTAGTAGCACCTTTCAGGTCGGCGTTTTTCAAAATGCAGCATGCACTAGTCATCACATTTTTTCATGTATTTTTCCCATAAGCTTTTAAAACTTGAAAAATCTCAGAAAACAAAGGCTATAAAAAAAAAAGCTTGAGACTCAAGGGGGAAGATTTATGAAATTATCTAAAAGAATCTATCTGTGCTGTGATTAGTTGCTGTGATCAACAAAAAGTTTCTCTTTTAAGGCCTTAGTCAGACGGGCGTTTTTTCGCGCGATTTGCGGATTGCATGACGGATGCGCATCCGCAAATCGCGTGACCGGTGCGCGCAAATCGCCCGAAAATCTGCTCCTAGCCGCGTTTCATTAGAAACGGGCCGGAGCTGTCCAGCGCATTGCATTCAATGGAGACGGCAATAGAGCCGCCTCCATTTAAAGCAATGCGCTGCGGGCGAGCCCGGGATGAATTGTCGCTAAGGGCTTAAATATATAAGCCCTTCCCTGCGATTCATCTTAAAATGTGTTAAAATAAAAAAAAATTGTATACTCACCTTCTCCCGGCAGCCGGAGCTCCGTGCGGCCGTCCTGCAGTGGGTGTGAAGGGGGTGTGAGTCAGACCTGCCCCCTGATTGGCTCAGCGCTGAGCCAATCAGAGGCATGCCTCACTCACACCCATTCATGAATTCATGAATGGATGTGAGTCAGACCTGCCCCTGATTGGCTCAGCGCTGAGAGGCAGCAGTCACTCACCCATTCATGAATTCATGAATGGGTGTGTGAGTAAAACCGGCCTCTGATTGGTCAGGGCTGTGACCAATCTGAGGCAGATCATTCAGCAGGCGGGGATTTTAAAGCCCCGCCGGCTGAATAGTGCTGAGAAGCTGTTCAGGAGAACTGACAGCGGCCGCGGCTGGACTCCGGCTGCAGCGGAAAGGTGAGTATACAATTTTTTTTTATTTTAACACATTTTAGGATGAATTGCAGGGAAGGGCTTATATATTTAACCCCTTCCCGACAATTCATCCCGTGCACGTCGGCAGCCCATTGCTTTCAATGGAGCGGCTGTATTGCCGCTCCATTGAATTCAATGGGCAAACATCGTTCTTCTCTGTCACAGCTGTTACAGCTGTGGCAGAGAAGAATGATTTGTCTTCTATATGTTCTCAATGGGGTCGGCGCTGCTGCCGCCGGCCCCATTGAGCGCATATACAGAAGAGAACAGGAATCGCAGATCGCAGATAGGTGCAATCTGCAATTTTTTGTTCTATAATTTATCGGACGAGCGCATAAAAAGCGCTCATGTGTCCGATACCATTGCGAAGCAATGGTTTTATAAAATCGCCGGACGCATGCGCATGCGCAAATCGCGGCTAAAAACGTCCGTCTGACTAAGGCCTTAGCCAGTTTCATAAATCTGCCCTATGGTATCTTTTTAAGGCCGCTTTCACACAGGCTCAATTTTCTCACGATGCGACAGTACTACAAATTGCATGTATGTGAAGCTCATGCTTTCCTATGGGTTCCTTCACATTAGCGATGTTTTGTAGCCTGCGGCATTGCGAGAAAAAATAATCGCAGCATCCTGAATATTGTTGCAATTTGCTATGTTCTGTAGCCCATGTTTCCCTATAGAGCCCCCTTCCTTTGTGTTGCATCGCATCGCTAGAAAACGCAGACATGCATTTTTTTTTTTACACAAATTAATGGTTAGTCTGTTTTTTAATGATCATTTCTATGTTGAAAAAAGTAGGGTCTCCTTCCATTTTTCTGCACACAAGAAAAAAAAAAGAGGATGACGCACCAAAGTAAAAAAATGGGCACACAACGCATAAAAATCACTTTTTTTTTTCTTTGACTGAATACGGAAAAACAACAGGAAGCAATGGTTTAAATTGGTGTATTCACCTGTGTGTTTTTTTACGCACATAAAAATTTGCAGTGTGTCTTCTTTTGGTCTGCATTCAAGTCTATGGGTGGATTAAAAAAGCACACTTAACACACTAATGCAATAGGGACGTAAACAATGCACATACACAGTGAAAGCGTACGTTTTTTCACAAACCAAAATTTCATGCGCCCATGTGAATGAGCCCTAAGACTTGTTGCCGGGCCTCGATTTGTGGTCCTATTACATTCTTTGTTAAAAAAAATCAAGCACCTAGAAGTTGTTGTTGTTTGCTGCAAAACTCGGCATGCAGTTCCATCTCAGGCAGATATACAAATGATGAGAGTTGTGGGGTGATTACATGAACGGTCTTGTCACTTGAGGCCCTAAAAGTGGTTCGCCCCTTGGCCTATAAGAGGCTCTCAGAGGCTCCTTGTGTGTAGTGACCTTTTCTTCTGCTTGTGTAGAGCTTGTTGACCACTAGACGCCTCTACGACGCAGAGAAGAGATGTCACCCTGTTACCAGAGTCTAAGAGGGGCGCGTTATTGTGATTCGAGGAACTAGATGGTCATATCGAGGAATTGTCCCTCACCGGCTGTTCTGACCAGACTGTTAGGAGGTGTTGGGACCAGTGGATGTGTGAGGGCACATAAGGTGACCGGGCTCAGGATGTCCTTGACAGACCACTTGTAGAGAGGGTCATCTGAGAAGCACGAGCAGCTCCAACTTTTTGTTGTCTGGCATCCAGAGACAGGTGGCACCATTGTTACACCCCTGTGTCTGTCGGAACCATTTTCAGGTGCTTGGCTGAAGGACTGGCCTTGACACCCCCACACCATCGCCTCCATTAATTACAATTATATACATTGGGCCAAAAATATGAAAAAAATACAATGAACATCATTACCTAGGAAGGGGTCAGGCCGGGGGCACAAAGAGACCACCATTAGGTAACTACCCGCTAACGTTTGCGAATTTGCTGCGTTTTTTCCCCCCAGGGGTCTATGGGGCTTTCTAATGTTAAAAACGGATCGTGGCAAAATCGCAATTTAACACAAAATCGCGATTTTGCAAAATGCGACTTAACATTACAAGTCCCATAGACCCCTGGAGAAAAAAAGTGCTGTGAATTTCACTGTGATAAAGAACTGTAGTGAGTGGTGGTCACCCTTAGGGTACATTTACACACAGTATATTTTGGTGCGGACTTACAACAAAATCGGCATTAAAAACTGTACCGTTTGCCTGAAAAAACCCTTAAAGGCATGTTCACACAAGGCGGAAATGCTGTGGAATGTCAGCTGCAAATTTCCCAGCATCTCCGCATTCATTGGTGCAGATTTTGACCCTAAATCAGTTGCAGCTGATTTCAGAAGATATAGGCTTTCTACTGCAGAACGTTCGCTGCGGATTTTCGGCAGCAGAAAATTTAGAAACAAAATCTGCATCATTTCTGAAAAAGACACAAACTTAAAATATGCACATTCGGTGTGAATTGTGACTCGAAATCAGCTGCACTGCTGGGCAGGTGATGCTGAAGTGACCTGTGGCTCTGCAATCACTAGAGGCCGCCAGATGGAAAGAGTATTGCAGGTAAATTAATATGTTATTAGCCATGACCACACACCCTTTAGGGTAGAGGTGCCCCACAGTAAAAAGTTTTTCCCAGAGGTGCCCCAAGGCTGAAAAGGTTGGGAAACACTAGAGTCTCAGTTACAGCAAATGTGGAGAGATATAACGCTGGATACCATAAGGAACCTGTATGCCTCCATGCCTGCCCGTATCACATCGTGTATTCAAGCTAGAGGCAGTACAACAGGGTACTAGAGCCTCCATGCCCACCCAAATCACATCTTGTATCCAAGCTAGAGGCAGTACAACGGGGTACTAGAGCCTCCATGCCCCCCGTATCACATCTTGTATCTAAGCTAGAGGTGGTACAACAGGGTACTAGAGCCTCTATGCCCACCTGTATCACATCCTGTATCCAAGCTAGAGGTGGAACAGGGTGTTAGAGCCTCCATGCCCGCCTGTATCACATTTTGTATCCAAGCTAAAGGTGAAACAGGGTACTGGAGCCTCCATGCTTACCCGAATCACATTTTGTACCCAAGCTAGAGGTGGTACAACAGGGTACTGGAGCCTCCATGCCTGCCCGTTTTACATCTCGTATCCAAGCTAGAGGCAGTACAACAGGGTACTAGAGCCTCCATGCCCAGAAGAATCACATCTTGTATTCAAGCTAGAGTCGTTACCACAGGGTACTAGAGCCTCCATGCCCCCTGTATCACATCTTGTATCCAAGCTAGAGGCGGTACAACATTGTACTAGAGCCTCCGTGCCCATCAGTATCACATCTTGTATCCAAGCTAGAGGTGGTATAACAGGGTACTACAGCCTCCATGCCCTCGTATCACATCTTGTATCCAAGCTAGAGGCGGTACAACAGGGTACCAGAACCTCCATGTCCACCCGTATCACATCTTGTATCCAAGCTTGAGGCGGTGTAACAGGGTACTAGAGCCTCCATACCCGCTCGTATCACATCTTGTATATGAGCTAGAGGCGGTACCACAGGGTACTAGAGCCTCCATGCCCGCCCGTATCACATCTTGTATCCAAGCTAGAGGCAGTGCAACATTGTACTAGAGCCTGCATGCCCACCAGTATCACATCTTGTATCCAAGCTAGAGGCGGTATAACAGGGTACTAGTGCCTCCACGCCCGCCCGTATAACATCTTGTATCCGAGCTAGGGGCGATACAACAGGGTACTAGAGCCTCCATGCCCCCCGTATCACATCTTGTATCCGAGCTAGGGGCGGTACAACAGGGTACTAGAGTCTCCATGCCCCCCGTATCACATCTTGTATCTGAGCTAGAGGCGGCCCAACAGGGTACTGGAGTCTCCATTCCCCCTCCCCCCCGTATCACATCTTGTATCCGAGCTAGAGGCGGTACAACAGGGTACTAAAGCCTCCATGCCCACCCGTATCACATCGTGCATCCAATCTAGAGGCAGTGCAACAGGGTACTAGAGCCTTCATGCAATAAATTCCTTTTGCTCTGATATTATAATCACACAGAGAACGTTTCATTCCATTTCCACAACTTCTAGGGAAGGGGGATTTTTTATCCTATAAATTCCCTTTGCAGCTTTTGCGCGGCGTACGCACCCTCTAATCCATGTATAACGACTAGCCCTTTCCAACGGGGACATTCTTTTTTTGATGGGTTTTTAGTTGGCTTTTTATCACATTTTGGAGGGTCCCACATACTATAGAGAAGCCTATACAAAAATACCCGAAAGACACTGAACCTACAATCTGCCACAATTATAAAAAACCCACGGTACTTGTGGGTTAAGGGCCGATGCCCAGGAGCGATGCAGAATACGCTGCGGGAGTACCGCGATTTAAAACAAAAAAGTGCCAGCGAGTGATCGTGTGGATTTCCGCAGCCTCGCTTCCTTCATATCAATAGAGCCCTCCTGCGGCGTAAATCTACGGTAAAATAGAACATGCCGCCACTTCTTTCCACTCGCAGAAATCCGAATGTGTGCGTTGGCAGGCAAAAAGCTATTGGCTCCAATAGAGCCTTGCCACTGCGGAATTCACGCACGCATTTCCGCTGTGGGAAACGCGGTGCGAATCCGTCCGTGGGCATTCACCGTGTCACGCCTTTTCCACTATATACCATTAGACGCGATCTTGCAGGTTATTGCCGCGTGTATACCTCCTGAATAATATTATAAATATGTATAGTTTGGAAAAATAAAAAGAGTTTAAGAAAGAAATAACGGGTTATTTTACGCATTTGTGAAATTAACTAAAAAGTGCTGATAGATAATAAAACCCACACGTAAAAAGGGAAAAAAACAGCTTTATATTTCACCGTTTTTTCCCCTTTTGCTCCAGTGGTTTATAAGGAAAGGGATGCTGTGTGTGTGTGACGTGAGGTCGGCCATATATATATATATATATATATATATATATATATATATATATATATATATATATATATATATATATATATATATATATATATATATATATATATATATATATATATATATATATATATATATACTGCTCCACAGCAGCTGGCAGCGCTATATATACACAGCACCCAGCGCCGGCCCTCTGAGCCCCTCTCCGTCTCCATGACAACCAAGTGAAAGGTGATAGAAGGAGGAGTGAGGCGGGGAGCAGGTCACGTGTCCCGGAAGTCAGGCTGTCTGACGGGAAATGACGCCAGGAGCTGAGAGAAAGAACCAGACAGAGAGGGAGAAACAGAGCTCGAAGTGAGAGCGGCGGGGAGAGGTCAGAGGTCAGCGGGGGACCGCAGGGGGAGAGGTCAGGGGTCAGCGCCGGACCGGAGGCCTGACAGGTGAGGAGTGAAGAGGGAATGGCGGGAGATACTCGGGCTCCCCTAGACTGTGTGTATATATATGTGTAGTGGGGACATGGAGCTCCTCCCCCTCTGTCTATGTACTATAGGTATACAGGGGGCTCCAGCTGTCTCCCTGCACCTCCACCCCCAGCAGCTTCTTCCCCCCCATACCCAGACCATATGGTGGCGATGACCGGTTGGACCCACTTTGATTGGACGGCCATTGTTTTGGCGTTGAAAGATATTGTGTATCACTTTGTACGCGTCACATGATCTGCAAATTAGCCACACCCATTTAATAATGCACTGATTACGTTGGCGATGTTAATTCGCATGACGTTGACCGGTCTCGTCGCCTGTCTGTATGCGCCATTTCTAGTCACCGTAATGCTGAGGTACCGGATGTAACAATGCTTTTTGCTGGGATGTACAATAAAATGGCGCACGCTGGATCTGTCCGAGACGGCGCACTTTTTTTTTTTTACAAAAGTTCTAGAGAAATTTCCCTTTAATGAAACTTAAAGGGATTGTCCGGTGACCAGGGGACTTTTTTAATGACAGGTGCACATGCGTTGAAATAACAAGTCCGGCGCTACTTACCCGTCCGCAGCCCCGACGATCCCGTGCTGCAGCCCCGTAGTCGTCCTGGATGTTGTTGTCTGACCACATGACCGCTGCAATGTCGCCATTCCTAACTCTGGCATCATGGTGCCCAGGATGTGCCAGTGGGTGGTGATGCTCCTGCTGCTTCTGATTGGCTGCAGCGGTCACATGGTGTCTGTTGGACAACAAAGCCCAGGAGGACGGCATGGTGGATGTATTATTCTTAACGCGTGCAGCTGTCATTAACGTGTGATCTAGTCACTGGACAACGCTCTAAAGCGACCCTTCCATCGTGGGAGGAAAATGAGTCCAGGGACCGGAGGGAGCCATGGCAGCCGTAGTGGGCAGACATGGCGGTGCGGGACGCGATAGATCCTCGTTAATCGCTAGAAGTATCGAGACCTTGGATGTAAACAAGGAATCTTCCATTCACTGACAGAAAGAAAGGGCCTTGAAATTGGTGATGAACTGAAATCTGGATCGGATATCATATCTGCGTGCACCATATTTACCGGTAGGAAGAAATCACGTTTTAGCTACAGAAACGCAGCAAAAGGCGAATGCACGGAGCCCGTATAGTAGATCGCCGGGTTCACATTGGCGCTCTTAAGTCCGGGCTCACATGACCGTACGGTAATACCCTGCGTAAAAACCACAGGGTTGTACTGGCGTTGGGAACTGTGTATTGTTGCATTTTTGCACTTGTATGCCTGCACGTGATTGGCTTATTTTACACATGCTGTTCTGCGCTGGCGTCCATGGTTTCGTCTTTTTTTTGCATCTCATGTTTCCTAGTGACATACATAAAATATGCCGTACATACGCACCCCTAGGAAACAACAGGGCCGTTCACACGAATGAAACAATGAAAATCAATGTACTGCCATTGACCGCGTAATACGCAATTCATATACGTTCGTGTGAGCCCGGCTTAAAGGGGTGGCCCAGGGGCGGACAATTTAAAGAAAAAAAATGGAAGTAACTGTCTTAAAACAATAGAAGTAGCGTTACTCACCCGTTCCTTTCCCCGGCGCTCCCGCAGTCCTGGTTTAGAATCAGCTGCCACCTGTAGCCAATCGGAGGCAGCAGTGGTCACATGCCTTTCTTCTGGCATCCTGCCTCCCAGCATCTGAGTTGTGATGCTTCTGATTGGCTGCAGCAGTCAGGTGATAGTAGTTTGTAAACAAGGACTGCGGGGGCAGCGGCGCTGGTTGCCCGGAGGAACGAACAGGTAAGTAGCGCCGATTTTATTGTTTTAACACCATTGCAGTCATATTTAAAACCTGGTCTACCCCTGTAAGCGCCTCCCCACGGGCGGCGGAACGTCAGCAGCGGATTCTGCTGTGGAGACTTTGCAGCGTTTACAGTGCGAGCCGTGCGGAGAAGGTCTCATAAATTTCCTTCCCATGATGCAGAAGTTTTCCGTAATTCACACAGGCGATCGTGCCGCACGCAATAGGCAGTACACACAGCAGATACGCATGTCATATGTGCATTCGCTGCGTATGTTACATCTCCGTAGTCTATATTGGTGAGTATTAAGCGCCAAAGTAGGATATGCTGTGTTTTTTTCACATGCTTAAAAAAAAAGGCATATGTGAGGGGCCAATAGAAATCAATGGGCTTTAAGCACTGCGCATAATACACGGAACACATCCGCCCATGTGAGTGAGCCCCATTCTGCACTGTGGATCCTACATCTCCGGGATGCCTGTTTATGCTGCAGAATTCACCCCTTGAAATATGAGGGTTAAAATCCGTAATGCGTCCACAAGGAAATCCTCGGACAAATCCGCACTATTTAGGTGACGATTTAGCCATCGGGTTTGCAGAAATCTCACAGCCGATACGGCTCGTGTGAAGGCGGACTTACAGGGGTATTCTGGGACTTCTACTTTTTATTTTTTGCATTGATAACCAATAAGGACGTGATACTTTGAACTCTAACGATCAGCTGATTCCCAGGGCAGCTGTCGCTGCGATTAGCGCAGGAAGCGGAGTGTGCTGAGCACAGCACAGTGGCCCCGGTTGGTATTGCAGCCACTGCACTATGGTCGGTGCATCCGGAACTGATCGAAGCTACAGCTGTCTTGCGGATCAGGAGATCAGCAAGGATCTGAGCAGCTGGTCCCCGATGATTATCTGTTGGTCATCAAGTGCCAGAATGTATTAACATGGGCGAAGGTAATGCACAAGCTCTGAGAGATTGTCCCACCGCAGGGCTCGCGCTTTGTAATTATTTTCAATAAGTTAATTTACATAGATTTTTTATTTTTTTTTTCCCGCTTGCGCCGATGGGACACGCTGCCGTTTTTCGATCATGCACTATTTCCATGTGACGTTTGCATGAAAATAGGACTTGTAACGCGTGGCGTCCTGCGCAGCACATGGGTGGGTGTCCGTGGGCTGTGTGCAACTCGCTGAGGTCCGTGGAAATATGGCCTTTGGGTTTTTTGTGTTAGAAACACTGCGTCCGCATGTTACATTAAAGCCAGCAGTTAATTTGTGGCGCTTTTGTTTTTCTTTCACGCGGTGTGTTCTATGTATCAAGCCGGTTTTATTCCTCATGTTGTTCCAATAGGCCTCCTATAAAGGGACTAAAAAAAATCACGTTCTAATTGTTACAAAAAAAAACTTTAAAAAATGGATATTTATGGCAATATTTGGAGTGGAAAATATCATCCCCCCTCCCCCCCCCCCCCCCCCCCCCCCGTAGGATGGGGAATGCCGTGATTTGTTTCTGAATGCAACTAAGGGAGCTTTCACAGTGGTGGGATTAGCCTGCAGGAGGCGCCGTAAGCCCTGGTTAATCCTGCATCCAGATTTTCATGTAGAATTGAAAATGACTTAATTTTGAGACAATTTCGCACCAAAATGCGTAACGAGAATTACAGATTTTGGCATGAGATTTGCTGCAGCGGATTTGCGTGCGTAATGCAGATGAATTTCGGCCCATATGAAAGCACCCGAAGAACAGTCAGCCCGAATGAGATCGGAGGCAGAATATACTTCGTACGCCAGCGTAATATGGCCGGGGTTATGAGGCCTGACGCATCTAACGACCCCCTTTCTGATGAGTGTCGGAGCCGTCCGTTAGGTCCTAGATTGTAATATAGTAGAAAATGCTTTTTCAGGCAGCAAATATCCGTGCGCTAATAAGAATCTGCTGAGAAACGTACCGACTTGGGGAATAGATGTGGAATCAATAGTGTCTTCAACGTAGATGTGCGAATAATCAGAATTGGCGCTATCGCTTAGACCAATCAGTTTATGACCTCTGGATTTGGGCTACTTTACTATGTTGGCTGCTCTCACACAGGCGTCTGTAAAAACACTGTGTTGTACACAGTTTTCAAACGCGTTCGACAGCGGTTTTGAACGCGCCCCATACAGTGGGTGATGAGGTGTATTAAAAACCGCTAAAACCAAAGGGAATTGCATTAGTAGCAATATCTTTTCAGGTGAAGGGCTATCTGCCGGCTGCACGTGGAAGAGCCGGATTCCGACTCTGACCCTGGCCAGCGACCCCACGTACCTGCTTTTGACCGTCGGTCATGTGCAGTACCGTTTTTTTGTTTGTTTGTTTGTTTTTCCCAACACCGTCGCTAGGCGATGGAATGGAAGCCATCCGTGCGGATTATGCACAAAATAGAACATTAGAACATACTGTGATTTTTAAATCCACTTGTGGAAACCGCAGTCACTCTCCTCTCATCTGAGCGGACATGCGAATGTTCTATTTTTTTCAATAGGCGTGGAATGCCGCGGATCGCCTGCGCAGGTGACTATCGCGGATTCAGCTATTGAAATCCGGTCGTGTGAAGCGGGCCTTATAGAGCAGGGCGGATGCCATCGTCGCTGCTGAGCTCAGTGATTGTAAGGTGATGGCTCTTTTACATGAGTCAATAATCAGAAACGAGTCTGGACAAATGAGGAGAGGCTCGTCTGTGGATCGCATCTTTTGTGTTGCACATCACACATAAAAATCGCAATAAAATCACACAGAAAAGGGTCAGTTTTTGTACTTGCCCGTGTGAATGCAGCCTAATGGGTATGACAGTTACTCACTTCGTTTGAAGCACCATTCACTAGAACATCCCATTGTCACATGGACTGACCCAAACGAGAAGCCAAGACATGGGAGTCATACAATCTCAAACTGGGGAACCAGTTACTGTAACGTCCTTCTAAGCTGCATTGTGCCCCCTTTTTGCTTTGCTGTAGGGCACATCAGCCACGGTCGGCACTCAGCTGGTTAACAGTGATAATTTTTGATACTAAAAATGCTATATTTATTTAACAGATCTGCGAACCAATATGGAGACTGAGAGTGAACAGAACTCTACTTCCACCAATGGGAGTACAGCTTCCAGCGCCAGCTCCCGTCCACAGATATCGCAGATGTCTCTTTATGAACGCCAGGCTGTCCAGGTATGTGTCGTATATGGACTAATTAAAGGGATATTCCAGACATTTACTATTGATGACCTGTCCTGAATTGGTGGTTGTTCGGCAGGGTCCTGCCGCTCTGGATCACTGCCAATCACTGTCCCACTGTCAATGCAGCTGGCTGGATGTCTGCATCAGTGGTCAGAGGCGGAAGTGTAATAGGCGGCTTTACTCCCATTTAAATCGATGGAAGCAATGCCTTCTATTATATTTCCTGGCCGCTCACTGCGGTCAAAGCAGGAAGTGTATTAGAAAGTATCACTCCTATTGATAGCAATGAGAGTGAAGCCTTGTATTATTCTTCCATGCCTGACTACCACTGCACTGACCATTAAGCCAGAGCATCAGCTGATTGGTACGGGTCCACCGCTCAGGATCCCCACCGATCAGCAGTTGATGCCTATTCTCAGGAATAGGGCAAAAACAGGGCAATTCTATAGGCAGTGAACCAGAATGTCTACAACTGTAGATTTTTCATCAGATGACTTCCATTGATTGCTTATTTTCTGTTCTCAGCCATAACCGTTCTGGGTTTGATTTCCTTGCATTTTCATTCTCTGAGACCTCACAGGAAATGCTAATCAATGTGTAGGTATCCATTGGAAATATGAGCATGTTCCATGGATGGGAATTGATCCTTTAAACGCCCCTTGAGTTGTGTTTGATTGCTGGTGCTTATCGTTGCATACATTAATATCATTATTATAGAGTAACTACATTGTATTGCAGCATCCTGCCCTAGCCCCAATAATAGAAGTGCGAGATTCAGGGTCTATGTGGTCGCTAATATAATCTTTTCTCCGCAGGCTCTGCAGGCTTTACACAGACAACCTAATGCGGCGCAGTACTTTCACCAGTTGATGTTGCAGCAGCAGTTGAGTAATGCACAACTACATAGTCTTGCTGCAGTTCAGCAGGTAAGTGATTGTCAGTTATAGAACTTGGGTTTTATGTCTATAAGGTTACATTCACACGTGCAAGAACGATATCGGGCTGAGGAACCCGGCCCGATACCGCACTTGTCAACGTGCGTTTTACCCGTGGTTGCAAAGAGTTTATTTTATGCAAAAATGCCTCGCATCACTGCAGTGAAATTGTGATCCTTTAGCGCTTGTTTCATACGTGTGTGTGGGGGGGGGGGGATCGGCAAGTGTTTCCTATTGATTTTAATGGGAAACATCACATCACATTCGCATGCACATCACATGACGTTTGACTGTCCCATTGAAAACAATAGGCAATTACGATTCTTTTGGAAAATTACCACCCCGTGTGTTTCTTGACCCCGTGACCTGATGGGTCTGAAAAGTGAGATTTTTATATACATTCTAGTAACTAACAAATCTTAAAAATTGGAGAGGGTCGAGTGTTACCCCTTGGGTGATTTGTCCTGGAATAACCCACTTGTCAGCTAAGTAAGCCAACTAGCGAACACAAGTTTATCTGTTTCACATAGAACATGGGCTTTAACTATTTTATTTTGCCATTACAGGCGACAATTGCTGCCACCCGCCAGGCTGCCTCACCTAACACTGTTTCCAATCAGCAGACGAGCACCACGCAAGGCTCGGTTAGTAGCTATTGACCTAATATAAGAATAATCAGGGGTTCAATGCCTTTTTAACAGCTACAGAACTGTCTCATTGGTGTAAGTCGTGCGCTCATTTTTTTAATGTTCTCAGCAGGCAAATCTATCGACCAGCTCTTCAGCCCAGCTCCTGAGTCGTGCCCAGAATGTCACTGCCCCCAGTGCCACCACACTCACTCAATCAGTTTTGCTCAGCAATGCCAGCTCTCCACCTCTCAGCCAGTCACAGACTCAAATGTACCTTCGGGTAAGTGAGAAGATCAATACATTTCTGTGGGATTACAGCTACATAATATCCTGAAACGTAGTATTACATGGTACCTATGTAAATCAGTGGGTGACCTCGTAGTGTGTTTTGAAGATGCAATATTTAGGGCCTTGTAAGAAAAAGAATTTCAATGCATGCAAGCATATCTGAAGATACATTTTAGTGCAGTGGTAAAACTCATGGAACTTCAATGCTTCATATGATGAGCTCAAGGTTACTCATATTTTCAGGCATGCTTGCATTAATGTGTAAAAAAAAAAAAAAAAAAAAAAAGTATAGGCATCTGATAGTAATCACTATTAAACAGGTTGGGTCAAGATTCAAAATTATTTCATTGGTCTAGGGACCCCCTTCTATCACAAGTATGTGGGGGGGGGGGGGGGTCCTCAGTCCTACTGTGTGACTGGAGCGGCGGCCGAGCATGCACACTGCCACTCCATTAATTTCAGTTCTACTGCTGGAGAAAGCCAAGCGCTTGAACTCTATCTCTGGCCATCCCATTGAAATTGATACAGCAGCAGTGCGCAAGCTGGACTTCTACTCCGTTTATTTGGGGAACCTCAGGTCTCCCATTCTTGTGATCGGTGGGTGGTCTCAGCAGTCAGATGGGTATCGCTAGTCCTGTGGATGTAGTTAACTCTTAATCTTAGCACAGCGCCTATAAGGTTAGGTAGCTTAAAGATGTCTCATCATGGACAACCCCTTTTATACGAGAGCGGTCGCTGCCAGGGATATGTAGTATTAAATGGCAGCAATTCAGATGTGCCTAGTCTGAATGAGTAGGAGCTGTTTTTTTTCTTTTTTTTTTCTTTCTTTTTTTTTTTTTTTAAGCAACTCTCCCTTCTGGCTAATAGAGGTGGGGGTCCCTATGAGACATCCCCTTTAACCCATTTATTGCCTTTTACGTACAACTTTATAGGTCTTCTTTCTAGGTTTGTTCTAGATACAGTATTTATTGTAATTTGCAGCCAGTACTGGTCCGGAACGTTTTGGATGATTAGCGTGTCACGGTGCCTCTTTTATGCATTTGTTGAGATCCTGTGTTTGTCGCACTAAACTGTCTGCAGAAGATGTCTGTATCTTGCTTTTGCTCTTCACATCTTCTTTTTGGCTAATCCTCTGTCTTCTCTCAGCAGCAGCCACAGCTTGGTAACCTTTTACAAGTGAACCGATCTCTTAATCGTGGTGTCCCTTTGAACCCTCAACTTATTCTAATGCCCAATGGCTCTGTTGCTACAGTCCAGCAGGAAGTGGCATCACCCCAGAACCAAGGCATGCATCAAGACTCTGACCAGGTAAGTGGTCAAGTAGTTTAAGAGTTCAAGTGATTCTCCTTTCCTGGACAACTCAATATATGATCTCACCACTTCTCTAACTACCCGTTACATGCTGTGCATCGGTGGTCTAAGACACTAGATGCTGCCCTGATTGAGCAGTGCTAGCCAATCAGAACAGCACATAGCATCTTAGACCACTGAAAATCAGAGGAAGGAAAAATGCCTCTACAGCGCCACCTATTTGAAGGCAGCATTCCTGCAAGTCAGCATCAGACCTTTTAACAGGCCTTGTTACAGTCACTGGAAATATAGAGCCAAAGTCAGAGTCTTTGCCAGAAGGAAAACCTAACCATGTACAGACAGACTGTTGGTGTTTGCTCTTCATCATTGTACAGTAGGTTTCTGGCTGAGTGAGAGGCTTGTAGATGTGAGCTAGGAGGGGTACAGTGTCTGCTTAGGGAGAGCAGCTCCCGACTCACATCATAGGCCTGCCAGCGAGGCATACAGATACCTACTGCACACTGATGAGGGGCAAACAGCACGAAACAGCTGCCTGTACACTGTTATCTTTCCTTTCTGGAGAAGACTCTGGAATTTGCTTTATATTTTTAGTCATTGTCATAAGGCTTGTTTAAAGGTGGGCATTTGTTCCATCTTCCCAATTGCAGTTTAGACTACTGATGCACAACAAAGCCACAATGCACATTAGGGAGGCTGTTTGGCTATCGTGGTTTATCTGGGAGCAGAGGGTCACTTTAAAGGTTTTCTAGCTAGTTTTTTTCTGATTTGTTACAAGTTGGATGTTAATAGTATTAAGAGTGAGTGCTTTTTCATGAAAGACAGAAAAAAGATACATTTCTTATCTGTGTCATTGGGGGACACAGCAAGACCTTGGGTATAGTTGCTACCACTAGGAGGCCAACTGTAAGCACAAAAAGGTGTCATTTCCCCCGACCAGCTATGCCCCTCCTGCAGGCATTGAGCTAAATCTGTTTTGACTGCTGGTCTACAATTACACATTTTATTTTTTCCCCCTTTTAGGTTGGGAATAAAGGCCTGGCACCAGATCACCCTGTTCCCCCACATGAGTAGGGAGAACAGAGTGGCTCTAACCTCTTTGTTGCCTGCCCTACCTTCAGAAGAAAAGAATGTACAGATGAGCCCTAACTATTCCGTGACCTGCCAGCTATAGAGTCCCCCTAATATGTTGAGCTCCTGGCCGGAGCACTTCCTCACCAAGGAGGAGGTGAGTCAGAGGGGGACACTGCTGGACTTTTACTACCCAGGCCAAGCTTCTCATTTCAGAAAGTATCCCAGGCTAGGTAAGTATAGAAACTTCCCTCCATCCCTCCCATGCTCCTTCTGGGACACATTCTTTCCTTCCCTCCATCGTCCAGGACACTTCCCCTTCCATCCACTATCTGGGACACATTCTTCCCTCCTTAAGAGGAGGGGGTGGAATCAGGCTGAACTAGATGGACATTGTCTTCTTTCAGCCTAACATACTATGTTACTATGTATGTTCTGGGGTTTTTCAGTGCTTCCTTATGTCCTGAGCAGCTTTCTGGTGAGGATGTCTTCCTTTGCTTCCCCCATCCTCCTCCTCGTTCTTTTAACTCTTTAGGGCACATCCCAAACAAGAGCCCTCCTCTATCCCACACCTGTGCTGGTCAGAGGAATCTTCTCCTACCGCTTTCCTCCCTCCAGGACTCCTTTCAGAGCTAGAATCTCCTCCCCTGCGGGCCTGCAATTCTAATTTAGGTACCGAATTCTCAGGCCTCAACAGGCTAAAATTAGAGGGTGGGACTTCCTGTTGGCGGCCCCCCGGATGGGGTGGGACTTCCTGTTGGCGGCCCCCCGGATGGGGTGGGACTTCCTGTTGGCGGCCCCCCGGATGGGGTGGGACTTCCTGTTGGCGGCCCCCCGGATGGGGTGGGACTTCCTGCTGGCGGCCCCCCGGATGGGGTGGGACTTCCTGCTGGCGGCCCCCCGGATGGGGTGGGACTTCCTGCTGGCGGCCCCCCGGATGGGGTGGGACTTCCTGCTGGCGGCCCCCCGGATGGGGTGGGACTTCCTGCTGGCGGCCCCCCGGATGGGGTGGGACTTCCTGCTGGCGGCCCCCCGGATGGGGTGGGACTTCCTGCTGGCGGCCCCCCGGATGGGGTGGGACTTCCTGCTGGCGGCCCCCCGGATGGGGTGGGACTTCCTGCTGGCGGCCCCCCGGATGGGGTGGGACTTCCTCACTAAAACATATAGGCAGTTGGCCAAGTCCTGTTCTCACAACAACCTTCCACAGAGAAGCAGTCATCTGAGTCCCAGATGTTCCTGTGCTCAGTCTCTTCAGCAATATGACCAGGAGCAGCCACAACAGCTCTCCAGCAGCCATTCATGAAATTCCTGATCTCACAAAGGGACTTGTCAGCTACCCACTGTGTGCCTCTGCTTGATTTGTCAGCCCCTGATGTCCTCAGGGTATGACTGACCTTGGTAACACTTATTGCCTTCAGATCAGCTATAGAGGTAACCTAGGCATAGAGTCCGCATGACTAAAGATAGCATTTTGTTCCTGCTGGTGATACCATTACCTTATTTTAGATCCAGAGGTATGTTGTCCCCTCCCTTAGGACGCTTTTAGATGGAACGATTATTATTCAAATAAGCGAAAGTGAACAATGCGATTATTGCAAGCATCAAGTGAGCCTCCTTACCCTCTTCCGTACTGCAAGTCTCTGTCACATGACTGCAGTTATGGTAAGCGTCATTCGCTTTATTACCCCCTCTCATGACAAGCACCATCTGCCTTATTAACCCCTTCCAAGCACGATTAAGCAGTTATTATGCACCAAGTTCCCTTATCTTGCTAAAGATGTAGATGCATTTCTGCTGGACTCTATAGGACATGGTTCGTAGCATCAGGCAGTCACATTGCATCCACAGTCCCTGTATTACTGTGAGACGCTTTATCTGACATGGCCTACAGTACTATCTTCCATAGGACAAATACCTGTTAGAGCTAGATTCTATATACAATGACAATTGGACAGACCTCAGGTTGTTTCTGACATGGCTAATCTCTTGTCACCATAGAGCATCCGTGACCTCCCCCATAGTGGAGTAGTTACGGGTAATCTCTGTACTGGACACAATTGTAGATTTCTTTTATCCGTAACTAAATGGCCTACACATCAATGGAGCACATCAGACAGGCATATTATCCTATCATCACTTCCAGTGGTTGCTGCAAGCATTAAATCACACATTTTACTTCTTTCTAATAATAATAATCTTTATTTGTATAGCGCCAACATATTCCGCAGCGCTTACATAGACAAGGGGAATACAGAAAGACAAAAGTACAAAAAATTACAGAAGCACGGTTACATAGTAATCAGTTGGTGGAAACAATAGGGGTGAGGGTCCGGCTCTAACGAGCTTACATACTACAAGTAATGGGGTGATACAGAAGGTAAAGGGCTGGAGATGTGCACTGTATGGCGAGGTGGAGAGTGAGGGATTCTATACACATAGACAATGGTCAGATATTTGGCCGTGTGACGGCAGAATCGGTATGACTGCAGGGGCAGTTAATGACAGCTAGCAGGGATTGCAGTCAGTAGGTCAGGGAGCATGTTATCAGGTGGCATACAGAGGAGTCGGTTTAGGGAATGCGGTATGCCTCCCTGAAAAGGTGCGTTTTTAGAGCACGCCTGAAGTTTTTCGAGTCCTGGATTGCCCGGGTATCCTTTGGTAGTGCGTTCCAGAGGACCGGTGCTGCTCTGGAGAAGTCTTGGAGGCGGGAATGAGAAGTTCGAATTAGAGGGGTGTGCAGTCTAGTTTCGTTTGCCGAGCGCAGAGCCCGGGCTGGGTGATGGATTGAGATGAGGGAGGCAATATAGGGGGGCGCTGCGCTGTGGAGGGCTTTGTGGATTAAGGTAGTAAGTTTAAATTGAATTCTGTATTTAACGGGCGGCCAGTGCAGTGACTGGCACAGGGCAGAGGCGTCCGAGTAGCGGCTGGACAGAAATATGAACCGGGCTGCCGCATTCAGGATGGATGGGAGAGGGTAGAGTCTGGTGCAGGGGAGGCCGATCAGCAATGAGTTGCAATAATCGAGTCGTGAGTGGATGAGGGCAACAACAAGTGTTTTCAGCGTGTCTATGGTGAGAAAAGAGCGGATTCTTGCGATGTTCTTGAGGTGCAGCTGACATGTTCGGGCCACAGATTGGATGTATGGGGTAAATGAGAGATCGGAGTCGAATATGACCCCAAGGCAGCGGGCATGCTGTTTGGGAGTTATGGTGGTGCCACACACTGAGATGGAGATGTCAGGATGAGGTCGGTTTGTGGAGGGTGGAAATACCAGTAAGTCAGTTTTAGAGAGGTTTAGTTTTAGGTAGAGAGAGGACATAGTGTTGGAGACAGCAGACAGACAGTTGGTGATGTTTTGGAGGAAAGGTGCAGAGATGTCACGGGAAGAGGTGTATAGCTGGGTGTCATCAGCATAGAGGTGGTATTGGAGGCCAAAGCTCCTGATGGTTTGTCCAACAGGGGCTGTGTAAATAGAGAAAAGGAGGGGGCCGAGGACCGAGCCTTGGGGGACCCCAACAGCAAGGGGAAGAGGAGGGGAGGTAGAGCCAGCAAAGGAAACACTAAAAAAGCAGTCAGATAGGTAGGAGGAGAACCAGGAGAGAGCAGTGTCCTTTAGGCCGATGGAGCAAAGCATACTGAGGAGGAGTTTGTGGTCAACAGTGTCAAATGCTGCGGAGAGGTCGAGGAGGATCAGTAGGGAATAGTCGCCCCTCGATTTGGCTGTCAGTAGGTCGTTTGATACCCTTGTAAGGGCAGTTTCTGTCGAGTGTTGGGGTCGGAAGCCAGACTGTAGGGGGTCGAGGAGAGAGTTCTCTGATAGCTTACAAGGCGGGAGTAAACCAGCCGTTCAGGTAGTTTGGAGATAAAGGGGAGGTTTGAGATGGGTCGGTAATTGGCAACGTCAGTCGCGTCAAGAGTCGGCTTCTTTAGCAGTGGGGATATGATGGCGTGTTTGAAAGAAGAGGGAAAGATGCCAGAGGTCAGAGAGAGGTTGAATATAGTGGTGAGATGGGAGATGACCACTGGGAGAGGGATCGGAGGAGGTGTGAGGGGAGGGGGTCGCTAGCGCAGGTGGTGGGGCGAGCAGAGAAGAGCAGTTTGGAGACTTCTTCCTCTGTCGCTGGTCTGAGTACAGACAGTGAGCAGGAGCTAGATGCAGTGCTGAAAAGACTAGGGTCAGGGCTAGTCTGGGATTGGGAAGTTATTTCCTGATGGATGTCATCAATTTTCTTTTTGAAATAGGCAGCCAGCTCTACAGCACTGAGATCCGTCACCGGGGGCTGCGGTTTAGGGCTGAGAAGGGAGTGAAAAGTATCAAAGAGCCGTTTAGGGTTGTGCGATAATGAGGAGACGAGAGAGGTGAAGTAGACTTGTTTGGCATGGTGCAGGGCGAGGTTGTAGGTTTTGAGCATGAGTTTGTAGTGGAGAAAGTCTGTGGATGTTTGCGACTTCCTCCACAGCCGTTCAGCACTTCTAGAGCACCGCCGGATGAAGCGCGTTTGAGGCGTGAGCCAGGGTTGGTGCGTTCTACATCGGATAGCTTGGATCCTGGGGGGAGCCG
Organism: Eleutherodactylus coqui; assembly: GCF_035609145.1. NCBI lineage: Eukaryota > Metazoa > Chordata > Amphibia > Anura > Eleutherodactylidae > Eleutherodactylus > Eleutherodactylus coqui. Next base: position 250,397,044 of record NC_089840.1, read on the forward strand.
CTTCATCCAGGGCATGTTTGAGAGCGGTGTTGTAGCGATCGGCAGCCAGGTTGGGGCAGGAGAGGAGAGAGATAGGGGACAGAGAGGACTGTAGGGACTCGGCAAAGTCTTGGGTGTGTATGGCCTCAAAGTTCCTGTAGGTACGGTAGGTAGGTGGGTGTGGGGAGATGTTAGGGAGCGTGACAGAGAAAGAGAGGAGGTTATGATCCGAGAGCGGGAGAGGGGAGTTGGTGAAGTTGGAAGCAGAGCAGAGCCGGAGGAAGACCAGATCCAGAGTGTTGCCATCCCTGTGAGTGGGAGAGGCTGTGAGTTGAGAAAGACCAAGGGAGGAGGTGAGAGAAAGAAGCTGAGAGGCAGATGGGGAGTTGGGGTCATTAGTGGGATGTTAAAATCGCCTAAGATGAGGGTTGGGATTTCGCAGGATAGGAAATGGGGGAGCCAGGCAGCAAAGTGGTCCAAAAACAGGCGTGGAGCACCTGGGGGGTGGTAGATAACTGCTACTCGCATGGACAGCGGGCGGAAAAGCCGTAACGTATGTACCTCAAATGATGGAAAGGTGAGTGAGGGTACAGGGGGGATGACCTGGTAGGTACAATTTGGGGAGAGAAGAGCACCTACTCCTCCACCACGCCTGTCATCTGGTCTCGGGGTATGGGAGAACTGCAGGCCATTGTAATCATCTCACCTTAAAAAAAAAAACTCACACTGCACGTATGCCTTGTATAGACTCGTATACCCCCATTGCACAAATCCTGGACCATCTGGCCTTCATGATTCCCTTAGCAGGTCGCTTTCCAGTGAGCTGCCATCCTGTCTAGCGCTCAGGTACAGATCCTACCTTGTGCTCATCATCCTACAACTCTAGGCCTTCCCTCTTCTACTTATACACTACATATCCCTGCTGCTCTTTCCTTGCTTGGGTTAGTTGAAGGCCTGTTACAGTAATGGCCTACCTAGGCGATCCAAGAAGAACCCGCGACTCCAGAGTCAAGTCGGACTTGTCCAGCATCCTGTGACAGAGTAAGTCTCACCTGGTGGCTCTCGTGGCCTGCTATGTTCCAGGCATGGACAACCAGATGGCCAACATCTGCAATCGAGATCAGACCAGCTCAGAGGGTGAGCTCTTTTCTTGAGAAGTAGGAAGTCCTTTTTAACGTGGATTCTACCATGATCTTGGCTTGCCTCGGCCGCTTGCAAAGGAGAAATGAAATTGTACTTTTGCTTCTTTCCTTTTCCTGCTTGTTCTTCAGCCTTCTTAAAGGTTGAGTTCTGTCCCTTGTCTCAGTCCTATCAGATATCGTCTGTAAGGCATGGCTCAGGCTCATACTGTAGGTACCTTCTAGCCTATGGGTTAATCTGAGCTGTGATGTTTTTCAGTAAGCCGCTCGTACACACAGTCCACACAGCCTCCCTCTGTAAAGCTATTCCATCTTCTTCCATATTCTGGTGGAGTGTTCCTGATACAGGCCAAGGGCGTCGCCACCTTTGCTGGTTGCCATTCCATTAGCGTTTTTTTGGTAAGTCGACAAAGCCTTCAGCCACCCCGACAATAAGGACACTTTCAAGGCTTCATATTTTTTTAAGTTTTACCTAATGCATTCCTACCTGGTCACATGGGTTAGCGGGGGCCAGCATACACTCGCCTTCTCTTTTACCAACACCTTGGGAACGGCTTTGGAACGTTCCAAGGTCTTGCCGTGTCCCCCAATGACACAGACGAGAAAATAGGATTTTTGTTACTTACCATAAAAACCATTTCTCGTCTCGTTCATTGAAGGGCACAGCACCCGCTTAATAATAATTTTCTATGGGCTCTGGTTGCCTTTCCCAAAAGGATCCTCTGTCTTTTCTGAATCTCACACAGTGCCATTATCTCTTATTATGGTCTGTTTTATTTGATGTCGTGTTAATTTGTGTTTCACCTACTACTTCTGTACATGTGGGGGGGGCATAGCTGGTGGGAGGAACTTGCACTCTTTTGTGCTTAGTATCCGCCTCCTAGTGGCAGCAGTTATACACAAGGTCTTGCTATAGTCCCCAATGAATGAGACGAGAAATGTGGTCCTGCAGAACTGCACCTTGATCACCATAGGGATGTATGGATATAAATCCCTATTCCCCTTATACACATGCACCACTAAATTGGACATAATTGATGCAATTTCTTTTTTTCTACTTAGGTTCAGAACCTGGCTGTTCGAGGTCAGCAGACTCAACCTACGTCCACGGCTTCTGGGCCTACCATTGCTCATGGTGCTCCTCCACAATCCAAACCAACCACTCACTTGGTGCCCTCTTCCTCTGCACCTTCACAACTACCATCTTCTCCAGTACCACAAACTGTGAAGAGCCCAATGGGCACAATAGGGGGCACAGTGAGTCAAGGAAGTCAAACGGAAGTAGAGGGAAGAAAAGCAGAAGGAGAAGCTGTGCAGCAGAGTGTCGGTATCAACTTGACCAGAGCTGCAACACCAGCACCCAACCAGACCCTCATCAGCTCCGGTAAGTTCAAAGGGGGATCTCAAGCCTACCATCAGTATTGAATGTATATATCAATTACGTACATGCATACTAAATATATATGTGTACATATAAACCAAATTTAGAACTTTATATATAATCATTCAAAGTGTGTAAACACCGGGACACCCTGTAAATTAAAAAATTTATATAATTTTTTAATATAACTGGTAATTATTAGGAAATTGTATACCACCAGTGTTTCTAGTGGCGCAATGCGCCACACAGCTTTGCTACATGCATGTCACACATACAGCTCTGCTACATGCATTCTTTATACAACGGGGATGAAAAGCAGCACCGCAGAGTCCTGAACATGCTGATCATCCCCTTATGTGACCCCAGACTGCTCCCACAAAGGTGACTGATCACATGACTGTGACATCGTGACAGGTCTTGTTAGCATACGGCTGCTCTAGGTGTTCGTTAGTATTCCATTTCCTACAAACCCCTGCGGCCTCAGTTGCTATGGAATACTAACAAACACGTAGCCAGACAGCATTTGTGTGCTTACAGGACTTTTGATGACTGCACAGTCATGTGATTGGGGAAAGATCATGTAACTCACTCACTTGGCATGAAGGACCTTTGATGATGTCACCATCATGATCAGGAGCGAAGCATGTAACTCACTCACTCTTGCTCCGCCCCTTATCATCCGAAGTGAGTGAGTTACATGCTCTGCCCCTAATCACATGACTGATATCACAGGTCCATCCGGAGGTCATCCCAAGTGAGTGAGTTATACATCCCCCTACAAATCCCCGTGGCCTCAGTTGCTATGAAATAGGACCTGTGATGACATCACCATCATGTGATCAGGGGCGGAGCATGTAACTCTGACTGGGGATGATGGACCTTTGATAACGTCACCGAAATAGTTTGATATAATTTCTTATTTTACTCGTTGTCCGCAGTCTTACGGACAACGAGTCATTTTTTGAGGACATTCTGAACCGTTTCAAGTGATAGTAAATCACAGTGCTGAATTTGTTTGAAACTCTGTCTGAAACTTTGCAGTTCAACTGCGTTTTCAAACTTCCAGTAACACTTTAGGATAAATTTCTTTGGTCAAAGCATAATCCGGCTTCACCCATTATTTCTAATCCGTTAAGCCTGAAAAGAAGAGAAAATTACACGGGGAAAATAAATCAAAACTAGGGCAAAGGAAAACTGGTTTAGTTGCTCAGAGCAGCCAATCCGGTCTCTGCTTTCATTTTCCAGAGGTGGAATCTGATTGGTTGCTGTGGGCAACTAAGTCAGTTTTCCTTTGCACCACTTTTGGTTCATCTCCCCCAGTGAGTTATAAGCTGTATGTATACAATTTAGGACACCCTATGTATAATCAGAAGTTTTCAAGATGAGCCTATTTTTTTTTCATGCGTAGGATTTAATGCAAATTTTTTTTGTGTAGTTTGTACAATATGAATTTAATGTTTTTTTTTTCAAAGTAATTGACTGTTTTAGTGTTTTGGTTTTTTTTCTCTTTTTTTTATGCTAAACTTTTCCCTTTAATGTTTTCCTCATCTAATTTATTTCCTTGTCTGAATTCAACACTCTCTCTTTTAATGGATGTCTTTCTACGTTTTTCCTCTTTCATTCTCCATCAGCTACTTACACTCACATTCAGCCACACTCGGTCCTACAACAGAAGCAGGTGGTATTCCAGCAGCAGATTGCCATCCACCAGCACCGTCAGTCCCAGCTCGTCCACGCATCTGCCCACCTGCAGTTGGCACAGCAGCAGCCTCAAGCTCCTTCTCAACAAGGCCTGCAGGCAACTCCTGCACAACAGACGCTGGTTGTACAACCTATGTTGCAGACTCCTGAGGCCAATCTGCCAACTAAAGCTCCTGTGCCCATTCAACCGAAACAACCAGGCAAAGGGATTTCGCCTTTAAATCTACAAGGACACCTACCAACCAAACCTACCCAAAGTGCTAGACCACTTCCTACACCCCCTCCTAACCAACCTCACATTCCTGTTCAGCTCGTGGGTGCAAGACAACAGGGTCCTGCACAGGCTCTGGCTCTTGGAGCTCCCCAAGTTCCATCACAGGGGTCTTCCTTAACACAGATCACTCTGCCTCCGTCTCCGGCCCCCGTACCAACTGCTGTGTCAGGTGCTGTGCAGGACGCTCAAGCTGCATTTTATGGAGTCCTGCAGGTGAGTCATTGTTAGACTTTCTACGTCCATGAAGCATTTCTTGTGGGTTTCTTTTTTAAATTGGTCATCGGTTTCACAGGGCAAGATATCCGGAGCTGGGAAGAGAAAGATGGAGTCAGAGGAAGACCGGGAAGAATCGCCAACACTACCTGTAAAAGCGTCGCCCCCAGCAGACACCCCACCTACAGTGGAGGAGAGCAGCACTCCAGCCGGTGGGTGAATATAATGACTCGTTGTCATCTCCTGTTCTCTGTCGTCTGTACAAAATCGTTCTGTCAGCTGATTCCAATTGTAATTTTTTCTTATCCGTTTTGGAAACTGTTTAAAATTTCTCCATAACTTTTTTCCTTTTTTTTTTTTTCTTTTGCAATCCACAGATAAGTCTGAAGCCGCCTCTCAAGTCTCTCCAGCTCTTGCCGTGTCGGCTCCTCCTTGCGCACCCACCCTATCGGTCACTTCTCGTCAACACAGTGACTCCAAGCCCCCTCAAGCCATTGTGAAGCCACAGATCTTGACTCATATTATAGAGGGCTTTGTCATCCAGGAGGGAGCAGAACCCTTTCCTGTAAGCACCATTACAAGCGACCACAGTTGTAATGATTCCTTATTGTTTCCTAAGTTGTTTCTCCTTTTAGGTCGGCAGTCCTCAGATACCAAAGGACCCAGAAAAGTTACCTACACCTGTTACAGCTTTGCCTGTAGAGAGTCCGCCCACCCATCCTCCGGTAGACCAGACTGTTAGCGGTATGTCTCATTCTTTCACACAACTAAAGAGTGATTATACAGCACTGTATGCCGGCTACAAAGTTGTCATTCATAAAAGGGTATGTTCACACAAGGCATAAATGCTGCAAATTTTCTATAGTGGAATTATATGTAGAAAATCTGCAGCATTTATGGTAGAAGCATGGTAGATGAGATCTAAACTTTACTAATGCATTGCAAGAAAACAAGAATCCGCAATGTAATTTGACCTGCATAGGGTGAATCCTGAACCAGGTTTGCTGTAAAATTCACATCAAATTTTGCTGCAAGTTTGTTGTGGATTTTGCAGCAGATTTTCTGTTGTGGAAAGTATGCCCTGTTAAACGCAGCCTTACGCAATATTCACATCTACAGTAGTGGCCGTAGGTTATAACAGGAGAACAAGATGGAATCTTGTTCTCACAACTGATTGCATTAAGATCTGTTAGCAAGATACCAAAATAAGGCTACATTCGCACTGCATTTGCCATAAGATGTCAGATGTATCCATAAGGGAAATAGAGTGTCCTTTCTGCCTCTATTGGGTGAGATATTATATACAGCATAGTCTGTTGTGCTATTCCATATGGAGGCATCCTGCAAAAATATACTGCATGATATACGATTTTGTTTTAAACATGGGAGAATATGCGCCACATATTTTACTATATACCTATATGCATTGGCATCAGTCTGAGGTATAAGTCGGGAAATTCCACCGATGTATACATGGGCAAACACATTGTGAATAAACCCGAAAGAATATATTTTCACTCAGCATTTAAAATGGTACAGTTTTTAAAATGACACACTGTATATTTGCCTTCTGGTACGCTAATTTAAAGCCCTAAGCAGGCCCCCGTACTGCTCATGGTTACCACAAGCAGCACACAAATTGAATGGGTTCTCCACTTTGTACAGTTCTTACTTGTTAGAAGGGTTTCTTGACAATCAGCTGATTACAGGGTCTCTCTGTTGGGACCCCTGATAGTAAGGGTTTTTTTTGTACATGGTTCTTCGGTTGCTTGAATAATCGCTCAAAAGAGTGATTATAGGCGACTGCCAGCCCTTGTAAACATGGGACTCGACAGGGAAAGTGAGTGAGAATTGCTCTGTGTTCAGCTCTAAAATCTAAGCGACTGTTGACCCATGTAAACAGGCAGTCGTTCACCTATGAACGACTGCCTGTTTACTGTGAAAAGATGTAGGCGGCCAGGAAAGATCTCCAGCCCGCTGCGCCTCCACTCAGTGAGAGATCAATGCTCCTGTGTGAAAGCACCCAACAGTCATCCTGTGCAAATGTACACATAGGGTTCTTTACTTGGACATATGCGTATTTCAGTGTGTGACTACGCTGCGTATCCAAGGACCAAAATAGGCAGAAACACGCAGGGAATCGGCGTATCGGCAGATTTTCACATGTGTAAAAGAAGCTTCTCAAAATCCCATTCATTTTGTAAGTAAACACGCAGCAAATATGCCGGTTCCCTGCTTATTTACCAGCACCAATTGATTTTAATGGGCTCTTTTGGTATGTAATACATACCAAGATATGACATGTTCTTTGTTATCACTGGCCAAGAGATGAGGATCCCGGTCAAAGGATCTCCTTTATCTGATTGGGTATAGGGTAATTCATTTTCTAAACAATAGGGATATGAGGTAAATGTCTTTCATGGAGAAACCCCTTGTGATTCGAGTTACATCCTTTTCTTTTTGCTTTGTTGCAGATACTGTAGGCTCGAAGCTGTTAAAATGCGAGTACTGCGGGAAGTTTGCCCCAGCAGACCAATTCCGTGGCTCAAAGAGGTTCTGCTCTATGACCTGTGCCAAAAGGTAAACCTGAAAATGAGTGTAAATTCTGATTCCTGGAATGTAAAACTTGCATTTTTAAACCATTGAATTATAAAGAACTGATCAGTGTTAAGAGGTTTTCCAAATCTCTCCTTTAGATACAACGTCAGCTGCAGCCACCAGTTCCGTCTTAAAAGAAAGAAGCTAAACCAGCTTCAAGATGCAGGAGGAGTAAGAGTGCGCAGACGTGGCCCACGGAGGAACAGCTCTGAGATTGCACGGGCCAAGATCCAGGGGAAGAGAATGCGGGTAACAGAGGTGCTTGGAGCTTTGTTCTTGGCACATTGTACAATTTTTAAGGTCTTTTTTTTTTTTTAAATGTAAAACCTAGAATGCTGTAAATACATAGGTAGATCCTAGTGCCTGTGTGTAGGGAGAAGTTAGCCAGAATGGGACTTCGGTGTCTTTGCAGTTGTACCCTTGGATCTGGTACTCGGGACCAAAGTTGGCAGGGTTTTGGGGGGACAGACTACCACTGGTCAAACATTGAATGTTTATATTAAGGGGGTGTTTGCATCTCACAAGGTGTTGACATATCCTAATGATGGCATATTGTTATGTGATTGATGGGGGTCAGCTGTGCTGGGTTCTGCAGTCGGTCCCATTAACTTTAGTTCTCCTATATGGTAGGCAGGCATTGTGCTGCTGTGCAGGGTACAACCGTGAAGACATTGCTGCACTGTAGCCCCTTAATTTTCAGAATCAGCAGGCATTCCAGAGGTCGGACTTGCACAGATCATAAAAGTGATGGCATATCCTACTGAGGTGAATGAGCGTACTTGTGTAAGGAGAGTCTTAAAGGGGGATTCCCATCTCGGGAATCCTATTTCATTGTCTTTTGAAATGGAAAAACAATGCATTCATGCATCAGATGTTTATCTCCAGACATTGCAGATATTGATTCCTCTGCCCTCTGATTGTTTACTGTTTGTTGCCAGGGAAACAGACCACCAATTTATGGAAAGAAATAGCAAAGGAGGTTGGCACTTATCCTTTTTTTTTAATCTAAATCTGGATCTTGCACCAGTTTTCGGACTGACCACCAGCTACCGTCTTCCCCTTTTATTTCTTTCCATGGAGGTGGTGATCCGTTTTCCTAGGCATAAACAACCAGAGGGCAGAGGAATTGATATCTGGAGGACGGAGCATTTTGGAAATAAGCGTCTTATGGATGCGTTGTTTTGTGCTTTCACATTGAAATGGGAATACCCCTCTCATGTTTTTATGCAGTGTGTTGCACCAAAGGTGGCTGTGGGGATGTTGATCCCTAAAAGGGGTTGTTCCAAGATATAAAGTTACCCACTGATCCAAGAACAGGGGTCCCCAAGGTGCGCGCATGAATGGATGTCTCGTGTGCATGCTGCTGCTCCATTCAATTTAATGGGAGCGGTGGAGGTTGCCTAATGCTTGTACTTGGCCATTTTCGGCCGCTCCTATTGAAATGAATGAAGCCGCGGTGAGCATGTGCGGCCTTCAGGACCCCTGTTCTAGGGATGGGTAAGAGTACCAGCAGTCGGATCTGATCATGGTTATTTCCTATGCTGTGGATAGGGGATAATGTTACATCTTGGCAAAACCTTTTTATTGAGGCAAATTAAGCATTTTTGAAGTGTTTTTCAAAGTTGCATACAGGATCACCGACTTGTAGAAAGATTGCATGAAACTACTGCTCTACCGTCCAGGGATCTGTTAATTAATGACTCCTTTCATACAGGAGGACTCCAGCCGTGGATCTGATAATTCCAGCTATGAAGAAGCTTTTTCTCCAACTTCCCCAGCACCACCGTCCTGCCGAACACCGCAGCGGGAGAGAGACGGGAGCACTCCAACGAGCGGACCCTCAAATTCTGAGCTGCTGGGGATTAATCCTGTGTTTCTGTCAAGTAATCCCAGCCGCTGGAGTGTGGAGGAGGTGTACGAATTTATCTCTTCTCTGCAAGGTAATGTGGACATGATGCTCTTTAACTCAAGAAGGAGCAATGCGTGTTTGTAATTTGTATGTGCATTACAACAGTGTAGGCAGATAAGCACATTACATGTGCAAGCAATACCCGCAGTGGGGGCATATCTGCGGTTACTCCCTAGTTCAACTATCTTGGTGTAAAGTAGGAAAAATCAGCATGCTGCTGAGTAATGATATTATTTTTCACATCGGTTGCCAAATGAATTTGTAGTTCCTTTTAGGCCACTTTCACACTGGTTTTGTGACTTGTTGCATATCTGAGGTTTGCTAGGAAGCAGGTGCATCCGTTTTATTAAATATTGCAGTTAGCTGTGCTTTTCAGTAGAGTTAAATAAAAAGTGTGCCAATCTATATTGGTCAAAGCTTTGCAAAAGGATTCACTGACGTGCCATAAGTCATGGGATAGCAATAATGTCAATTGATTATGGGGTGGCATTTCCTTAGGTGACAGTTTGGGGGGTGCCCTCACCCGTATAAGTTGTGACATGACAAGGCGACATGAACCGGACGTCGGTGCTTCCATACTGGTGTGGGGTGTGTTCTCATGGCATGGGTTGGGTCCACTGGTTCCTAAACACGTTATTGGTGCCTGCTATATTTCACTCCCTGGTGACCATTTGTAGTCCTCCATGGACCTCATGTACTCCCACAATGATGGGATATTCCAGCAGGATAATGCACCATGCTATTAGGCCTAAGTTGTCCAGAATCGGTTCAAGAAGCATTCTGGAAACTTCCTACGACTGATGTTGCCTGCATGTTCTGCCAACATGAACCCAATCAAACCTTGATGCAATGTGATGTGGAGAGGTCTACCCAAGATCCTGCATCTACCATGGAGCTGTGGGTGACTATCCTGGCACTATGGCTCAACATCCCTCCAGACGTCTTCTGTCCATTTGTGGAATTGATGCCACATCAAGTTTTTGCACTTCATCGGGCTTAAGAGGGCCCTACCCAATATTAGATTCTGTCCATTGACTTTTTGCACATCGGTGTATTTTTGCCTTAAATTCGGCTAATGAAATCTATGGGCCCATTAGGCTTATGTGTAAATTACCAGAGATGGTTTTACTGCCTGTGTCCTCATCCTTCAGTACTTGCCTTATACATGATACAAATGCCCGCTCTCCTGTTCATTTGGATAATGGAAGCCGTGATCTCTTCCCTTACACTAGTTGTGATAAGTCCTGCTTAAAGAGCTGAGTACTTCGGTTTCTCTTCTCGCTGTCTTGGAGCTTTGGCCGCCATAATCCACTCTGGTGTATTTATAGATACAGTGTAATTGCTGTTTCTTCAGGTTACGCAATTAAATAAATTGCCCTCCCATGGATCAGGTTGTTCCCTAATATCTGAAGCATCAGTAAACAAACTCTTGAAGTACAACTGGGCTTTCCAAAAACTTGTGACATCTCATAGGAACATTGAAAATGTTGTGTAATGTTGGAACGTGTTGACCATTTCCTCTCCACAAAAGCTAACATCGCCGCCGAAATACAACGCCGTCTGAGCTGTGCGAGTGCAGCGTTTTATGGAATGAAGCGGGGAGTGTTTGAGGATCGGTACATTCACAGGGATACCAAGATGCTTGTTTATAAAGCTAGTGTCCTTCCAACCTTGATCGCTGTCTGTGAAACATGGACCATCTACAAACGTTTCGCTCAACTTCTGGAACGATTCAATTAGCGTTGCCTTCAAAAATTCCTGCAAATCCCTTGGAAAGACCGGCGGACAAATGTTAGCCTTATGGAAGAAGCGAAGACCACCAGCATTGAAGCAATGATCCTTCACCATCAACTTCACGGGACTGGCCACATTGTGCGAATGCAATACTACCGTCTCCCAAAGCAAGTACTATACTCTCAACTCAAGAACGAAAAACGGAATGGTGGTGGACCGCAAAAGAGATTTAATGATGAGCTAACCTTAAGGCCTCATGTCCACGGGGAAAATCAAATCTGCTCCGGATTTGTAACGCGGATTTGGGCCGCGGATGCAGTGCGGATGAGCTTAAAATAGTATTTTATTGCATGCGGATGACACGCGGATGCGTTTTTTTTCACGCGTGTATGCACGCGGATGGCATTTTTGCATCTGCGCGTGAAAAAAAATGCAAGGCCACTGAAAAAGAAGCCAAACTTGTAATCCGCATGCAGATTTCACGCACCCAAATAAATGGCATTTAACACCCGCAGCGGATTTCCCGCACCCCATAGAGATCAATGGGGCCATCCGGAGCGTGATCCGCACCTAAGGCCTCATGTCCACGGGGAAAATCAAATCTGCTCCGGATTTGTAACGCGGATTTGGGCCGCGGATGCAGTGCGGATGAGCTTAAAATAGTATTTTATTGCATGCGGATGACACGCGGATGCGTTTTTTTTCACGCGTGTATGCACGCGGATGGCATTTTTGCATCTGCGCGTGAAAAAAAATGCAAGGCCACTGAAAAAGAAGCCAAACTTGTAATCCGCATGCAGATTTCACGCACCCAAATAAATGGCATTTAACACCCGCAGCGGATTTCCCGCACCCCATAGAGATCAATGGGGCCATCCGGAGCGTGATCCGCACCTAAATGGAGCATGTCCATTTTTTTTCATGCTCCATGATTTTTCTAATTCACATTTATTGACCATCCGCGGGTATTTAGTTACCCGCGGGTGGTCAATGCATTCCTATGGGGCGCGGATCCGCGCGCGGGTGATCCGCTGCGGATTTTAATTATTATTTTCCCCGTGGACATGAGGCCTAAATGGAGCATGTCCATTTTTTTTCATGCTCCATGATTTTTCTAATTCACATTTATTGACCATCCGCGGGTATTTAGCTACCCGCGGGTGGTCAATGCAATCCTATGGGGCGCGGATCCGCGCGCGGGTGATCCGCTGCGGATTTTAATTATTATTTTCCCCGTGGACATGAGGCCTAAAACTTGTGACATAGAGGTCCAGAACTGGGAAGCCCTGGCCCTTGGGCACTCGATTTGAGGGTTAGCCGTTACCAACAGCACTGTGAATTTCGAAGAGGCACAAATGGAGGGGGAAACGTATCAAGAGGAAAGCACATCAAGCCAACCCTTGTCGGGGACAGTCTTCCACTTGGAAACTGATGTCCCCACTGTGAAAGAATCTGCGGATCAAAGCCCCCCCCCCCCCCCCATAGTTGGAAGACAATCAAGCTCGGCCACGAGTGATAGATGACGACGACGATGTCAAAAGTTTGGCATGCTGGAGTACAGGTGCCGAGACCTACACTGATCGCTAGAACAAAAAAGCTGAAGCACGCATCCAAGCTCTGTCACTACTCGTTAGCAAGCAATGATGACACTCGGATGAGCGCTTCAGCTAGCTAGTTCAAGTGATCCTTGGGGATCTCCGCATCCAGACCTCTAGCAATCAAAACTTTTGACGTGTCCCTATGTTATTGAAAAGCACAGTTGCACTTTAACAACTATTCGGTGCTCCCTTTTAATGAGGACTTATCACTAGGGGATTATTAAATTTATCTTAATTGACAAATATTTTGGACCCCCTCCAGAAGAAAAAAAAACTCTGTATAACAAAAAAAGTCTTGGCATTGCGTCCCTAGTCGCGAATTACATTATGATCTGTGCATTGAAGGGTCTCCCTTCTAATCTTCATTCACATATCAACATAATGGAGCTGGAATACATCTTCCCAAGTTATGCAGTGACAATGAAATCCTTCTTTGATGACTTTATAATACATTTATGTATGCGTTACATATAGCTATTCACGTGATAACATAATGCATGGCGTATTTTATACACCAGAAAGTCCATTGGTGACCTAGACTATTCATGACACATCCATAGCTTTCTGGAATTGCAGGTAAATTCATATAGATGAACGTTGTTGGCAGGAGATACCACAAGCCTGGCTTGTATACACACCAATGCAATGTTTTGGAGGCCATGCCCCCCCCCCCCCCCCCTTTTTTTTTTTTTTTTCAAGCATGCACAAAAAAGCTTGCAATCTAGTTAAATGGCAATCTGCATTAAGCGGCTACTAACCTTAGTGCAAGATAAAAGTATCGTAATACATATGTATATATGGTATCAAAATAGGTTTACACTGTATCTATAGCAATATGCAATGCTGTGTGCCTACTATGCAAATAGGCCAACTCTCCTTCAAAGTTTTTACCGCTGTTCCTGCCATTCCCAGAACTCATTTTCCTGTAAACCTTAGCGACATACACTAAAATGAAAAACACACAACATCTGCCTGATTATTGCAAGATTTCAGCGGACCCCCGTTCTTCAACTACTGATGACCTAGTCACAAGATAAGGTCATTAGTAAAATAATACCAAGATGTCATGTGATCAGGGGCGGTGCATGTAACTTCCTCAATGGGGATTAAGGACCTTTGATGATGTCACTGTCATGTGATCAGGGGCAGAGTATGTAAGTCACTCACTAACGCACGGACGGACAGTTTGTCGTTAGTTTGAGATTTATATATATTATTCAAAAGGCATATTGATTGACCTTTCTTACTTTTTTCAACGAGTTATGTCTAGAGAGGATTTTATTGTGGGGGCTATTTGCTCCGTGGTGATAGATTCTGCGCTAAAAAACAACCATTTGGAATGTATTTGGGTGCTTTATTTCCTTGTTACACCATATTGTAAGACGCGGTAGACTAATATTTTTGTTTTTCTTCCTCCCTTGCCATCAGGATGCCAAGACTTAGCCGAAGACTTCCGGTCTCAAGAGATTGACGGGCAGGCTTTGCTGCTCCTGAAAGAAGAGCATCTTATGAGCGCCCTGAACATTAAACTTGGACCTGCATTGAAAATCTGCGCCAAAATTAACCTGTTAAAGGAGACTTAACTTTTCACTCGATCCCTACAAAGCACAAGGGGGTGGAGAAAATGACTGAGGACTCCGCAGAGCAAGTGCCCCCCTTATCCAAGCAAAAAGAGTAGGGAAGAGAAACCTCGGGACATCAGCGGTCTTTACAACTGGCCACCATTTCTAAAACACTCCCTTACACTCGTGCTCCAAGCTCTTCTTCTACCATCTCTTCATTATTACTCTAAATATATATCTATATCTTCTATATGTCTGTATCTGTTCATTCAGGTACTGTGCCTAGTAAGGGGAAGCCAGACCTTGCGCTGATTAATGCCCTTTTGTGAACGAGGCCCATGTCTATGGGCGGAGGAGAACATTTAATAGGTTCCAGATTTGGTGGGGTGGGGCAGCAGACATTGATCTACATACATGTAGCAAATCTGTAGGTAAGATACAGATAAAGGCTTTGTAAATATACTGGTCTATACAGGTACAGGGATCTCTATACTGTCGAATCATATGCACACATTTCTACATGGACCTGAATGTATAGAAGGAGATCCCCCTGATGACGCTTACTGTAGAGACCGGTATTTCTGACATGTCCACACTGTTTTTTCCGTGTGCCTCTCATTAGTGTACGCTGGTCTGTTGCACATATATGCAATGGTTTTAACATGTTGGACAGTCTAGTCTAATACGTTGCTGCAGCATGCAATACTGCCTATGGATACCGTTAGTGACTGAGGCAGACCACTGCTGCACACTTATGTTACAGCGTTCTCCATTACCATCAAGCCTCCCCCCCGCCCCCCGTGTGCACCAGCATCCCTGTGGGATCTGAGCCTTAATAATTTTCATCTCATCACAGTACACACCTAATATTGCTGTACTGATGTACCGCAGATGGATCTGCTGTGCACAGATGCCTCTTACAGTGGTCCGTAAAGTCTTACCTTACCCTGCATATGGTGAAGGCGGCCATTTCTTGGACCAATTCACTAGAAGCTAACGAATGCTTCATCTGGACAAAACGGAAAATCATTACTGACCCCTGACTCCCTAGTTCTGTTTTTTTTGGGGTTCCTCAAGATAAGAAGGCTTTAGGGGATTTTGATGGCTTTATGACTTGTAAACTTAGACCTATGAGCTGAGTTGCTTCTAAAAGATGTAACAGGATCCAATAGGGGACTACTAATGTATGAGTGTTAAGGCAGCAGAAATGCAGTCCTAAGCTCTCACTCACGACCTGAAGGTTGCGGGTTCAATCCCCGCTTGGTTCAGGTAGCCGGCTCAATGTTGACTCAGCCTTCCATTCTTCCGAGGTCGGTAAAATGAGGACCCAGCTTGCATCCTAAAGATGACTGGGGTAGGCGATGGCAAACCACCCCACAAAAACAGTCACCCTAGGAGTCGGTCACGACTCGGTGCTTGCACCAGGGGACTTTACCTAATGTATATGGTATGTTCTAATCCACCGCATCCTCTGTAGAATTAAAGGGTTTGGCTGAGATTTGGAAGAAAAAACTCTGACCCTCACCCCTCCAACTCCTGTCCTCAGCAAAAGCGGCTTTTTAATTTTTTTTTCTACGGGATCTGTTTGGTGTTGCAGCTCTACTCCATACATGTGAGTAGGTCTTAGTCGCACCACCTAATGCAGTCTGTGGACAAGAGCGGTGCTGTTTCTGGAAAAGAAAGCAGAACCTTTTTTTTTTGTCTTCTAATTACTAAAACCCCTTTAAATATTACATACATCTCTTGGATCCTGTACTAACTGAAGGGATACTTAAAGTTTACTGGATGGATCCAATTACCCCCCCCCCCCTTCCTCTTCCATGCTGGCTTCATGGTACTATGATCCAGAGGACGTGGGCTAAGAGAACCCTGTGGGTCTCTGAAGCAATAGTTCCCCTGGGATGTTAAACATTGGGGTGGGAAGCAAACCTCATGTTTTACAGGAATTACAACTTAATGATGAATACTTAGAGAATTTCGGTTCTCAGTGAAAAATAAAAAAAATGGCTGCCTCCGCTGTGTAGGTGACAGGTAAACAAGACACACTAAAAAGCACAGCACGCTGCCATACGGTTTCTAGTCTAGGTAAACCTCTGATGCTCAACCTGGAATACAAGTTTTTAAGGTTCCCTTTTATTCTTCTTTGCTTCTCATGGTTTTTGTGACCTTCCTCGCAGTAATGGCTTCCTTCCCCCATTTGTATTTCCTTTTTATTATTTTTTTTTTAATTCTAACATATATGAATATATATATTTTCTGTAGGTTTTTATGTAAGAGCTCCGTGGAGTATCGCCGATCATAGGACGCTGTGACTGTTGGCCAGCCGATGTAGCCGTTACAGCAGCGGGTGGGAGGGAATTGGAATGTGTTCCCTTTTTTTTGTTTTGTTACATTTTGTCAGCACTTGAAGACAATGAAATAAAAGTCATTGCTTTGGATCTTTGGGATGATGTTGGTGGTTTCTTCTACTGCTACAAGCAGCTGCCGCATGCTTAATTCATACTCCTGAGCTTGCATAGGTGCTTTTTAAAGGGATGCTCCTGTAAAAAAATTTTTTTCTTTTTACCTTCATTATGTAACTAGTCTTCTGTGGATATACAGGGGATGCACAAAAATATGGAAATGCCATTATGAAATGCATGGGATTTTAATCATGAGCACTGAGCTGCCCTTTTGACCCCTGCTTGGCTGAGAGATTTTCCGCCAAATTTGTGTTTTACTTCACCTCTTGCCCTGCTCGCCGTGGTTTTGGGAGCCAGCTGGTAACAGCAGCTGAATGGCTCTAACCCCTGACCAATGAAACCTTGTTGCTTGGTAATGTGTTCACTTCTGCTCGACAGCATCTGTGTCCTATTACCTCCACTTAAAAGATGATTTTATAATCCCATGTAACGTAAGACATGCATTTCGTACGGTGTTTCCATATTTTTGTCCACCCCCTGTACATGTCTGCTAGTATTACATAGCTATTCCTTTCTTTCTGAAAGTTTCTGGAGTCTTTCTTTTCAATCGTGTGATCTTGTGCACACCTGGGAATTTATTTTTCTCTGTGTTCTCATCATGGGTCACTATTTCAGCCACCAGAACTTATTGTATAATGTAACTGGACTGTATCAGATAGGTTTGTTGGTAGGAAGGGGAGAGTGTCTTATTACAGTTACTACTGGTGATTTAGATTGTTGCTGTTAAGGCCCATTTACATGCAAAGATTATCGCTCAAAATTTGTTCGAAATAGAGGGAGAATGACAGCTTGAGCTATCATTTTGAATAAGCTGCTAATGGGCAGTAATGTACCTTCATCTGCATGTAAACGAGCCTCCAGGAGCTGTATGCAGAGAACAGCGGGTGGTCTATTCTCTGCATTTAGCTCTATTGTTCTGCTGCGGGGCTTTCAGCTGAATACAGTGTAATAGGTGCTCCCATGGAGAACACAGCGTACGGCAGCGGTTATCTACTCTCCGGCCGAATGATGGGTTTTATGCTCACTTAAAAATCATCGTTCGGCCGACAAGCTATCGTAGCATTTACACACAATGATTATAGCTCAAAAGCCATTATTTGAGTGAATTTTGAGCGATAATGATTGTGTAAATGGGCCATAACACAGCTATAATGAAGATAACCGTTCATCCATTATGATTGTATAGTTATGGTCTTTAGCTTATTTGAGAGAATATAAAGGGTAATGACAATCACACTGTCCTCCCAGCAGGCAGAGATGGTATTGGCTTTAGCTGGTCATGTGATGCTTTGCTGATGCTTCATAGGATTGCTAGCACATCATAGAGAAAGGAAGGACAAATATTAACATCAAGATGCTGCTTAGTAAGACATGAGGCTGCACTGTATGGAAGTGAGTGCAGTACACATAGGAGACCTCCAGTATGACAACAGGTGAGGGGTGCAGCAATGGATAAATGTTGTTTTTTTTTTTTGAGGGGGGGGGGGGGGGGTTTGTGTGTTACTGGAGTGGCCCTTTAATCCATTAAGGACCAAGAGCGGTAAATATACGGCGCTTGATCCTGGGCTTAAATCCCTGCCGATAGTAAAATTATGGTGGGGATTTAAGCCTCCTGCCCTCTGCAATCAATGAGAAGCAGGACGGGTTGTCAGCTGTCAGCTATAGCAGAGCTGGAGGGTCGTACTGGACACTGACCAGCTCTGCCAGTGACTAATGTCAGTACAGGGGTTGTTTTTTTCCCCCCTGTAACTGTGGCTCCTATGGACGCCCCAGCTACAGTGTTAAAGTGTCAAATCGTGAATTACAAGACATCATGGGGGACATATAGTAAAATACCTGATTACATGCATAAGTAAAACAAAATTACAGAATAAAACAATATATACATAAAAAAGAAAATAATCCAAAGCCGACGCCAACCAAAACTGTCGCTATAAGCGCCCTGTAATCCAAAACCATACGTATTTATATATCCAAACATCCAAAACAAATAGAGGAACCCGTTCCCATACTTTATTAGCATAAATATACTAATTTAGAAAAAACAGCTATAAATGTTAAAAGAATCTCTTATGGGTAAAATCTAGAGATGAGCGAACGTACTCGGATAAGCACTACTCGTCCGAGTAATGTGCTTTATCCGAGTACCTCCCCGCTCGTCCTGAAAGATTCGGGGCGCTCCGCTGCTGACAGGTGAGTCGCAGGGGAGAGCGGGCGGGAGAGAAGGAGAGAAAGATCTCCCCGCTCTCCCCTGCAGCTCCCCGCTCCGCAGCGCGTCCTGAATCTTTCAGGACGAGCGGGGAGGTACTCGGATAAAGCACATTACTCGGACGAGTAGTGCTTATCCGAG
This sequence comes from Eleutherodactylus coqui, assembly GCF_035609145.1. NCBI lineage: Eukaryota > Metazoa > Chordata > Amphibia > Anura > Eleutherodactylidae > Eleutherodactylus > Eleutherodactylus coqui. Next base: position 250,415,944 of record NC_089840.1, read on the forward strand.
TACGTTCGCTCATCTCTAGTAAAATCCCTAAAAAGTGTCTGGTCCTTTAAGGCACAAAACAGCCTGGTCCCTTTAAAGGGTTGAATAGAAAATTGGGCAAGATTAATTACCAAACACTTTTTTTTTTAATTAAATGCACTGTTTCCTACACTGACCCACCAAAGGGTCTAGAAACTATCAAAATGGAAAGCAATGACTGTAGGACACGGAGGAAAGTGAGTGACAGCCATAGTTTGTCATAAGTGACCACAGAGACGGGGCTGCATAGGAGCTGTACACCAAACAGTAGAAAACAACATTTTAGTTGCTTTTTCCAGTGTGTGATGCCACCAATCGCTGGCATTGTGTAAGACTGCATCTGTGAACCTGCTATTTCATTTGGAACTATAAGCTGTTGCCCATTTTTATATACACTGAGTGGCCACTTTCCTACGAGCCCCCATCTAGTATCACATTGGACGCTCTTTGGACTTGGGAATTGCAGCAACTCGTTGTGGCAAAGAGTCCACTAGGCGTTGAAGTTGTTTTTGGCCCATATGCACTGGATGGCTTCTCACACTTGGCACGAATTAGCCCTTTCTACCTCATTCCAGAGATGCTCTATAGCACAAGTCAAACACAAGGCCCCCGGCCTGAATGTGGCCAGCGAGGTCTGCTGCATAGAAATATCTGAATCGGGTTTTTACATGCAGCGCCACCCAAGCAGGACCCCCTAAGTTTGACAGGAGTCCCTGCGAGCAGCGGTGGAGTCTTCCTACCATCCAGTCCGAGATATTGTGGGCGAGTTTGAAAAAAAAAAACTAAACAAAAAAGCTCGGGATGATGGGTGCTGCCCTATGTATCAACTATGCGTGAAAAAAGAGGCAAGTCTCACCAGTAAGAACCGCGATAGTGGAAATGAAACCATTGAAATCAATGGTTTCATTTCGTTCCGTTTCGTCTTGAAAATCAGGGCCACATAATGGGACAAAAAAAACAAAACACGCCTATGAGTTTAAGCCCTTACAATTGCAATTGGCCCTTTAAACCATAAGGCAGCCGTGGCCCTCGGGGAAAATGAGTTTGACTTCCCTGTACTATAGGAAACCTCCCTTCATGTCCCTGGAACCAATCTTTTTACATGGTGCGTTGTCGTTCCCTCGGGTACACAGCTGGCACGAAGGGAAATATGCGGTGGTTATAAATGATATTCCCAATTTTTACCCCCTAATCAACGCCCGTTTAATGACGCTCGGATACATAATTGTGATATAGGTGGAAGCAGAAAGTCAAAAATGTTCATTAAGCAAAACTATTTTAACAGTAAGACTGTCCTTGTTGTCCATAGCAACCAATCACAGCGCAGCTTTTTTATTTTTCAAGCTGATTCGGTAACATAAAAGTTGCGATGGGATTGGTTGCTATGGGCAACAAGGCCAGTCTTACTAATACAGTTTTGCCGTAGTCATTGCAATGTTATTTCTACCAATTGTACTCGTTAGAAACTCTCAAAACAAAAAGACAGCGCGGCGACATTCTTACTACGAGCGAATGCAAAATGCTGGTTTATGGGATCTTTAGTGATAAAGCCACCTTCCATCTTTATGGCGCAGCTACCAAACGTAATGTCCGAATCTGGGGAAGGAAAACCCACCTGTCTACATGGAGCGTATGGTGACTCCCCCAAGGTGAATGTGTTCTGCGCCATAACCTATAGGAAAGTGTCCGGCCCCCTTCTTTTACCTTGAGGAAACAATTCCGGGGATTTCATACCTGGACGCTACATCTATGGCTTCTGCCGCAGCTGGAACAGGAAATCCAAGGTTCCATCTTCCAACAGGATGGGATGCCCCCCATTGTCACAATGAGCTCAGTAGGCAACTACCAAATAGATCAGATTGGCCGTACAGGAGGTGACAATGGTGAACTTCTTCCTTGGCCTCCCCGGACCTTACACCTTGTGATGGTTTCCTCTAGAGCAGTGTTAGTCTCCATGCCCCCCTTACCACCCACCATGTATGATCTGCAGCATCACAGAAGCCATTGCATCAGTCATCCATGATCCGCTACAACATGAAAGGCAAGAACTTGACTCCAGGCTCCATGTATTTGGAGTGACAAAGGGGCCACAATGATCACCTCCAAGGAGGAAACCATTTTTGATGTTTTGCAACAAAACTTTTACCATGGATATCAAATTTCTGTATCTGCATGTCATTAATGGTGAGTTATGGGGGGTTCAAATCAGGAAGATCATTTGTAATAACCGTGTACTTGTGCAATCCCCTGCTGTCCAAACGTCCCTCTTCAGGTATGATGGTACCCAGGGTGTGCCAAGGGAGGAATGCTTGATCATTTCTCCACCCGCCTGCTATCTTGACAACCGACAGGAAAGGGTCATCAATTCATGCTGCATTTGCCAAATTCTGACCCTCCCAACAGCCTAAATCTGGATTCATCTGAGTGGGCGATGTTTTCTCACTGCTCAGTAATCCAATGTTTGCCCGCTGAGGAGCAAGTTGTGCAGTTAGACGTGTTCTGCCCCATTCAAAGGGCAGTTTTCTGGTCATTTTATTATATATATATATATATTATATAAATAAATATTTTTTATTTTTATTTTTTTATTTTATTATATCTGATGGAACACAGCCACTAATGGAATAGTTAGAGGATTCATTTGTTCACAACCGTGGTACAGTACAAAAGGAACAGGCCACTCGATACTCTTACACACAACGATTATCGCTCAAAAGCCATCTTTTGAGCGTTAATCGTTATGTGTAAATGTGTGCCCATCGGTCACTTTTTGTCCATCGCTGGCTTCGGGTCAGCATGAAATCCTCGTCCCTCAGAATGATAAGACAGACCACACGGCGAGTTCTCCGCGGGCAGCGCCGATAACATTCTTTAACAGCTGCTGTCCCGCTGGAGAACAATAGCGATGTATTTAGAGAACAGACCACCCGCTGTTCTCTAAATACATGCAGATGAAGTACTAAAGAGCTGATTAGCCCATTGGTACCTATGCAAAATGCTCACTCAAAACTGTCAGTTTCTGATGAATTTTGAGCGATTATCTGTGTGTGTAAATGCACCTTTAGTGTAGTATAGAACATAAAGGTCCAGGTCTTGAATTTATAAACTAGCATACGAATGGTAACGCTAGTAGTAATAACGTATTGTACATGGCAGGTAGAGGGGAGACGCTGAGGAATGCCCTTGCCTGTGTGGGGTTGGACACTGAAGTCTGGCTATAAAGTGCTATGGGGCGCAGGAATTCTGGTCAGTATTTGTAAGTCAAATCATCAAAGGAAGGTATAGAGAAAAAGTATAACGGAAAAATTTGCAGCTCTGCTGTATTTTTAGTTTACAAATACCAATACGAAATACTAACCAGAAAACTGCCGTCTGAATAGGTCCTTAGTCGGAGCTCTACTGGTGAAGTTGGCAGCAGTTTGATTGTACACGGCGTGTTTGGCAGAACGATTCTTGACATCCTCCTTTTCTGAGTTGAACCTCTCTTGCTGGATGTCTTTCCCAATTCCTCAAATCACACCATTTTTGGTTTACTTGCCATACTGTTGCAGGAGAAAAATCTCCACAAGGGTGGTAGTGAGACCTTTGTCCTGGCTACTTTACCACCAATGACCAGGGCTTATTGGTCAGATCACTTGATTTTCCCCTTCTAATGTAGATTCACACAAACTAGTTAAAAATTTGCTCACTCAATTTTTTGCTGCACTCCAAAAGTCACGTCTAATTTCTATTCAGGGAAGCTCCAATTGTAAAAGGGGAGGGGGTGGGAGTGTCTAATAAAGTGACCAATAACAATATATTAAAGGTGTACACTATCCTGCCAAAAGTAACTAGACACCTGAGCAAAAGTAGTATTTGCATGTGTTAATCCCTCCCCTAAAAGTTGTTCAATGGAATGAAACTGTGTGATTGTAATGTTCATATAAGGGATTACAATATCAGAGCAAAAGGATCATGTATTGTGGAAAACCAAACACTTGTAGCGAGGCTCTAGTACCCTGTGGTACCGCCTCTAGAATGGATACCAGATGTGACACAGTTGCGCATGGAGGCTCTAGTACCCTGTTGTACCACCTCTAGCTTGGATGCAAGATTCAATATGGGCGGGGCATGGAAGCTCCAGGACCCTGTTGGGCCGCCTCTAGCTTGGATAGCAGATGAGCCTCCATGCCCACCTGTATCACCTCTAGCTTGGATACAAAATGTTATACGGGTAAGCATGGAGGCTCCAGGACCCTGTTGGGCCGCCTCTAGCTTGGATGACAGATGAGCCTCCATGCCCACCTGTATCACAAGTACTCTGTTGTACCACCTCTAGCTTGGATACAAAATGTGATACGGGTAAGCATGGAGGCTCTAGTATCCTGTTGGGCTGCCCTCTAGCTTGGAATGTGATACCGGTGGGCATAAAAGAATTTTCTAGATGTTTGCAGGATGAATGGATGGAAATACCAGTGGAAGTGTAATTAGACATTAGTAGAAAGTATACCACTGGGAGTATCCAATGTCATTAGGGCCAAAAGCCACCCCATTATGTATTAACAAGTGGAAATAAATATTACTTTTCATTCTTGCTCAGGTGTCCAATTACTTTTGGTAGGATAGTGTAAAATGGTGTTCATCAGTAGACCTAACTGGGTACTTTTATAGGATCTTTGTTTGTGTTGTTGTGTGTCCAAGTACTCCAATTGCCCATAGGTGGCTTTGGACGCAATATAACCTAGCAACTGTACTGCTGTAATACAGAATGGAAGACAAAAAACATAATAGATAACACTTTCGTTATTTTTTTTTTCACTTTTTTAATTCTTTTGTTAAAAAAACGGAAACAAAAAAATTCCAAAACTGCCAATAAGTCACACAAAATATAAACACCCATAAAAGGGTAAATACCCCAAAACCTTAACTGGAAAAATATTAGAGGGAACGTGAAGCAAGAAAAGTTTAACAGTGAGTCAGATGCTGCACAGACGCATAAACCCCAAGGTGATGAAATCTACAGTATGACTATACAGATGTGTGTATCCAGTGTGTACAAAAGAGTTCAAGTACTTCTGTGGGTCCAAATTTAGTGACGTTATGTGAATGGTAATAAGCAGGTGGTCTTACATGTATGTCAATTTACATTATTCTGCCCACTAGTCCTTCCGATAGGGGACCATTGTTCCAATCCTCAGATTGCGTATGCGCCTCTCCACATAGTGGTAAGACAAGATCCAAAGAAAGGTCTTCCATAAACCTCTACGTCTCTTCTATCGACTTTCTGACTTATCCTGAGTGTTTCTTGGTTTAAGGCCTGTACCCATGTAGTACTACTACAGGAGAAGACATAAGGTTGATTTATGGCCAAAAACCACAAGTACCATGTTGGCTATACTCCCAGTACAAAGCACTGGAGATGGCTACCCAGTGTAGGGTTACGCCACAGATGGGTTAGGATGACAGACACCCCCAACTGCAGCACAGGAGCATTAGGAAACAAAGGATTTTCTAAGCAGCGGGGGAAGGAGGTTGCGGAAGATATGTGCTTCTTCCAATTACTAATTTTGGTAAATAGGTCATGAATGTATCACATAGGTAATAAGTGGTCATCTCTCTCTTCGGGTTCTTCTCCAAGTTGATCATCTCCAACACCTCGGTAGGCAGTTTCGGAAGAGCGGGGTTGAGACCGACAAACAAAATCACAGCCGTCCTAAAAGGAGGAAAATTGAAAAATACATCAATATTGTATCAGGACCACTTATCTCGTTGTCCGTTCTTAGGATATGGAACAATATTCAGTCATGGCCATGTTTCAGATCCTTAGATAGGGGCACTGCCGTCACGTTTGAGCCCCTATAAATGTTATAGTGCTCAAGGGGTGAGGAAAAGGGGAGTGCAGGGAGTTGTGTTTCATACTCACCCAAGGCCCGTTCCAGCACAGTGTTCCCATGAAGTTGGCATGTGCCAGCAGCTTGACTATTACTGTGTGCACCTCCCATGCCTACTTTCTGGAAGATGGCAGCTTTGTTATTCTAATCTCATGCTATCCCTTTAGAGACTGAAGCCCTATATTGTACTGCGTGCATCCAATATTAGAAACAGGCACATACTGAAAGTCTGAGTAAAATCATCCTTCTCCAGAGTGATAGGGCCGTCAATCAAGCTAAGCCAGAGGGGAGCTGCCCAGCAGGCACTTACGCCATTCTGGAATTTAAATTGAATTTAAAGTCATTTGATAGCTTATACCATATACCGCAATACTTCAATATTGCAGCATATGGTATTTCTGCAGGCAATCTACTAAGATAGGACACACACACGCGGACACACACACGACAGCCCTGGGGTCTTCAGAAAGCCCAGAGTTGCCATGACACCCAGATGGCATTTTTGTTTGGGATCCTCAAATGATCATTTCAAGGGTTAACTCTGAACGTGACTGTTGTGGCTGGGCGTTCGCTGTCAGAAACAACAGTCACAGCCCATGTATGGAGTGGACTCAATTTCTGAGCCTGAGCTGCACGCCTGGGATGTAAATATACATCCTGGGGGTCACTAAGGAGTGAAGCCAGAAAAATACTTTTTTCTCCAGTGGTGTATTTAGTTTCCAGGAAATTGCCTTGAAATGAATACAATTTTAACAAACGCTCAGGAGTTGGAGGCATCAGATCTTAACAGGATTAAAGGAAACCTGCTACCTCCCTACAGCACCATAAACTAATTCATGGTGCTGTTACAGGAGGAGACAGGAAGTCGGGTGATCTATATATTTTTTTTTTAGACTCCCCGGCTCCCTGGTTCCCCCTCTGAAGACGGCATGGTGCATGAAAATCTTGACTCTGTTCAGATGCCTCTATGGGTGAGCGTGTACATGGCAATCTGAACAGAGTGAGGTTTCTGTGGGCCGTGCAATTTTCCGAGGGGGGCACCACGGGAACCAGGGTGTGGGCGAGTTAACAAAAAAAAACAAAAAAAAAACATCACCTGACTCACCTCCCTTAACACCTCAACTTAGTTTATGGTGCTATAGGGAGATAGATGGTTCCCTTTAATCCTCTGTATATAAAGGAAGAATGTTTGTAAAATTTGCCAGCACAATTCCTGAATCTGTATAATCTTGCCCTTGGGACGGCTTACAGACAGCAGAGGATCTTTCCCATCATGTAACGTCATAGCCAAAGCAGTGCAATATTGCACATCTAATACTCACTGCCACTAGGTTGCCCAGTTCTTTCCAGAAGGTGATGTTGGGAAATTGCTCCATGCCTTTGGCTCCAACAACAAAGCGCTGGTACAGGAAGCCACCAATGATGTAAAGTCCAATCAGTACAGCAAACCTAAGAGGGTGCAGACCATGTAATGTTATGTCCTACAACAAGATTTCACAAGAACCCTACAGATTTGGCGCAACGTGCACACTCCTTGGGCACTTTCCTGTAGCTATGGCGCAACGTGCACACTCCTTGGGCACTTTCCTGTAGCTATGGCGCAACGTGCACGCTCCTTGTGAACTTTCCTGTAGCTATTGTGCAACGTCCGCGCTCCTTGGGCCCCTTCCTGTAGCTACACATCATACCATTGCTGTACAGCGCCACATTCCCCTGGTGGCAACATTTGGTACTATTTTCTTTTACACTTCAAGAATACAAATCCCATACACACCAAGATATATTGGGCCCTGCCTGATAGTTATTTTGCTATAGACCGCTGAACACCCCTAATTTAATTATGATCACTCCATATATTCTTCTGGGTCAATCCTTTAGTTTCTTGTAGGGATAAGCAGTGCCATGTTTTTTGGTAGCTGCCTCCCTTACTCCCTAAAGTAAGCAGTAAATAAGTGCTGTTGGACCCCTAGATTTACAGTAGCAGTTTTGTTCACAAAAGACAACATGCCGCACACCTACGACACACCTCCACCGTATTTATTACACTCCACCTTCAGAGGCTACTGCTGCTCACACCTACTCTAAACCCTATGCTAGTGTGTGCAACAAGGCTGCCCTCACTGACAGACTAATCCACAACATGGCGTATCATGTGAAGCATCAATATTTGTGGTTGCAATGGAATGGAATAATGGCAGAAAATGCTTCAGATGAGACCCCCAAGAACATTACCACCTGTATCCCTGGATATGGTACAGAGACAGATATGGCGGTAATAAGGCGAGGACTGACCACACCGACACTAACATTACCGGTTTGGTTAAGAATAGAGATGAGTGAGCGTACTCGGAAAAGCACTACTCGCTCGAGTAATTTGCTTTATCCGAGTATCGCTGTGCTCGTCCCTGAAGATTCGGGTGCCGGCACGGAGCGGGGAGCTGCAGGGGAGAGCGGGGAGGAACGGAGGTAAGATCTTTCTCTCCCTCTCTCCCGCCCGCTCTCCCCTGCGACTCACCTGTCAGCCGCAGCGGCACCCGAATCTTCAGGGACGAGCACAGCGATACTCGGATAAAGCAAATTACTCGAGCGAGTAGTGCTTTTCCGAGTACGCTCGCTCATCTCTAGTTAAGAAGCCTTCAGATAGTGAAGCATAACAAAATAAACATTTAGTATTTTACTCCCGTCTGTGTCAGGACTCACACAATGAGCAGGATGGAGCCCACACTCAGATGAGATTCATCAGGAGGACAAGCGACACTGCTGTCCATCTCGAAGAGGTAGAAGCATTCATCCATTCTGTCTCGTTCCTCGCTAACTATCGTGAAGCCCTCCTGAAAAAAAAAAACCCCACAAATCAGCATTGTATAACGGATACCATTACACAAAAAGAGACAACGACCCAACGGTCCCAGAACACCAAACGTTTTCCATCACATATGCCCACTAAAGAGTGTTTTCCAGAAGTAAAATACTGATGAGCTAACCTCAGGACATCACATCTGTGGGGGTCCGCCGCTCGGCGGACTGAAGGTGTCTCAGACCTGTCAAGTTCATTGGGCTGAGCTACTTTACTAGGCACCAGTAGGAAATGTACAGCGCCGTGCCTCGTATGCAGTGAAGTAGCCGAGGCACTCAACTGAGAGCTTCACTTCAGGCAGCTGACTGGCAGGGGTCCTTAGCAGTGGCCCCCCACTGATCGGAAACTGATGTCCCATCCTGAGGATAGGTTATCAATAGCTTAGTCCCAGAAAACCCTTTTAAATGTGTGGAGTTCCCACAACTACGTTCACCTAAAGGGATTATTCCAGGATTTAAACATATACATAGAATAGGGGATAAGTGTCTAATTGGTGGGAATAGGGGACGAGTGTCTAATTGGTGGGAATAGGGGACGAGTGTCTAATTGGTGGGAATAGGGGACGAGTGTCTAATTGGTGGGAATAGGGGACGAGTGTCTAATTGGTGGGAATAGGGGACGAGTGTCTAATTGGTGGGAATAGGGGACGAGTGTCTAATTGGTGGGAATAGGGGACGAGTGTCTAATTGGTGGGAATAGGGGACGAGTGTCTAATTGGTGGGAATAGGGGACGAGTGTCTAATTGGTGGGAATAGGGGACGAGTGTCTAATTGGTGGGAATAGGGGACGAGTGTCTAATTGGTGGGAATAGGGGACGAGTGTCTAATTGGTGGGAATAGGGGACGAGTGTCTAATTGGTGGGAATAGGGGACGAGTGTCTAATTGGTGGGAATAGGGGACGAGTGTCTAATTGGTGGGAATAGGGGACGAGTGTCTAATTGGTGGGAATAGGGGACGAGTGTCTAATTGGTGGGAATAGGGGACGAGTGTCTAATTGGTGGGAATAGGGGACGAGTGTCTAATTGGTGGGAATAGGGGATGAGTGTCTAATTGGTGGGGGTCCCAGCAGTCGGGCCACAATAAATCTCAAGAACATAGTTTCCATATTTGAATGGATAGGCAATAAAGCATGTGTGCTGCTATTCTCATTATCCTCTACGAGTACTTTATGTCCGTCGGTCCTGTAGACAGTGAATAAAGCAGTAGTACACACATGACCACCACACTATATAAATGGGGACCTCCATTCCCATGAACAGTGGGGGGCAGGGGGGGGGGGGGGTCACAGAGTAGGGATAGGATTGATGTGGATAAGTGGTAAGTTACTATGGTGGGACAACCCCTTTATGTTTGATTTGTGTGAAAAGGCTTGTGGACTATCATAACTTTTGCAGCTCTTATTGAGTTTTGGATGGGAACAGGAACATTTAGATATTAGAGAATGGCATTGTTTCACTTCAGTTTTGAGATATATATATATATATATATATATATTTTTTTTTTTTTTTTTTTTAAAGTTTGGTGCATTTTTGTTTTCTATGTCACTACACTGGCCATTAAGCCACCACTTCCAGTTTTCTGTAGATCACTTGTCAGCTTTGCTGTATAGATTGTGACATGATGAGCAGAGTCATCTCATCATCATTAGCGAGTGTAGGGTTTAATGAAAGCTTTATTTACCACTGAAAGCCTATATAAGACAGGATACAAACTATATACACAGATAAGGCTCTATATGTAGCTCTCCTGTCACTTCCTGGTACTTTATATGGGCTGTTGTACAGATCTTTTTGTAATTTCCTCCAACCCCTCTCCCAGGATCATACCGCCAGTGATTTCTTGTTACAGGATATCATGACCATTGCTTTCCTTGGCTCTTTAACACAGTGCTTGTCATATTTCTCTCCAGATTTATAAATAAGTAGGATCCAGTCCGCTAAAAGAAAAAACGAAATATTAAATCTGCTCTTGCATGCATCTCATATGCCCCAATAATACTCAATAGTCACACTGAAGGGAACCTGTCACCAATATCTCACTCCTAAAACACTCTTCATTGGCTGGCAGGGGATGAAAGAACAATAAATAAATAAATCACTTCTGATGCCCCTCTTTTCCTAATGAGCCCATGTACCGCTGCAATTTGGTTCCAAAGTTACCCTGTGACGTATGCAAAAATCGGCAGAGAAGAGTCATCTGTCTGAGAAGAGTTACGCTGATTTATGAGCTGTCCAGCCAACCACACACCCTTTCTCTTGAAAGGATTTTCTGTGCAATGGCGAATGCAACAAGCAGCCTATCAAGAGAAGGGGTTGGGGGGTGTTTAGCTTAGGAGATCATGAATCAGCCCAACTCTTCTCAGCAGATGACTCTTCTCTACTAATTTGCATATGGTGAAAGATAACTTTTGAACCTGACTGCAAAAGGTACATGGGCTTATAAGGAAGAAAGGACAAAAAATAAAATAAAAAAAGGGAAGGGATTAAGTTTTTATCCTCCGCCATCCAGTGAAGTCAGTTTTAGGAGAGAGATTAGTCACAGCAACCTGCTCCTCCATTCCCTCAGTATTTACAGTAGCACCCTCCCTCCACTACTCCCAAGGACAGCCTCCAGCTCATACTTCCCTCCCAGCAGTATTTCCCCCCCCTCAGTAGTCCCATCAAGGACTCCCCCCTCCTCCTGTGCTGCATACCCTGCTGGCAGGAAGCTACATACAAGTCACCCACTGCTGGCTGCTGCATGTAGCTTCTACTGCAGCGGATTACAAAGACCAGTGTCCTTAGATCACATGCACTTTGTGCTCTCTCACGCTTTTATGGCTTCTGCTGGGGTAACGACAGCACCCAACTTCTTGTAGACGGCACAGGGAGAAAGCACGCACTTGGCAAATACATAAACTGCAGGGAAACTGGTTGCAATTGCAAACTGGTCGCCATCCATGGTGTGCAAGATCATGTATTCAGGTGTTCAACGGGCAGGTAAGAACACAAAGCCAGAGCTAGGCCACTCGCACACATGCTGCCGGCTAAACGCTGCCATGTCAATCGTGGCGCTTTGCCCCAATTTTACTCTTGTTTTCGGAGGTAGGTTCCTGCCTCTGACAGCGGCTCTTCGCAAACAGTAAAATACAGCAGGCAGCACTTGAAAACCGCTGTATTGGCTGCCTTTTCCATTCACTAAAAATGACATGTGCTGCGTGGGGCAGAAAAATAAAAAGACCCTTTTAGAGCCAGCGTGACGACTTACTTCCATTGATGACGCGAGTGTCATTGATGCGGCCGATCACAGTGATTTCTCCGTTTTGCGTTTTGTTTTGCACTAGTCCTTCATTAGTGCTTTTGGTGCCATTTAAGACCGTTCCACACACGGCAAACGTATATGTGTACGATTCTGTGCCATTTTTAAATGTGGTTTCAAACCTAGAAAATTGGTAGGAAAAAACAGGCCATTCATAAACTTCAGCAGCAGGATACCCCCCCCCCCCCCCCTCCAGACATCAGAGAAGCATTTAATCCCTTAAAGGTGCTAAATTTTAAGTTATCCCCTTATCCACCTGCTGATCATTGGGAGTCTCACTGCTGAGATCCCCATCAATCTCGAGAAAGGGACTCCCATGTCACGCTCTCCTGACGTTGCTGGGGTCGCTTTTTCTTTATTAACTTATTACCTTTTAAGTTTTCTAACAACTATAGAAGTTGTTGAGGTATAAACTATTGTAACAATCCACTAATAATAGATTGGCCATAGTCCCAGGTAACGGACTCTGCCAATCAGCTGTTCACTGGGCTGATGCAGTCATGTACTAAGTTGATTTCTGCAGGAAAGAGACAGCTCCGTTCTTACTGGAGTGGCCAGGCATGGTATTGCAGGCACAACTCCCACTGAAATAAATGGGCATTTTATCTGCAATACCATGCCTGGCCACTGCATTAACAGAGCTGTCTGCTTCCTGCAGAAAACAGCTCAGTGGACAAGTACACCAGAACGGAGAACAGTTGATTGGTGGGGGTCCCAGGTGGAAGACACCTGCCTATTTATTATTGATGATCTATCATGAAGATAGGTCAGTAATAGTTTACAACTGGACAACCCTTTAATAAAACTTTTTTAGACTCATTTTACATGTCTTTAGCCCCCATGGGGAATCTAAACTTGTGATTTAATCGCTCATACAGCATAATGCAGTACCAGAATATTGCCACAAACATGTCTTGATAGGCAATCAGTCATGGCAAGCCTCGTGGGCCTTCAGAAGGCCCCAGGTTGCCATGGCATTTTCCAAATCTCATTGCGCAGGGGCGGGGATGTTCAGGAACCCCGAACACGATCGGGGCATTTGAAAAGGATAACAGACATGATCAGCGTTCACACTCAAATGCAGCAGCCAGCATCCGCTATGTATGGGGTGGGATCATCTCCTGATCCTGCTCCATACGAACCCCGCACACCCAGGATGTAAACACACTCTGGAGCGTGAAGTGGTTAAAGGGGTTGTGTCAAGATCTAAAGTTATCTCCTATGCACAAGATCGGGGATTACTTTATGATTGATGGGCATCTCCCCACTTGGATCCCCACCGATCTTGACAGTCCCTATGAATGGTCCCGCATGTGCGCCGCTGCTCCATTCTTTTCAATGACAGCGCCTAGTAATTACCAGTGCTATCATTCAGATGAACAAACCAGAATTGTGCATGAATGACCGCTGCTCCCTCCATACGGAGACAGACGACTCCCCAGGTTCCAGGATCGGCATGGATCCCAGTTACCGGACCTTAACCGCTCAAGTTATACCTTATCCTGTTCCCATACAGCTGTCATTAAACAGGTGCACACCTTCCGGGGATGATGTGCGGCTGACCAGCGACCATTTTTACGCTCACCTAAACAGCTTGATCAGCTGATGAACGAACATTTGCTTGTTCATCAGCTGATCATTCATCCTTTCACATGGGCCAATAGTGAGACAAATAAGCATTTGGGCCTAATGCTTGGTCTGTAGGGAAGGGCCCTTTGCTGCGGGAAGGGCCCTTTGCTGCGGGAAGGGCCCTTTGCTGCGGGAAGGGCCCTTTGCTGCGGGAAGGGCCCTTTGCTGCGGGAAGGGCCCTTTGCTGCGGGAAGGGCCCTTTGCTGCGGGAAGGGCCCTTTGCTGCGGGAAGGGCCCTTTGCTGCGGGAAGGGCCCTTTGCTGCGGGAAGGGCCCTTTGCTGCGGGAAGGGCCCTTTGCTGCGGGAAGGGCCCTTTGCTGCGGGAAGGGCCCTTTGCTGCGGGAAGGGCCCTTTGCTGCGGGAAGGGCCCTTTGCTGCGGGAAGGGCCCTTTGCTGCGGGAAGGGCCCTTTGCTGCGGGAAGGGCCCTTTGCTGCGGGAAGGGCCCTTTGCTGCGGGAAGGGCCCTTTGCTGCGGGAAGGGCCCTTTGCTGCGGGAAGGGCCCTTTGCTGCGGGAAGGGCCCTTTGCTGCGGGAAGGGCCCTTTGCTGCGGGAAGGGCCCTTTGCTGCGGGAAGGGCCCTTTGCTGCGGGAAGGGCCCTTTGCTGCGGGAAGGGCCGTATAGTGTTACCTCTTGTGCTTCAATGGAGCCAGCCTGTTGAGGACGGCTTGTTCAGAGGCGGACACCCTCTCACTGTTTATTTTGCAGTCATCAACGACATCAGCAGCAACGAATGAAACAGCAGCGAGACAGACGCAGAACAACGGGGCGTACATCCTGCAACACAGCAAAGAATCAGTGCTCAATAAGAAACATGCTCTGATAAGGGACATGATGTCATAGATACGTGTGAGTGCACACTGGTCCGAGATCTCAGATCACCCCCCATTTCCAGAATTTAAAGGAGATGTCTCGAGGAAGCAGTTAATTTTTTTTTTTGCCCAGTCCCCCCCATTAAACACACATTACAAAGCCCCCCTGTAAATGACATTTCTAGCTGGTTCGTACTTACCGTTCCAGCGTTTCAGCAAGTTATAAAAGTTTCCTCAAGATGGCCGCCGGCTCTTTCCCAGTCGCTCGCTGCAGCCCGACGTGCGCGCTCCCGAGACGCCGCCAGCTGTGTCTCCATGGCAACCGGACGCCCCGCAGCCGCCGACCGGACGCCCCGCAGCCGCTGACCAGACGCCCCGCAGCCGCCGACCAGACAGCAGGTAACCGGCGCTAGCCCCCGGCTCCCCAGCGCTAGCTCCCCCGGCGCAGCGACAGCCCCCCCCATCGCAGCGACAGCCCCCCCGGCCTAGCGCTAGCTCCCCCGGCGCAGCGACAGCCCCCCCGGCCTAGCGACAGCCCCCCCCGGCCTAGCGCTAGCTCCCCCGGCGCAGCGACAGCCCCCCCGGCCTAGCGACAGCCCCCCCCATCGCAGCGACAGCCCCCCCCATCGCAGCGACAGCCCCCCCCATCGCAGCGACAGCCCCCCCCATCGCAGCGACAGCCCCCCCGGCCTAGCGCTAGCTCCCCCGGCGCAGCGACAGCCCCCCCGGCCTAGCGACAGCCCCCCCCATCGCAGCGACAGCCCCCCCGGCCTAGCGCTAGCTCCCCCGGCGCAGCGACAGCCCCCCCGGCCTAGCCCGGCGCAGCGGCAGCCCCCCCCGACCCATCACTTACCTGGGAGGCTTCTCGGGGCTGCTGGGCTGGGCTGGGCTGGTCTTCTCCGCTGGGCAGCTCCAGTTTCTGCACCTTCCTCTAACAGAGGATGGTGCAGAATGGCCGCTCCAGCGCGCTCCCGAGCAGTGACAGCTCGTCTGCGCATGCGCAGAAGAGCTGTAGCGGGGAGCACGCTGAAGCGGCTCGTGCTGAATGGAGAAGACCGGACTGCGCAAGCGCGTCTAAAAAAGCAAGCTGCCAGCGAATTTAGACGGAACCATGGAGACGAGGACGCTAGCAACGGAGCAGGTAAGTGGAATAACTTCTGTATGGCTCATATTTAATGCACAATGTACATTACAAAGTGCATTAATATGGCCATACGGAAGTGTATAACCCCACTTGGTTTCGCGAGACCACCCCTTTAAAGACCTCTATAGAAAACTCAGATCCCTTTGGTGCTGCTCAGAGATTTCTGTTACTGATACTCTGACACAAACTTAGACTTCAATGTTTAAAATGTGTCGGATTCTCAGTAGTAGAAGTCTCTGAGCAGCACCAAAGGGGGTCAAGTCTTCTATAGAGACCTTGTCAGGTAAGGGGGTCCACCTCGTGGTTCAGCATGCTTTAGTATGACATATTGTCATAAGGTACCTTTACACGGGACGACTGTACGGTGCATTAGTGCCCAACAGCCGTCCCACAGACTACAGAGACAGTCATTCTGTGAGTGGAGGTGGAGCGGGCTGGAGATGGTTTCGGCCGCCCGCCTCCCTTCACTGCAACGACTCCTGCGGCTTGGTTTTTAGAGGAGGAAAACCAAGTGACTCCGACAAGTGAGAGATTTGTCGCAGCGCCGTCGGCGGCCGCTTGTACACGGGACCCAAATTCACCGTTTCCAGCAGTTATTCAGATGACAATCACCCCATATAAAATTACCTTAAACCGTGGAGCGTCTTTTAAGGGGAGGAGACAAAAAAAAAAAAAGTATTTTTTGTATGAACAAAGTTTTTATGTTAAACATTTATTTTTTAAGAGTTTTGGGGGATTTTTATTTTAATCTCCGATGTTAAAGTCTACACTTTAGAGAAAAAAAAATTTAAAAAATCCTAAAGTCCTGCAGTTTTCACATTGACCACTAGGCCTAATAATAGCCTGACACTTCCTCTTCTGTAGAGAAAACATTTCAGTAGTCATCTCATGAACCTCACAATGAAAGGTAACGCCTATATGTAGATAACACAGCATCCACCATAGGTAAGGGTCACAGCTCACCTCCTCCCCCTCCCTGCAGCGACTTCTGCACGTCACAGAGCATGCCCACAACACTCTCCCATAGAAGTCAGCGAGTCAGCCCCTGTCTATTGTATCTATGGCCCATGAAGCTGCTGTAAAACATGCAGTGCACTGCATACTGCCGCATGTGATCATGTGCGAGAGCCCTTATAGTAAGGATGTCCTTTGTTGCCCATAGCAGCCAATCAGAGCTCAGCTTTCATATAGTAGTGAGCTCCAGTAACTGACGAGAATATCTGAAAGCACCCTAGTTGTAGGGTCCGTTTTCAGACTAACCCGGTTTTGCTCAGTGATTTTGGTCATTGTGTTCAACGTTGACGAGTCTGTTTTTAATCATAAAATGAAGTATCATCGCGGTTTGTTACATTTGTGTTTATAAATAAATAGTTATCACTAACATTATTGGCAGAGGCATATACATCTGTGTCATGTCAAATCCTAGGGGGACACGAACTTCACTTGAGCCCAAAAGAAAAACAAAAGCCACAATCTGGATTTAATTAGTAAGAAAAAAAAAAGAATCCTGTTCCTCTCAATAAACGTACTTTTGAAGACGATCCTGCAGGCTCAGCAGCCGTAAGGACATGCGAGGACCATGCAGAAGAGCAGGGGGATGGGGGAGGGGTGAAGATTCTATTTCAGAGCTTTCACTTCTTCTTACACAGAATTTCACTTTCAGGGTTTATATAACATCACTTTTGCCCCGCACCGGCTTACAAACTGCTCTAACCTGTTCTGTAAGGCAGCAGAGGTTCGGCGCGCCCGCAAGGGTAAACACTGGCAAGCGCTCAAGGACCAAACACCGAGTGTCTAGCAAGAAGCTGGTCCTTTCATCCCAGCACGAGGGGGACCTGAAGTTCACAGATAAGGCGAGAGATCATGTCACAGGAATGTGTCCGGGGGGCCGGCTGATTGACACTAGATCTATAGCCGGGGACCGGGGGCAAGAAGGATCAGCGGGCAGGCTGGAGTTTAACATGCACTATCCTTGGTTTCAGTAAGATAAGCGGCATCCTATTACCCGGGTGCCGCTCATCACCACTTCCATAGAGACAAACACATGCAGTCAGCCATTCTGAGCGCACACACACACACCGCTACCCAAAGTACACAGCTGGCCGAACAGTTGCTGGGTGACAATTACTTGTAACGATCATTAACCCCTTAATGACCACCCATCTTAAATACACGGCAGGTGGCATACGGAGCAGGCTGGGGAGCCATGCCCGCTCTTTACCTGGCAGGTGCCAACTGCTTCTGACAGCGGACACCTGCAGCGATTGGAGCTAGCAACAAACACTGCAGCTTACCGTTTAGGTGCCGATCTTGCCAGCACATCTAAGCAGCCGTGCCAATATACTGCATGCCCTGAAGTATTGCAGTATATTGTAGAAGAGCTCGAACTATTGGGAGTTGAAGTGCCCTATGCAAATAAGACTTTTAAAAATACTCTAGAGTATTATAACAGTATTAGAAGAATGGCAAACGATTCTGATTATCGGGTCCCCAAGTGGGACAAAAAAAAAAAAAGTTAAAAAAGTATAGTCAAAGTAATAGGGAAAGAAAAAAAAATCATAATATATGTTCCCCAATCCCTTTAATGAAAGTTGTAAAATTTATTATATTTACCCCAAAATAATGTCAGTAAAAAATTCCAACTGCTTCCGCAAAAACCGCCCTCATACGGCCGATGAAAAAACTAGTTGGTCATTAAGGCACAAACGGGCTCCGTCACTAAGGGGTTAAGAGGAAGTACGAAGGAAGTTAAAGCCACGTTAAACTTCCCTGCCTGAAAAAACGTTCCTGTGACCACTTAAAGGGGCGGTCCGGGACTTCACTACTGATGAGCTATGCCTGCTCAAACGTCATCCACGTGGCTAGTAGTATAATCCACTGCGCCAAATGTGCAGCGTCTCCGGAGGACGCGGAGCGTCTGATGACTGACAGAAGCCATAAGGATACAACCGCACGGCACGGATATCCTGCAGTGAGGAATCCGCAGGTGTTACGTGCAGCCGTCCCCCCGGTCACCTGTAGGGGCGATAATCTGAAGCATGAGGTGACCTGCTGAGGATGTAACGGTCACATTCTGCTGCAGATGTTTTACGCCGTGTCCCTCCTAGCGCCCCCCTGAGTTGCCACTAAGTTCTGCACGGCTGTGGGAGGTGCGGGGTTAACTGGAGTTATTCTGAGAAGAGTATATATAAAATCCAAGATAAATGCAGTCAGTAAAAGTTCTACAATAAAGTCCTGCGGCCGCCTGTTGGGCTCCAGTAACCGCACCGCGACCGACAAGCGTCTGCAGCGCCACCGGCAGGCTGCAAACACCGATGCAGTACTATAAGGGAGGTACAGAGCAGAATGGCAGATGGAAATGGGGGCGTAGGACTACAGGTAAGTGGGCAGTATCCGGATGTGGCCCCGCGGTTTACGGGTACGAGGCGAGCGGTGGCCCCGCGGCTTATGAGGTGAGGACGAAACGAGCGGTGCCACGCGGGTTATGAGGCGAGAACGAGACGAGTGGTGCCCGCGGGTTATGAAGAGGAGAGTAGCAATGCCATGCGGGTTATGAAGCGAGAAGGAGACGAGCGGTGCCCGCGGGTTACGAAGATGAGAGTAGTAATGCCATGCGGGTTATGAAGAGAGAACGAGACGAGCGGTGCCCGCGGGTTACGAAGATGAGAGTAGTAATGCCATGCGGGTTATGAAGGGAGGACGAGGCGAGTGGTGCCCGCGGGGTTACGAAGATGAGAGTAGCAATGCCATGCGGGTTATGAAGCGAGAACGAGACTAGCGGTGCCTGCGGGGTAACGAAGATGAGAGTAGTAATGCCATGCGGGTTATGAAGGGAGGACGAGACGAGCGGCGCCATGTGGGTTCTGACGTGTGGATGAGACGAGCAGTGCCAGCGGGTTATGAAGATGAGAGTAGCAACGCCATGCGGGTTATAAAGGGAGGACGAGACGAGTGGTGCCCGCTGAGGACGAGACGAACTGTGCCACGCGGCTTCTGATGTGTGGCTGAGACGAGTGGTTTCTGCAGGTTATGCCGTGCGGAAAAGACGAGCGGTGCCCATGGGTTACGTGGAAGAGAGAAGCGGTGCCTGCGGGTTACGAAGATGAGAGTAGCAATGCCATGCGGGTTATGAAGGGAGGACGAGACGAGTGGTGCCCGCAGGTTACGAAGATGAGAGAAGCAATGATATGCGGGTTATGAAGTGAGAACAAGACGAGCGGTGCCCGCGGGTTACGAAGATGAGAGTAGCAATGCTATGCGGGTTATAGAGGACGAGACGAGTGGTGCCCGCGGAGGACGAGACGAACTGTGCCACGCAGGTTCTGATGTGTGGCTGAGACGAGCGGTGTCTGCAGGTTATGCCGTGCGGAAGAGACAAGCGGTGCCCGTGGGTTACATTGAAGAGACAAGCGGTGCCCACGGGTTCTGAGCAGCGGATGAGACAAGCGGTACCTATGGGGCTTGGGGTCTTGCCGAGGGAACTGACAGATCAGTAACTTTGGGGTCTTGTGTATTGGGGGAGTACCCCCCCTACAGTGTTAACCCCTCAGGTGCTGCAGGTCACATGTTACCTGTGTGGATCCTGCAGCCTCCAATGGAACTTCTCCTCAGCAGGGAATGATACTCCTCGGCTTCCGTCCTCTTCTCGGGTCACCAGGGGGTGACGTCCTCACCCCCACGAGGCTCAGGCTCCTAGACGTGGAAGAGCAGTGACTACAGCATCCACCATCTACTCCCGTGTAACGGCTCCCATCATGAATCAGCTACCCCCCCTAGCTGCAGATCATCGCCTACCCAGAAGATATGCTCTGCAGCCCCCGTCCCTCCACAATGCCTCCCTGCCTGCTATCATGTGACTCCTTACTTCCTCCTGTCACTTCTCCTTCTGTTCAACAAGACCGGAAACCGGAAGCGGACGGGAAGTGAAATCTGAATTAGCAAACGAGCCTCTGGACAGCCAATAGAACGGCGCATCAGCCAACCAATCAGCGATCAGGACCTCTAGTGCGCTACGCCCACCCGCATTGTCTTCAGCGTTTAGAACGAAGTTACGCGTGTGTCACGTGATGATTTGGGAGCTCGGTGCATGCCGGGAATTGTAGTTTTTTATGGTTTTCCCCACCAAGCTTCAAGAATCGGTCAGTTTAAAGTCTGGAGCGGATTCCCATTGAAATCAATAATGATATAACAAAGTATATAGGATTATTAACACTATATCTGCTGGGTTAATGTTTTGAATTTTAATAATAAAACCCTTTAATACAATAAGGACTGATTTAAACTACAGTTGTTTATTGCCATGTAGCCTCCTAATTACCCATATGCAATACTGTCTACGCATTGATCTTATAATAATTAATGGTTTCCTTCACATCAACATTTTACTGCACGCAAACATACACAGCCGGATGCTGTAAGGATAGAAGCGTAGCACGCATCATAGCAGCCAATGGGGAGTCTAAAGAATTATATCTAAAAACATTTGCAGACAAAAAACAGATCCAGTCTGGCACTAATATGGACGTAATATGGACAAATGGATCTAGTGCGGACACTACTGGGCCCGTTCATCCTGTTCAGAACGTCCATCAATGAATTCTGCTAAAACGCAAGATGGAATAGTGCTGCAGGCTGGACGGCCAGACGGAAACCTGAATGGATGCCATTATAGTCAATGAGGTCCATTCGGTGCCTTTCAGTTCCGTCATAAAA
Organism: Eleutherodactylus coqui; assembly: GCF_035609145.1. Lineage (NCBI taxonomy): Eukaryota > Metazoa > Chordata > Amphibia > Anura > Eleutherodactylidae > Eleutherodactylus > Eleutherodactylus coqui. The sequence continues at coordinate 250,437,281 of NC_089840.1, forward strand.
CAGATCCATTCAGCCCGCGAGTGCGGCTCTTCTGCTTCTGTAATGGAGCAGATAAATGAACCCATTAGCCAGATGTGAACGAGTCCTTATAGAACTCCATACGGATGAAAATAGGCCCTTTAACGACTAGGTTTTCTGAATGCCATGCAGTCGGTTTCCCTGTGATCATGTGAATCAGCCCGAAGTAACTTAGTATGGGTTGAAAAACAGGCAATTGAGCTCGGAGAGACAGCCCGAATCCGCTCCAGACTTTAAACTGCTCGATTCTTGAAACTTGGTGGGGAAAACCATAAAAAAAACTACAGCTTAGATTTCCATATGCGCTATTAGGGAATTCCGAGTTATTAGAGCAAGTCCCCTTTACAGGATCCTCATCTCTTGGGCAGAGGGGAGCGCCGTGACATAGAGGGTCTCTTGCTCTGGAGGACCGGACCTGTCTTAACATTACACAGATAACTCATTGATTCCAATAGGTACTGTGTAATACTACATTTCACCTGTGGTGGTGCTGCAGGGAAACTGAACACTTAGGCTGACTTCACACTGGTGAGAAAATCGTGCAATTTTCGCACAATGTGAGATTGCGAGAAAACGCAGAATTATGAAGCCCATGATTTTCATGATGTTTTCTCTCTAGTGATGTTGTGAGATTTGAAAATCTCTGCCTGCCCTATCTTTCTGTGTTTAGCGATTTTTTTTTTTTTTAATTTCTCACCCATGTTCCCACATGGAGCCTTAGATCTGTCACATCACAACGCACGAACTTGCGATGTTCATGCGATGCGTTTTTAACATTAGAAACTCGCATTGTCTATCGCACTGGAATATTACAGGTGGCAGCAATGCGATGTGAGATTATTTTCAGGATCCCTAATACTCAAAAATCAAAAATGCTATTTTCTGGCAGCGATATCGCGATTGCCACTGTGAAGGAGCCATTACTGTCAGGTTTCCCCACAGATTACAGATGATGGTTGGCGGCCACAGCAGGGTGGCACTTTGTAATCAAATTTTTGTCACGGGACTCTTCTAACAAGTAGGGATTGTTCAAAGAAGAGAACTCCTTTATGGTAGGTTCATACGGGGTGAAAAGTCTACGGAATTTCTGCATCCAAAACCCTCTCAGAAAATCCTTCTAGACTCATCTCCCCATATTTGGAGAGATAGGGAATATGTAAGAGATTCCCTGTTGCTCCGCCCCCTCTCTCTCCTATCTATGGGGGGGCTAGAGGGCTTTCCCAGGGCTTCCCCGAGAGCGGGGGCGAGAGGCAGGGCTAGAGAGGGCAAAGCTAGAGGGGTTCTCATAGTGATTCATTTCTAGCTAAGAGAGGGGGTAGGGCTAGAGGACGGATCCCGCACGCCTTGCCCACTCACATGGCTAGAGAGAGATTACTATGATATCCCCTCTAACCTGCCCCCTATCAAGCCCCGCCCCCTCACTCGCACAACTTATCTCTCCAAAGATGGAGAGATATGCCAGAGATCCCCTGTAGCTCTGCCCCCCTCTCTCTTTATGGGGGATTCCTAGGCTGCTTCGCGATCTTCTCCTATTGAGATAATGGTCAATATTGCAGATTTTTCTTATCGCTGCGAGGCGTGAGTGAACACATCACAAATGAGAATGACACTATTGATAATCATTGGCTTCATTATCATGCGTTTTCACTCACTTTCGCATCGCAGGTAAGTATATCGGCAGTGGGTACGAGCCCTAAGGCTGCCTTCACACCTAAATGTTCAGAGCCGACAAATGTGCAGCCACCCAACTCAACCCAAGATTGGGGGAGGGGCGACTGCAGACAACATAGTCCACACATGTGAACTGATACCACGGATGCCAGTCATAGATAAGTACGCCACACAATACAGGAATACAACTGCTACTGGCAAAGCAGTGGATTGCCCTACACCACCACAGTGCACCACACTTGTAGGGCATCTGCATGCGGCCCGTCAGCTTACGTGTTTTGGCCAAAATGCAAACTAACACCCGCGTTTATCAGTGGTTTTTTTTTCTTCTTGCAATGTGCTATAGATGCTGGGGGAGCCCGGGATGTCATGCCAGTCTGGCACACTGTGGTGGTACAGGGCAATCCACTGCTTTGCCAGTGGGGCTTCTATTCCTGTATTGTGTGGCACACTTATCTGTGGCTGCGATCCTTGGTATCAGTTCACATGTGCGGACTATGTTGTCTGCAGTCATCCCTCCCCCAATCTTGGGTTGAGGTGAGTGGCTGCACATGAGTCTCTACTGAACATTTAGCTCTCTCATATTTCAGTCTGGCTGTCTGCATGCTACTAGCGGATATGGTGATTGGGCCGGTATTAGTGTATCTTGACGCCACCAGGAAGTCCTGGTGGAGACAAGACTGTCAGCCTGGTGACGTCCCCTGAAGCTCATTGGCTGGAGAGAAGGCTCAGCTGCAGGTTCTGGCTGGTAAGTATAATAATCTTGTCCCCATTTAATACAATGTTATGCTCCTGCTTTGTCGCCCCCGGCGCTGTCATCTTCCCTCCTGGCTCCCACTCTGTTAATAGTGCTGCCCGTGACCAGCTCCCCTGCGCATAATACTGTTCGCCACGGCAGGCTACGCGCCTGCTAATACTGTTCCCTGCGGCACCATCTGCCCTCACACCTCCCTGGCTGCTAAAAAAAGCTGCAGACACCTGCAGTGTGGTCGCCGGCCCTGTAATCCCCCCGTACTGCTGTAACCTTTCAGGTGCCGTTTTCCCCGCTGGGGCTCTTTAGTCCCCGTGCCTGTGCTCCCCGCTGCAGACGTTTCTGTCACCGGCCGTTCTGCGCTGCTCTTCCTTCTCCCCGCTCACAGCTGACGTTAAATCTGCTGTCCCGATTCATCTCCGCGGCTCCCTGCCTCTCCCTTCTGTCCTGCACGGCGGCGGAAGAATATCAAGGCTCGCTGCACCCTGTGTATTGCTTGTTGCCTGCCGTAGACGGTGACGGTTAGGGATGATGTACCTTTTAGGCTTACATTATTCGTTGGAAATACAGTTTGTAACATGGAATTATGTAAGCCTAAAGGGTACATCATCCCTAACCCTGACTGTACACGGCAGGCAACAAACAATGCATACTGTGCTGCTGGGACCTTTGGGACGTCAGCCTACGGGGAGCTAGGGGTGTGACAGGGTCTTCCTGGTGGAGTCAAAATACACTAATACCGATTGGGCTGCCCTGCAGTATCAGGTGGTGCAGATTTGGCACTTTTTATTCTGTGAGTTATGTCTTTGTATGTTTTTTTCTCTCATCTCTGTGATTTTATTTATATATATATATATATATATATATATATATATATATATGTGTGTGTATGTATGTGTATATATACATATATATATATATATATATATATATATTATAGGCTAGAAGTCCATAATGAGGCACTTACTAATGGCTGCACCGATGCCTGTGAGCAGCGCCGCTCGCTTTCCTCTGCACTGCTCGTACAGCATTTCTAGACAAAACACGGCACATGGCACAGGAAACTATTGCCCCTCCATCAGCGGTCATATGGCAACGCTGGTCCTGGTAATCATACGGTGTGACAGTCCCATAACCCATAGACATTGGCTGTTGGAAGCAGATCCCACTCATTCTGGTGACATCCAGATACAATCTAATGACTGTCCACGTAATACCCTAGTACAGAGGAGGCGGTTCACATTTGGTGAACAGTATGGATGTTCACTGCATTATGTATGTGGAGGTTGGATGTGTCGTACGTGCACGGCGCTATAACCGCAGGGATTGGTGGTTGAAAATTGGCCTTTCAAAAAGATTTTCTGACTAGCAAACCTGGAATATACAAAAGAGGGGACACAAAAATGATTCGAGCACCGCACTGTTATGGAAGCTGTCCAAAAGAAAATCGGTGTTGCCCCTAGTAACCAATCACAGCGCAGCTTTTATTTTACCTCAGGAGTATAAGGAATAGCAACTAGAGATGAGCGAGCGTACTCGGAAAAGCACTACTCGCTCGAGTAATTTGCTTTATCCGAGTATCGCTGTGCTCGGGTCTGAAGATTCGGGTGCCGCTGCGGCTGACAGGTGAGTCGCAGCGGGGAGCAGGGGAGAGCGGGCGGGAGAGAGGGAGAGAAAGATCTCCCCTCCGTTCCTCCCCACTCTCCCCTGCAGCTCCCCGCTCCGTGCCGGCACCCGAGCACAGCGATACTTGGATAAAGCAAATTACTCGAGCGAGTAGTGCTTTTCCGAGTACGCTCGCTCATCTCTAATAGCAACCAATCACAGCGCAGCTTTCGTTTTACTTCAGCAGTGTAAGAAATAGCAGTCAGTCACAGCAGAGCTTTCATTTTGCCTCAGCTACATAAGGAATACCAACCAATCACAGCCCATCTTTCATTTTACCTCAGCAGTATAAGAATTAGCAGCACCTGGACTGCCATGGGCAGTAAAATGGCACCGCAATATGCCAACCTTTTTATGGCAAAACTGGAGAGTGACTTTCTGGCCTCTTGCCCCAGCAAACCATTGGCCTACTTCCACTACATTGATGACATCATGATCATCTGGACCAACACCAAACAAGAATTAATAAAATTCCATGAGAGATTCAATGCATTCCACCCCACCATAAACCTGACATTAAGCTACTCGTATACAGAAATCAACTTTTTGGACACCATAAAGATTTCAAACAACTCAATACAGACATCCCTATACCGAAAACCAATTGATCGGCCCACATACCTCAGATGGGACAGTTTCCATCCTAAACACATCAAAAAGTCCATTGTCTACAGCCAGCCTATCAGATACAACCGGATCTGCTCCAACCCAACAGACAGAGAGGAACATTTACACCATCTTAAAAGAACATTTATAAACCAGGGCTACCATCCCACCTCAATTGATGACCAAATCACCAGAGCCACCAGGATACCCAGAAGTCAACTACTCCAATACAAGGAGAAGGAAGGAAACAATCGTGTGCCTCTAGTAGTGACCTACAATCCGCAACTAGAGGTACTAAGGAAAACCGCAAGAAAACTCCACCATACCCTGCACAAGGATGACCGTCTGAATACCATATTCCCGGACCCTCCGCTTCTGTGTTACAGGCAACCTCCTAACTTGAGGAACTTTATAATCAGGAGTGCATTGCCCTCTGACACACAAAAAGGAACTTATCCCTGTAATGTAAGGAGCTGCAAGACCTGCTCACATATACTGACTGCGGACAGGATATGGATCCCCAACACACAGCAGGACTATAAGATCCCCGGGACATTCACATGTTCCATGTTCAATGTTGTGTACCTGATCTGGTGCAGTAAATGTCCTGTTGGGGGTCTTTATGTTGGGGAAACAGGACAAAAACTGAAAGCAAGGAGGAGATCCCATCGCCACACGATTGAACACAGAAAAAGAGAATTGCCTGTGGCCGAGCACTTCTCTAACCATGGACATAACATAGGAGATATGAGAGTTTTGATATTGAAGGATGGTTTCAAGTCACAAAACCACAGAAGAATTTGGGAGTATAAATTGATAACAACCTTTGACACGCTGAATACTGGGTTAAATTATTCCCCAGGATTTATGCGTGAATGGGAAGTGTGAGACTTGATTGCACAGATAAGACCCCCATCAACAGTAATTCAGGGACCATAAACTTTCACTCCCTTATCAGTGTTTAGCTAAAAATGTTTGTGTATCTCTTGTAGCAATTCAAGCCTGTTGACCTCCCCCCCCCCCTCCAACAGTAATTTAGGGACCATAAGGGCTCATGTCCACGGGCAAAATGACATTTAAAATCCGCAGCGGATCTCCCGCGCGCGGATCCGCACCCCATAGGGATGCATTGACCACCCGCGGGTACATAAATACCCGCGGATCGTCAATAAAAGGCATTTAAAAAAAAATGGAGCATGAAAAAATCTGGACCATGCTCCATTTTCGTGCGGGTCTCCCGCGGGGACGGCTCCCGCGGGCTTCTATTGAAGCCTATGGAAGCCGTCCGGATCCGCGGGAGACCTAAAATAGGAATTTAAAGCATTTACTCACCCGCAGCGGGCCGCGAAGCTCTGCTCTTCCTCACGGCTGCATCTCCCTTGCTTCGGCTCGGCGGATGTGCCCGGCGCATGCGCGCGGCACGTCGACGACGTGCCGGCGATGTGCCGCTGGCGTCAGGAATTCATCCGCCGGCCGAAAATGAAGATCCGGCCGTGAGGAACAGCTGATCTTCGCCGCCCGCTACGGAAAGGTAAATGCTTTTAAATTGCTATTTTCAGCGCTCATGTCCGCGGGGCAGGAGGGACCCGCTGCAGATTCTACATGGAGAATCTGCAGCGGATCTGATTTTCCCCGTGGACATGAGGCCTAAAACTTTCACTCCGCTATCAGTGCCTAGACAAAAAAAATTTGTTTGCTGTTGCAGAATTCCTTTTAAGTGCGAACCAATCACATCCATATCTGTGCCTTGTCATAAGTATGTATGTTATAAGTGTGTATAAATATGCATGCCTCTTCAGATCCAATCCATAAGCCTGAAGAAGAACCCTGCGTTGGTTCACAAGCTCGCTATAACATCATGTATTTTTGTTAGCCATTAAAAGGTATCATATCTACAAGATTACGTCGTTTCTCTTGCTGAGAACAATCACAATTAGCAGCCCATCACAGCGCAGCTTTCATTTTACCTCATCTGTATAGGAATTAGCAACCAATCACAATGCAGCTTTCATTTTACCTCAGCGTATAAGGAATATCAGCCAATCACAGCGCAGCTTTCATTTTACCTCAGCCATATAAGAATTCGCAACCAATCACAGCGCAGCTTTCATTTTACCTCAGCAGTGTAAGAAATAGCAACCAATCACAGTGCATCTTTTTATTTTATCTCAGCCATATAAGAATTAGCAACCAATCACAGCGCAACTTTCATTTTACCTCAGCAGTATAAGGAATACCAGCCAATCACAGCGCAGCTTTTATTTTACCTCAGCCGTATAAGGAATACCAGCCAATCACAGCGAAGCTTTAATTTTACCTCAGCAGTGTAAGAAATAGTAGCCAATCACAGTGCAGCTTTCATTTTACCGCAGCTGTATAAGGAATACAAGCCAATCACAGCCCATCTTTCATTTTACTTCAGCAGTGTAAATAGCAACCAGTCACAGCAGTTTTAATTTTACCTCAGCAGTGTAAGAAATAGCAACCAATCACAGTGCAGCTTTCATTTTACCTCAGCAGTGTAAGAAATAGCAACCAATCACAGTGCAGCTTTCATTTTACCTCAGCAGTGTAAGAAATAGCAACCAATCACAGCGCAGCTTTCACTTTACCTCAGCAGTGTAAGGAATACCTTAGCGTAGGGTCCCAGACTTTAGGGCCGCTCAGCACTATAATGACCTCCTGTGTGTAATTGCATTTGTGAGTACTTGTCTGTCTTGTGTGATGGAGGAGCCAGGAGGTGCTTTGTGTTTTGTATGGAGCCACTCAGGTCAAATGTCTGGTGTGGGGTCTGTCTAACTTGTATATGTCTGTATCTGAGACACCCTACCCTGATGTGTCATGTGTGTCACCCCCAAAGGCAGACCTGGGATTGGGTAGAGGGGTTCACCCAGAATCCCCTGCGGTTAGCTGAAGGGGAATTTATATATAGCAGCGCAGGGGTCACCGGAGGGTCTATTTCCACCCCATGGGAAGAAGCATGCCCAGTGCGGGTAAGAGCTCTCGAGTCCAAGCAGCCATTGTGAACCGAGAGTAGAACTACCGCTGTAGAGCAGCAGGGTAGGAGCCACGGGAGTGCCAGCTTCAGTTCCCTTCATTCCGCCACAAATAACATTACCTCAGGTTCACTTGACCCTTCCCCCCCCCCCCAATTTTCGTCTTTCCCTCCCCCTTTTAAAAAATCGTAACTCCTTTATTTATCCATCGCCATCGCTGTAGGAGGGCTTGTTGTTTTTTGCGGGACGACTTGTATTTTCCAATGGTGCTATTTAATGTACCGTATAATGTACTGAAAAACTCTAAGTGGAGTAAAAGGGAAAAAAAAACTACATTCCGCCATCTTTCAGTGGGTCTTGTTTCTACGGCGCACAAACTGCAGCAAGAATGACCTGATAACTTCATTCTATGGGTCCGTATGATTACTGCGATGCCAAACTCGTATAGTTGTTTTTTTTGCTGTTCTACTTTTATTTTTTTTCAAAGACATTTAATTTTTTTAAATTATTTTCCACCACCATCTTTTGCGCAGAATAACTTTTTTTTACTTTCCATCGACGTAGTTGTGCGAGGGCTCGTTCTTTGTGACACATCCTGTAGTTTATGTTCGTACCATTTTAGGATCCATACGACTTTTTGATCGCTTTTTAATGAATTTTTTCTGGGAGACAGGGTGACCAAAAAAGTGCATTTTTGGCGTTCTTTTTTTTTTTTTTTTAGGAAGACGTTCCCCTTATGGGGTAAATAATGCGGTACTTTGATAGATCGGACTTTTACAGTTGCAGCGATTTTTGTTTTATGATTTACATTTTTTATTATAGATATGGCAAATGGGGGTGATTTAACCCATTCCCGCTGCAGGGCGTAAGTTTACGTCCTGGGAGCGGGGTACTTCCCGCAACAGGGCGTAAACTTACGTCCTGGAGATAGCGCTGGATCACATATGATCCAGCGCTATCCCGCAGCGGGAGCCGGCTGTCAGTCACAGCCGGCGTCTCGCTGCAGCAGCGGGGGGACATCGGAGATGCGCTCGCCACTTTTAACCCCTTCCCTGCCGCGATCTAAGTAGATCGCGACAGGGGAAGAGTTCACAGCGGGAGCGCGGCTCCCTCTGTGTCTCCGGCCGGAACTCGCGATGTCATCGCGAGAGCCCGGCCTGTCACCATGGCAACAGGATGCCAGACACTGGCGTCCTGTATTGCCTATGCCTGAGATCGCTGTATGAGCGATAAGGCATGGGAGAGCAGTAGCTCTGCCATGCCTTATGACAGCGATCATCAGGGCAGTGATTAAAGTCCCTCAGAGGGACACAAACAGTGTGAAAAAAAGAAAGATTTAAAAAATGAATTAAAAAAAAATGTAAAAAAAAAGAGTAAAAAAACCATTTTTTTATGCTTTTTCTCAGATTAGCATAAAAAAGGTAAAAAAAAAATAAAACCCCACATATTTGGTATTGTCGCGTCCGTAATGATGCGTACAATAAGTTGCACATGCTTTTGATTGTGCACCGAAAAAAACGCTAAAAAAAAAGCTAAAAAACTGAGGCAAAATGCTCATTTTTAGCATTTTGCCTCACTAAAAACGCAATAAAAGTGATCAAAAAAGTCGTATGTATGCTAAAATGGTACCAATAAAATCTACAGCTCGTCTCGCAAAAAATAAGCCCTCATAGAGCTCTGTACATCAAAAAATAAAAAAGTTACAGGACTTTGAATGCAGCAATTTAGAATAGAAAAAAGATTTCCAAAAAAAAGGGTTTTTATTGCAGAAAAGTGGGAAAACCTAAAAAAAATGTTAGAATTTTGGTATCGTTGTAACCGTACCGGTCTGCAGAAAAAATGGAAAGTCTCATTTATGCTGCATGATTAACGGTGTAAAAAAAAAATAAAAAAATCTATGGCAGAATTGATGCGTTTTCTCTCTCTGCTATCATTAAAAATAAAAATAAAAAATTTACAATATAGTCTATGTACCCAAAATTGGCATCGATAAAAACTACAGTTCGCCACGCAAAAAACAAGCCCTCATATGGCCGCGTCCACGGAAAAATAAGAAAGTTATGGCTTTTGAAAAATGGAGATGGAAAAATACCAAAAAATCGCTTGGTCCTCAACGCCAAAATAGGCCATGTCATGAAGGGGTTAAACGATTACTTTTTTTTACAATTAGTAAAACTTTATTGATCTTGTTTTTACTTTATTTTTAGCCCCCCCCCCCCAGGGGATCACAACTAGCGATGCTCTGAGCGCTCCAGCCATAGCATTACATCATACTGCGATCTGACAGGCAGTCTATCAAGCCACCCCAAGGGGATGATAGGCAGTCTGCTAAGCCAGCCCTAGGGTCTTTCAGAAGACCCCCAGCTGCCTGACACCCGCACGCTTCCTGCGATCTCATTGTGTGTGTGTGTGTGTGTGGGGGAAGGGGGGGTGTTCAGGGGACTTAAATTTAAAGGGTTAATAGCGCTGATCAGCCGCGCAGCTGATTGCAGCTATTGCCCGTGGGTGTCAGCTGTATGAAGAGAGATCGCCCCGCAATCTCTCTTCATACATACCCAGGATGTAAATGTAATAAGAAAGCTGAGCTCTAGCAACCAATCACAGCGCAGCTTTCATTTTACCTCAGCAGTATAGGGAATATCCATTTAAATCGGGGGACGGTTTACTGCAGGGTCATTGTACCCCAGAACGACACTGATGACACGCGTGTCCCTCACATGACCGGGGGAAGGAAACATGTAAACGAACAGAAGAGATCACACTATAACTCTGAAGAACATATAATCACATCACACGGTGCGGCTTCTTTATTACATGATGATCTAAAAAATGATTAATATGAGACAAAATATACAACGCGCCGTGTACAATATTCGGCATATCCCTGTATGTTAGTGCGGGGTCGTGGATGGTCCTGCGAGGGCCTTGTTATCTTCAGGGACCCATATCTCATATACATATAATGGAGCCAGAAACAATCTTCTTTATGACATTTTCCACCTGTAGAGACAGAGAATAGTTAAGGTTCTGCTCTTACTCGGCATCCGGCCTGCGGCAGCAGTAGATACCGGCGGCAGCAGTAGATGCCTGCGGCAGCAGTAGATACCGGCGCTCTCCAGGGTGACGATCTAAACAGGTTCTGTAAAAATTCTTCATTTCAAAACTAATAGTAACATAATTTATAAGGCCAAAAAAGCCATGTGTCCACCCAGTTCAACCTATTACCCCCCCAGTGTTGATCCAGAGGAAGGCAGAAAAACCCCATGAGGTAGAAGCCAAATTTCTGCATTTAAGAGGAAAAAACTTCCCAACTCCAATCTGGCAATCGGAATAATCCCCGGATCACCGACCCTCCTGAAGTTATTAATGACTATAACATATAAGAAAGGTGTCCAGGCCCCTCTTGTACGCTTTTATGGATTTTGTCATCACCACATCCTCAGGCAGAGAGTTCCATAGTCTCACTGCTGTTACAGTAAAGAACACTCTTTTTGTCGGTGTAGGATCAGATATTTGCAGGACTCTCAAATCGTCTGAATTACTTGAAATTTAGATTACATTTTTCTGTAGACCACCCCCCACTTCAACTTTGTACATCCCTTCCTGTAACTCCCATAGCCTTGTGACACAATCAAGGTCACCTCTCTACTGAAGTATATGAGAAAGCAACGGGAATCGAGTCAACAGACGCTCATTCTCCTCATAGGTGAGGGTCCTAGAGTTGGGGCCCCCATATTTCAGGCATTTATAGTATATCCTGGATAGACCATAAATGACTTAAATGGAAATATTCATTAAGAGGTTAATTGCAAATATCCTTAATAGGCTAGAGTGGTGAAGAGGGTAATGACATTATAGTTTCTGATCTGGGGTGGTGAAGGGAGGATAATGAATGAATCCCTTAAAGGGGTTTACCATGTGCCTGCATTACCAACCTGGGCCACTGCAATGGGTACAGTGCTGTCAATTTCTAGTTCAGTCTGCACTAACAGCGGGCCCGATAATAGCTGATCACCAGGGGTCCCGAGTAATGGAGCCCCGTAGATCAACAATATGAGAATATGTCATCTATAGTGAAGTCCTGGAAAACAACTTTAAACGATTTGTACATCTGTGCAGACAATTGTATTGCTTTAACCACTGGAAGTCATCTTCTGTATGTGTAAGATAGATGTGTACAGGGACCATATGGAGCAATATCAGGAGCTGAGCACTCTCCATATGCAGTGGGTGTCAGCTGAATATTGAAGAGAATTCTGATCCCAGTTATTTAACCCCTTAGATGCTGTGGTCAATAGCAACCGTGAAATGTAAGCTGTTAGACAGGGGCTCCCTCCATCATACCATTAGCCCACTATGATGTGATTTCGGAGTGCCGATCGTTTGTTATGGCAGCTGGGGACCTTGGTGTGGTCCGCTATCTTCGTGCTTTATTAGGGTCTCAAAAAGCTCCAAAAAACCTATAAAGGTCCAAAACAATCCAAACTATTAAAATATCACATTGTTTATCTTGTAGAGTACCATACGGAGAGCACCATCAAAAACAATGCCATAATTACTGTTTTTGATCACCTTGCCTCCCAAAAACATGAAAGTTCTGGGTTTTAGGATATGGTCACGGGCGTAACTATAGGGGATGCGGTTGCACCCGGGCTCAGGAGCCTTAGGGGACCCATAAGGCCTCTCTTCTCCGTACTATGAATAAACCATTATAGTTGGGGGCCCTGTTACAGGCTTTGCATTGGGACCCAGGAGCTTCAAGTTACGCCTCTGCGTTAAGGGGTTAAGAGAAGTTGGCGGCCCCAAGATAAACTTTTGCACCCGGGTCCAATATCCTTTAGTTACGCCCCTGGATATGGTGACACTTTTTTCCTATGGTTGTCTAGTCTGGTCTTTGTTTCATAGCCTCTTCTTTTGGTCTGTCCTTTTCCTGTTTGTATCTCTCTAGCCTTGGTTTATTGTGCAGCTTGCCTGTATGACTTCTTGTCCAGGTCCAAGTGCCCTCTTGTTTTCAGGAACAGTACTTCAGACAGGGTCACCAGTAGGGATAACTACTTAGGGACAGTAGTTTGACAGATTAGGGGAATACATAGGTAGAACTAGCATTAGGCTAGGGAAGCTTTGGCGCAACTCACATTGGACAGCACACGGACACCAGTAAAAGCTATCATTAATAAAAAGCTATTAGTGAAACTGCTCTATGCTGGTAAAATAATTAAATGTAACCAATAGAAATGCTGCACTTGGACTTGTTTCTTATTGGTCTTTGTTCTGAACTACATACAAATCTTGCATGGCTTGAGATGAATGACTTCCTAGCACCGCTATGTAATGACATTAAAAACATACAAATGATCCCTTTTATCACTCACCTTATAATTTGGGCGTGGTATACATCATACAGATCTCTTCTCCTGGACAAAGTAAAGCAAGAATGTTCAGAATGTCACGTTACGTTGTATTAAAATAAAGGCAAGCATATGCATTCCACAGAGGTGCGGCTGCCACGGATAAGACGATGAGAACATAGGTCAACAATGAAAGTTTAAAAGTTGGCAGGATACCCCTCTGATAGAGACTAGAGATGAGCGAGTATATTCGCTAAGGCACATTACTCAAGCGAGTAGTGCCTTAGCCGAGTATCTCCCCGCTCGTCTCTAAAGATTCGGGGGCCGGCGCAGGTGACAGGTGAGTTGCGGCGGGGAGAGAGGGAGAGAGAGTTCTCCCCTCCGTTCCTCCCCGCTCTCCCCCGCCGACCCCCCAATCTTTAGAGACGAGCGGGGAGATACTCGGCTAAGGCACTACTCGCTCGAGTAATGTGCCTTAGCGAGTATACTCGCTCATCTCTAATAGAGACCAATTAGCAGACAAATGTTATAAGCAGCTGCATTGTCTAAAGGTACCTTATACACAGGGTGGTTATAGCCTCCAACAAGGCACTGATTGAGAAATTACTCAATAGTAGCCAGCAGCTTCAGCTCCCTGAAATGAAGGGACCAGTGAGAAGGTTCTCGCTCGGTGTAAACAGGCAGTCATTCAATCTTTGTACGACTGCCTGTTCACAGTGAATGGAGATGGGAGGCCAGAAGAGATCTCCGCTGCGCTCCACCTGCATTAACTAAACGACTATTCCTCTCATGTGAAAGTATAGGAGCAATAGTCTTTAGTAAAGTAATCTTCATGGTAACCTGAGGAAGTCTGCAATCATCCCTTAGCTCAGACTAGAGCTTTTTACCCCTGGCACCAGGGCCACTTTTATACAAATGGGCCCTGGCAAACAAACAAAGTTGGCCCTTCTTCTTTGCCCTATTTAGACAGTTTGTCGTAATTTCAAGCTATAAAATATTGCGATATAATATCATATATATCCCACATATGGTAATCCCATCATATAGTGGCCACATAATATGCAATATCCACATAATAAGTCCAGTTTCACATGGCCAAGAAACTCAAGAGATGCACAAATCTCACACAAATATAAACCATATGAACCCTATTCTTTTGAATGGCGTAATATCGCTACTTTGCTGGAGTGATGGGAGGTGTTTGACAGAAAAACGCCTCGCATCGCCATGAAAACGCACATTGGCGAGCGCAATATTGGGCCGAATTTCTGGGTCCAATATCGCGCTTGCCCATGTGTAGGTTACCTAAGGGCTCCTTTACACAAGCGCATTGTCAGTGCATTCTGCGTGCAGGTTTTGGATCCAGAATATGCTGTACTAATCTGCCATAAGCTCCCATGCTGCCCATCACATATATTGCACGAAATACCCGGGCAATAAAGATGGCAGCATGTTCCATCTTCCTGTTGGATGCACTTTTGGATCTGGATTTACAAAGGCATATTTGCTCATAAAATACACAGAAAGTAGAACCCATTGATTTGAATGCGTTCCTTCAAAACCGTGTATTTTGAGTGCCCAATTGCATAAAACACAGCATGCTCTACTTTCCTGTGCATTTGTGCAGGTAGAGAACACCCCGGCACTCATTAAAGAATTTGGCCTTTTCAACGGCTCAGTGTTTATTCTTTTAGCTTGCGCAAATACGCCACTTTTTTTTGCTAAAACGCAATGCAAAAAGATGCGTAAATATGCATACACGCGTGTGAATTTGGGCTTAGCCAGTATTGTAAATCTGCCCCAATGTACCCATGAAAGACTCGAACAGTACAGCTGCTTGTGTGTAATTAGTTCAGTGGATTGTGTCTACTTGTGGATAATGCAAAAATCAACCCAACCCAACCCTATCCATTTGGTTATCTAAAGAAGCTGATGACTAGTGTTGCTCATTGTGATCGGCAGGGCGATAAAATCGGGCTGATATTTGCTAAATCAGATTGTATCATCCCAAATTAATTTCAGCAAAAAAAATAATAAAAAATAGCCAAAATATTGTCTCTCTGCTTTGAGTGGAAGGGGCGGGTGGTTTGGAGCTGCTGAAGTTTTAGATTTAAATCTGACCTTGAAGGGGATTTGAACTCGGGGGCCTGGGCTAACCATAGGGCCTGCAGGGCTAACCATAGGGTCACTTCTGCTGCCACCACCAGTGTTGTTCAAGAAGGCCAATTTAGAGAAGCTGATTTTTACTCCTATTAATTTTAATGGAAATCAGAATTGGGAATTTAAAATCAGGTCAGTCACTCCCAACCCAATTATTTCACTAATCACTCACCACTACTGATGGAGGTTCAGTTGTGAATAGCGGGCTTAGGGCTAGTTCACATGAGCGTCATTTTGACGCTCCAATAGCCAGGCTAAAAAAACGTGGCTAACTGAGCTCAAAATCGCATGAACAAAGTTGCGGCTATTCTTCTCCATTTTTCACGGCTGGCTGCGGCTTCTTGCAATGGACTGACACCGCAGCCCTGAAATCCCACTGTAACCACTTTAAACATAGTAACATAGTATGTTGGGCAGAATGAAGACAATGTCCATCTAGTTCAGCCTGTTCCAACCTCCTTGTTGATCCAGAGGAAGGCAAAAAAAAAAAACAAGAGCCAGAAGCCAATTAGCCCTTTCAGGGAAAAAGTTCCTTCCGGACTCACTAATGGCACTTAGATCAATCCCTGGATCAACCTCTAATAGTTTCTACCTGTCTGTAAGACCCGGATCAACAACCCGCTGGTCACCTAATGTCTATATCCTGTAATATCCTTCCACTTGAGAAAGATGTCTAGTCCCCTCTTAAACTCCTCTATGGATTTTGCCATCACTACATCCTCAGGCAGACAGTTCCACAGTCTCACTGCTCTTACAGTAAAGAACCCTCTTCTATGTTGGTCATGAAACCTACTTTCCTCTAAACGTAGCGGATGCCCTCTTGTTACCGTCGTAGTCCTGGGTATAAACAGATCATGGGAGAGATCCTTGTATTGTCCCCTCATGTATTTATACATAGTTATTTGATCACCCCTTAGCCGTCTTTTTTCCAGGGTAAATAATCCCAATTTTGATGCCTCTCTGGGTATTCCAGTCCTCTCATTCCATGTATTAGTTTAGTTGCCCTTCTTTGGACCCCCTACAGCACTCTACCCTCCTTCTTGAGCACCGGTGACCAGAACTGTGCGCAGTATTCCATGTGAGGCCTGACAAGTGCCTTATATAGTGGGAGGATAATGTTCTCGTCCTTCGCCCCTATACCTCTTTTAATGCACCCCAAGACTCTATTAGCTTTTGCAGCAGCTGACTGGCATTGGTTACTCCAGTTGAATCTACAATCCACTAGTACCCCCAGGTCTTTTTCCATATGACTTTCCCCTAGCAGTACCCCATTTAGTGTATATTGGTGACATCCGTTTCTCCTTCCCATGTGGATAACCTTACATTTATCATTATTGAACTTCATTTGCCCCGCTAGAGGCACCTCTCATTGTTTAACAGTGCTAGCTGCTGTTAAACTCCGCCCCCCACCCCTCCCTTTTTTGGATGGCTTGCATAGACTCCCATAGCAGTCTATGGAGCCTTCAGAGTTTTGTCATTAAAAGATAGAACATGACCTGTTCGACACGATAGAACATTTTAACGATGAAATTTCTAGTTTTGACGCCTGATTTTTTTTTTGAGGTGTGTCAAAAAATCGTTCGTCTGAAGGAACCCATAGGAAACCATTGGTTCTAATGGACAGGATTTTTTGGATGTACCTACTTCGCGTCATAATGACTCCCATGTGAAAGAGACCTCATGTTGGTTGTAGTGAACCACAGTAAGATTACCTGTCTGATAATAGTCATACACCTTTATAGAACACGGCTTCAGATCCTTCACCATAACTTGTTGTTCAGCTGAAAATGTGAACGTCTCACATTTTTTGTCCAACTGCCCAAAAAAACATAAAAGTGAAAAACTTTAAATAGTGAAAAAATAAATGTTGCGAACTCCATAAAACGAAGGTTGTATCTTACCTCCTCGATATAGAGAATAACTTTCCTTTCTTTTCTTTCGGTTCTTTTGACCAACTTGTTTGTCCTCAGCTGATAACAAAAGGATAAATTATATAACTTCTTATATATGCTGAGGGTGAATGCACACGGGTGGATTTGAATTGCGGAATCCCGAGCGGGCGACCGCCTCCGGATTCCACAGCAAATACCGCCCATAGCATGCAATGCAAAAGTGATTCTTCATGCATACGAGAGGAAACCGTTTGCAGTTTCCACTCACGGAAGACAATTCGCAGCATGCTCCATTTTCCTGCGGACGGGCTGCAGATTCCTCAGGAAAAGCAGGAGTTTAAGAAAAAAGATCTGTACTGCGCATGTCTGATGGCGAACTGTGCGGACCATCCACAGTGCAGAAAAGACGGTGGTGCTGCATCGCCTTCCATGTGCAGGTTGAAGGAGAGATAAGACACATCATAAAACTGTCCTGAGCTCAGTGGACTGATTTACGATGCATGTCTCCGCTCTGTTTGTCTGTTGTTTTGAGTTTTGAGTGCACAACAGTCCCAAATTTCTGTGTGTGAACATTTGTTTAGACCAAGAGGAATGTGTTCCCCTGCCCTCTGCATCTGTATGTTATAATTATGTGCCATGCAAACTAGTTTCACTCATTAGCCTGACAAAGGGGGCGAGATATCCCCGAAAGCTGGCTGTAACATCATGTATTTTTGTTAGTCATTAAAAGGTATCATATCTACAAGATTACTTGGTTTCCCTCACTGAGAACAATCACATAGAAAAGAAGAAGAAAATACAGGTAGACGTGGATGCCGGCTGGGCACACGGTCGGATTCCGCTGCGGGCTCCCAAATGTGGAATCTGACCCGCCCGTGTGCATGATTTACGATATTACTGTGATGCTACACATCTTCGCCCATTAGGGTATAGTTATATGAATAAGTGAGAAAACCCTGCATGCTACCATGTTAAATCAGTGATATATGTCGCCCCCCTGCTGAATAAGGGCGGCTTCAGATGGCCGCATGCGCAACTACGCACACTTCTTGCAGCGAACAACGTTAATTTGCGAAGTATCTGCACATAATATTGTACTTTTCATATGTGTGCGCAAAACACCCCCGCCTTGATTATTGACTATTGACTATTTAGCCTAATGCGGTCTGTGTGTGTTTTCTTCTTCACGGAATCGCGTACCGTATTGCGCATGTTCTTGTGTAGACTTCTATGGGGCCCTTGGTTTACAAATGCGCAGGAAAAGAGAGAAGGTCTTATTTTCTTGCGTGCACGCAAAATGCTTGCGCAAAAAATGTTAATGAGAGCAAGCCCATTGATATTAATGGGTTGTATTCTCTGCATATTAGGGCGGCTTCAGAAGGACGTATTTGTACGCATGTTTGTGCAAGCAGAATATATGCCTGCAATATGCAGAGAACAGAACCCATTGATGTCACAGGGTTCGTCCTCATTAACGTTCTTTGTGTGCGCGCTTCATTGGTCCTGCTCTATTTACTACTAGGCTCCCTGTATGGAGAAGAGAGACTTTATGGGCCCCCTAAGGGTGACTACCCACTACAGTTTTTTTTTCTGCAGGGGCCTATGGGACTTGTAATGTTAAAAATCGCGATTGCGCAAACTCACAATTTACCGCAAAATCGCGATTTTAACATTACAAGTCCCATAGACCCCTGCAGAAAAAAAAACGCTGCGAATTTCGCAGTGAAAAAAAACTGTAGTGGGTAGTCACCCTAATCCTGCGGATTTTGCTGCCGATCCACACTGCCCATTTTCTGCAGCAAAATTAAATGCGGAAAAATTGCAACATTTTACAGTACCAGCAATGGTGGGGCAAAAATCTGCAGTGTAAATTGACATGTGGTGGGGATTGTCAATCTCTAGCATGATAGTTTATGCTTCAGATTTTCAATGTGGATATCACCTCTTCAAATCATGATGAATCGTGAATTTCCCGCTATCAAGTCCCGAGCTTAATTAGTGGTAAAGTTGCACATTCACACAATTGGGAGCTGCGTGTTGCTTAAAAAAAGCCCTGCTGCTTCGGGAAGAGAGAGAAGTATATAAAAGGAAGCCCCACAGGGCTTTCCTTCAGCGATGGGGACTCCCTTCATCTCATCGGAGATGGAGGGGTTCCCCTGCAAAGAAACTGGAGGAATTCACCTTGTATTAGGGAGAGAAGGAGGGATTCCCACATAGCAGGGAGAGAAGGAGGGATTCCCTCATCACAGGGAGAGAAGAAGGGATTCCACTATAGCGAGGAGAGGAGGAATTCCTCCATAGTGGGGAGAGTAGGGTTCCCCTGTAGGGGAGAAGGAGAGAATCCCTCCTTCTCCCCCCACTATGGGGGGTATCCCTCTCTCCAGTACGGGGGAATCCCTCCAGCTCCTCTGCAGGGGAACCCCTCTCTCCCGGGTATGGGAGAGTTCCTCCAGCTCTGTTTGCTGGCTAGCTTCATAGTCTCCCGTAGGAGTCTATGGAGGCTTCAGCGGTTTTCTGCCACAAGATAGGTCAAGGAATTGCAGTCGCTGAATTCCGCTGCTGAAGTCTTACCTATTTAGGTGCTATTTTTAAATTTTTTAAAAATTTTTTTGACGCGGCTACAAATCGTTCATCTGAAGGTTTCCATAGGAAACCATTGGTTCTATTAGATGTAATTTTTTGACGCATGTAACTTTGCTGCAGAAAATCATCCAAGTGAAGGAGGCCTGAGGGCGTCTTCACACTTGTGATAAAGTCGCATGATGTGAAAACACAGAATTCCCATTAGAGCATCTTCACGCTGGCGTTTGCGCAAATATACTCGCCGCTACCATTTAAGTTTTGCGCTATTGCGCACAGTAAAAAAAAGCAGTATGATAGGTTCTGCCCTATGTTTTCTCACTCGTAGTAATATTGCTCGACCCGCTAGTCTACACTAAACCGTTGAAATCAACTTTGGAATACGCTCGCTCCTGCGCAGCTTTATTTGGGTAGAGAACGAGTGTATTTTGTGCGTGTGTCTGCTCACTACTAGTTCACACGGGCGGGAGAATCACCCCACCCTGATTTAAATGGCTATTAAACCAAACAAGGTTCCGGTATGTGCGGGTTTGCACAGCTTTTTGCGCATACCCGCATGTACATATGTGCACATTTGCGCACCTCCCATAGACCTCTATGGTGCTCTTTGATGCGTAAATGTGCACAGAATACAGAAGGTCCTATTTTTTTGAGCCCGTGAGAAAAATGCGTACAAAAAAAGAAATGATAACAGAACATTGTAATCAGTAGGTCCTATTCTCCATGCTTTGCAGGTGCAATTTTCCCGTGCGTTAAACGCGGCCGTCTGAAGGAGACCTATAGAGACTGAATAGCGAAGCGACCGTATGAGAGCTACAGGTAGGAGACTATTGCTCTCTGGGGTCTGCCTGAGGTTTGCAATACCTTGCAATGAGTGTAAGCCTCTGTGACTGCTGCAGCAACATCGCCAAAAGTGATCTAATCTGGAAATCCTTGCTGGCGATGCAATGTAGTGCAACATATACTGTATACGTCTGCGCCCCCTAGTGGAAAATACATCACTGAGCAAGAGAAAAAGGATCCGGCAGCATCTGGTCGCCATTAAACGGAAACTTAGCCGAGGAGTCAAGTTACTGCCCTGTACTATGTCAGCCCCAGGTCATTAATGCGCCATAATATTCCCACGTCTGTCCTAATATCAGACTTCACACCTCCTACATAAGCGTAATATCACGGCTCTGCTTGCACTCTTTGGAAAATGACTCCCTGATAATCAGCTTTCATTTGGAAGCAAAGCTGCAGCGCCCCCACGGGGGAAAATAAATCATTACATGGTACCTATTGAAATCAATGGTTGTTTTTGTATAGCTGAAACACTCTAGAGCAGGGGTGTCAAACTCCTTCTCATGGAGGGCCACATCAGCATCAGCGCCTCTTCAGGCAACCGTATTTGTGCGCGTTTTTTGCGCATGTAAAATATACTCGCGCAGAGAATAGAACCCATTTATGTCAATGGGTTCGCTGTCATGAATGTTATTTGCGCGCACAGAAGAAAATAGGACTATTTTCCTGCTTATTTACGCACCAAGGGCCCCACAGAAGTCTCACAACAATATATGCACAAATGCGCAATACGCTGCGCAATTCCATGAAAGAAGAACACATCTGTGGCTGTGATTTACGTCCCTAAATCGCTCGCACTCGTGTGAAGTTAGTCTCATGCAGTGTAAAAGCAATAACACAAACTATGGAACACATTGCTGCTATATTATTTTAACCCTTTGCAATCCAATTTTGAATTCAGGGTTTCCTAGGGGGCTTTCTTTTTCTGCCATTATACAATGGCGCCATCTGCTGGCTAGAGCCAGTACTGCTGTATGTGACATGGAGAGGCTCCCGACAACAGAGCGGACAGTAATCTCCAGTAAGAATACCCTGCCGGACGTCTTCCGAAATCGGAAGCTGTACAGCCTTCGATCAGAATGTCTTTAGTAAGGATGAGCGAGTATACTCGCTAAGGTACTACACGTTCGAGTAATGTGCCTTAGACGAGTATCTCCCTGCTTGTCCATAAAAATTCGGGAGCCGCCGCGGAGTGGGGAGCTGCAGGGGAGAGCGGGGAGGAACGGAGGGGAGATCTCTCTCTCCCTCTCTCCCGCCCGCTCTCCCCTGCTCAATGTCGCGACTCACCTGTCAGCCGCAGCGGTCCCCGAATCTTTAAGGACGAGCAGGGAGATACTCGTCTAAGGCACATTACTCGAACGTGTAGTGCCTTAGCGAGTATACTCGTTCATCCTTAGTCTTTGGATATCAGACAGTGGATTGGAAAGGGTTAAACCTTATGAAACAACTCAGTGTTTATGTCCAGGATTCCAGAAATACGCTGTAGATTATACCAACACATGGTGACAATAATGCATTACTTACCTCTTCTAAAGAAGCCTCAAAGCCAGAAGGTAGCTCCGCCTCCACGAGAACCATGTTTGTTTTATTACGTTGTCCAACGTATCTGCAACGTACAACCACACAAATTAGTAGTCTACTTTTAGATAAAAGTTCCATATAATGTCACGTTTTGTTACTAAGATGGAGTTTTTAAAAAAATATGTGGTGGCCTAAAAGAAGAATAGCTGCGATCAAGCCCTGATCTTAATTAGTGCTTTCTCATACATTCACACGGCCGGCTGTAGCGTATCAGTGAAAAAACGCACTGCAGCACGGAAATCCCTCGGTCGGCATTAATCCTCAGAATGACTATTAATGCTTAAATAGAGCCAGCTGTCTTCTTTTCCAGCGTTGGATGCAGGTAAATCCCCTCCCACCTTATTTTTTTCAGGTCTCATAGGAGTATCGGTTGCCGATGTCCTATTTATCCCGGCACGATTTTTTTATATGCCTAAAAATTGCTCATCTGAATGAATACATTGGAATCCAATCCTTCAGATGGTCGCGATTTTTTGACGTGGCTGAATTAGCCACATATATATGCTTGTGTGAATAAGGCCTAACTCTCATTCATTGCCGCTTCCATAAACACATACCCTGCGACCTTATCTACAGATAACATAGGAAGAATAACTGATCAGTTATTTTCCAGGCCACTTTGTCAGTGTATGGAACATGAAACACATAGCTCTGTACGCACTGCAGTGGACTGGAATGGTATTGCAGGCACAATTCCCATTCATTTGAATTGGAAATTTGCCTGCAGTACTATTCCAGGTCAATGTAAAGCGTATGGAGCCGTGTGCTTTCAGCTGATACAGCGGGCTGGGGATCCCGTACAGTGCGCACTGATCAGCTATTGATGACATATCCTGAGAATACCTCATCAAGTATCCAGTCATGGAAAATCCCTTTAAGGGTGTTTTCACATGGGTGGAGTTATTCTGCCACTGCAGAATTCCACACTAAAATCTACAGGGCTAACTGCGGATATCGATGTGGAATTGCAGGCAGATTTAAGCTATTTTTAATTTTGCATCAAAATCCACCGTTAGCAATGCAGATTTTGGTGCAGAACTGACTGTGTGTTGCAGTACAGATTGCGGGATAACTTGGCCCATGTAAAAGCACCCTAAAGGCTCATTTACGCACAAAGACAATCTTTCAAACGATTGAAAGATTGACAGTTTTAGCGATCATTTTGCATAAAGCACTAATGGGCACTAATGCCCAATAGCACTTTATCAGCTTCATTTGCATACAATGGAGCCTCTGGCAGCTGTTAACATATCCCAGTATGTGGTCTGGACAGCGTGCAGTCCTTGCTATCTCTCTCCAGCTGAATGATGGATTTTATGCTTACCTAAAAATCATCCTTCAGCTGAATATTGAAAGATGGAAGCATTTACACGCAACGATTATTGCTTAAAAGCCATCGTTTGAACAAATATTGAGTGATAATTGTTGCTTGTAAATGAGGCTTAAGTTGTCTCAAGAAAACAAAATTCAGAATCTGCTTTGTTCCACCTAGATAATTTCAATTTTGACTAAAATAAGGGGGTGGACAAAAATATGGAAACACAGTACAATATGCAGGCTTTAAATTACATGGGATTATAAGTCACATTTTACTAAGACATGTAGAGACTGATTTCAAGTGGAGGAAATATGACACGGATACTGCTGGGCAGAAGTGAACATCTGACCAGCAACAAAGTTCTATTGGTCAGGGGTTTGAGCCACTCAGCTGCTGTTACCAGCTGGCTCCCAAACACAACAGAGTAGGGCAAGAGGTGAAGTAAACACAAATTTGGCAGGAAAGCTCTCAGCCAAGTAGGGGTCAAAAGGGCAGCTCAGTGCTAATGATTAAAATCCCATGCATTTCGCAGTGTTTCCATATTTTTGTCCACTCCTGTAGGTCTAACTCACCTCAAATAAATTGTATATTGTAAAGTAAGTTTAGCTTTATCCTTGCTGTGTCCTGCAGTTAAGTTCAATTGGACTTGAAAGAATTGGCTGTCTTTATTAGGGTATATGTTGTACTTCAGTGTCGTCTGATGAAAAAGTAGAGGAGAGAATTGGTGAGTTCTGTATTTACAGTCATATCCGTTATATTAGATAACCTTTGAAAGTACAGCTAAGCCTAAAATGGAATGTACTTTACCTTTAAGAAGACACATCCTTTACCCTCGGCCTGCACCTTGTAATCCCCAGGTAACTTTTGAAGTTGTTTCGTTTGAAGAAGGAAGCGAGTTTCTTCATCCACATGGAAAGAATACTCAGTTTCCCCTCCATCCGGACTGAAAATAATCTCTAATCCTTCATGCTTACTATATGTCAGAAGGCAAAACCGAGCAAGAGCCTGAAGCGCGGCCACCGTATCCTGCCAAGATTGAAAAAAATATATATACTCAGGGATCAGATTACTATTTATTGCATTATCATAGGCCAAACATAGAAATCGATTACCTGTGTGTTTGCAAAACCGCCATATGGATTCTGTTGTTTAACTACCCACTGGACAATCCGAGAAGCCTTGTTCATGTCCATCTTGGTTCGGTTAGCCACAGAGAGATGACTTAGAAGTACATACGATGCCATCTCCACCTCATTTGAATTGGGTTCACTCCACAAAGAGTCTTTGGAAACATTACTTGGGTTTGCCGGCCAGTAGGTATCTCCACCTATATGAAACATCAAAGTCAGTGCCCACTTATTTGGAGATATACGGTAGTAGCTAGTCTCTTTAAACGGTCCATTAATATCCCATTGGCTAGGTAGAAGTGGGTGTTGTTATTGTCCAAACCCTAGTTCACCCCAAAAGTGGTTATGAGTACGTGAACATTTATGCAAACAGATTTGTGAACTGAAGAGTGTACAGATTACATCCCTGGACCAATGGGTTACATAAACAGAAGCTTTGTGTGGACATGCTGGTACTATGAAGCAATACATGGTCACGCCTAGTCAACAGCCGGAGACACTAATTTCAATGGTTCTTCATTCTGGCCAACCCAGGGTTGCCCTAGCCCTCAATGGTGTCCATATATCCTTAATGAACATATTGATAGAGGTTGCTGTAATGTGTCAACCCCTTTAAGGCGGTTTTCCAGGACTTTAATTTTGATGGCCTATACTTAGTATAGGTTACCAATATTTGACCTGTGAAGGATTGACTCTGCTGACCAGCTAAGTGAAGATGTGGCAGCACTCCACTGTTCACCGGGTCCCCTCCTTAGTTTACCTTGGCAAGTAGCTGTACATTCTGATTGTGGACGTGCCAAGCATTGCAGCTCGATCTAATTACCTTTAGATGGATTTCGGTGCGGATTTTGAGATGAATCCGCAGTAGATTTCACCCTTTCAGTTAAAGGGTTGAATTCTGCTGCAGATCCGCCCCAATATCCAAGTCAAAATCCACAGCAATGGTGCAGATTTTGACGTGTTTTTGAATTTGACTCAGATTTCGCTGCGGATTCTCCGCTTCCTTAAGTCTGGGTTCACACAGAGCGGAATTTCCGTGCGGCAATTCTGCCCACGGTTCCTAATCCTGGGATTAGCCAGCAATCTGTTGCGGCCAAGCTGCACGAAAACTGACATGCAGCATGGAATTCAATTCTGCAGCATGTCAATTCTTTTCACTTTTCCGCAGCGGCCTCCATTTGCCGAAAGAAAGCCGCAGCGGAATGCCGCCGACGAAACCGCTCCAAAACCTGCAGCTAAAGGCTAAAGGACGCAGGTTTTGATGCTGCACTTTTCCAGCGGACTTCTCACGTTTTTTTTGGTGCAGCCATTCCGTGAGAACTCCCTGGAATTCCATCCCGTGTGACCTCAGCCTAATAGTGTCTGTCAAAATCTAAACACAGCATCAAATCCTGTCTCATTCCATAAATACAACCCCAGAACCAAGCTCATAACATAAATAAGGCGCCAAAAATAAGTTCAGTACATAAATACAATACCAGATCCAAGCTCCTAACATAAATACAGCACCAGAACTAAGATCAATACAGGAATTAGGCCTCTCTAACACAGGCACTTTTTACTGAGATTAACGGCTCTGCCATGCCTTATCACAGCGATCATAAGTGCAGTGATGTAAGTCCCTCAGAGGGACTCAAATAGTGTAAAAAAAAAGAAAAGAAGAATGTAAAAAAAAAATGTTAAAAAAAACCCTTTTTGTGCTTTTTCTAATGTTAGCATAAAAAAAGGTTAAAAAAATTAAAACCCCACATATTTGGTATTGACACGTCTGTAACGACGTGTACAAAAAGTTGAACATGCTTTTTATTTTGTACGGCAAAAAGCATTAAAAAAAACGCTAAAAAACAGAGTCAGAATGCTAATTTTAGCATTTTGCCTCCCGAAAAAATGCAATAAAAGTGAGCAAAAAAACGTACATTCCCCAAAATGGTACCAATAAAAACTACAGCATGTCTCGCAAAAAATAAGCCCTCATAGAGCTCCGTACATAGAAAAATAAAAAAGTTACAGGACTTTGAATGCAGCTATAGAGAAAAAAAAAGATTTCCAAAAAAAAGGGGTTTTATTGCAAAAAAGTGTAAAAACCTAAAAAAAATAACAATTTTGGTATCGCTGTAACCGTACCGACCCGCAGAAAAAACTTTTCAAAAACTGTCATTTATGCTGCATGATTAACGCTGTAAAAAAAAAATCTATGGCAGAATTGATGCGTTTTCTCTCCCTGTTGTCATAAAAAAAAAAAATACGTTTTACAATGTAGTCTATGTACTCAAAAGTGGCACCGATAAAAACTACAGCTCGCCACGCAAAAAACAAGCCCTTTTTCGGTCGCGTCGACGGAAAAATAAAAAAGTTGTGGCTTTTGAAAAATGGAGATGGAAAAATACCAAAAATCGCTTGGTCCTCAACGCCAAAATAGGCCATGTCTTTAAGGGGTTAATACAGTGTCTCCCAGTCTCCAGTTCTCACATCTTCCCCAACAGGTCATGTTTTCAGGATTTCCTTAGTATGGCAGAAGCAATGTAATTATTGTATACATTTATAATCAGTGGGGGGTCAACTGCAATGACCACCAGGGATCACAGAAGCAGCACAAGTCCCCTAATAAATGGTGCAGTACTGCACATGTGTGACCACCGCTCCATTCACTGTGGGAATAGCTGAACTGTAAGTGTATCAGCAGTAACAGGCCTACCTGCATCGACAGCTTTGGCATGCAGTTCAGACAAGAGGGAGCTCCTTAGTTTGTAGTCTTGGGATAAAGTAAAGAGATACACAAGGAGAGCCTTTGTATAGAGACTGTCTACTTGTGAGGAGGCTTTCCGTAGATACCTAAGCGCAGATTGTACCATTTCATCCTGCAAGAGATTACACATATATAAATAATCTAGTATTTGTATGGATCAGTTCATACCATCGTGACACAAGTCACATAAAGGCATAGATTGTGGCAGAGGCGTAACTTGAAGCTTCTGGGCCCCAATGCAAAATCTGTAAGAGGGCCCCCAACTATAATGCTTTATTAATAGTACTGGGCTCCATATATGGAGAAGAGAGGCCTTATGGGTCCCCTAAGGTTCCTGGGCCCTTCCCATTTTACCCCCATCATCTTGCTTCGTCCTAAAGAAAGACAGGGAATTTGATAGTTTCTCATTGGTTTGTTGACATACGACATAGTGCAGTTGGTGTAGTTCACTAGATTGGCCACCAGGGTGCAATAAACAAAAATTTGTTTTTTTTTTGCATACAGTACTACCTATTGCAGTTACCACACCGATATGGCTGGTCTCAGACTGGAGTGATGTTACTGCATCATAGTGTCCATAGTAACATAGTATGTAAGGCCAAAAAAAGACAAATGTCCATCCAGTTCAGCCTATTACCCCCATCAATGTTGATCCAGAGGAAGACAAAAAAACCCTCAATGAGGTAGAAGCTAATTTTCCCCATTTAAGGAAAAAAATTCCTTCCCGACTCCAATCTGGCAATCGGAATAATCTCTGAATCACCGCCCCTTCTTAAATAATAGGATAGGGGATAAAACTCTGACCAGTGGGAATCTCACCGCTGAGACCACCAACGATCCTGAGAACAGGGTCCCATGTCCTGCAGTGATGTCACATTAAATAAAGAGGCAGTTGCACTTGAGCGATTCCCCTCCATTCATTTCAATGGGTCTGACGGAAATAGCCAAGTATAAGCCTTGGCCATCTCCGGCAGCCCTATTGAAAATGAATGGAGTGGCATTTGGCAAATACAACCGCCTTTCTCTTCAACCTCCTCACAGCGAGCCTGCAGAAAGGAGGAAAGTGACAGGGGACCACCATTCACAGGATCACTAGGGGTCTCAGGGGTAAGACCCCCACTGATCAGACTTTTATTACCAATTGTATAAATAGGTGATAAAAGTTGTTCCTGGTGCAACCCCTTTAATGTTCCTTATATGCAGTACTGCCTTTAACATTGCCCTGAAATGCAAAAAATGAGATTTTATGAAATGAGCTTTTTATCCTAGAGTCTACATACGGACAGTGCACTGAGGTCCTGACCTACTACATTCGTATTCTGCCATTTTAAAACAAAACTATTAGACTTTTTCCAAATTTGCAGAAATTTCTACTTGGTACCTAATTGTGGTTTCATCCAAATGCATGTACAATGCAGCTTGAAGCTATAATAATCCCCTCTCTACCCCAAATCTTACTACTGTTTATGTTACTGATTTTATGGGGTAGGTAGGTTCCCCTCAAGCACCAGGGAGTGCCACGGCAACATCTCGTATAGCCACTTACTGTTTATATGTAGATATAACCTTGCAGACATTGTATACTGTTTGTTTTGTCTTTTTGCCCATTTTTGCCCGGTGTTACATTATAGCGAATGCGATTTTTCCTTTGCGCTGGCCATCCCTATAAATCATGGTTTTCTAGTGCCCCAACTGCACCACTGATTTCAATGGTTTCATTCTCATGGTTCTTTTTCGCACTATATTTGTGCACATTTACGCACCAAGGGGCCCCATAGGAGTCTATGGGGACGCGCACATATGCATGCGTGGGTATGCGCAAAACACCATGCATACACTGGCACCTCATAAAGCTAATTAGCCTTTTAAATCAGGGTGGAGGTGCATGGGCACAAAAAATACTCCAATGCGCAAGTACGTTGCTCAGGAGCAAGCAGTTTTGCCCTTATACCCATGTGCGGCCACCCTAAGTGTATGAAGCACATAAATATGCTGCACAAAAATGCACACACTTGCGTATTTATGCAATACGCCCGTGTGAATGCACCCATATAGTTTTTACATCACAGGCGATATTCCATCTATGGGGTAGGGAGATCACGTGAGTGTCATTACAGGACATCCTGCTGCAACAACTGAACACCACACTCCATGTAACAATCAGGAAAACGAAGGGGGGGCATGCTGCTCTACTTCATCCAGTCAAATGTTGGTTGGAACGCTGGAAGCTGGATGGACTGCATTATAGGCAATGGGGTCCTTCCGATGCTGTTTAGCTCTAGCATGCGCTGGATCTGGCGGTGCTGGAATTTTCATTGCTTGGCCCTGGAGCCAACCAACAGAAATCGGCCACAGATCAGATGTGAATGGGACCTAAATAGTTGTGGAAAGATATAATCCAGCAGAAAGTGGAGATACATAAGGGCTGCAGCCCCGTTACATTTATCAGACAAACAGAATGTTAGGATTCTTTGAGAATTCTGTTTTGCCACAGTAAAACGTCAGCCGAAAACCGTGAAGCATCGGATTCCAATATATTTATTCACATGGGCGATTTTCAGGCGCGTGTGAAAAAATCACAGCATCAAATGTCAAATCGGCAACCATTTTCGGTCGCTGACTTTTTACACTGCATCAAAAGATAGGTCTTGACTAGAGATGAGCGAACCTACTCGGCCACGCCCCTTTTTCACCTGAGCGCCACGATTTTCGAGTACTTCCGTACTCGGGCGAAAAGATTCGGGGGGCGCCGTGGGTGAGTGAGGGGTTGCAGCGGGGAGTGGGGGGGGGGGGGGAGAGGGAGAGAGAGAGGGCTCCCCCCTGTTCCCCGCTGCTACCCCCCGCTCCGCCACGCCTCCCCCCGCCAACCCCCGAATCTTTTCACCTGAGTACGGAAGTACTCGAAAATCGCGGTGCTCGATCGAGTAATTACTCGAAACGAGTAGGTTCTCTCATCTCTAGTCTTGACCTATCTTTTGAGGAAAAAAACTGGAGGCTCCCATAGACTCCTATGGGAGCTGAAAAAAAAGGGAGAGGGAGGGAGTTTACCTGGCTAGCTGTATTTAAGCATTAGTTATTACGAAGATTTCTGCCAACCAACGGAAAGCCATGCTGTAGCGTTTTTTTTTCACACGATACACCCGTGTGAATAGACGAGAGGAAGTTAATTCATCTCGGGACTCGTTCGTGGCTATTCCTCCTCGATGGGGTGTAAAAACGCATCGGCTGTGTGAATGAGGCCTTACTTTGGTACTTACCTCCAGAGGATGCTCACACTCTAGTAAAGCCGCAGTGGTGTATGCACATAAAGAAATCTCATCATTAACACCGCCCTGGCGAACAGAGAAATATTTCATGTTATTTCATGGCTCATCTTTATCTATAATTATCATAATTTATCATCTTTATCATTCGTGAAACAGATACTACTTCCATTAGTTTCTGATACACTTTGAGTATACAATAGGGCAGTCAACTGATGATGAGGGAGTAAGACCACCTTATTACAATAGTGGCATCTTACCTTTATGGAGGACTTAAAGAGTTTCCCTCTGTTTTTGAAGCAGCCATTGCGCTGTAGATTTTTTCTGAGCCAAGCAGTAATATCCTGAATGTACTTCTTGTCCACATATATATAACGAGCAGATCCATGCAGAAACTTCATAGCAAAGGCTGACAGCCTGATAAATGGAGAAATTGGGGAAGTCGGAGGTAAGGAAGATGTTATGTGACCCCGAGAAGCATCTGCAGTTTAGGTACTCACCAGGTGTTACCCTCTTCATCTCTATCTCCAAATGGACTGAAAGACCCATCATCTCTGCGGTACTTTAGTCCCCTTTGATAACCTAATAGAATATAATGCAGTTAAACATCTACTTTCTCAATCTGCTACATGGATATTGTACTGCTAGTATACATTTTATAGCCACTTTATCAGAGACCCCCATCTAGTAGCTCATTGGACCTCCTTTGGCCTTCAGAACCACAGTAATTCATCATGGTGTCTATCCAAAGGTATCAGAGGTCCCAGGTTGTGTCAAGGAAACATTCCCTACATCATTACTCTACTTTCACCAATCTGAACTGTTGACTTCTGATAGTAAAGGCTTCATTGATTCATGCCGCTTGTGCCAAATTCTGACCCTCCCATCAACAGGGTGCAATAAAATCTGGATTCAACTGACTAGCTGATATTTTCCCATTGCTCAGTGATCCAATTATTGCTCTCTTTTGCCTACTGTACTCTTGCCTTTCTGTTTTTCCAAAACAGCAATGACGTTGTTAAATTGGTTGTATGCTGTTACAGCCAATCCGTGCTAAGAAATGACAATTTGTGCATCCAGACATATTAGTTGGAGGATCATATTATGCTACAATTTGCTTGACTACAAAGTGCCTGCTCGTTAGAACAATTTTTGACATCCTCCTCTGACCCCTTTTGTTGTTCACGTTCACAGTATCTCCTCAATCACACCATTCACAGTATATTCTCCATTGCACAAACAAACCCCCAAGGTTGGCAGTGAAATACTAGTACCAATGAGCAGCCCTCATTGGAAGTCACCAAAATTACTCAATCTCCCCATTCTAATGCTGACTTGATTTTATGATGCACTCTGGGGTCACATACAGAGAAGCTCCAATCGTGAAAGGGCTAGTAGCTCTAATAAAGTGGCTATTCAGTGTATATTCCAAGTCATATCTCTGTTGTGTCAACACCCCATACTTTTCGACTCATGTATCTCCTTACACCCAAACCTGTGGTTCATTTTGACAAGAAGCAATACTTTCGAACTTACCATGTAAAATGTAAGCAGTTCCTTGTTTCTTAACCTCTTCTGAGAGCAGGTTTGCACTTGCTAGGTAGTCCAAGATGTGAATATTAGGAACAGACATGGCCATAACCTGCTCTCCACAGCCATATGGAAGTTGAAGCAGTTGCTCCATGCCTTGAAGTGCAGACCCCATTAGATCTCCTATGAGCAACATGAAGTTATATGATAGCTTTTGGATTTAACTTTGGGCTTTGGATCAGTAAAGGCACCATAATGACTCATAGAAGTTACTTATGGTGGTGACAAACGTGTAAAACTATAGGGAAGCCTGGGCTAGCAAGAGTGGTAGTGCAGTAGTCAAGAAGCATTATGGCACCTCACAAAACTGCATTATACATGCCTATTTTGCTGTAATTGTGCTCCCCCCCCCCCCCTACACACACGCAATATAGTTCTATATGGTTCTCAGAAGTTGTTATACGAAACTGCAACCCCCTAGAGCAGACTTTGTAGCTATGGATTACACTTATATTAAAACTTTTAGTTACCTATTCACTCACTGCCAATGACTACCCACTTGGGTACTACCATGAAAATAGCATGATATGGCCTGTGAGAGCCTGACTTTAAGGGGAAAATTTTTCCATGCACTCAAATCTGTGTTCTTGAGAAATAAAGTGGCATCCGTATTGGATGTTCTGTGTGGATTAGCCCCACTGGATGAAGCAAATCTGCATGCGAATTCATGGCAAAAATCTGTGTTTAAGGCCTCATGTCCACGGGGAAAAGAAGAATTAAAATCCGCAGCGGATTTTAACTCTTCACCCGCACACGGATCCGCACCCCATAGGGATGCATTGACCACCCGCGGGTAGATAAATACCCGCGGATGGTCAATAAAAGTGAATTTAAAAAATCCTGGAGCATGAAAAAAAATGGACATGCTCCATTTTCATGCGGGTCTCCCACGGGGACGGCTCCTGCAGGCTTCTATTGAAGCCTATGGAAGCTGTCCGGATCCGCGGGAGACCTAAAATAAGAATAAACTTACCCACAGCGGACCGGGCAGGTCTTCCCTTCTTCACGGCCGGATCTTCTTTCTTCAGCCCGGCGGATGTGCACGGCACTCAGCCGGCGTGCCGAGCACATCCGCCGGCTGAAGAAAGAAGATCCGGTCGCGACAGAAGGAAGACACGCACGGACCCCTGCGGGTAAGTTTATTCTTATTTTTTTTAGCATCATGTCTGCGGGGCAGGAGGGACCCGCTATGGATTCTTCATGGAAAATCCGTAGTGTGCCTGATTTTCCCCGTGGACATGAGGCCTGAGGGCCTCTTCAGACGGGTGTATTTTTCGTCAGTATTCTGTGAGCCAAAACCAGGATCGGGTCTAAAATATGGAAGAAAGCATATCTTTCCATTATACAAGTACTTTCTCCCTGTATGTTCCACTCCTGGTTTTGGCTCACAAAATACTGATGAAAAATACGTCCAAGTGAAGAAGCCGCAAACGCGAGGATTTCTGTAGCAGATTGTCAATGAAATCCTCGTCAGATTTTTCTGACTTGGATTCTACCATGTGAACGTACTCCAACATTCATAATGGTTTTTATACAGGTCTGTATTATAGAAGAGTTGAGGGGAAATACTCTAAGGCCTTCGCCAATCTCCACATTACTTGCTACATGCAACTGAAAAGCTCTCTAGAGCACTCATACCCCTTTGGCACCGCTCAGAGATTTCCAAGTAAACTATCCTTGATTTAAATGGAGCTTTGCCGAAAGGTTTGTGTCGCGTTTCCAGTAACCTTATGGCTCATTCACACGGGCATCCTGCAGGAGAACCCCTCTCTCCCTGCTATGGAGGAATCCCTCTAGCTCCACTGAGATGAATTGAGTCACCAACGATGAAGAGAGTTCCCCCGAAGCTTCCCTTCATCACTCTTTCTCTCGGTGCAGGGAAGCCCCACAGAAAAGAAGGGTCTGCTTCGGGAAGAGAGATGATGAAGGAAAGCTCCACAAGCCTTCCCTTCATCGCTGGTGACTCCCTTCATCTCAGGGGCGCTGGAGATATTCCCCTGCAGGGGGTGAAGAAAGGATTCCCCCGTAGCGGGGAAAGAGGGGTTTCCCTGCAAAGGAAACCCCTTTCTCACTGCTGCAGGGAAACCCCTCCATCTCCCCTGCAGGGGTACCCCTGTCTTCCCACTACATAGATATCCTTCCATCTCCCTGCAGGGGAACCCCTCCAGCCCAACCAAGATGAAGGGAGTCCCCAGCAATGAAGGGGGTTCCCCGGGGCTTCCCTTCATGGTTCTTTCTCTCTTCCCGGTGCAGGGAAATCACTTCATCTCCCTTTGCCAGCCAGTTCACATAGTCTCCCATAGGAGTCTATGGAGGCTTCTGCACTTTGCGCACCAAAGCTAGGTCAGGATCTATCTTTTCATGCAGCAGGGAATTTCAGTTGCTGAATTGCAGTCACCATTGGCTTCATAAGACGCTTTTTTGTACATGTAAGTTAGCTGCGCAAATTCCCTCGTGTGTGTGCGCCCTTGATCTGTCAGCAGTGGCTGAATGGTACAATACCCTTTCATCCTGTAAATCCGTGGTCATCAAGGTGATCATGTACTAATCACATAGCAGAAGACTATTGTAAGTGGATTTTCCCCTGAACTATCAGTAATGTGTTATTTCTTTGCCTCACCCACTACAGAGAACATGGCGACTGCAGAGCCTGGCACCACTGCAGGTGGTAGCTTTATGGAAATTGTCTCACTGGAAGTTTTTCCTGAAAAAAACAGATAATAGAATAAAAGTTAGTGACTCGTTTTACTCGATCAACTAAAAATATGGCTGATTTTAATATTATACGGTATTTAATGAATGTATGATACTAAGTGCTGCGGCATAAACAGCCATCATACTATTGTGAATCTCCATCTTTTATTAAAAGCTTTGTGCTGAGATGACATCCCCTCTTCATATACATCCCCTAATACATTTTTCCTGCAGTCGCCATGCAGAGGAATTGTCAGGATGGTCGCAGCTTCCTCTGGCAAAATCATCTGTTTGTCAGGGCTGCTGATAGCGGAACTTAGTAACATAGTAACATAGTATGTAAGGCCGAATGAAGACATTGTCCATCTAGTCCAGCCTGTCTATCCTACTGTGTTGATCCAGAGGAAGGCAAAAAACCCCAAGGCCAGAAGTCAATTAGCCCTTTTGGGGAACAAATTCCCTCCCGACTCCCTAATGGCAATCAGACTGTTCCCTGGATCAACCCCTAATAGTTCCTACCTGCCTATATACCAGGATTGACACTTAACCTAAAATTTATATCCTGTAATATCCTTCTTCTCCAGAAAGACATCAAGTCCCCTTTTAAACTTGGGGCGATCCATTGATCATGCCGAGCCCTGCATTCTCAAAGGGGTTTGCAACTTGGCACAACCCCTTTACCAGAGTTCTCACAGGTTTTAAACTTATCTCCTATTGGCAAGAGAGGACAGGGGATAAGGGATTCAGCTGGTCCAACTGGTGGGGAACAGAAGTCTCATGTTCCCTCATATGAATGAAGAGGCACTCAAGCATGTGTACTGCCACTTCTTTCATCTCTATGAAACTGCAGCAGATATTGGATTACTCAACTTCTTTTTGACAGTCCCATAAAGATGGATGTATCAGCAGTAGAGATAAGCGAGTATACTCGCTAAAGGCAATTGCTCGAGCGAGCATTGCCTTCAGCGAGTATTTCCCCGCTCGAGACAAAAGGTTCAGGTGCCGGCGCGGGGGAGCGGTGAGTACGGCTGTCAGCAGGAGGGAGCGGGGGGAAGAGAGAGAGATCTCCCCTCCGTTCCGCCCCGCTCTCCCCCGCAGCTCCCTGCCCGCCGCCAGCACCCGAACCTTTTGTCTCGAGCGGGCAGGTACTCGCTAAAGGCAATGCTCGCTCGAGCAATTGACTTTAGCGAGTATACTCGCTCATCTCTAATCAGCAGCTCACATGCTCAATTGCTACTCCATTCACACAGGGTATTTGGGACTCTCATTCTCAGTGATCGGACCCTCACCAATCAGATCCCCTGTTCTGTAGATGGGGATAAGACTACTTGGGAACGCCCTTTGAACATTGGCCATGCAGTCAATAAATGTAGAATTTTTACTCTAGGCAATACATACAGAAATCTGTTGCTATCTCCGCACTGAATGTTGTTGGGGGATCTTGTGAACAGCTGCTGTTGATGGATCATATCCTGGCTCAATTTTATTTTATATATTCATAACTTGTATATATATCTAAGTTATCATGATCAATAACGTATGAACATCCAAAAAGTTTAGTAAAATTTTTACTAAACCAATGAAGGTAGTCTACTTTTGACTTTTGGTCAGGAACGCTATCTTTTCTCCTTTTTAATTCCCAGTCATTGTTACAAGACTTGCATAAAGAGTCTAACATTGACTTGCAGGAATGCTGCCTTCCAATAGGTGGCGCTGCAGAGGTGTTGTTCCATCTCCCTTATTTGCTTATTATCTAGAGGAGCATGAATGGCCTTCACTCACTCACCTTCTAGGTGCTCTCCCTAAGGAGAAAAGATAGCATTCCTGACCCGCATCACAGGCCTCTCACTAGCCAAGCCAGAAACCTACTGCACACTAATGAGGGGCAAACACCCTGAGTCAGCTATCTGTGTATGGATTTTGGCTTGGCTTTCAATTCCCAGTCATTGTTATAAGGCTTGTATAAAGAGTCTAACATTGACTTGCAGAAACGCTGCCTTCCAATAGGTGGTGATGTAGAGGTATTGTTCATCTCCCTTATTTGCACTTTGGTCTTAGGAATGTCCTAGAGAAGTCTCCTTCCAGAGTGCATAAGTTACATCCATGCAGGGCTTATCCTATGTGCCCTACACATACATAAATATAATGTCCTAAAAAGACCAATATACTGTACAAACTAATACAAACACAACAAACCTGGATAGACAAAATGAATATACTTTAGTACAAATGTGGATAACACAAGAGGGCATATAAAGAAACAAATACAGGGAACACGGTAATCTAGCCCTGACTGCTAAGGCATGGTAAACCCTATTAGGGGAGTGATCACTCGTATGAGGGCGGCTCCATGTCAGGAACCTATGGCTACCCTGACTCTCCCTAAATGATAACAGGGAAGATTGGGACAGATGACACATAATGTAATATGTACAGCGTACAAGTAACACAACAGACAGACTTACTTTACAGAGGTGCAGGACAGAACCAGGTGCCTCTGATAAGACTGGAAACACATTCAGACAGAGTATCTACAAACAGGAATCAGACAGGACACAGACAGGTATCTGACTGAGTTCAGACAAGACTCTGGAGTCAGACATGACATCTGACTGGATTTAGACAAGACTCATGAGTCAGACATGACATCTGACTGAGTTCAGACAAGACTCAGGAGTCAGACATGACATCTGACTGGGTTCAGACAAGACTCAGGAGTCAGATATGACATCTGACTGGATTTAGACAAGACTCAGGAGTCAGACATGACATCTGACTGGATTTAGACAAGACTCAGGAGTCAGACATGACATCTGACTGGATTCAGACAAGACTCAGGAGTCAGACATGACATCTGACTGAGTTCAGACAAGACTCAGGAGTCAGACATGACATCTGACTGGGTTCAGACAAGACTCAGGAGTCAGACATGACATCTGACTGGGTTCAGACAAGACTCAGGAGTCAGACACGACATCGGACTGGATTCAGACAAGACTCTGGAGTCAGACCTGACATCTGACTGGATTCAGACAAGACTCAGGAGTCAGACATGACATCTGACTGGATTCAGACAAGACGCTGGGGCCAGACCTGACATATGACTAGATTTAAATAAGACGTAGGGAAGAAACTCAAACTGAACTCAGACAGACAAATATCTGACCAGCATGCATGCTCAAACCAGACTGAAGAATAACCATCGCCCTCAGAGAGGCAGGCCTGGTATAAATGTGTACCGCAAACGGTGATTGGCTGATTGGGCTAATCCACCCCACAGTTACTGCAAAGAATCTCCCACATTGGAAGACTCAATATGGCCATGGTTTACATTATATTTGAATGAGCACCAGGTAATACTGAATGTTTTCAGCTGCCAGACCATGGCTGATCACCACCGGGTCTTCATTGAGAGAAGAGGTTGTTCAGATGCCAAATGGTCAACTCCTTTAAAGATGGGTCAACTCCTTTAAACTGGAACAACACTTGCTTATAAACAATACCAAGTCAGTAAATACGTCCTACTGTAACAGAGAAAAATGGAGCCATATTGTCCTAATGACTAGCCAGACAGTGCACTGCATGTATCAAAGAGAGAATGAAATATTTCAGCAGATATAACAGATGGACTCGTTTGCCATAATATCAAATTGTTCATTTAATGATCTGTCCAAGGTGCTGAACAGTCTAATTATCCTGTAAGAGGCACAGCGATGCAGCCAATAACTAATACTAGTGAACTGCATTGGATCGGGTGCCTAGTGCCCACCAGTAAAATTCATTCTGGGGGCCCATTTTACTGCAACATAAAAATATTACCTGACCCCCATTCACAATATCGCACATTGGTATTTCAGATGTTGACATATACATCAAGCTTGTAGACTAATTCTAGTGCTCTGTTACTAAGACTTGGTTGTTATACTGGGAAAATGGTTAGTGATTAAACTACTGTACCTGCACCACAGAGAATGGAATTATGGGACTTCTCTACCGTTACGCCCTCCGCCTGTACAACAGTATAGAATAAATATGGTTTAGAAAACTATAGAAGCACATATATAATTAAAATACAACCACAGGTAATGCCTTTGAGTTTTCCTGCTCCAGGCTACTGCTGCAAAAGGCTTTGTTGACATCAGCGTTTGGGGCCTCCATTGCTGAGTTCCGTCAAAACCCTGGACCAAAAAGCGCAGCATGCAGGATAATGCTTGATGAAAACTTAACAGACCCCTTTATAGTTAAATGGGTCAGTTTGGCCAGAGGATTCTATTTTAACAGAGAAGGAAAATGGAAATTACAGCACTGATGTAAACATAGCCTAAAGCAGATCTGTCAGATAAATACATTATCCTATCAACAGTAATTGGACACCTGAGAAAGAATCAAAAGTAGTATTTATTTCCATATGTTAATACTTAGTGGAGCTCCTTTGGCCCTAATGACATCGGATACTCTATATAGCTACTTTCTACTAAGGTCTGATACACTTCAGCTGGTATTTCCCTCAATTCATCCTGCAAACATCTGGCGAGTTCTTCCAAAGAATATGGATGCTGTTTATACTTTCTGACCTGATGTTCAGTAGGTTCAGGTCAGGACTCTGTGCAGCCAGTCCAATCGTGGAACATCCATATCCTAAAACTAATCTGTAACAGTGTTGGATTTGTGACAAGGTGCGATGTCTTGTTGCAAGTATTGCTGACAATCCACAGAGTATTGCTAGATAGTTGACAGCACATTATTGAATAGAATGTCAGGGGACACCTTCATGTTCATGGTTCTTGTCACTACAACCAACGGGCTGAGACCCCCAGACAATAACGGAACCTCCACAGTACTTAACTGTTGGCACAACACACTCAGACTAAATCTGTTCCCCGGCATCCAAACCACCCAGGTACATCCATCTGACGTGAAGATGGAGTAGTGTGATTTGTCACTCCATAGAACATTGTTATATTGTTCAACTGTCCAATGACAACTTTCCTTGCAGCACTGTAGACAGGTTCTGTGAAAGAACTTCCCAGACGTTTGCAGGTTGATTGGAGGGAAATGTCAGCTAAAGTGTATCAGACTTTAGTAGAATGTAAGCCACATTGATGTCATTAGAGCCAAAGGAGGACCACTGAGTATTTACATATGGGAATAAATCCTATTTTTGATTCTCGCTCAGGTGTCCAATCACTTTTGGTAGGATAGTGTATATTGTCTCATATAAGGGCAGCATCTTACAGATTCAGATCTGGACTCCGGTTAGCAAAAACAGCATAAAAACATTTTTTCTTGTTTTGTTGTATACATTGTGTTCGTATATTTCTGATTGTTTACTGTTTTGCTATATTTCTATATCAGTTTCTTCATTTCTCTATAGGCTATGAATGCTCCGTCCACTACAGTAGATGGCACAGTATTTACAGGTTATCACCGGCTAC
Organism: Eleutherodactylus coqui; assembly: GCF_035609145.1. Classification (NCBI taxonomy): domain Eukaryota; kingdom Metazoa; phylum Chordata; class Amphibia; order Anura; family Eleutherodactylidae; genus Eleutherodactylus; species Eleutherodactylus coqui. Next base: position 250,477,565 of record NC_089840.1, read on the forward strand.
ATATACAGGTTTCTGCGTACATTTGAATGCTCTTCTATGAGAGATGCGAACAGAGTGAGATGAAGGCAGCAGAGAGTTCAATAAGGACACGGTGAGCTTGGATTAAGCTTTAATCTTGTAACTACTAGGGCATAGTCCTAATCATGTTCACAAAAGTAAATTGTGGGCAGATTCTATTGAACTGGTCCCGATTCCCATTCTTTTGTATTTACGGGACCACAATACATCTTTTAGACCCTTCTAAATTGTTAAATGGTATCCAAATGTTAGCGGTAAACTAATAGTAAGAGCATAAAAATACCCTCTAAATTTGTATATTTCATTTACTATAAGAAAAAATGAATTTCACTCCCATGATGCCTTGGAATACATCAATGGTTTAATCATTCTAACTTTGCTATCCGACCAAAGTGCTGGAACTGAATGGAAATCTGATAAAACAGAGCAAAGCTTGCAGCTTTAAGCCCAATGCACACGGGCATAATTGAATTGTGGTATCCGAAGCGGGCATCCGTCTCCAGATTCCGCAGCAAATACTGCCCATTGCATGCTATCGAAAATCGCTTTTCAATGTCCACGAGTGGAAAGCTATTGCGATTTTCCGCTCGCGGAGGGAAAATCGCAGCATGTCCTTTACCAGCATGGAGTCCGCACGGACGGCTTGCATTGAAGTCAATAGAAGCTGTCTGATCCGCCGCCCATTCGTAGCTTACACTGGGATGGGTCGCAGATTTCGCGTAATCGTCTAGTGACAGCGCAGCATTATCTACACTGTGCATGTACCGCCCGGTCCGGCCAGCACATCCACAAGTCAGATCCGGAGAGGTATACAGGGGTCCCTGGCCTGGCACAGGGTCGGATTCATCTGCTGAATCCCACATGCAGACTCCGACCCAGCCGTGTGCATTCGGCCTTACTTACTGTTTTACTAATAGTTGTTAATGAAGCCGTCTAAGGTTGAAAACAGCATGCAGACGAAGCTCTGGGACTGGAACCCTGAACGGTATTCCGAATCGCTATGTAAATGTAGCCGAAAGGCTCCTTCACATGAGCATTGTTTTGATGCTGAGTAGGTAACACTCCTATGGGAGTCTATGGAGTCGGCCGGCAAAGGGAGGGGGAGGGAGTTTAGCAGCACCTAGCGTAGCTACACAATGACAGCTGCCCCTGCTGCTAAACTCTCTTCACCCCCCCCCCCAGCAGAAAAGGGAGGGGTAGGGAGTTTAGCAGCGGGGAGTGCTAGAACAATAAAGGGCATCCCCATGGAGATGAAGGGAACCTCTGCAGGGACTCCCTCCATCCTTGCATCATTTTCAAAGGCATCCCTGTGGGGATGAAGGGAATCCCTGCAGGGACTCTCTTCATTGTTCTGGGATTTCGGGGCTGCGGCGTCAGTACACTACAAGATGCCGCAGCCAGCCGTGTAAACTCGCAGAGAATAGCCGTGACTTGGTTGCTGCTATTCTTCGTTCATGCAATTTAATACTCCGATAGCCGCACAGTTTTAACGCGACTATCGGAGCGTTAAACTGGCGCTCGTGTGAAAGAGGCCCAAGGGTAGATTGGCACTTTGTGGATTTTTGTGCAGATCTTCAGCCCTTTTAATGCCAGTTTCAGACGGGCGTATTGTAACATGTCCGTAATACAGATCTATTAGCAATGACATTACAAGTGTATGTCATCAATATGTCATCCGTTTTTGCCTTAGTAACGTTTATTATACTTGGTAGATACTAATCAGTATTTGTCCAATAGAAAATAATAGCAATACAGAAGCAAAAATGGAAAAAAAAGTCATGGTGCGCTTAAAAAAAAAAACTGCTGTAAAAATATGGCGATGTGATAAGATCCATAGATTTACATTAGCTCCGTATTACTATCTGCAAAACATGAAGCAAATACAGAGCTAAAATACACGCATCTGAAAACGGCCTAATTGAAGGAGTGAAGTTGGCTGTGACTCCACCCCTGTGACTGTGACTCCACCCCTGTGACTGTGACTCCACCCCTGTGACTGTGACTCCACCCCTGTGACTGTGACTCCACCACTGTGACTGGGACCCCACCACTGTGACTGTGATCCCACCACTGTGACTGTGACTCCACCACTGTGACTGTGACCCCACCATCGTGACTGTGACCCCACCACTGTGACTGTGACCCCACCACTGTGACTGTGACTCCACCACTGTGACCCCACCACTGTGACTGTGACCCCACCACTGTGACTGTGACCCCACCACTGTGACTGTGACTCCACCACTGTGACTGGGACCCCACCACTGTGACTGGGACCCCACCACTGTGACTGTGACCCCACCACTGTGACTGTGACCCCACCACTGTGACTGTGACCCCACCACTGTGACTGTGACTCCACCACTGTGACCCCACCACTGTGACTGTGACCCCACCACTGTGACTGTGACCCCACCACTGTGACTGTGACTCCACCACTGTGACTGGGACCCCACCACTGTGACTGGGACCCCACCACTGTGACTGTGACCCCACCACTGTGACTGGGACCCCACCACTGTGACTGTGACTCCACCACTGTGACTGGGACCCCACCACTGTGACTGGGACCCCACCACTGTGACTGTGACTCCACCACTGTGACTGTGACTCCACCACTGTGACTGTGACCCCACCACTGTGACTGTGACCCCACCACTGTGACCCCACCACTGTGACTGTGACTCCACCACTGTGACTGGGACCCCACCACTGTGACTGTGACTCCACCACTGTGACTGTGACTCCACCACTGTGACCCCACCACTGTGACTGTGACTCCACCACTGTGACCCCACCACTGTGACTGGGACCCCACCACTGTGACTGTCACCCCACCACTGTGACTGTGACCCCACCACTGTGACTGTGACCCCACCACTGTGACTGTGACTCCACCACTGTGACTGGGACCCCACCACTGTGACTGTGACTCCACCACTGTGACTGTGACCCCACCACTGTGACTGTGACTCCACCACTGTGACTGTGACCCAACCACTGTGACCCCACCACTGTGACTGTGACTCCACCACTGGTGTGGATTTTGCTGCAGTTTTTATATAAATCAGCTATATGAATTCTCGCATCAGGTACAGACTTACCAACCTTTACAAGTACAGTCTTTATAAGACTGTCTGAAGCTCCAATGTTCGGTACGATCGGTCGTTGTCCTTCACATAGTTCTTGCGTATCAATGGCTTCTATCCACAACTGAATTTCCACAGCACCTTGTGAGGACGACATTATTTGTATAGATATATTACAAGGAAACAGATACACAAAGTTCTGACCTGTCTGTTTAAGTAAATACTTGCACTATCCTTTAAATACCATTCCGGAGCATCTCTTCTTAAGACTCTGCATTGTTCCATTCCTCTGTTATTCCTCTTGGAAATGAATGGGTAAATGAGGTATTGGTCTTGTTAATGGGGTGTGCCCTTATAAATTGAGACTGTCCAATCAGTGCTGACAGTTTCAGACTGGGGACACACCCTATTGACAATGGTAATGCCCACTTAAAGAGTACTTGCACTTTCACTTCGGAGCCCTCCTGCTCCGTTGGCAATTTTCAGCTTCTTCCAGCTGCCGAAAAAACAGCCCCTTAACGGCCCATACATAGCGGTCGGAGTGATCTGCTTCTGTCCTGTAACCAGTATTTTTGCAGTGGGCACTAAAACAGCTTATTGGTCAGGATTCCGAGCGGTGGACCCCTGCTGATCAACTAGTAATGACCTATCCTGAGGTTAGGCCATCAATACATATTACCCAGAAAACCCCTTTAAGTGGGGGTACCAAAACCTCTCAACTGCTATGAAGACGGGCATTGACCTAAGAGTCACATTTCACAATCTGAAACATGTTTTGTACTTTATGGGATAGTTACCTATGCGCAGAGCTTTGGCATTCCAGGTGTACACTACAGTCTGTTGCGGTAAGAGACACTGAGGGATGTTGCATTGGGGACAGTCGGACATCTGCAGATCTTCAGATTTCTTAATATCGAATTTTACCTGTGCATTCACAGAGCAGTACATTTTTTGAGATGCTGAACAGTTAGAGTTAGAACCTATCATCCCCTAACATTATATCCATTGCGCTGCTGATATATTGTAGTCTGCTGATTTATCTGAACTGTGACGGTGAGGAGTCCTCCGGGTACCAAGTATAAATTAGCCATCGCATCCCAACCTACATGCTTGACTTCACCCTGGACATTAGGGATAATAAAAGTTGCTTTTAAAGGGCCGCAGCAGTGAAAACACATTTTCCCATGCCTGCACCCCTCACCTGACTGTCTGTCACACTTTGGATGTCTCCTATGTATACTGCAGTCACTTCTATGAAGTGCAGCCTCCTGTCTGACACTTATCAGATACCATCTTGAGTTCTAGATTTCACCATGCTTTCTTTTCCTTTATGCTAGCAGCCTCATGATGCATTAGCACAATATCACATCACCAGCGAGAGTCAATACCATCTCTGCCTGCTGGGAGGTCACTGCAACTATGATTACCCTCTATATGTATTTAAAAAGCTAAAGACCATAAGTATACAGTCAGGAAATCTACACTGTCATCTCCTTTGTTATAACTGTGCGCCAGGAGCCTCTAATTGTCAGTAGTAACTGTAAGGCCTCATGTCCACGGGGAAAATCAGGCCTGCTATGGATTCTCCATGGAGAATCTGTAGCGGGTCCCTCCTGCCCCGCGGACATGAGCGCTGAAAATAAGAATAACTTACCCACAGTAGACCGGGCAGCTCTTCTCTTCTTCACGGCCGGATCTTCTTTCTTCGGCCGGCGGACGTGCTCGGCACGCCTGCGGCGGGCACATCCGCCAGGCCAAAGAAAGAAGATCCGGCCATGAAGAAGAGAAGACCTGCCCGGTCCGCTGCGGGTAAGTTATTCTTATTTTAGGTCTCCCGCGGATCCGGACGGCTTCCATAGGCTTCAATAGAAGCCTGCGGGAGCCGTCCCCACGGGAGACCCGCACGAAAATGGAGCATGGTCCAGATTTTTTCATGCTCCATTTTTTTTAATTCACTTTTGTTGACCATCCGTGGGTATTTATCTACCCGCGGGTGGTCAATGCATTCCAGGAATTTTCAGATAAAAAGGAATAACTAAATGAGGTAATACTAGCCAATAGAGATGAGCGAGTGTACTCGCTAAGGCAAACTACTCGAGCGAGTAGTGCCTTATGCGAGTACCTACCCGCTCGTCTCTAAAGATTCGGGTGCCGGCGAAGTAGAGCGGGGAGGAACGGGGGGAAGATCTCTCTCTCACTCTCTCCCCTCTGCTCACTCCCACAACTCACCTGTCACCCGCGCCGGCACCCAAATCTTTAGAGATAAGCGGGCAGGTACTCACATAAGGCACTACTCGCTCGAGTAGTTTGCCTTAGCGAGTATGCTCGCTCATCTCTACTAGCCAACTTATGTATACTAGGGGGCTAGTTACATAATGAAAGAAGTTGTTTTGTACCAGAGTAGCCCTTTAAGTAATTAATTACATTGCATTTTCTTTTTCCCACTCCCCGTCTTCCTTACTTTATATATGTAATCTAATGGCACTGCACGTCTGATGTACACTATCCTAGCAAAAGTAATTGGATACCTGAGCAAGAATTAATAGTAGTATTTACATGTATTAATACTTAGTGGGGCTCCTTTGGCTCTAATGACGTCTAATGCTCTCCGTGGCTTACTTCCCTCTAGCACCTGATACACTTCAGCTGATATTTCCCTCCATTTATTGTGCAAACGTCTGACGAGTTCCCTCAAGATGCATCACTCTGTCTGCAATTCTGCAAAGAAGATTGTCCTTGGATGTTTGAGGAATGGAAGAATGTTCTATGGAGTGACAAATCATGCCAGATGAACACACCTGGGTGTGGGGGATACCTGGGGACAGTTGAGTATGATCCGTTATGATCTGGGGGCGTTTTACATGGCATGGTCTTGGCCCATTGGTTGTAGAGTCAAGACCTATGAACATGGAGGTGTACCCTGACATTCTAGACAATAATGTGCTGCTGACAATGTGGTAATACTCTGGGAATGGTCGGCCATACTTCCGAGCAAACAACGTGCCTTGTCACAAATCCAACGCTGTTTTACTTTGGTTTGAGGATATGGATGTTCCACCATTGGACTGGCCTGCAGTCTATTGAGTCCCGACCTGAACCCTATTGAATATCTTTGGGAACGTCAGGTCAGAAAATATGAAAAGCGTCCAACTTCAGTTAGGAGTTTTCAGGATGAATGGAGGGAAATACCAGCTAAAGTGTATCAGACATTAGTAGAATGTATGCCACGGAGAATATCTGGTGTCATTAGGGCCAAAGGAGCCCCACTAAGGATTAACATATGGAAATAAATACTACTTTTGATTCTTGCTCAGGAATCTCATTACCTTTGGTGGAATAGTGTAAACTTGCTAAATACTCCTAGGGTGTCACAATCCCTTGATTAGTTTTCCAAACCAAACAATGATCACCAAAGGTCAATGGAGCATATTTACTTAGATTGGCGTTTTTATGCGCTGGTCTATGTAAAGCCTGTGACCATCTACCAGCAACAAATGTGTTAAGAGGTCCAAGCCTCTTGCTACATTTGTTTTTTTCTGGTGGCACCTTGGAGCTCGCATAGGTTTTTTTGGTATTATTTGTGCAAGTTTGTGAACTGTGTGCTGCACTTACCTTCATTGGGCTGGTCAGGTAGTTGAAGACAGTAGCTGAAAGGGGGAATTGCTCTCCTTTGACAACAGAATATGGATAGTTCATATCAAGAAAGAAGGGCTGGAAGGCTAGTACAGAAGTTGTGGGTGCAATACCCAGACCTGTATCTCCCATGCAGAAAGCTGTGGTCTTCCATTCAGTAACGGAATCGGGTAATTGTACCGGTAGCTCTACTTGTCCCGAAGGACTGGAATTGAATAAGACACAAACATCATAATTAATGTTCATGAATGGCCATCGATGACCATTACGTAGGTTAACATTACAAAAAAAGCTCTTACCCTACTGTCAGCAATTCCCACATCCAAGTCTCTGGAAACCTCGTCCGAATTTTATTTGTGAGCTCAGTGATGGTCATACTTGTGTGGGACAAGGAGCCATCAAAGTCATCCACAACGATTGTGCTTGGAAGAGAACTGCCACTATCTAAAAGAGAGAAATATGTTTCTGGAAATACTTTCTATTTCACTTTACTTAAAGGGGTATTCCCATTATTGAATGGTTTGGCATATCCTTTGTCTATGTTAAACTATTCTGATTGCATGAGAGGGCCACGAAGCTCGGCTAGATCAGTTACACCATGGACACCAAATGAACCAGCTTGTCTTACAATGGTGTCTGTTGAGGCTCTGTCAGGGCGTCTGTCAATTTGATAGTAAGAGTAGTGCTGCATGCAGTGCTACTTATGTCAAATCTGTCCGATTTCAATTTTTCACATCTGCCACCTGAAACAGGCCCAAATTTTTTTTTCAGCATCTCTTAAGAAAATCGGACTGCCCGTGGATGGCATTATTTTATTATGTAGCCCCATTGACTTGCTGGCGATTCTCATCTGCAAATCACTTCAAAATATTACATGCCATGATTTTTTTTTCTCACGATCCACGGGTCTTGCCACATTGACTAAGGGCAGCTTCACACGGGCACATACGTTTAACACACGCTTCAGCGCAACGTATTTGTGCTACCGTGTGTATGAGGCTCTTTGTGCTTTTTTTTATTTTATTGTACCTTTTTTGCACGCATTTGTGCGCAGCAGATGAACACGCCCCAATGTAAATGGCTATTTAGCCTAATTTGTTCTGGATGAGTTCTTGTTTTTATGGAATTGTGCAGACTATCGCACTCCTATACACTTCGATGGGAACCCTTGGTGTGCTATGGCACACATAAATAGAGCATTTTGGGTCAAAAAATGCTTGAGCAAAAGCGGAAAATAAGAACGAACCCATTAAAATCAAATACGCCTTTGTGAAGCTGCTCTAATATGGAGCCATATGCTGTCTGAGTGGGTCATTTTTCAGTTGGACAGCACAGGGACCTAAAAAAATGCTAGTGTGGTGGAGACCTCAGGGTAGTGTCACACAAGGGTGGGGTGGGGGGCTGGGGAAATTGCGTGATTTTCGTGTGATGCAAGAGTGAGTAAACACGCAGAACTATGAAACTAATTATTTTCAATGGTTTCCTTTACATTGGGGATGTTATCACTCATGCGATTATAAACATTGCGCTAAAAAATTGGATGTTTTTGCAAGAAAAGCAGCACTGACACTTAAAAATCGCAGGACTCTTGCTGTGATTTTCTCGCGACGATCACCCGTGTGAAACCACCCTCCAGTGTACTCTAGTAGGCATATGACTACACGTAAGCAGTGTGCTGTTCATATGTAGTTTCCACGGATGTTTTATCAATTCAATATACCTAAATCTATTAGTGCCTATCCTTATGCTGACATTTGGTTTTATTTTAAATTGTCTCAGTTTTCAGATTGATTGCTAACAGCCACATGGTTTTATAGTCAACACAGCCATTAAAGGGATGCTGTCATAAACTAAGTTATGGTGCTTATAGTTTAGGTGACGTGCAGTAGGGGGTGCTTTGTGTCATACTCACCCTATGTCCCGCTTCTACAGTGTCCTCCAACGAAGTCCACTTGCGCACAGCAGCTAGATTTATTTCAGAGGGCTGTGTGTGCACTCCCGTTTATCTCTATGGGGGGGGGGGGCGTGTGCACATCCTTCGGAAAAGAGTCAAGCTGGCTGTACATTTGCAGAAGCAGAGGAGCAGCTGAGTATGTGACACAGTTCCTCGGACTTGATATCCCTGAACTATAAGCACCATAACTTAGTTTATGTTGTTTATAGATGATAACAGCCTCTCTCTAACTATTTAAGGACCAAGCGTGGTAAATTTATGGTACTTGGTCCTGGCCTTTAAGCAGAAGTATGGCGCAGAATTAAAGCTTCTGCTCCTCTAATCAAGCAGGAGTAGGTTGGGTCCTCGGCTGTGTTTGACAGCCGAGGACCCAGAGGAGAAGCGTTTTATAACTGTTTCTGTCTTCTCTTTTCTAGGCTACATAGCGCTAAGTACTAAAGAGAGAAAGCAGAAGTGTTACTTCCGTTATTCAACCCAGTGATAACATGACCGCTAAGTGCCCCCTGTCACAGCAGAACTGCAGGGTCCTAGCAGATCCAGATCATCTCTATTAGTGACTATTGTCACTACAGGAGGATTACTTCAAATCTAACTACAGCTCCTATGGATGCCCCAGCTATAGTGGAAAAGTGTGAAATAAAAAAAGAGCATGTGAATGACCCCTCGAGGTCTTATATGGCCGCAAGAGGGAGATAGATGTTAAAGAAAATAGTTACAAAAATAAGTTTAAAAAAATTCCGAATAAGATAAAAATATATACATAAAAAAGAAAATGACCCAAAGCCGACGCTAACCAAAACCATCGCTATATGGGCCTTAGAATCCGTAACTATACATATTAAGACGTTTGAAACAAAATTAGGAACCTGTTCCTGTACTTTATTTTAGCATACATATATTTATTTTTAAAAAAAAACAAAAAAACTACAAATAAAGAAAAAATCATTTTTCTTTTAGCTTTTTACCCCCAATAAGACTAAAAAAACCTGAAAAAATAATCTAGAGAAATAAGTGAGAGGAGAGCGCCAAGGGAAAAAAGTTTTTGCAGCAATCAATTGTGGTGAAATAAAGAAAAACACTCACCGGGTGCTCAGGTGAGACCAGACTAAAAGCATGAGTCTCACCGGCACCGAGATCCTGGATAGCGTATAGAAATATAAAGCTGGCTCCCTTATCCGTGGAGAGCCGCACAGCAATTATACGAGTAAACATCCAAAATAATGGGGGCTCGTCATGTAGTCATTGACAGAAAAAAATAAAACAATGCTTGCGCTCACGGGAACACAGGAGAGATAATCAAATTGATTATAGTACAATCAATTTATTTTAATACACACAATATACTGAGCTACGCGTTTCTGCGATCATTCTGTCGCCTTTTTCAAGCTCAAGTAACACGGAATAAGACAGACTATTTATACATAAATGTAAAAGGATACTGTAACTCACCAGTCCATGTGCAATTAGCGGTGCACACCGTTCTCTGAATGAATTGGGCGGAGGTTCCGCTACCTGAGAAGGTCGGGTTAACGTAATCACGTCACTCTTTGACTCGCAACATGCGTGTCAATTTTTTTCTTTTTTTCAATGAACTTTATCTTCACTTGTCAAAGGTTTTGACAGTGGTTGCTATTCACGATCTGTCTACTAACGGGATATCACCCGACATAGCAGTTTATACTTTTATATCATTATATAATTTATATACTACCACAATCTAGTTAAAATACATTATATAGATAAGAAATATATAATATTAAATATGTTTCCAATAAATAATTTCTAATAATCTAATAAACCAGTAAAATCTTCTTAAAAATACATTATGTTCCGACAATTCATTCCAACCTTATAGTATAATAAATATCATAAAAATAATTAATTCATCAATGCTAAATAATCATGTTATATATTTTCCAGCATTTCATTTAGCCCTGCAGGGACAAGAGTATTTAGCCTATAGATCCAGAACAGCTCCTTTTTTCTCAGAGATGAGATGGATCTGGAATCTATGCTTTCCAATGGTGTCACTATCATTTTAGACACGTCTCCGTTATGGATATCAAAAAAGTGTCTAGATAAACTATGATTCCTGAAGTTTTTTTGGATGTTCTGGCGGTGGTTCCCGATCCTATTTTTTAATTTATTTATTGTTCTTCCCATGTATCTTAATTTACATGGACGTTCGATAAGATAGATATAACTTTTGAAGTATTACAGTTTAGTTTTTGGGGGATTTTGAAACTCACATTATTATTACTTATTACTTCTGTTTCATTATGCGCTATCAAAGGGCAGCATTTGCAATTCCTTTGATGGCATTTAAATGCTCTGGTCTTTATTGGAATATCAAGTTTATTTATATTTTTAGTTTTAGTTTTGTTAGGATTAGAAGGGGCGATTAAATTCTGTAAGGTTTTATTGCGTTTAAAAATTAAAGTCGGTTTTGTAAAATTTTGTAAAATAATAATAATGTGAGTTTCAAAATCCCCCAAAAACTAAACTGTAATACTTCAAAAGTTATCTATCTTATCGAACGTCCATGTAAATTAAGATACGTGGGAAGAACAATAAATAAATTTAAAAATAGGATCGGGAACCACCGCCAGAACATCCAAAAAAAATTCAGGAATCATAGTTTATCTAGACACTTTTTTGATATCCATAACGGAGACGTGTCTAAAATGATAGTGACACTATTGGAAAGCATAGATTCCAGATCCATCTCATCTCTGAGAAAAAAGGAGATGTTCTGGATCTACAGGCTAAATACTCTTGTCCCTGCAGGGCTAAATGAAATGCTGGAAAATATATAACATGATTATTTAGCATTGATGAATTAATTATTTTTATGATATTTATTATACTATAAGGTTGGAATGAATTGTCGGAACATAATGTATTTTTAAGAAGATTTTATTGGTTTATTAGATTATTAGAAATTATTTATTGGAATCATATTTAATATGATATATTTCTTATCTATATAATGTATTTTAACTAGATTGTGGTAGTATATAAATTATATAATGATATAAAAATATAAACTGCTATGTCGGGTGATATCCCGTTAGTAGACAGATCGTGAATAGCAACCACTGTCGAAACCTTTGACAAGTGAAGATAAAGTTCATTGAAAAAAATTGACACGCATGTTGCGAGTCAAAGAGTGACGTGATTACGTTAACCCGACCTTCTCAGGTAGCGGAATCTCCGCCCAATTCATTCAGAGAACGGTGTGCACCGCTAATTGCACATGGACTGATGAGCTATCCTTTTAAATTTATGTATAAATAGTCTGTCTAATTCTGTGTTACTTGAGCTTGAAAAAGGCGACAGAATGGTCGCAGAAACGCGTAGCTCAGTATATTGTGTGTATTAAAATAAATTGATTGTACTATAATCAATTTGATTATCTCTCCTGTGTTCCCGTCAGCGCAAGCATTGTTTTATTTTTTTCTGTCAATGAAAAAATAATCTGTGAGAAAATATATAAAAAATAGCCCTATATGTTACGGGAAAACTAATTTTGCTAGCTGAAGAAAAAAATAGGGCAGTAAAACCACCACATGGGTAAAATCTCTAAAGTGTCTGGTTCCATATGGCTTATGTCCTTTAGGGCTTAAATGGGCTTTTCCGTGGAAAATACTATTGATGACCTATTCTCAGGATAGATCATCAATAGTTGGTCGGCTGGCGTCTGTCGCTCGGGACCCCGACGAATCAGCTGAGCGGCGCATTCTGTCAGCGCTGCTATAACACAGAGATCGGAGCGGAAGCAGTGGAAGTCTCTGTGCCGACCTCCGTGTAGTGGCTGGTGCTTGTAACTGTCTGCAGTTGCAAGAGGCGGCCACTACACAGAAACTTCCGCTCTGACCTCTGTGTATTTGTGGCGCTGACAGCATGTGCCCCATCCTGAGGATAGGTCATCAATAGTATTTTCCATGGAAAACCCATTTAAAGATCAATATGAAAACTGTGCCATTTTATGATAAGTGTGAGCTCACCCTTTTTAGGATATGCCATAAATGCAACCTGTAGGATCCTTCAGGTGAACCTATGCCTGCTTACTGCATTCCCCATACACTTCTTCAGTGGATACATGACTATGTGTAAACTCAACCACCTTTTCATTGAAGTCTATAGAAAAGGTAGAGGCTGTGACTTTGCACAGAGATCAGCTAATATTTGAATATACCCAAGCTGTACAGTGGACCCCACAATTGTACTAGTGGGTCCTAACCCCCCCCCAGTGTGACACTGTTTCTATGAGAACAATAGAGTTCTAACTGCTATATAGATATATTATGAAATTACCAGAACAAAGTGTGAGGCTGCGAATCCATGCTGTGGTAACTGCCTATTACAAGACAGCCAATGGCTACACAATCTTGTCAACATTATAGAATTGCAGGTTTAGACTAAATACAACGCAGTTTTAAAATGATGGATTCTTATATCACTGTCCAATGGGTAAAATCTGATTGTGTCAGCACTTATTATTGGGACTCCTTCTCTCCCCACAAACACTCCATCATCATTTGTGTCATATAAGGCATATTTAGCAAAGCATGCGAATATTAAAAAGCATCATCTTACCATAAATGGGATCAGGTAGCACCAAACTATTGGATGCCGCAACTATTGGAAACTCCACACACTCCGGTGGCGTTTTCACTTGGGTATTTGTGATGTACTTCAATGCTATTCGCTAGTGCAGATGAAAAAAAAATGTTGTGATTGTTAGCCATATGACTACGTTAGATATTTGTATACTGCTTTCCTGTTATTGCCTGGACTAAACGATTGACCGTTGCCTATACATGTAATCATTTGGTGCATGCTGTCTGCTTGCAGCAATGAGTCAATGCTTGTAATTCTCAGTTATTCAGTTTGCCTTATGCTGAGGTGTCTGTCCGAATGCTACCATGTCCTCTGCTTTTAACCGAGCCATGACTGCTATGATAGTCCTGATGTGGCTCATTGACTAGGGACTTACATTGAACTCATAGGATACGATAGCAGAACTCAGGTTGTCAACTTGCTATGATTGCCGTCTTTCTCGGTAAAATGGGTGGGTCACACACACAGAAATTCACTTACAACGCACAGGATTTTGTTCAAGTTTGGCTCCTTTTTCACACATTACAATGCAACAATGTAAAATGAGCCCTGGCCATCTGGCCACTCACTAGTACATTTGCCGCTCCCCTCCGTCAGGCCTAGCGCCCAGAACTTCAAACACAGAAGTGCTGCACAGAGTCCATCTCTTACCTGCCGTGCACCATAGTCACTGCCATACTGCTCCAGCACAGCCTGTCTCTTTCTCTGGTCAGTAACTGAGGGCCATTATACAATGAGCTCAGGCTTTCTTAAGGAGTTCTCCCACTTTGACAAGTGGTCTTTCCGGGCTGCCAGGTGCAGCTTCAACACCCAGGAGAGGAAGGAGGAAGAGAAGCGCTATGAGATCAGGCTCCAAGGCCTCCAGTGACATGGCCTTATCACACCAGTCGCCCAAAGAGACTGCCCCCATCATAGGGAACAGTGGGCAGGGGCTAAGCTCCACCTCAGACATTTCGAGAATTTCCTAGGCGTAGAGAGGACTGAGACAGTCAGCTGAAACTGCTGTTGGAGAAGGGACAGCAGGAGTGACATAGCCTTAGAGAATGTGGCAGTGGCTGCTGAATAAGGAGAGCAGTAAAAGCATTTTCTACATGCTGGGAAGCAAAGCTGCACAGAAGAAAGAGCCCTGATGATTGGAGACCGAAGAGTGACAACAGGGAGCTAGATGGACTGGAACTGTGATGATAAGCAGTTGAGGTCAAATCTTCTACCAACGCGTTGTAAGTGAGGACGGCCTTGTTAAAAACCTACTGTGCACACCAAGAAAGGGAGTAAATAGTTATCAGGCCTGTTGTGAAGGTAGAGAGGATACAGACATTGGTAATTCGTTCAGTGGTGAGTTAATGGAGCTGTTAATAGCATAATGGGACACTGGGATATTTTCAGACAGCGTTCATAGAGTTTACACAGACCATGTCCGGAATCTACCAGGCGCAGAGGAGTGTCCGTTTATTTGTTGTTCCATTTAGCTATATGAAGTATTGGTATGATGTATGTCCAATGTGATGTTGCAGCAAGACATAAGTAAGAAGAGAGAGTGATTTAAAACCTGTGAGACTTTGATCATATTAGTAGTGACCTCTACTACGACATGCGTCCTGGTGTAATAATGTGGCCCCTACGGAGCCCAAGAGGTCAGGTTACCAGAAGGTAAGCAGGTATCCGATGAAGGATTGTAAAGGCACAAGTTTCTATGGATGACTTGCTTCTACTAGACTTGAAGAAAATTGTAAGTGTGATGCATCAAACATTAGTCATAACATGATGTTTGTGATGGATATGAGGGCGCAATAAGCACTTAATGTGACAAGGTGATGAGGAAGTGTGATGTAGCTGGGTTAGACCGCAGGTAAATTGGTAATACCCTGTTTCCCCGAAAATAAGACGCATCTTATATTAATTTTTGCTCCCAAATATGCGCTACGTCTTATTTTCAGGGGGTGTCTTATTTCGCCGCGGCAAATCCGTCTGTGGCCGCTAATCCCTCAATTGGCCAGCTTTGTGGACGAAATTTCTCAGAAATCTCATCCACATGGGACAGCAAATCTGTCACGGCAAAGCTGGGAGAAGCTGGTGTTGTGGTGCAGATTCACTGGCCACAGAAACGGAAAAGCGTGCAGCCAGGTCACTTCAAAACAAGCGGCTGAGTGCCGTGGGTTTTGAAGCAGCGCTTTCCCGGCGGAAATCTCGCTGTTTATCGCTGTGGCCAAACTGGGAGATTTCCACTGGAAATACGCTCTGTGAGAACCCAGCCTTAAGAATCACACAGGGTGCCTGACTCACACACAGAGCCATAAAAAAATAAGGGCTGTAAAGTAATGTACCTGTCTGCAGACAGAAGTTCCTGTACCACTTGTAAGCAGGGATGGTATTGCAGCTACCGGCCACCAGGGGGAGCTCATCACAGCAGACATGTACAGCAGGAACAGAACGTACAGTATGGACTTTTCCAGCCAGCAAGGGGAGCTCACAACAGCACACTTGTACAGCACAGCAGGAGGTAGGAGACAACGGGGATGGCAGCAGGGGACAGGCCTCTCGACTTGCCTGCACACTTTAGTATGCCTTACTATTGGGGTGTGCGTTATATTTACGACTTCCGCAAATTTCTTAATGTGTCTTACTTTCAGGGGTGCCTTATTTTCAGGGAAACACGGTATTAACAGCAACGATTTTGTGCATCTTAAGCAAAAAGATGTGGCTCTTCCAGGGTGATAAAGACCTAAGCTACAGGTAGTAGAGTCAGTAATCGCCAACGGGCAGATGAAGCAAATCAGGTGACCTGTTGCAGCCCGGTTCAGGAAGAAATGTAAAGAGATATACCTGAATATTACACGTATGTGTTATAATTCTGTGTGATGTTTTATGTAACGTTCAGTAACTCTCCTATGGAGTGATATGACGCAAAAAAATTACTTTAGTTCAGTAAAGTTATTTTTGTAAAAACGTGCTGCCACCACCTCCGTCTGTCACTGCTGCACCATCTGGTACCACCACCCACCTGCCTCATCACCTGGCTGCTAATTGCATCATTACTTAGTTCATATGCAGGAAACACAATTTCCTTACTGACCATTAGTCTGCCTTTTGGACCCCTAGTAGCCAAAACATGCACCTACTGTGGGTATTGTGGTACAATATACATACTGTGTCACCACAAATTGATAGTGTGCACTCAGATTGTGCCCCTACAAATTGTTAGTGCATCTTCTGCCTCCCCCCCCCCCCCCCCCATCATCTTCTGCTCTGCATACCGAGAGCAGGAGCCGGGGGGAGGAGTTGGACCAAACACAACATGAAGCCATGTGATATCTAGCAATAGCTTGAGTGAAGGGAACCCTGCTGAGTAGGACAGAGACCTGGGACCACTCAGCCCCAGGCCCACCTGTCTTACAGTCCCCAAGCAACCACGTGGTTTGTGGCTATTGGTAGCATGTCACTGACTTACTGTATGATGTGGTAGTGAATCAAGGTTTCAGTGTTTTTCATAATTTCATGTTTTGCCATCAAAAACTCTGGAACCCCAATAGAACGGAGCCCATGCTGAGTGTGAACAAAGCCTACTAATTATTGTCTACTTGGACTTAATAGATTTTTGTATCTTTCTTCAATATTCTAAAGAATTTTTCATAACTCTACAAGTGCATAAATCTGCTTTAGCATGGTAGAGTCTTCCTTTGTACCTTGAGTAGAGTGGCCACATCAGGATTTGATAGAGTTGGCCATCGATAGGATCGCTTTCTGCGCTTATACGAATATGGTGGACTAAATGAAAAGCTCCGGCGTGGCTTCCAGCATAAGTTGTCCTCTTCTTGTACACGATATGGGTATCCATATTCATTTCTTCTTGAGACAAAGTTGTAGACCTAGAAACAAGGAGGAAAAATACATAATGGATAGGGAGTAGAGATGAGCGAGCGTACTCGGAAAAGCACTACTCGCTCGAGTAATTTGCTTTATCCGAGTATCGCTGTGCTCGTCCCTTAAAATTCGGGTGCCGGCACGGAGCAGGGAGCTGCAGGGGAAAGCGGGGAGGAACGGAGGTAAGATCTTTCTCTCCCTCTCTCCCGCCCGCTCTCCCCTGCTCCCCGCTGCGACTCACCTGTCAGCCGCAGCGGCACCCGAATCTTCAGGGACGAGCACAGCGATACTCGGATAAAGCACATTACTCGAGCGAGTAGTGCTTTTCCGAGTACGCTCGTTCATCTCTAATAGGGAGGCTTCAGGAACAGTTTGTGGGAAGGCTGCAGAAAAACCGCAGCAGAAACATTTACTATTAAAGTGAATGGGATTAAAGCAAATCCTGTTCATACATAGAGGAAAAAACAAAGCAAAGCTAATCTTTCTTTTGGTCTGTCTGAAAGACAATATAAAAAGGGACTTGTGGTTTCCTATTTGCATCCTTTCAGATCACACTTGCCGACTCTACCGGAATGTTCATAGACTCACTAAACCGGGGAGATCTTCCACAATCCAGGAGGAGCCGACAAAGGTCCTGGTTACCCATTTCTCATCCCATTCCTGTGCTAGTACTGTGAATATGGAGTTAGGCCTCTTTCACACAGGCGACAGCGGTATCGCCATGAAAAAATCCCAGCGATAGCGCATCCATGTGCGATATTGCGATTTTGTGATGCAAGAGTTTGTAGCACTTTTTCGTGAGGATTTTGGGTGGAAAAGGGGTGGGCTTGAAATATAAGCCCTATCCCTAAAATAAGCCCTAGCTGCCTAAAACAAAAACAAAAAACGCATCCCCTAAAGCAGTGTTCCCCAACTCCAGTCCTCAGGGACCGCCAACAGGTCATGTTTTCAGGATTTCCTCAGTGTTGCACAGGTGATGTAATTATTGTCGGTGCCTCAGACATTGCCACAGATGTTCTTACTATAGGATATCCTGAAAACATGACCTGTTGGTGGTCCCTGAGGACTGGAGTTGGGGACCCCTGCCCTAGAGGCTCTGTCCACTGCATGTCTCCTGTGGTCCTTGGTAGACTTGCTTGTAGTTTTTCCTCAGCACTTTCTGGTCAGGAGTTTGAAAAACCCACCCTTCACGAAGCGCTGGCTGTGATTGGTTCTCGAGCGCCACTTACTGAAAACTAGTTCACAGGTCCACATTAAAACTATTTGGCTGCCTGTCCACGGGCGATGCGTTTTTTGCTAGCGTTTATACGGCTGTGAAATGACTGTGTTTTCAACAGAAATGTAATTGCGACTTAGGGTGCCTGTCCACGGGTGTGATTTCGCCGGCGGCAAACCGCTGGCGAATCACGCCGTCTGAAGCTTTCCATAGCATTGTTATGAAAAGCGCTGGCCCCCAGTCCATGAGCGGAGAATCATTGCGATTCTCCACTTGCGACCGGCAATTCACAGCATGCTGCGAATTGCCCCGATTCTCCGCGGTCAGCCTATCTATCAGATTAGGCTGACCTGCGGAGAACTGTCTGCGGCTCCTGCTCCCAAGAGAGATAGAAACCACTGATTAAAACAAATAGCCCCCCCTGTCCCGACATGTTTCGCCCAGAGAAAGCGCCGTCAGGGGATTGTGGGGCTATAATGAATGCAGGCAGTTATGATGTCATCATCCTGAGACAGAGGGAACAACCAATCATTACTGAGATGAAAAAACACCCAAGCAATTAATCACCCTACATGAAGGTGGATCATGCTCTACTCCACTGCTCTAGATCCAATCTCATTTTTATCTAATAGGTCTTTCAACATATCTCGGACCTCCTGGTCAATCATAAGAGAAATAAGCTTCCTGTCTTTACGTACATGGTATTTATGCAATGCTAATTTCCTAATGAAGAGGTTGATGTCTTTCACACTGGACTCCATCTGTGAGGGCAATGATAAAGACTGAGAAGCAGGCAAAAAGAAATTGGAAATAGGTGGTCTTAAAAAAGATGCCCCCACAGTGGTACATCCTTCAGGCTTTTTGTTTTTGCCTACGTTCTCTGATAAAGGACTTGTTACTACTAGTGTAGAAGTAGGTTTACTTGTGTGAAATGCCTTTATTTTGTTCCTAATTTTCTTTTTAGAGACCAGCTGGCCCCTCAGGGGATTCTCATATACCTCAGAGACATCAACTTCAGAGAAGTCACTATTCTTATTAACCCTTTTCAATCCACTGTCTGATGTCTTCCTACACTCTAATTGAAGCTTGTGCAGCTCCAATGTCAGAAGACTTCCAACAGGGTATTCTTACCGTCTATTGCCAGCCGCGTCACTGTCGGAGCCTCTCTAGCACACACACACACTGGCTTTAGCCAGCAGATGGCACTGTTGTATAATCGCAAAAAGAGAAAGACTTTTAGGAAACCCTGAATCCAAAATTGGAAAGGGTTAATACGGGGCTGAATGGTATTTCGCCAAATGTACATTTGGCCCATCTCAAAATCTTTCCAATTTCTTAGATATTTGCGGTGTTTCTGCTCTTTAATGTCTCTTTTAAAACTTAATATTTTTCTGAAGTTTCTGCATGATATTACATCAATGTACATATGGATAGGAGTCAAACTTACCATGTCACGGGAGATTTCTGATTCTGGTCTCAGCAATAGGACCCCCTCATCCACCGCTCTCACTGAACACAAAGATCCAGGTTCTGCCTTTATAGATAGAGTGACAGATGACCCCGGGGACGCTTTTTGCTCAGAAAAGTCCATAGTAACCTGGAATAGATACAGAACATCACTGGTTTCAGATAGTTAAGTATGTCTGTGCAGCTGGTGGGGATATTGATGGATAGTGGTACAAGGGAGGAAGGTCACTTACCCATGTATTATACACTATCCTACTTAAAGTATTTAGACACCCCCTATCAAGAGCATGGATCGTATCTTATTATCATGTCACATGTCTTAAACCATGCTACATAAGATGTAGAACCTTGGAGGTGTCAGCTATAATTTGTAATAGAAGCTGCATGCTATTGGATAGACTGGTTATTCCGCTGCATACAAGCTGTATATCATAGAGCGCAATGCATCAGCCCATCTGCAATGGTGCAAGGAGCATCGTCATTGGACAGTTGAGCAATGGAGGAACGTTCTATGTAGTGTCAAATCACTTAGACAAATCCACAATTGGACTGGCTGCACAGAGTCCTGACCTGAACCCTATTGAACATCTTTGGGATGAACTACACATAGGGCAGAACAGTATATGAACAGTGTCCATCTTCTTCAAGAGAACTCTCCAGACATTAGCAGGATAAATGGAGGGAAATGCCAGCTGAAGTGTATCAGATGTTAGTAGAAAGTATGCCATGGAGGGTGTCCGATGTCATTAGGACCAAAGGAGTCCCACTTAAAGGGGTTGTCCCGCGAAAGCAAGTGGGGGTATACACTTCTGTATGGCCATATTAATGCACTTTGTAATATACATCGTGCATTAAATATGAGCCATACAGAAGTTATTCACTTACCTGTTCCGTTGCTAGCGTCCTCGTCTCCATGGTGCCGTCTAATTTCAGCGTCTAATCTCCCGATTAGACGCGCTTGCGCAGTCCGGTCTTCTCCCTTCTGAATGGGGCCGCTCGTGCTGGAGAGCTGCTCCTCGTAGCTCCGCCCCATCACGTGTGCCGATTCCAGCCAATCAGGAGGCTGGAATCGGCAATGGAACGCATAGAGCTCACGGTGCACCATGGGAGAAGACCTGCGGTCCACCGTGGGTGAAGATCCCGGCGGCCATCTTCGCAAGGTAAGTAAGAAGTCACCGGAGCGCGGGGATTCGGGTAAGTACTATGCGTTTTGTTTTTTTTTAAACCCCTGCATCGGGTTTGTCTCGCGCCGAACGGGGGGGCTATTGAAAAAAAAAAACCCGTTTCGGCGTGGGACAACCCCTTTAACATCTGCTTTCCAATTATATTTGGTAGGATAGTGTATAGTGCTGGTTACAAATATGCAGTGCAAACAACTCTTCCAACCTGTTTGGTGAGGTGACTGCCATCTGTTCCATCCATATGAATGAATCAATCCGTAAGTTAGAACCATAGAAAATGATAGAACATTATAACATTAGAAAAACATCCAGTGTTACGGAGATTTGTCAATTTACCTTGTTATTGAAGCACTTCGCAATGGAAAACCTTTGTGTGTCTGCTGCTATTTTGCCATTGCTGAGAATCGCATAAACAAAAATGCTTAAAATTGGAGCATGGTTAGCAGTGGCATTGAGGGGAAGTACGGCGGTGCCTATTGTCACTGCAAATAAAGAACAGAGCAAGTTATAATATAATGTAGCTATTTTACCTGTAAGCCAGAGATAGGTTTGTGGGATCAACCAAGGGACTTGGCATGATTACTTGCCATGGGACTTAGACCCCCTGGGCTATGCGAGGGTCCCATGACTCTCATAAAGTCATATTTATCTTTATCTTATTGTCTCTCGGCGCCAAAGAAACACATGCTGCTGCAATAATAACCTGGGAAATAAGAAAAAAAGGGATTTGGTACCATGTTAGTCAGTAGAGCAATGTGTGATTGTTCTCAGTAAGAGAAATCAAGTAATCTTGTAGATATAATACCTTTTAATGGCTAACAAAAAGACATGTTATAGTGAGTTTTCAAACCTACATCTGATCACATGGGAGGGCAGGAACATGGTGAACATAATTTGCACTAGATAAATACCTGAGATAGAGGGTAAGAGGGCATAGGTATGTTGGGATCAATAGCATTTAGATAAATAGCAGGGAGGGATGACCATAACAGTAAATAATTAGTCCAGTGACAAGGAATGTGAAGTGTCTCTTTCAGATCTGCAAATAAGGAAGATGGAACAATACCTCTGCATTGATGTGAAGGAATGCTGCCATCCATTCATTTCACATTACTTGTCACTGGACTAATTATTTACTGTTATGGTCATCCCTCCCTGCTATTTATCTAAATGCTATTGATCCCAACAAGTCTGTGCCCTCTTACCCTCTATCTCAGGTATTTTTCTAGTGCAAATTAAGTTCACCATGTTCCTGCCCTC
The DNA here is from genome assembly GCF_035609145.1 of Eleutherodactylus coqui. Classification (NCBI taxonomy): domain Eukaryota; kingdom Metazoa; phylum Chordata; class Amphibia; order Anura; family Eleutherodactylidae; genus Eleutherodactylus; species Eleutherodactylus coqui. The sequence goes on from NC_089840.1 coordinate 250,499,867, forward strand.
CGATGTGATCATGTGTATTTATTAAATACATCTTTAGATTTGTTCCATTATGCCTGAGGAAGAACCCAATGTAGGTTGGATAGTTCACTATAATATCATGTATTTTTGTTAGCCATTAAAAGGTATCATATCTCCAAGATTACTTGGTTTCTCTTACTGAGAACCGTCACATTTTGATGGGAAATATGGACATTGTATGGTGGTATACAAGATTCCTTCAATTGGCAGATCAGGAAATCAGCTTAATGTCCCTTTTCTGTTCTGGCCTCTTTCAGACTCACTATACTCTCTGTTTCTCTTCACTTCCTTGGCACAATACCTCCATCAGTACATAGAACCCCATTGGCACTTGCTTTGGACGAATCCACAATACTTGACTCAGAAACATTCACACCTGATTGCTCATGACTCTGCAGGTCAATTCAACAACATCTGTAGCTCTTCTACATCATGCAAACGTGGACCCCCCCAGAATGTTGCTTTCTCGCCCTTACAAATATGTTTCATCATTTGCTTAATGGGGAAAAACACTATAAACCATTAACATAAATAGCTTGTAGAATTTAGGGAATTATAGCTCAGCATGCCTGTATATATTCTTCCTTATTTTGGGCACCTCAGTACGTGATTGCCCATGCCATGCGGACCTTTACACACCTGTTCTAAAGCTGTGTTATATCTGTATACCTGAAGACCAAATCCTATATATATAGTTTCTGGGATCACTGAAAAGAAAATGCGAAAACCTCTATGATTCAAAATCACAGTGATCCAACATACCTGATCCCTCTTATCCCCAATATCTGCCATCAGGGGAGGATTTGCCCGACTTTTCTCTTGTCTTTGTACAGCTTTTCCAATATGGTGTTTGCATATTGCTACAGAAGTTTACCTGAACTGTGATAACTATCTGTGACAAGTTATCTTGAGCCATTAAAAAAAACATTGCTATCTTATCTAAATACAGCAAAAGCCATTGTAGAGCTATTGAACGGGCAAGTAACCTGTGGCAAAGAAAGTTATCTTAAAGGATCTTCTGTGCAAATATAATTGATTACCTATCGTCAGGGTAGGTCATCAGTAGTTGATTGGCTGAGGTTCAGCTGAATATGTCACCGCTGTCAGTGCCACAATGCACAGGGGTATGGAGTGGAAGTTGTCTGCTCCAACTCCTATGTAGTGGCCAGTGTTGGTAACTGCAGGCTGGGGTCTCATTGAAATCAATGACAGTTGCGCCTGCAATCACTACCACTGGCCACTACACAGAGGTCGGAGCTAACTGACAAAAATAATTCTTAAAGTAGTTTTCTATTTCACTTTACAGAACTAAGCACACATATTTACCAGATGAGTTATCCATTTTGACATTCATTTTTCCATTCCACATAAGGTTTCCCTTGCTCATAAACTAAGAAAGAGTATAACAAAATCTGTATTAAACAATGAACAACAAACATAGAAAATTACAGTAAGCAATAAGCAATCATAAGGTAGATTGTGTGGATTATCTGTTGCAGCCGTTCTGAGGCCTGCACCTTGCTTGCAAGCCAGACCAGGTTTTGGGTGTGCCCTTGCGTCTCCTGGAGCTGAGGGGTGTGGTAGTTGCAGGAGTGATGTCAGTCAGCACCTGGTGCTGACTAGCTCAGCTCCTATTTAAACTGTGCTAGCATTGACCCCTGTGCTGGTCAATGCTTCAGTTACCGCTGGACAGCGGCGGAGGAACACATCCTGGCTGGAGCGCCTCTATTCTAGCTAAGTCCTTTTCTGCTTTATTTGGTTATTTGTTTTGCCTTTCTTTGGTGCTAGGGCTCCCGGGTAGGGACTTGTCAGTGGCCCAGGCACGAGTGCGGGCTCGCACCTATCAGAGCGATCGGTCCGCTGAGCAGGCAGGGCCCCCTCCCGGGTTAGGGGTTTATAGGGAGAGAACTCCCCTTAGTTTTATGTTCCTTTGCGCAATTGTGCCTTTTTCTTTGTTTTGGAGGTTGCACTCCCAGTGGGACGCAACATTATCTCTATGAAGTTCATAGTAACATAGGTGAGGTGTAGAGATGAGCGAGCGTACTCGGTAAGGACAGATACTCGAGCAAGTATCGTCCTCAATGACTACCTGCCTGCTCGCCCGCAAAGATTCGGGTGCAGGCTTTGGTGGAGGGAGCGGGGGGGAGAGAGTGAGAGAGAGATCTCCCTCCCGTTCCTCCTCGCTCTCGCCCGCTGCTCCTCGCCCCCCCCCCCCCCCCCCGCGGGCACCTGGATCTTTGCGGGCAAGCAGGCAGGTACTCGGTAAGGACAATACTTGCTCGAGTATCTGTCCTTACCGAGTACGCTCGCTCATCTCTAGTGAGGTGGAAGCCAATTTTCCTCTTTCACATGGCTGTAGGCGTAAAAAAAGGTGAACGGTCGCACAGATCTAACGTTTGTGCGCCCGTTCAGATGGCACGGGCCCTGGTGCATATACGCCAAGGCTGCAATGCCGCTGCCTCCCCTTCCCTCCCCCTTGAGGGCTCACCTTCTCTCTCCTTCCCTCTGGCTGTTTGCAATGGGAGTGGGCGGACAGGGGAGGAGCTAAACATCAGATCATAGCATATATCGTCCGGCCATGAAAACGGCAGCTGATATACACTCGTGTGATCCCTAAGGGACATAAATTCCTTCCCGACTTCAATCTGGCAATCAGAATAATCCCTGGATCAACAACTGAAGTAATCAGTTATAGAACATGTAATATTGTTGCACTCAAGAAAGGTGTCCAGGCCCCTCCTGAACTCTTTCAGTGCGTTTGCCATCACCACGTCCTCAGCCAGGGAGTTCCATAGTCTCACTGCTCTTACAGTAAAGAACCCTCTTCTATGTTGGTGTAAAGTCTTCTTTCCTCTAGACCACACGTGTCAAACTCAAGGCCCGCAAGCCGAATCTGGCACACTATGTCAAATTATGTGGCCCTTGATGAGGTTCGGACCAGCTCTCCACTTTCTACAGAGAACACAGCTAGTGCTTGGCAGGGGGGTGGTGCTAGCACAGAGAGCAGGCGCCATCTTGGATTCTGAGTATCAGCGCGCACTTCCATGTCGCTCTGTTCAGATATTCACAGGTGGCACAACTCTGACAACCATATCCAGGCACCCTAGCCACGTTCCAAGGTAGGAAGTTCGATCTAAAGAGGTGGATGGGGAGCAACACCATCATAGTGCATAGAGCTCCATAGTCATGTTAAGGAGTACTTACATTTAGAGTTCATTCACACGGGCGTATGCTGTTTCAGTCCTCAAAATATGCAGCATTTTCGCGGAAAGGAACTGTGTGCATTTTCTGGCATAGCTGGACCTTCCTGCATTTTTTTTTTTGTGTGCATGTATTCACTGCATTTTTCATGAGTGCAAAAAAAAGCAAGCTCTCATGTATTCCTCTTGCCTTCATGCATAAATATGCAGTGAATATGCTTGTATCATGCAGATTCACTGCACATTTACACAATCCTATTGACTTAGGGCTTATTCAAATGGGTGTATAACGGCCAGGTTTTCACGCTGTGGCCTATATACGCTGCCCCTCTGATGCATTGGTTTATACTGCTTCAGTGTACAGGGTCGTGTCTATGCAGCATTAAAGTGCCCGGTCAGGCGCTTTTACGTCGGCTGCTGTATTGACTCTGATGGGAGTCAATGACAGCTGCTGGAAAAGGGAGGTGGGAGGGAGTTTAGCAGCGTGACTGCTAAACTCCCTCCCCTTTCTCTTCTCTCCGCCCCTTGCCGCTGTTTGCAATGAAAGTGGCGGGGCAAAGCTAAGCTCCGCCCCTTCCATTGTAAACAGCAACAAGGGACGGAGAGGGGGCGGGAGCTCAACACACTAGCTCCCGCCCCATTCCGCCTCCTCCTAGTGCAGAGAGCCAATGGAAAAAAAATCAGCACTGAAATCGGTAATCCATTTTTAATGCAGATACACGACAGATTTCACCCTTTCACTTGAAGGGGTGAAGTCTGCTGCGGATCCACATCAAAATTTTCATCAAATGGTGTAGATTTAGATGTGGATCTGCACCAAAACGCACACGTAGCTGGTTTGCTGCAAATTTTCCACAGCTGAGAATTCTGCAACAAATCTGCACAATTTGACACAGAGTATGGCGTGCATTCTGGTGCAGATCCAAAGCAAATTTCACCACTATGAGGTTGAAATCTTCTGTGAATCCGCCTCGAAATCCACACCAAATACTGTGGATTTTGCTGTGAAATTGAGTGCCGATTTGCTGTGGATTTTTCCACTGTGGAGAATTTGCCGCAAATCCACTACATTAGAACATACCCTCTTTATGGAAGTGGGGTATCTATTTGTATAGCATACAAAAAAGTAAGAAAAGTGTGATTTTTACCACATAATTAATCTCTATATTGTCCTGTTCAGGTAGCATCTCACTGTTTCTTAGGATGTAGTCAATCTCAATCAGATGTTCCTGCTCACATGACAGAAGGTGGTCAATCGGTTGGACTTTTAGGAAGCTTTTTGTAATAGTGGTGAATGGCTGAAGGGTTCGTTGTGCATCAACGACGTAAGGATTGAGTCCATCAAAATTTCTCTCTGGCTTCTTCTTTTGATATGTAGCCTTCAAAAAATTATTATAGATGCATTAGATTTATACACTGGTTGAATATCAATATCCTAAAATTCAAAGTATCATGTAGTATCAAAGACAACTTACTGCCAACACCTTCAATATTACTCTAATGTTATAACATGAAAAGTACTATAAATGTTGTTATCTTGAGGCATATGGATATGTGCAAGAGTGCATGGATGCTCTGCCCAATAGTATATATATGTATAAATACAACCCCAATTCCAAAAAAAGTTGCAACGCTGTGTAAAATGTAAATGTAAAGAAAAAAAATAATGTAGTAATTTCAAAATCTCATATAGCTACTGTTTATTTTATTCCCAATAGAACATATATCAGAAGTTGAAAGGGAGACATTTTTCCCTTTCCTTTTAAAAAATTAACTAACTTAGAAACTGATGGCAGCAACACATCTCAAATAAGTTGGGGCAGGGTTAACAAAAGGCTGAAAAAGTTAGTGGTACTAATGAAAAACAGCTGGAGGGTCAATTTTCTACAGTCACATGACTGTAAATAAAAAGAGCATGTTAGAGAGGCAGAGTCTCTCAGAAGCAAGGATGGTCAGAGGTTCACCAAACTGTGAAAAACCGTATCTAAAAATTACGGAACAATTTTATAAAAATGTTCCTCAACAGAAATTTGCGGAAGCTTTGAAAATCACACCATCTATAGTACCATCAAAAGATTCAGAGAATGAGGAGAAATTCATGTGCATGGGTTACAGGGCAGATGGCTGCTTGAGATCTATGGGCCCTCAGGCGTTACTGCATTAAGAACAGGCATGATTAAGTAATGAAATCACTGCATGGGCTCAGGAATACTTCTAGAAATCACTGTCTGTGAACACTGTTCGTCTTGCAATCCACAAATGCAAGTTAAAGCTGTATCATGCCCCAAGGCCAAAAAAGACCCTCTCTCCCCCAAAAGCTACAGACTTATCTCGTTGTTGAACATCGATTATAAAATCCTGGTGGCCCGATTGAACCAATTTCTCCCAAATCTTATACACAAAGACCAAGTCGGATTCATCCCATCAGGACAAGCCCCAGATGACAACATTAGAAAGGTACTAAATATAATCGACCATTCAAAAGACACAAAAATCCCCGTCACCTTATTAGCCCTAGACATAGAAAAAGCTTTTGATTCTTTGGCCTGGGACTATCTATTCTTTATCCTGCAGCGTATGGGCTTTGAAGGAGCCTTCGTACACTCGTTAGCAGCATTGTACTCCACTCTACCTTGTTAAAACTACCTACAAGCAAAGAAACCCCTATCCCAATCAGGAAAGGCACACAGCAAGGCTGTCCCCTCTCAACTGCTTTATTTGCACTAGCTATTGAACCCTCGCAATAGCCATTAGGCAAAACCCCAATATAAGAGGAGTAGTAGTGGAGGGGGGGGGGGGAGTACAAGTTAAGCCTATTCGCGGATGACCTTCTACTTACACTAACCCAGCCATTAATTTCCCTTCCCAACTTAATGGGATTATTAGATAAGTGGGCGGTGCTCTCAGGACTAAAAATCAATCCAGATAAATGCGACATTACATATTTGAACTCCCCGTCCTCCCTAACAAAATTAATAGATTTAAATTTCGGCTTCCAACATCAACATCACTATATCCCCTACCTGGGTATCAACTTAACCACATCCTTAACCACCTTATACAAATGGAACTACCCCCCCCTGATACAAAAACTTATGGCAGACCTGACCAAATGGGATGACCCCCTACTATCTTGGGTGGGAAGAATCAGTGCAATAAAAATGAACCTACTACCCCGCATACTATATTTATTTAGGACACTACCTATCCCAATCCCCCGCCCAGTGATAGCAAATCTACAGAGACGTGTCTTTCAATTCATCTGGGCCTAAAAAAAAATAAGAATTAAAAACACCCTCATGTATAAGCATAAAAACAGGGGAGGTCTTTCTGTCCCCAACCTTTGGAAGTACTAAGTGGTGGCACAATTAGCCCAAGGGCTAACGACACTGGGGGGAGAAAAAGCTCCATTATGGGTAAAGTTAGAATCATCTAGAATATCCCCACAAACTTTTCCTAACCTAATATGGTCTAACAATCCCTAAAGGCCAAACTTACATACCAGATGTCCCTTCACCTTCCACTCCATGAGAATCTGGAGAAGTATCCGATTTAAATATAAGCTCACCAATAAACACTCTAGGATGATGCCTATTATACCTAACATAAGATTCCCACCGAGTATGGACTTAATCCATTTTCAGTAGTGGAAGATAAATGAACTGACAAATCTTAACCACTTCCTAATGGGTTCTCAGATAATAACACTAAACCAACTCCAAACTAATTACAATCTCCCAACAGCAGAAAACTTCCGAGCCAACCAAGTCTTCCACTTTCTAAATTCACTAAACTTACCAAGGGTGATCCCAGAGCTGACAACACTTGAAAGATTATGCAAAAATGACCCCTTGAGGAAAGGAACTTTATCTTTATTATATAAAATGTTAAACGAACCTGATACAGAAAGCAAATTTCCATTTATGAGAAAGTGGGAAACGGAACTACAAATTCACGTCAGTGGAAAGATGGCAGCATTGCTGTGAAACTATCACCAGAGGTAGCCACCAAGTCTCCTTAATGGAAGCGTCCATTAAAATCTTACACCGCACCCATCTAGTCCCAGTAAGAATAAATAAATTTTCCCCCTTGACCTCGCCACTCTGCTTTAGGGGATGTACAGAAGTAGGATCCCAAGCCCACATATGGTGGAGTTGCCAGGTGGTAGCCAGACTATGGTCTCAGATACACAGACTATTGCAAAGGCTATTTATTGGTCCACTCCCAAAATCTCCAACACTATTCCTACTAGGAGATTGTCCGCCAGGAATAAAATACCAAGCGCATAAATTGATCCAGCACATATGCATGGCAACTAGAATCCATATAGCAGCTAGGTGGAAACAACCAGTCCTTTCATATAATGAAGTCCAAAACCGGATCTCCCAGATTGCCCTATATGAAAGAATACATGCTATACAAACCGACACTTTAACGAAATACAGTGAATTATGGAGACCTTGGATTGAAATGATGGACATCCCAGGCCTCAGACATAACTTGCTCTCAACCTAAATTACCCCCGATAACCACATAAATCCTAGAAGAGCTAAGCAAAACAATTACCCAAAGTTGGTAACGAATGGAAAACAAGAAGTAAAGACCTACTTTTCCTTGTTTTTATGTTTCCTTTATAATTTTGTAATTGCTGAAGCCTGAATACCCAGAATTCACTGAAAATGTCAGAAACAGGCAATACAATAGGATTCAGTTCGTTAAATGAAAGGTTGTGTAAGAAATGTACAAAAATGTCTGAAAATAAACCTTTGTCATTCCTTCCATTAGTCTCATCGCCCCCTGCGTGAGGAAATAAGAAAGCATGAATGACTACTGTATTAACTTTCTGAACTTTATTAAAATCTGTTGAAACTAAAGCTGTATCATGCAAAGAAGAAGTCATATCAACACAATCCAGAAGAGCTGATGTCTTCTCTATGCCAAGGCTCATTTAAAATGGACTGAGGGAGAATAGAAAACTATTTTGTGGTCAGGTGAATCAAAATTTGAAATTCTTTTTGGAAACTATGGGCGATGTGTCTTGTGTACTCAAGGGGAGAGGGACCATCCAGCTTGTTATCAGAGCACAGTTCAAAAGCCTGCATCTCTGATGGTATGGGGTTGCATTAGTGCCTATTGCATGAGCAGCTTACACATCTTGAAATGCACTGAGCAGGATATAGAGGTTTCAGAACATGCAGACAATGCTGAAACACATACTGCATTCATCAAAACAGCATGGCTTCACTGAAGAAGAGTCCGGGTGCTGAACATTTAGCACATAATAAAACAAAAAATCTGGTAAAGAAGACCCAGGACTCGTGGGCAGCTAGAATCCTACATCAGACAAGAATGGGACATTTCCTCTCCCAAAATTCCAGCAATTGGTCTCCTCACTTCTCAGACTGTTGTAAAAAGAAGGGATGCTTCACAATGGTAGATGTGGCCTGTCCCAACTTTTTGTTGCTGCCATCAATTTCTAAATGAGTTGATTTTTTAAAAATGAAATGGAAAAATGTCTCCCTTTCACTTTCTGATACGTGTCCCATATTCTACTGTGAATACAATATGGTTATATGAGATTTCCAAATCATTGTATTCTTTTTTTTCTTTACATTTCTTTACATTTTACACAGAGCCCCAACCATTTGGAATTGGGGTTGCATATTCCTGTCCTATAACCCAGCCATGTAGGAGTCATCCCTATACACCGGTTTTTAAGCCCGAATAAATGGGGAGGGTTAGGGAAAGACCTGGCGACCTACCTTGTAAAAACGTCGCCTTGGAAACCCTATGAAACCCCAACAGCTCTCAAATGACTCAGATATGGTATTCAATGGTAGGCCCACTAGTCCAAAAGATTCTCTACATTTGACTGGAGAAGAGCAAGGGCTGAGTAGAAGTAGTCAGGGTTTTCCTCATGACAGAACTGGGAAAAGCCCTTGGGAAGCTTAGCTACTGATGCACCTCATAATAAAAGGACTGCGCTCTACCAAAGCAGAATCTAGGGAAATTGGACATTGTGAAACGTGAAATAACAAGACCTGACATTAATATTCTTGGGATTACGAAATTGCATCAGATGGCTAATGGATATTTTCAGTCCAATGACTTCACATTGCACTATGCTAGACACAAGGAAATCAAGAGCAATGAAGTAGCCTTTATTACAAACATGCAGATCTCAAAGGCAGAAGAAAGTTTTAGAGCAATCAGCGACTGTATCACAGCCATCAGAAAGTGATCATGCGGAAAAAGGACCAAGATGAATTGGAAATTGGGTGAAAATAGGTGGCAGAAACATCAACAATCTGCTTGTAGAAACAAAGCTGGTCTGAATGCGCTGATATACAAAATTAAAACTGGAAGTGAAAAAATGGGCCTCTACCTGAATTTAAAGAAGACAATAATTCTGATGACTGCAAAAAATAGCCAATTTCAAATCAAAATCGGCATTGAGGCCATAGAATGTATGGGGGACTTCATGCTCCTTGCTTCCAAAGTTTACTAGGATGGACAATCCATACCAGAGATAAAACATAAGATTAAATTGAGGCGAAGCACAATGCTAAACATGGACAAAATCTGGAAAAGCAGGGATATCGGCATAACAACTAAACGCAGGATAGTGCAAATCCTTGTTTTCCCCAGTGTCATGTATGAATGTGAAAGCTGGACTGTGAAAAAAGCTGATAGGAGGATTGATGGGTTTGAGCTGTGGGGCTGGTGAAAGCTGCTGTGTATAGCCTGGATTGCGAGAGTAACAAACAGAGAAGTTCTGAATTGTATAAGAATATAATTGTATCCGAATATATCACTGGAGGGCAAGATGACCGGGGTCAGGCTCAGACTCAAATATTTTGGCCATGTAATGCGAGCCGAACGCTAGAAAAATCTATAATGCTTGGACAGATCAGTGGCAAAAGAAGGCCCGGCCACCAAAGAACACAATGACTGATACTGTCAGAGCGGGTACTGGCATAGAGGTCAAACAGCTGAAAGAAGCAGTGCAAAACCGAAAAACATGAAGGGAGCTCGCATTTAGGGTCACCAAGGGTCATGAACGACTAAACGGCTAACAACAACATTTTTGTCCTAAAGTGTATGAATATGTCCAATTCTATAGTCACATACCGTCAGATCTACTGGAAGTCCATTCCATTTCTTGGTGTCCAAGGTAAAGTAGGCTTCTCCATCTTCGTTTGTCATGTACACATGCTCCTTTGTTGTCATGCCATACTTCTCTGTCAAATACAAAGTGGATTTCATTGGTTTTCCAGCAGCACTTTTCAGTATCATCTGGAAAAAAAAAAAATTTCTACATTTAGTTATTACTTTTATACCACGGTGAAAGTTTTTTTGCCTTTTTTAACATGGAATTAAAATTGCATGTAAAAGGTGTCACGTCCATGTGGCTCACAAGCACCACGCTCAGCACGGACGCAACTACTGGTTCACAACTACTGTAGTAGATATATTTATGCACTGCAGAACAATGCACACCACAACTGAAATACGTAACCCAGATGAAAAGCCTGTGTGACACCAGAGTACTACACTCAGTACGGCAACAGGGAACGTACACACTGTAGGAAATAGGCACACTCCACACTATGATGAACGGTAGCACCACTCCAGGGAGGAGGAAGCCTGGCCATAACATAGCAGAATGGGGCGGGGGGGGGGGGGGTGTGTGTGAAGGGTCCCTGCCTAGAAGCGGAGTAATCGTCTCCATAGAGACGGCCCCACAGTCTTCATCCTGGGCTCTTACTGTCCCTGAAGGGACCCCTGGAGAGATGAACTGGACAGCAAAGCAAAACAGAAAAAGCAACTGAAAAGGAACCCTCAGCAACTTATCTGCAAGTAGCAGTACACCCAGCAAAGAAGAGCTCCAAACTCCAGGGATTGCACTATGAAACGGAATAAGCAGCACTGAGCAAAGAGAGGGGTGAGAATATAAAGCCACTATGCACCTAGGAACTGGCAGAGTGAATAGAAAACCACACCTCCACCCTACTCCCAGGCATGACTAATCCAGCATGCCTCCATGCAGCAAAGACAGACAGGAGCAGCAGTCTCTGCACATGGTGCATTAACCCTTGTCCTACATAACAAGGCAACAGGTCCTGGCCTGTGTCGAGGCCACCATGACGCTGTCGCGACCGACAAGCCACGACAAAGGGTTAGTAAATGGGAATACAATAATTTTGGTTTCATATGTCGATATGCCCGTAATACAGATGCGTATTACGGATGCATTCCAGAAGACATTACAATCATATATTAATATTTTCATCAGTATTTGCTTCGTATATTTTATTTTCTACTGAGAAAATACTGATCAGTATTCGCCCAATAGAAAAGAATACAAATCCAGAGGCAAAAACGTAAAAAATAGGTTATGCTGCGCTTTTAATAAGTGATCATAAAAAATACGGCCACGTGAATAGAAACATAGATTTACATCAGCTCCATACTACGGTCCGCAAAACACGTAGCGAAAATACGCTTGTCTAAAAGTGGTAATATTGCAATAGTGAGATAACATTAACAATGTACGGTATCAAGGGATGCTAAGGAAAAGAAACTTTTTTCTAACTTTTTGATTTTCGACTTTTGACCTTGAATATATTTGATTTTTTTACATTATTATGAGAAGTTCATTAATCAGAATTTTAGCCAGGGATTGAACTTTGATACTCCCAATTTTTACATGATCATTGAGCTTCTTATATCTAGAAATAACTAAATAATGAAGGAACGCTTATGGAGCTCTTAGGGTCCTTTTACAAGACATATTGGAACTGTTTTAAGAACAACTAACACCAGAAGAATGTACTATTCTTTCCAACAAGTTTGGGTAGCATGCCACACCACCTGTACATAGTCTACAAGACAAATGAATGTTACATCACTGGACAGAGAAGATGGTGTGGTGCTCCTCTGATCAGTGGACCGTCACCGATTTCACATTGATGACCTATATTAAGGACAGTCCCAGAAAACCCCTTTAACCGCTTACTACTTCAAAGGGCTGGAAGGCAGCTGAGGGTAGAGACCCTTGTGCAATTGTCCCTATAATCCAACCCTGTATATGGATATAACAGGCATAGCAGTTGCTATAGGGCCCAGTACTCAAGGGGGTCAACATCTACTAAGAATTGAGGTGCTGCGCAAAATGGAATATGGACTTAGATAAGGAAAGAAGCAGAAGACATAAGAGACAGAATGGTTCAAAATAATAATAAGCCTTTTCTCATATCCTAAACTAACATGAGCTTCTAAAGTGCCCCATTGTTACTTGTTATCCTCCAACATGACCTAAATATATTACCTTTTTTTTGTAGTAAGCCATAGGGAAGAAAATTAAGGATCTTTGCTCACATTTTTGGGGTCAAATTGCTCTTTATAGATTTTAACAAGTATATGATGATAATTGACAGCTGTCATCTCTAACCTTTGACTTGTATTTCAGACCTGTCTTGTAATAAGTATCTGACATGTCTGCGTCAAACGTCACTGTAGCCATATTAGCGGAAATGCCACAACTGGCGGTAGCATTAATTTCAATACCTATAAGAAAAAACAAGGTAGTTATTTTGTGTTCGGTGCAATGGCGGTCATGTCCTCCTTTGAACACCAATGTGCTTTTAATTTACTTAGCAAAAGATTATGGCTAATTAAGCATAATATAATTTAATTGTAAGATCATAGGATGCAGTATCAGGTATAGATACATATAAAAAAACTAACAGCTTAATAAATGCAGCTGTGAAGTGGTTCTTCACCTTTTGATATCAGTTAGGGCTTATTCAGATGGGCGTATATCGGTTGGGTTTTCACACCCGACTGATATATCCTGCCCCTCTCTGCAAGGGGAGGAGGCGGGACGGGACGGAAGCTAGTGCATTAAGCTCCCTCCCCTCGTCACTATTTGCAATGGGAGGGCTGGGACAGGGGAGGGGCTAAGTTCCACCCCCATCCCGCCCCTCCCATTGCAAACAGTGCAATGCACTAGCTCCTGGCCCGTCCCGTCTCCTCCCCTTGCAGAGAGGGGCAGCGTTTATCAGTGAAAACCCAGTGGATGTATACCTGTTTGAATAAGCCTTTAGTTTTAGATCCAACATTCTGTCCTGATTAAATTCTTAACCCCTTAAGGCACTTTCAGGAGTGAAAAGAACGTATAATGGAAAGATTTGCAGTTCTTCCGTATTTTGGACCCACTTCTGGTTTTGGCTCACGCAAAACTGAACATAAAAGTCGTGTGAAAGCGCTCTAGTGATAAAGCCTGTTTGTGCCTTAATGACCTAATGAACTAATCTTTGAGTTTTCTTTTCTATCATCTCATTCCACAAGCCATAACATTTTCATATTTTCGCCAACATCGCCATATGGCGTGGTTTTTTGCAGGACAAGATATATTTTTAATGGCATCATTTTTGGGTACATATAATGTACTGTATAACTTTTATTATTTTTTTTTTTATTGGGATTAGTGAAAAAAATTCTGCCATTTGTTTTTTTTAGATGTGCAAAATAAATAATATGCTGCAATTATTCTCTGGGTCGGCCCGATTCTGGCGATACCAAGTTTGTACAGTTTTTCGTTTCGCTATTTTTCTTTTAAGATTTGCTTTTCTGTCGCCGCACTCCAAGAGCCGTAACATGTTTATTTTTCTATCAATGAAGCACTATGGGGGCTTGTTTTTTGCGTCGTGAACGCTAGTCTTCATTTATCCAATTTTTGGGAACCTATAATATTTTGATTACTTTTTATTCTATTTTTTTCTAGAGGCAAGATTTACAAAATCTACAATTCTGTCAAGCTTTTTTTATTTTTAACGGCGTTCGCCGTGCAGTATAAATAATGTGTTAAATTAATTCTCCACGTGAGTAGGACTGTGTCATTGCCAAATTATATAGATAGATAGATAGATAGATAGATAGATAGATAGATAGATAGATAGATAGATAGATAGATAGATATGAGATAGATAGATAGATAGATAGATAGATATGAGATAGATAGATAGATAGCTATAGATATATATAATATATAATTTTTTTTTACAGTTTTTTTGTGTAGTGAGTTGTATTTTTTTAAGGCTCGCTTCACATGGACGGTCGCGATTTGCCGCAAAAAAAATTCGCAGCAAAAATCGCGTGTCCGTTCCTGCGATTCTTCAGCGTCAAAGATGCTTTTTTTAAAGAATAATCTTGTATTGCATTGCTGCCGCCCGTGATTTTTTCATCGCAAAAGTAAATAGGACTTTCTAATGTAATAATAGTGTTGCAATAAAAAGAAGCCTGCATAGGGAAACATGAGAGACAAAAAAAAAATTGCACATCGCAGAAGGATAGAGCACGCCGCGATTTTTTGTTCTCTCAACATTGCATCAGTGAAAACACCGCTGATGGGAAGGAAACATTGTAAATCATTGGTTTCCTAATCTGCTTTTTAATGACTATTGCACAATCTTCTCGCTCGTGTGAAACCACCCTAATAGTATAGTCTGTTGATCCATGCAACGTATTGATCACTTTCTATTCTGCTTTTTGTAAGGTAAGATTCGCTATTTTCACCTTATTTTTTGCATTTTGTTTTATGACACGCACTGTGCAAGTTAACTTATGTGCCAGCTTTTTTCTCTGGGTCATTACAAATGCAGCAATACCACATATATGTGTTTTTTTTTACATAGTAAATGGGGAAAGGTGGGGTTTCGGCATTTTTATTATCTTTTTACAGTTTTTTTATCCTTTTTTAAAATTTTATTTTTTTATTCCACTAGGGAAATTGATTAGCACCATATTTTATCATTCTTTTAATACACTCTATACTTCAGTATGGTAGTGCACTAGAAAGCCATAGGCCAATGTAGCTGGCAGACACCTAGGCTATATTCAAGCCTCCAGGTGCCAGAGCAACCCATCAAATTCCCGCAATCACATTGCAGGGGTCCAATGCATGACAGAATGGCCCATGAAACTGCTGTAAAGCATATCTTCTAAATGCTGTTAAATGTTGTTCGGGAAAGACGGCAGCCCCCATAGTCATATATAGACAACAAGATAGGAAATTGTACAGTCAGAAAATAAAAACAGATTAGAAAAAGAGTTTGGTGCATGTAGACATTGAACTCAGTAATAAACCAGTGGAAAGCAAGCCTCTGAGCTCCCCCTAGTGGCTGCAGAGATAGAATTTATCATTTAACTATTTTTTTATACAGCAAATTCTGTGCTTTGTATTAGAAAAAATGCAGCTCTGTCAATTGTAAATATATACTAAGCAATTAAACAGCACAGGATGTTTGACCTAAAAATGATACCGTGTAGCATATCCTATGATCTTACAATTAAAGTACAGTATGCTCATTTGTACATATAAGTATACATGCTTTCCATTTTCCCTTTGCATTACTTCTTTTTAAAGGAGTTTTCCCAAGATTTGACCTTATTCCTTATTCACAGCATAGTGTAAGAATATTGCAAAATAACTATCACGTCTGGTATGATTAGTTAGCACGACCAGATGTTTCAAGTGCCCGATGTGAATATGGAGTCAAACCTGTGGGCATGTGATCTGAGTCTATCCGGACTAACAAAGAGTCCTTCGACAAAGTGCAATGAGGAGCTGAGAAATTGGGAAGCTAATTTACTGGAACAGCCCAAACTGGACTGCTTCCACAAGCTGAGCAGTCGCCCCAAAAAGGATGACCCAACTGCGAAAGAAACCCGAGAACCAGTCTGAGGCACACTGGTGACACCTGACACCAGAGGCAGACTACCCATTTAATCAACCGAAAAAATTCCCGATGGGCCAGTCAAGTCCTAGGGCCAGTGGAGGGTAGAAAGTTTTTTGATGAAATGTCAAAAAAAGGAGTTAAACTCACCTGTGCTCCTCCCAATCCTGGCCTCTGCAGTCTGCAGCCATACAGCTCACCCAGTGAGTTCCAGGTAGACCCAGAAGTCAGTAGGTGAGCTGTGCAAGCGCAGACTATAGAGGCTGAGAGCGGGAATAGTGGCACACTGCGACAGGTAAGTATAATTTTTTTAACTATATGTAAAGGGAGCTGCTACTGAGTGGAAGGACTAGGGTTTACGAGGGGCATTATTACTAAATGGGGCCTATATGGGGCATTACTACTAAGTAGAGACCTATATGGGCATTATTTCTGAGTCAAGACCTATATGGGGCATTATTACTGAATGGGGCTTGTGAAGGGCAATATTACTGGGTTGGGGCCTATATGGGTTATTATTACTGAGTGGCAGCCTATATGGGGCATTATTACTGAGTGGGCACCTATATGTGGAATTGTTTCTGAATGGGGCTTGTGAGAGGCATTATTACTGAATGGGGCTTGTGAGGGGCAGGATTACTGAGTTGGGGCCTATATAGGTCATTATTACTGAGTGGCAGCCTATATGGGGCATTATTACTGACAGGACACCTATATGGGGCATTATTACTGAATGGGGCTTGTGAGGGGCAATATTACTGAGTTGGGGCCTATATAGGTCATTATTACTGAGTGGCAGCCTATATGGGGCATTATTACTGAGTGGACACCTATATGGGGCATTTTTACTGAATGGGGCTTGTGAGGGGCAATATTACTGAGTTTGGGCC
The DNA here is from genome assembly GCF_035609145.1 of Eleutherodactylus coqui. Lineage (NCBI taxonomy): Eukaryota > Metazoa > Chordata > Amphibia > Anura > Eleutherodactylidae > Eleutherodactylus > Eleutherodactylus coqui. Next base: position 250,516,715 of record NC_089840.1, read on the forward strand.
TATATGGGTTATTATTACTGAGTAGCAGCCTATATGGAGCATTAATACCGAGTGGCAACCTATATAGGGCATTATTACTGAATGGAGCCTAATAGGGGATTATTACAGAGTGGAGGCCTATATATAGATGTTAAATAAAGCTAGATGTCTGGAAGATTGAAGAGTCAAAGATGTCTGTGTCAAATTCTGCAGAGACAAGTTGTTACCAGGAGAAGTCATCATGACGGTCTGGGCCAGATAAAGAAAAAGTGAAAATGAACAACTTCAGTCAGGTATGATGTCACCTGTGATCACTGCATATAACGGTAGTATAATATATTATATTAGTTAGATTGATCTTTGTCCTTATTCAGTGATTAATACCAACATACTGTCACTGGCTGGAGGTAATATGTAATCATGCTGTGATAGTATTTGGCACTTATATAGTGGTATTATTGGTAGTGTTAGCCTTGGTATAGTGGGTTTTGTTGAGTGACAGTATGCCCTTGCCATTACAGCTAGAGCTCAACTGTCAATCAACACAGGGATCCTGCGAGCACAGGACACATGACATAAGTGTCTGTCATAGAATCTAAAGACAAGCCAGTCTATCATGATCATTTAGGTCATGGAGGCTCAACAGGTTAGAAATAGGTGGCTCCTTAATGTATGCCTCCAGTTCCAACGTGTTCTGTGGTTCATAGTAAATTTGCTCTGTTGAGCTATGCATACCACATAGGCTTCTCTCCTCTTGCCACCCTCATGGCTGTGGCAGGCGATTTGTCGACCCCTGCCTTCTCGTATGTGCTCTAATTGCTGCCGGTTTGGGCCCACCAACAACATGGGGCCACAGCGAGCTCCAGTACACAGGAAGTATAATCGGCGACCCTTATACCAAGGAACCGGTTTAAGTACCTTTATTTGAAAACTGTTTGAAAGAAAACCCAGCCAGCCTATCAGCGCTGGTACAAGAGGGAGATGTACATCACATGGGCCCGCCGGTACATCACATGGGCCCGCCGGTACATCACATGGGCCCGACGGTACATCACATGGGCCGAGGCTGCCATGCTGACGTCACCGTGGGCCCGTCACTGCAACCTGAAAGTCACAGCACTGTTGGCTCCATGACAATAACGTCATATACATCTCTACGCTTTCTTGTAAAAAACTTTGTTTTCTTACCAGTCCCATCTTCTACAAGACAAGCCTGAGCTTCAAAGGTCAATTTATAGTAATATGACCGGAAGTTATATTGTTCAGTAGATACTTCCACTTCTAAACAGCCGTTCTTATCAGTCTGGGAGAAGAAGGGAATATATAATTAATTACATACTATATGTGGGCACAATACCATGATTATCCTTACATACATAAATCATGTGGGCAGTATACCCTGCAAACATTGTGATATTATTAATGTACCAGCTTTGACTATTGATACATTGTGTATGTATCTAAAACATTCATGTATGATCTGGAAACATTATGGTCTTATACGGCAAAGTAATAATGACAAGATTCATTTTGGGCGTTAATTATAAATGTATTTTTCAAAATTATAAAAGGTTGCTACTGTGGATTGAAACATCCTGTGTTATAGAAAATCGGATGATCGTGACTAAAAAAGTAGACACTGTAATGCGGCACTCGATGTGTAGATACTATATTATGGCACAAGATTAGATACTGAGTTGGACGCAATCGTAGTGTCCTTAAAGGACGAATATACACAAAATTCAAAGGCAAATACACAAGATAGATGAATAACACAAAATAGTATATAAGCAAACAGAAAAGTGTGGATACAGGAAATCTGACCCTAACCTACTACCGTGTTTCCCCGAAAATAAGTCAGTGTCTTATATTAATTTTTGTTCAAAAAGGTTTAACTTTTTTACATGTATAGCTGCCTGGAAACTATTTAAATTGACCTTTTAATTAACTGTTAGCAGGGCTTAATTTTGCAGTAGGGCTTATATTTCAAGCATCCTCAAAAAGCCTGAAAAATCATTTTGCATCCTCAAAAATTCTGGAAAATCATGCTATGTCTTATTTTCAGGGTATGTCTTATTTTCAGGGAAACATGGTAGTATGAGGACACCTATCTAAAAGCAGAGCTCTCATCCTGATGAGGACAGTGCAGAAGAGGAAGTAGAGCAACCAAAAACAAGAAAAGAAGACCGCATGGACTGTATCGTTCGTAGGGATGTGTAGGTTTGACTCTTGAAAGCAGAAAGGTTTTGTTATGCATCAATAGAAGTATATATAGATTTGCAGCTATATATAGATAGCAGTTGCAGCCAACCTCAATGACCGACACAACTTTCAGGTTGGAGGTGTGAAAAATAGATTCTGGAGAAGGTAAAAAGGTTGAGTATTAGGCACAACCTTGGAACATATAAATGTACACAACAGTGTATTCGCTTAACGTCTCTGTTTACATTCCTCAGTATCTGCTGGGGGCATACTGCATATAGTACATTACATGGAGGTAGTACAAAGTACAAGGTACACAGATGGTATAAGGTACAAACACAAGTATAAAGAAATAAAGCATAAAACAATCAATCATAACATAAACATAACATAAAATCAAACATAACAAGTACATAATGAAATATCAAGCAGGTATAATAAATAGACATTCATCTTAAAAATATGATCCATGTGGACTATTTAGTGTTTGGGTATTGTGAGACGGTGACCGGCAAGGTGCTGGAGGGCAGGTATGTGTCACCTAGGATGCTCTCCTATGCTGCCTTGGGGAGCGCTTGGGCAGATACGTGCCACCGAGCAGCCTGGGCTCGGTGGAGGAAGCCGGCAGTATAGTGTTAGTAGCATTTAGCTACTAACACGTTGTAGTGTTTAAGTGGCTCCAAGCCACATAATCCGGGCTGGCTTTTCCTGGAGTGACCAAAGCGAAGGGTGGGATGGTCACTCCCACGTACCAGGTGGGGCTGGTACCAGGCCTTATAAAGCCTGGGCCTACAGTAGACAGGAGGGAGAGCTGAGACCTCTGCAGGTCTGAGAGTCCTGGCTGGCTGTGTGCAGGAGCCATTTTGATTACCAGTGTGTAGACAGGGACGCTCCATGTATAGTAAGTGCTCAGACGAGCAGGATTTCCTTTATGTTTGCCTGAGGTTAAGGCCTGTATTTTGCTTTGTTTGCTTGGAAATAAACCCAGGCAAAGCCTGGACTAAAGACTTTATCGCAAGTGTCACTGTCTCTGATTGCTTATGCCCAGGTTGCTACCGATCCTAAACGCTAATCCCTCACAGTATGTACAGTATATCTCAGAGGGTTAGCTCTATAATAACACTGCTTTATTACACTAAAAGGAAACACATAGAAAATCTATATATACTTATATTGATACATAAATAAGATAATATTAACAAACAAGGGGTAACACTTGTAGGAATATATTCATGGGATAAAGTGTACAATAGTGCCGTAATGATGTATTTGAGAAAGAATCGGTAATATAAACAAATTGAATTGTTAAGCCACGAGTGGGACAATAAATGTAACAGAAAAACTGAAATACGAAATGAGAAAAATATATATTAATAATAACACTTAACGCACATTCTAAACAATCCACAAGACAGACCGGAATTTCTCACACAGGGCATCACATACATGAAACCAAAAAAGAGCAGTACCAAAGACCGATACAGACCGATCACATCTACCAACACTCTACAAAATTAGTCTTGCCTCACTAACAAAATGTATCAGGACACGGAGGAACACAACATTCTTACTGAGCAACGGCATCCCTCATACTTGGCAGCTACACACTACATATTTACAAAACGCATCCAACTCTCATCTCATTCCTTCCTAACACTATGCAGCAGAGGAGAACAAGACTACATCTCACACGTCCTCACATATCCGTAAAAACAACTTTTAACCCCTTAACGAACGCCGATATGCCTTTTGACGGCCTGCAGCTGCAGGACATTTTTGAATACATGTATCAATACATCGCGGCTGCGGCTGTTTCTTACACCCGGAGGCAACAGCTCCGATAAGCTACGCAGCTCATCGGAGCTGTTAACTCTTTAAATGACACTGTCAATTCTGATGGGCATTTAAAGATTGCAGGGAGCCAGGCGGTTGTCATGGCAGCCAGGGGGCCTTCTGAAAGGCCCCAGGGCTGTTATGGCAGAATGGGGTGGCTTGATATTCTGCCTGTCAGATTGCAGTATGATGTAATGCTATGGCATTACATTATACTACAGGAGCGAATAAAGCATCGCAAATTGTTGTTCCTTCTGGTGACTAAAACATAAAGTACAAATAAGATCAATAAAGTTTTACTAATTGTTAAAAAAAAAAATAAAAGTTAAAAAAAACAACTTTTGTCATTTTATAATAAAAGAATCTAAATAAAACAAAAATACATATTTGGTATCGCTACATCCATAAAAGTCTGATCTATCAAAGTAATGCATTATTTACCGCACACGATAAACGGCCTTAGGAAAAAAAAATAAAGAACGCCAGAAATGCACTTTTTTGATCACCCTGTCTCCAAGAAAAAATGAAATAAAAAGCGATCAAAAAGTTGTATATATTCCAAAATGGTACCAATACAAAAAAGAAGAAACAGCAAGTATGGGCAAAAAATGAGTCCTCGCTAGAGATGAGCGAACGCGTTCGTCCGAGCTTGATATTCGTGCGAATATTAGGGTGTTCGGGATGTTCGTTATTCGTAACGAACACCATGCGGTGTTCTGGTTATTTTCACTTCCTTCCCTGAGACGTTAGCGCGCTTTTCTGGCCAATTGAAAGACAGGGAAGGCATTACAACTTCCCCCTGTGACGTTCAAGCCCTATACCACCCCCCTGCTGTGAGTGGCTGGGAAGATCAGGTGTCACCCGAACATAAAAGTCGGCCCCTCCCGCGGTTCGCCTCAGATGTGGTGTGAGTTAGATGAGGGACAGTGCTGTTTGTACCGGAGCTGCTGTAGGGAAAGAATTGGTAGTTAGTGTAGGCTTCAAGACCCCCCAAAGGTCCTTATTAGGGCCACTGATAGCTGTGTGTTGGCTGCTGTTAGCAGTGGCAAATTTTTTTTTCTCAAAATCGCCTCTGCAGACTGTTGCACCTGGCATTAGGGACAGAAGTGCTGCATAGGCAGGGAGAGTGTTAGGAGTGAGTGTAGCCTTCAAGAACCTCAACGGTCCTTTCTAGGGCCATATTTATCCGTGTGCAGTACTGTCCAGGCTGCTGTTAGCTGTGCTGCATTTTTTTTTGCTTCTCAAAATCGCCTCTGCAGACCATTGCACCCTCCATTGATACTGCAGGGAAAGAATTGTATAGGCAGGGCGACAACACAGTTGTTATTCATTGAATATACGCAGTGCTGCCTTTTGGTGCCAAAAAACTGAAAACAAATCTATTTGTCCAGCCTCTGTCCGTCCTAAGGGCTGTGGACACGTGTGAGCTGCGTGAACAACATTGCCAAATCAGACGCACCCAGCTACGCTTTACTGCTGGCTTCGCCATTTGCTTTCCTTAATTGGGAAAAAAATACCTGCTCTCCAAGAGTTATAATAACTCTGCTACCCTCACGTTCTGTGACACATAAGCAGGGACACAGCACAGTTATTAAACTTCTCATTTTCATTGAATATACGCAGTGCTGCCTTTTGGTGGAAAAAAACTGAAAACAAATCTATTTGTCCAGCCTCTGTCCGTCCTAAGGGCGGTGGACACGTGTGAGCTGCGTGAACAACATTGCTAAATCATACGCAGCCAGCTACGCTTTACTGCTGGCTTCGCCATTTGCTTTCCTTAATTGGGAAAAAAATACCTGCTCTCCAAGAGTTATAATAACTCTGCTACCCTCACGTTCTGTGACACATAAGCAGGGACACAGCACAGTTATTAAACTTCTCATGTTCATTGAATATACGCAGTGCTGCCTTTTGGTGGAAAAAAACTGAAAACAAATCTATTTGTCCAGCCTCTGTCCGTCCTAAGGGCGGTGGACACGTGTGAGCTGCTTGAACAACATTGCTAAATCAGACGCACCCAGCTACGCTTTACTGCTGGCTTCGCCATTTGCTTTCCTTAATTGGGAAAAAAATACCTGCTCTCCAAGAGTTATAATAACTCTGCTACCTTCACGTTCTGTGACACATTAGCAGGGACACAGCACAGTTATTAAACTTAGATAATTCATTCACTAGAGGCAGTGGGGCCTTTCGTTTTCCAAAAAGGGCAAAAATTATATTTGGCCTGCAGTCTTGCGCCAATTTATTTCCTGCCTGTGAAATCAAATCACTGGTAATACAGCATGCTGAGGGGTAGGGGTAGGCCTAGAGGACGTGGACGCGGCCGAGGACGCGGAGGGCCAAGTCAGGGTGTGGGCACAGCCCGAGCTCCTGATCCCGGTGTGTCGCAGCCGACTGCTGCGCGATTAGGAGAGAGGCACGTTTCTGGCGTCCCCACATTCATCGCCCAATTAATGGGTCCACGCGGGAGACGGTTATTAGAAAATGAGCAGTGTGAGCAGGTCCTGTCCTGGATGGCAGAAAGTGCTTCGAGCAACCTATCGTCTACCCGCAGTTCTGCGCCGTCCACTGCTGCCAATCCGAATCCTCTGTCTGCTGCTCCTCCTTCCTCCCAGCCTCCTCACTCCACTACAATAACACCTGCTCAGGAGCGGGAACACTCCCAGGAACTGTTCTCGGGCCCCTGCTTAGATTGGGCAGCAGCGGTTCCTCTCCCACCAGAGGAGTTTATCGTCACTGATGCCCAACCATTCGAAAGTTCCCGGGGTCCGGGGGAAGAGGCTGGGGACTTCCGCCAACTGTCTCAACAACTTTCTGTGGGTGAGGAGGACGATGACGATCAGACACAGTTGTCTTGCAGTGAGGTAGTAGTAAGGGCAGTAAGTCCGAGGGAGCAGCGCACAGAGGATTCGGAGGAAGAGCAGCAGGATGATGAGGTGACTGACCCCACCTGGTGTGCAACGCTTACTCAGGAGGACAGGTCTTCAGAGGGGGAGTCAAGGGCATCAGCAGGGCAGGTTGCAAGAGGCAGTGCGGTGGCCAGGGGTAGAGGCAGGGCCAGACCGAATAATCCACCAAGTGTTTCCCAAAGCGCCCCCTCGCGCCATGCCACCCTGCAGAGGCCGAGGTGCTCTAAGGTCTGGCAGTTTTTCACAGAGACGCCTGACGACCGACGAACAGTGGTGTGCAACCTTTGTTGCGCAAAGCTCAGCCGGGGAGCCAACACCAACAGCCTCACCACCACCACCATGCGCAGACATATGATGGCCAAGCACCCCACAAGGTGGGACGAAGGCCGTTCACCGCCTCCGGTTTGCACCCCTGCCTCTCCCCCTGTGCCCCAACCTGCCACTGAGATGCAACCCCCCTCTCAGGACACAGGCACTACCGCCTCATGGCCTGCACCCACACCCTCATCTCCGCTGTCCTCGGCCCCATCCAGCAGTGTAGTTCAGCGCACCGTTCAGCCGTCGCTTGCGCAAGTGTTCGAGCGCAAGCGCAAGTACGCCGCCACGCACCCGCACGCTCAAACGTTAACCGTCCGCATAGCAAAATTCATCAGCCTTGAGATGCTGCCGTATAGGGTTGTGGAAACTGAGTCCTTCAAAAGTATCATGGAGGCGGCCCCGCGCTACTCAGTTCCCAGTCGCCACTACTTTTCCCGATGTGCCGTCCCAGCCCTGCACGACCACGTCTCCCGCAACATTGTGCGCGCCCTCACCAACGCGGTTACTGCCACGGTCCAAAACAGATTTGTTTTTGTTCAAGATGAACAAAGGCTGGATTTCGCCAGACTTCTGTTCTCCACCAGCGGACAGCAGCGATACGTAAGCAATACGTAGGCTGCACCCGCGGATGGAAGCTACGTTCTCTCTCACCATCCAAAACGGGGACATTTCTGCTTCATCAATCTGTGTCTAATATTCCTCCTCCTCCTCCTGCTCCTCCTCCTGAAACCTCACGCAACCACGCTGAACGGGCAATTTTTCTTAGGGCCACAAGGCTCACTCAAATAATTTTTCTGAACAATTTTTATAAGTTTCAATGCGCTTAAAAGCGTTGGAACTTTAACTTGAACCAATTTTTCGTTACACTGGGCTGCCTCCAGGCCTAGTTACCACTTAAGCCACATTAACCAAAGCGATTCACCTGCCATCTTGGTTGGGCATGGCCAATTTTTACTGAGGTACATTAGTACTGTTGGTACACCAATTTTTTGGGGCCCTCACCTACAGTGTAATCATAGTAATTTCTATGTTCTTCGCCTGCACTCATGGTACAGAAAGGTGTGTGGGGTTGGCCTACAGTTTAGCTACATAAATGTAACTTGTGCCTTGGCTATACTAAGGCTACTGAAATGGAACGAAGACTGCGCTCCCGCTATACTGCTGCTTCAGAATTGTTAATGGGGCCTGTCCTGAGTGCTACTATTGCTTACATGGAACGAAGACTGCGCTCCCGCTATACTGCTGCTTCAGAATTGTTAATGGGGCCTGTCTTTAGTGCTACTATTGCTGACATGGAACGGACACGTGGAGAGGACACGTAGTGCCTCAAAAACATCCCCCTCCTCCTCCAACAGGGAAAACATTGTTGGCAAATGCCTTTGCATTGGTTCGTCTGGTGGCAGTCCAAGAATTTCACCTTTACCGACACAACAAGAGAGCCCCCACACCATCCCCCCGCCACGGCCCACTTAATCCTGGCCACATTCCGAAAACCAACAAAATACAACCGTGCTACTAGGTCCGCAGTCACCACCACATTACCACCAACGCGGTTACTGTTAAGGTGCATATTACCAGTCTGACTGGGGCATGCAGACACCTTGACAGAATGAATAGTGTGTGGCACATAGCTTCCCCATTGCTATGCCCACGTGTGCAGCTCCTGATGGCGGTGGCACAGGATTCTATTTCTCATTGCTTCTGTACAGCATTGTGGGCTATCGCCCGCCCCTATTAAAGAGGGTCGCTGCCTAGCCGTGCCAACCCTCTGCAGTGTGTGCCTGCGGTTCCTCCTCATGGCAGACGCACTTCTAAATAGACATGAGTGTGGCGTGGCATGAGGGCAGCTGAAGGCTGCGCAGGGACACTTTGGTGTGCGCTGTGGGGGGGGAGAGGGGGGCGGTTGGGCAGCATGTAACCCAGGAGAAGTGGCAGTGGAGTGTCATCCAGGCAGTGATTGTGCTTTGTTGTAGCTAGTGTGGTGCTTAGCAAAGGTATGCCATGCTAATGAGCGCTTTTCAGAAGTAAAAGTTGTTGGGAGGGGGGGGGGGCCCACTCTTGCCGGTATTGTGGCTTAATAGTGGGACCTGTGAACTTGAGATGCAGCCCAACATGTAGCCCCTCGCCTGCCCTATCCGTTTCTGTGTCATTCCCATCACTTTGTTGAATTGCCCAGATTTTCACACATGAAAACCTTAGCGAGCATCGGCGAAATACAAAAATGCTCTGGTCGCCCATTGACTTCAATGGGGTTCGTTGTTCGAAACGAACCCTCGAGCATCCCGGGAAGTTCGTTCCAAATAACGAACACCCGAACATTTTGGTGTTCGCTCATCTCTAGTCCTCGCGCAACTATGTTGACGGAAAACTTAAAAAGCTATTGCATGCAAAATATAATTTAAAAAAATTAAAAATCTTTAAAAAAAAAAATAAAAATAGTACAGCAAAAAAAAAAACATAAGTTTTGTATCGTAGTAATCCTACTGACACATAGAATAAAGTCATCATGTCACTTTTGTTGTAGTTTGTAGAAACAAGACATACCAAAAGATGGCGAAATTTCATTTTTTTCCCATTTCTCTCCACTTAGAATTTTTTTCAAGTTTTTCAGTACATTATATGGTACATTAAATAGTACCATTGAAAAATACAACTCGTCACACAAAGAACAAGCCCTCCTACAGCGACGTCGATGGATAAATAAAGGAGTTATGATTTTTTTTTAAAGGGGAGTGCAAAAAACAAAAATTGAAAAATGAAAACAAACCTTGGTTGCTAAGCGGTTACCCGAGGAATCTTCCAAGAAGATTCTTTGAGCCCACTGTGGTTCTGTTTGGCCTTAAACCCGTTATCCAACAGTTGAAACAATACAAATTACTGATACAATATCAAGCACAACAAAGCATCACGATTTACGTTATCACACCTCATGTACATGGAGGCCATAACACTCTATGCCTCCACAGAAGCACAACTACGTCACCTTTTATATATTACACACAAATTTTCCAATGACATACACATGGAATTTGGCCTAATCCAGTGATTGCAAACCTTTCAGAGACCAAGTGCTCAAATTGCAACCCAAAACACATCAGGGGGCGGGGCTTATCACAATATATACTTTTATCTCCATCGTTATATAAAGAGGACAGGGCCATTTTAAAATAGACAAGGAGGAACGCCCTGTGTTTTTTTTCATAGCTGGAGCACTGGAATATCAGTGGTGCGGATTTTGACTAGAAGTCGGCCACGTATCCACAGCTGATTTCATACTATGCGGCACTCCCCCTCACCACCTCTGTAGGCTCTCAGGTGTCGGTGCTCCCTGGCTTCTGGTTTTCAGTGGCCTGTAGTGCCATCACCTGACCAGCGGCACTGCACCTGACCAGGCTGCTGGGAACCAGAAGCCATGGAGCGATGACTTTGGGAAGCCATCAGAGGAGGTGAGGGGGAGCACTGCACAGTATGAAATCAGCTGCAGGTACATGGCTGATTGCTAGTCAAAATCCACACCACTGGTACTCCAGTGCTCCAGCATAACTTAACTCAGCTTGAGGTATGATGCCACGTGCAGAGTGGTCTCAGTAGCAATAGTGTCCCCTATGTCAGCCCCAGTAGTAATAGTGACCCTCACAGTGGCTTGAGTAGTAATAGTGACTCCCACAGTAGCCCTAGTAGTAATAGTGACCCCCACTGTGACCCCAGTTGTAATAATGACCCCCAAAGTGACCCCAGTAGTAATAGTGACCCCCACAGTGGCCCCAGTAATAATAGTGACCCCTATATTTGCCCCAGTAGTGAGTGTACCCCAAAGTGGCCCCAGTAGTAATAGTGTCCCCTATATTGGCCCCAATAGTAATAGTGACCCCCACAGTGGCATCATTAGTAATATTGACCTCAGTAGTAATAGTGACCCCCACAGTTGCCTCAGTAGTAATAGTGACCCCCCCCCCCACACACACACACACACACACAGTAGCCTCAGTAGTAATACTATTACTACTCGGGCTGACATAGGAGGCACTATTACTAATAGCCCCCCTGAAACTCATATACGTACCTCCTCCTTGTAGTCTTAGCGCTTCTCCTCCTCTGCTCAGTGCTGCTGCAGACGGCAGTGTGCACCTGGACTCCTCCTGACTTCTTGGCAGAACCAAGGAGGAGAGATCAGGGGAGGATGATCTGGGGTGCACACGCAGCGCCGCTGAGTGGGTCCTTGGCAAGCAATCACTGTTCCCCACCATGGGCCTAGACAAATGTAACTTGACAAAGACTCGATTTGAAACGTTGCGTGTACTTTTTTTTTAACCTGGATCAATAAAGGAGCAGCTGTTTTGATGCATTGATTTTATGCAAACACTCAGCAATGCTGTTCAAGTTTTGTACTTTCTAAAGCCCCCTGTCCACTGCCGAGGCGGAATATCGCTAGCAATATTCCGCTGCAGGGGAGGAAGTTGGAGCCCTGACAGATCTCTGAGGTGAGCCTATCTGATAGATAGGTTCAGCGCTGAGAATCACAGCAATCGCAGCATGCCGCGATTTAAATCCAGTGAGTGGAGAATCGCTATGATTCTCCGCTCGTGGATGCCGGTGCTGCGCTTTCCATAGCAACACTAGAGCATGGTCCGGGGGCTATTTATCACCCGCGGATCATCGCCCATGGACAGGCAGCTTAAATGTAAAACACCACACATAGAAAAAGGAATTCTAAAGAGGGAAGACTTACCGCTCCCAAATGAAATCCATGGAATATGGGGAGATCTACAAGTATTTAGGATTCCAGCTGGCCAAACTTACAGAACAAGCACAAATAAAACAACCATTATTTAAAGCATACAACAGCAGATTAACCTCCATTCTAACCTAAATGCCCAACGCACAATAATAGCTATAAATACGAATGTCATCCCAGTGCTCACTTATTCCTTTGGATACACGGAGAACTAGAACAATTCCAAAGAAAAACACAAAAACTGACAAAGCATAAACAGCACCATCCAAAGTCTGCAATAGAGAGGCTAAGGCCCAATGCACACAGGCGTATGTGCATTGCGGAATCCGGAGCGGGCGTCTGCCTCAGGTTTCCGTAGCAAATACTGCCCATAGTCATGCTATGCAAAATAGTTTTTTCATGTCCACGAGCGGAAATCATTTGCGCTTTTGCACTCACGGAGGGAAAATCGCAGCATGTCCTATTCTAGCGCGGATTCCACGCAGAGGGCTTCCACTGAAGTCAATGGAAGCTATCTGATCCGCTGCACTTCCACAATGACATTGCAGAAGGGTCGTGGATTCCGTGTCACCGCTAGGCGATGATGCGGGAAAAGCAGCCGGTTAAAAAAAAAAATTCTGTACTGCGCATGTTCGATGGCTCGCCGCGCGGACCATCCGCAGTACAGAATAAAAGAAGAAACAGCAGGTAAGCGCGGATGTCAGCCGTGGGCAGGGTGTGATTCTGCTGTGGGATTCCACCTGCGGAATCCGACCCGCCCGTGTGCATTCGCCTGATTCTTCATCATAAAGAGGTCTTATCGACATAATCAACTTACACTACAAACCAATACAGACACTGCAAGAGTTCTTTTGCAGAAAGCAAGAGACATCACAGCTACATAAAGTAGTGAGTCCAGCAGACAGAAGCACCACAACACTAAACTTACATCCCTGTAATCAAGGCATTGCACAACACACCAACAACATTAAGCATCATTGGCCAAGAAGAAGCTCCATGGTAGGCCGCCTCTGACCTCAGTCGTGATCATGTTGACAAAACTGCATCAAACTGCTGGCTGGCTTGGGCTCACCTCTTTGGGGGAACAAAGGGGTTCATGATTGCCATAAAGGATCAAGTCCCAAAAACTACAGAAAACACATCCTAAAGGGCACCACACCTACTGATGACACGTGCAGAAAATGTCACATTATGGCAGAGACAATACAACTCATCATCTCCGGTTGCAGCTCTTGGCTCAGACAGATTATTTACACAAAGATAATCAAATAGCAAATATAATCCACCCAGAGCTTGTAGACAAGCGCAAACTATCAGACACTCATATTCCATACTACAAATATACTCCACAGACAGTTCTAAGAAAGAACACGCACGGCCCCCTGCACACGGGGGAAATTTTTTGGCGGGATTTCCCGCAGAATTTCCCCCCGTGGAAGCTGCTATTAGAAAACGCAATCCTAGGCAGACAGCCGCGATTTGTTCGCGTGAAATCACACGCGGAAAACAAATAGCGGCATGTTCTATTTCTGTGTGGGTCTCGTAGAGGCCCGCACAGAAATTTCAGTAGTGTCGGATCGGCTCCGGCTGGCCGGCAGCCGGCGCATAACAGTGCCGGAGCCCCGGGAGCAGGTGAGACCTGCATCGGTCCCTGCAAGGGGGCGGGTAGGATCCCGGTGCGGGAATTCTCACAGCGGGATCCGACCTGGCCGTCTGCAGGCGGCCTATGACAGAGGCAAATCAATCCACAACAACAGATCAGACTTCACACTCATTGACAAACATAAGAAAACCCCAGACATTATAGACATATCCATTCTAAACACTCAAAACATTCACAATACATGCACTGAGAAAATCACTAAATACATTGAACCTCGTGCAGGAGGTGAGACGTCTGCGGAGAATGCATAGAGTACTTCTTGTGCCGGTCATCCTTTCTAGCACTGAGGTTGGACCACAACGTTACCTGTAGGTGATCCCGGCCAACCATACTTCCAGTGGAGACATACTACACTAATACCGGTCTATTAACCCTAATGTAACGAGCGGAAGATAGCGTGAAAAAACGCTTCCCCGCCTACCGCCGCGCGTCGTATGAAGCCAACCCCTAATGGGGTTCATAATCTAAATTCCAAAACAAGAAATTAGTATGTTTTTCAGCTATCTCTAATTCTAGCAGTTTAACTCATTTAGAAATAGATGGCATCAACACATCTCAAAAAGGTGGGAAAGAACAATGACTACTATTATGTAGCATTCTTTTTTACAACAGTCTGTAAACGTCTAGAAAGTGAGGAGACCAATTGCTGGAGTTTTAGGAGAGAAATGTTGTCCTACTCCTGTCTTATGTGGGATTCTAGTTTCTCAACAGTTCTGGGTCTTTTTTGCCAGATTTTTTGCTTTATAATGTGCCAATTGTTTTTGTGAAAGGTCTGGACTGCAGGCGGCCGGTTCAGCTCACGGACTCTTCTTCTGTGAAGCCATGCTGTTGTGATGGATGGAGTATGTGGTTTAGCATTGCCTTACTAAAATATGCAAGGTCTTCCCTGATAGAGACATTGTCTGGATGGGGCATATGATGTTCTAAAACCTCTATATACTGCTCAGCATTGTTAGTGACTTTCATGAAATGTCAGCTGCCCATACCATAGGCACTAATACAACCCCAAACCATCAGAGATGCAGGATTTTATACTTGTCCCTTATGCATGTGAATTTCTCCAGATTCTCTGGATCTTTTAATGATATTATATACTGCAGATGGTGGGATATTCAAAGTATTTTTTGTTCCATAATTATAGATGCATTTTTTCACATACTGGTGAACCTCTGATCATCTTTGCTTCTGAGAGACTCTGGCTCTTTAACATGCTCTTTTTATACACAGTCATGTGACTTAGTAGAAAATTGACCCTCCAGCTGGTTTTCATTAGTACCATTTACTTTTCCAGCCTTTTATTACCCTTGTCCCAACTTTTGTGAGATGTGTTTTCTAAATCAGTTAATTTTTTTTCAATGAAATAGAAGAATGTCTGCTTTTCACCTTCTAATATGTCTTCTATGTTCTAATGTGAAAAAAATGGGGTTGTCCAGGGAAGTGGAATCCATACACAGACCTGAGGTTTCGGGACCTCTGCTCCCAGCCTTGTGCAGACACCAAGTCACATGGTATGTTCTCTGTCATCAGAGGGACTTGCTCTTCCGCTCATTTTAAAAACTAAATCACCCTTTTTTTCTGTGTTTTGCATCTGCCAAGACTGAGAAGGGGATGGCTTTGTTGTTTAGATAAATGGAACACGCCAGCACAGACCATTGCATGTATGGATTCCATCTCTCTCGACAATCCCTTAAATGTCTCAGCCGATTCAGTCCCCGCCAGTTCCTCTGATTGGCTCATAACTGCTGCAACCAAATGCTGCTCACCTAAATGTAACTGAAGGTTAGCAGAGCTGGCCATGTTTGAGATACTTGTTCTACAAGTGAAAGGCTTCTTGTGGATATTTTTGGCTAATCAGCTGAACACCAAGGTTTCTGGAATTCAACAAAAATAGTACAAAGTAAAACGCCAGCAGTTTACAAAGCATTCCATCAGACTTTATCTCTGCATCCAAATCAAAGCAGAGTCCTGAACGGCTGCTATAGGCAACTTCTTCACTTTTACCTTGCACCATTTTTTATTTATTTTCCTAGAGTTTTTTTGCCAAAACTATACGGTGATGAAGAAGTGACTTTATAATATCCCTATTTCCATATTGTTTCTGGTCATACCTTTCCTTTGTATTCTCTGCATATATCCACTGGACACAATGGTGACAGCCCATGATAGCAAATTGCTTTTCGGCATAACTCTGCCGTAATCTCTCCCTGGACTGGTTTTCCGAATGTGTACCTGAAAAGTAGAGAATAATTCTTAGCACTGAATAAGTATGTAATGAATGTAAAGAACTGACAGATCCGAAAGGTTTGCATGATCCAAAAAATGTCTAGATGCAGCTATGTAAAGTGATACCATAATATTGCAACATTTGCAGTCCTGCAGCAGCTCAATGGCTGATCTATCGTTCATCGCAAGTCGAACACATATATTTGCCAACTTAGAAATGCTTCTTATATTGTACTGATTTTACTCTTGCATGCACCTCTACTGAATACTATATCCACAAAGCAACTGTATGCATACTAAAGCCCAGTGACATAACGGAGGTTGGCCTTGACATTGCTAAGGAGTTTTTGTAAAAAGAGCTTATCTTCAAATCACTTCTATTCCAAATCTTTGTTCCCATTTAGAGATGAGCGAATATACTCGTTTCGAGTAATTACTCGATCGAGCACCGCGATTTTCGAGTACTTCCGTACTCGGGTGAAAAGATTCGGGGGGCGCCAGGGGGCGGGGGGTAGCAGCGGGGAACAGCGGGGAGCCCTCTCCCTCTCCCCCCCCCACTCCCCGCTGCAACCCCTCACTCACCCATGGCGCCCCCCGAATCTTTTCACCCGAGTACGGAAGTACTCGAAAATCGCGGCGCTCGGGCAAAAAAGGGGCGTGGCCGAGTAGGTTCGCTCATCTCTATTCCCATTGCATGTTTGCCCATGTTGAGGGAATCCGTCTCAGGTGCCCAAATTAGTACTGAGATGGAACCCTTGAAATAAACAATTCACTGTAATTAGTTTAAACGGCTTCCTCAGACAATATATGCGTTACTGTTTGCTCTTCTGCACGTGCTGCGTCCGGCGATATATGGTCCTTCATTGTAAAATACCCCTGTTTTTGGGGGGACGGTACCCCTTCCTACCCCTTTTTTTGGTTTCTTTACCCCTCCTAAATCTTTTTCTCAAAGTTACTGAAAAGAGAATGTTCAGTTTGGTGTCTATTTGACAGGGATTCCATTCTTTTCTGAAAATACAGTGGAGATGAAAGGCATCCTTGTTAAATGGACACCAAAGTAGCGTCAGTTTGAGTAATGACATTGCATGGTTCGGTTCAGGGGTTCTGTCTCAGTGCTATTTTTAGCCCCTTGACGTAACCCTGAGACAGAATCTCGCAGCATAACCCCCTAGTGACTGGCCAGTTTTGTGCCTTAACCCTTTGCAATCCAATCTTGGATTTAGGGTTTCCTAGGGAGATTTCTCATTCTGCCATTATACAATGGCGCCATCTGCTGGCTAGAGCCAGTATTGCGATATTGGACATGCTGAAAAGGACCCTGACAACAGAGCGGCCAGTAATATACAGTAAGAATACCCTGCCGGA
Source organism: Eleutherodactylus coqui (assembly GCF_035609145.1). Taxonomy (NCBI): domain Eukaryota; kingdom Metazoa; phylum Chordata; class Amphibia; order Anura; family Eleutherodactylidae; genus Eleutherodactylus; species Eleutherodactylus coqui. The sequence goes on from NC_089840.1 coordinate 250,533,942, forward strand.
CGTCTTTCGACATCGGAGCTGTACAGCCTTCAAACAGAATGTCTTCACACGTCAGACAGTGGATTGGAAAGGGTTAAAGGGGTTTTCCAGGCACAAAATGGAAATTCTGAAAATGCTAAAATCTAGGAGGTCCAGCTAAGCAGTGGCACCTTTTATCTGCCGCTCTGGACCCCCTCTTTTGTCCTGTTCAGCCGCCGATCTTCCACTGTGTTTACATGCATCACTTCTGCAGTAAACACAGACGTTTACCTACAACTCCCAGCATGCACAGAGCTTGTCTCCCGGCCAGCCCTGTAGCTCCGCCCACAGCTCACCGATCCTACAACTAACTAGCAGCAATCACTCTTTCACACAGAATGCCAAAGAAAGCTGCTCAAGCCGACAGACAGAACTATGAACTGCAATACAGCGCAGCGCCTCCGTTACTATCATCCCATCATGCACTGCTCACAGGATGTTGGAGGCAATGGACAGGGCAGACAGGAGCAAAGGCAGACAAAGTGTCTGAGGAAGTAGAGATGCATTGAACCTCTTACACAACGACTTATTGTGATGATGGGATTTTAAAAAGCCCGTCTGTGCCCAGAATACCCCTTTTAAGGACCAAGCAATATTCATGTTCACATTGCAAGAGCCATAACTCATTTACATAGGTGCATGAGGGCTTGTTTTTTTGTAGGACAAGTTATATTTTTAACCCCTTAATGACGCGGCCTATTTTGGCATTGAGGACCAAATGACTTTTTTGTAGATTTTCATCTCCATTTTTCGAAAGTCATAACGTTTTTATTTTTCTGTCGACGCGGCCATATAAGGGCTTGTTTTTTGTGTGGCGAACTGTAGTTTTTATTGGGGCCATTTTTGAGTACATTGACTATATTAATAAAACTTTTATTTTTTTTTTTCTAATCGCAGCGAGAGAAAACGCATCAATTCTGCCATAGATTTTTTTTAAGCGTTAATCAAGCAGCATAAATGACACACTACATTTTTTCTGCAAGTCTGTACGATTACAACAATATCAAAATTCTTTTTTTTTTAGATTTTTCCACTTTTCTGTAATAAAACCCCTTTTTTGGATTTTTTTTTTTTCTAAATCGCTGCATTCAAAGTCGTCTAACTTTTTTATTTTTCTATGGACGGAGCTCTGTGAGGGCTTATTTTTTGCGGGACGAGTTGTAGTTTTATTGCAGCTGGTACCATTTTGGGGTACATGCGTTTTTTCTTATCACTTTTATTGCAGTTTTTAGGAGGCAAAATGCTAAAAATTTGCATTTTGCCTCTGTTTTTTAGCGTTTTTTTACGCTTTTTTCCGTGCAGTATAAAAAGGATGTTCAATTTATTGTACGCATCGTTACGGACACGACGATAACAAATATGTGGTTTTTTTGGGGGATTTGTAAATTTTTTTATGCTAATATGAGAAAAAGCATTTAAAAAGTTGTTTTTTTTTTACATCTTTATTCTTTGTACATTATTTTGATCTTCTTTTTACACCATTTGTGTCCCTCTTGGGGACTTACACTGTAGTACCGATGATCGCTACGATAAGGCATTGCAGGACTTCTCTCCTGCAATGCCTTATCGCTTATTACAGCGATCTTAGGCAATCGCAATACAGGACACCGGTATCTGGCATCCTGTTGCCTTGGCAACCAGCCGGGCTCTCTGGGATAACACCGTGAAAGCAGGCTGAAGTCACAGAGGGAGCGCGCTCCCTTGGTGAACCCTTACCCTGCCGCGATCTACTTAAATCGCGGCAGGGAGAGGGTAAACAGCAGGGGGCGCATCTCTGATGCACCCCTGCTCTTGCAGTGACAGCCGGCTCCCGATGCTGGATAGTGCGAGATCTGTCATGATCTCGCACTATCTCTATAACGTAAGGGTACGTTACCCTTACCCCACTCCCATGACGTACCCTTACGTCATATGGAGGGAAGGGGGTAATGGCACCTCTCTGGAGTACATGTTTTATGGGTTGTATAATTTTTTATTACATCTTTTGGCGTGAGATATGGAAAAAAAACCCTGAAATTCTGCCGCTTTTTTGGGGGGTTCGCTTTTATGGCGTTCATTTGGTAAAAATGTCATGATAATTTTCTTATCTGACTCAGCACAACTCCTGTACTAACAAGTTTATATAGATATTTTTATTTTTTTGTACTACTTTAGAACAATAAAAACACGTTTTTAAAGAAAAACAATTAACACTGTATCGTTGCATTCTAAGACCCATAGCATTTTTATTTTTAGACCGTTCTATGTAAGGTCTTGCTTTTTGTGGGAAGATTTGTAATTTTTATTGGTACTATTGAGACTTTTGGTTTGCATTTTATTGTATTGTTTTGGAGGTGAATGTAAGAAAAAATATCAATTCTAGTATTAATTTTTAAGAATATCTTTTACGTCATTCACCATACGAGATAAATGGCTAAATATCTTTATTGTTTGGATCGTTACGAATGTAGTAGTACCTATTATGTGTTGCTTTTAGAAAAAATATATGGCATTTTATCCATTTATATAGGGTTTTTATGGGGAGAATGTTTATTTTTTTAACTGGATTACTTTTAAGTGAAACTTTATTGAGCCTTTTTTGACACTACTTTATTAGTCACTCAAGGAGACTTGAAGATTCAATCATTTGATCGCTAGGAGAGTATACTGCATTACTTATGTAGTGCATTCTACTATGCCTATGACATCAGCCTATTAGACTCAGCCAAAGACAGGGCCTAAGAGACTGAGTTACATGAAAGACACAGAGGCTCTCTAGCTGCCATGGCAACCTATTCGTAATGGATCAAAAAGCTTGAAGTAGCAATTGTAAGATTTTCCTCAGGTCTGCCGTGAATAGCTGTTTTAAACTCACTACTCAATTTAAATTATAACTACTATAAGTAAAGGCATACTCTATGAACTAAACATAATTGCTCTACTACATCCATTCTGACCCCCACACACACAGTTCTACTATATCCATGCTGATTCCCACACATTACACACACAGCTCTACTACATCCATCCTGATTACCACACATCACACACACCGCTCTACTACATCTATCCTGATTACCACACATTACATACACAGCTGTACTACGTCTATCCTGATTCCCACACATTATACACACAGCTGTACTACATCCTGATACCTTCAGCTCATCCAGCAGGGATGACAACCAGCACAGCAGACTTCTAAATACAGTGATCAGCCCCTGGACATGTGATCCCTGACTCCACCCACACAGGTGATAACATGACCGTTATCACAGGTCCTGGTAGCTGCTGTCCGGCTCTGTAGGTAGCTATTTGGGTTGCTGCTTATTCAGTATACACTACTTTCTACCAAACTCCAGAATGGTTCCTCCCACCCCAGCGCTGGTCACGCAGAAGTGATGTCACAGCAGATCCTTCAGCCCACTGTATCTCTGTGGTGGCGGCAGATAGGTGTCTCCTGTCAGGATCGCTAAGTTGTGCCTGAGATAATAATGGCTTAGTTTTATTCTCATTTTGTTATTTTTGTCCTCCCCTTCCAAGGGCCCTAACTTTGTTCTTCTTCTGTTGGTCAGGCTCTGTGTTTTATATTTGCTGTAGGGCCTGCGATGACATCACCATTAAGTGATCAGGGGCGGAGCATGAGAAGCACCCACACACATACTCACTGACAAGTGGTCATTAGTAGTTTGATAAGTAAACCTACCTGCCACATATTTTCAGAGGAAATCTCTCTTCCAGGATGGTGACAACATCAGGCAACTGAACAGCAAGTCCAAAGGTTGGTACCACTGGAAGACAAGACACAATGGAGCACGTAAGTCATTGATGTCTTAAAAGAAATGTATCTTAGAATATTGTAAGATTTCTTCAACTGGCCAGAAGGTTCATCCAAAGGATTTCCCCACATTTTCATGAATTTTATTTAATGTTTTGTGAATTTTTGGGGAATGATCAGGTTTAACGGGTTGTGTTACTAGCAAGAAGATCCTGATGTACTTGTAATGTTTAAACAGACTAACATAGCAGAAAATTGCAAGAGATGTGTCAGATGACTATGTTGGGCCAACGCTGCTGTCTGTGCAAAACTAGTGTATTTCTAAATTACAACCAGTAGTGTTGTTATAGGCGTGCAGAGATAGTAGAAGCACCGGGGGTCTGTTGCCTGAGAGGAACTAAAGGACCTGCTGCCACATAAGAAGACACCACTGTTATAAATGCCCCATGATAGATGGGACAGATTCGTACTGACGTCCTGGAGCTTCACATTAAAATTGATTGTATCCATAGTTTGAGAAGAATTACTTGTACCTTAGAGGATACATCACACAAGGTGAGTTCCATAGCATAATGTACCAATACAATATCTTCATAAATTAAAGGCCACATATACTCAAAATCATCTACAATGTCTATATATATTGAGCATATAAAACAAAATTAAAATAATAGACAAAAACTGTGCTCTCACCATATTCCGCCACATGGAAATCCTGGTGAGCGTGGGGACAAATGATGGTGTAAGCTCCTAGTTGGGCTTCAGAATCAAGGGAGTAGGACAGGTTTACAATGCCTTTCTTCGGTTTAAGGTTCAACCATTGACCAATACGATTCTTATTGGGATCCTTGTGAGTAAAAAAAAAACAACAAAGAGTTATTCAGATTTAGACGGCCATGTGCGAGTTGCACTCGAGATTCTTGGGCACATTTCGCTTAGGGCAGCACACGGGCATACCGTCTGTGTACAGTCTGTGATATGGACCTGAATAGGACATGTTGCGATGTTTTTCTTATGGACCATTAGTCTGTGAAAACGCGCACATATGAATAGTCTATAATGTGTTCATGTGCTTTCGTAAAATATACAGACATCACACAGTGTGAATGGGCCCTTAAAGGCATAGTAGGAAAGTAACATTGCAGAGGATTTGAATAAAGTAGTATATAAATGTAAATCTAGACAATTAGCCTTGGATTTTAAATTAGATAAACTTAAAATGTTTAGCTTTAAGAAATAGTGTGATTACAATTTTATTCTAGACACAAACTCTAGCAAGAAGGAAAGCTGTAATGTACTAACCCTATCATGATGCAATGTTGTCTCGGTATTATTGTACCTTGTCACCACCGGACGTTAGTTTTGGTGACAAGGTACCAGCTGTCAAACAATTTGGTAATGCCGACAGCTTCTGATTGGCTGAGGGGCGTTACTAAATTCAGACAGGGCAGGAGGACAGCGGCGAGGCAGGGAGCGGCAGCGCAGGCAGAGCAGGCACAGCCAGAGGTGCCGGCGAACACAGGTCACTGAAGATTGTCTCAACCAGCCAGCCTCTGCTGCAGTGAGTTTTGGGATGGAGCTGGCAGAGATGCCAATTGGCACATGGGTATAGCACATGACTACCCACCAGTATGCTAGCGTTAGTGCCATTTACAGCTGTACATTCCATAGTTTGACTGTGTATCCTTGTTATTTGCATTTTGACTGCAAATGTGACCCAGAATGCCTGATACCTCTTCTTCTACCATGCTCTATATTGTACTGCGCACCTGACTCTACTTTATCACCGCTACTGAATTCTTGGCTTCTGACTTCCTTCCTGACCTACCTGGTAAAGTATTGAATCACCAATTCTGCTTGACTACTGTTACCTGACCCTTCCTTGGCTTACCAGACTATGTATGTTCTTCATCCTCTGGAACTGCATCAATATCTCTCCAACTCCCTTTGCCAATTCTCAACTGCTTGACCTACTTCACCTCACTCCTGTTTCTATTTCCTTGTTATACATTTTCCGGAACACTTCAAGAGACTTTTATTTCTATTATTGCCCATCACAACCATATCCTCCAACTACGGGTGCTTGGTCTGATACCCCCTCTGGTGAACAATATCCAGTGGATAATCTAGAGGTATCTGAGACCTGGGGCCAGATAAGTACCTCAATCTTAACCAAAGTCATGGGAAAGGGAGTGTGGATGCTACTGGCAGAAATCAGCTTAACGGAGTAGCAAAATTGTCCATTATAGGTTATGCATACCCTTGTGTTTTTATAATACTGCAATCTTCTGTGTGTTGCATACATGTTGGAAAATGGTCTTACTACTTCATCATGAAACATCTTACCAAATACTAGTAATATGGGAAAGTGCACTGGAGGCCGATTGAAGATGGAACATGCAAATTCCACATAACAACTGCTTTGTTAAGTATAGGCTATGGACAGAGTGTTGGCACATCTCATGCTAGTGAAATTCTGACATGACTAAGGGACAACTTTCAGACAGGAGTGATAAACACTCACTAAATCAAGGTGGAATGTGTCGAAGATCTCGAGCAGCCCCCCTGCCTGCCTCCATTCAGAGTAAACAGGCAGTTCATGCATGAATGACTACCTGTTAAAATGGGCTGATAATTGCATGGTTTTTAGGTTAGCTAAAAACCAAGTGACTTCAATAAGTAAGCAATTCTCACACACTTGCCCTGTTGGGTCCTGTGTTTACATGCTTCTTTGAGCGATTACTAGGGCAACTATCGGTCCGTGTACAAGTACCCTATGTCTAGCACTGTTCTTACAACTCTATTAAAGTGGAAATTACCCTATAAAGGTCCCAGGAGCTGGTAGGATAAGAAACATCACAACTGTGGACTTCATTATGTCATGAGCATGATTTCTTCTCGCCCCCGCCCCCCCACCCCATGATGACTCTACGACTTACTCTTAAGTTACCTCCTCTCTAAATTGCCTCTTCAACAAGATCATATGTGTGCAACAAGATGGTGGTGATATCATTGGCTAAAGTGTGATTGTTCCCAGAAAGAGAAACTAAGTAATCTTGTAGATATGATACCTTTTAATGGCTAACAAAAATACATGATGTTAATGCAAGCTTATCATTGGCTGGTTATTCCAATTAAAATGCACTCGTGATATTTATCCATTTGAGACTCATTGGATTGTTAACACATAATCACTCACTTGTATCTCCACTCTGGAAATCTAAATTAAGAAAGAAAAGAAAATGAATTTTAATGATGTACAACAGAGTTCAATGAATATCTATACACTACTATTAGAAACGCCAATCATATCACAATTGGAGCTTTCCAATATGGAATTTAGACTTTGGAGTGCAGCATGAAATCAAGTGAGCAAGTGTTCCATAGATCAGTTTCCATATGAATCCCCATTACAGTGTGAAAATCCAGTGATCTGAGTAACTTCCAAAAAATCCTGGTCGGCAATCCTAGATTAGCCAAGGCCAATATTTCAGAAACTGCCAACCTGGGGGAAGGGGGGGGGGGGGGTTCTTGTGCAACTATGTGTGAGGGTATATTGAGAATAGCATGGCTGAGGAAAAATATCCAGCACAAGTGGATCCTGTTAATGTATATAACTTGTTGATGAAAGGGGTTAGGGGAGGATATCAAGAATTGTTTTGATGAACATGTAATGCACAGGCAAGCAAATACCAGGCCTGTCATCAGTATCGACTAAATCTGGAGACATACCGGGGCCGACTGAGCCTAGGGAGGCCCACTACTACATTTGCTGTCTAGAGGTGGGTCACATGGGGTCAGGCTCAGTAGTCGTCCTTCTCCGATTTTAATTTGAAGTGTGCTTAATTTAAAAAGCAAACTAAAAATCACTACATACTCACCTGTCATGTGTCGCTCCCTGGCAGCTGTAACAGGCACGTTAGCTTCAATCATTTGATCGCTGTAGTCATTCCCTGGCCAGGAGTGTTCGCAGCGAGGATGTGTTTGTCAGACGACTGCATAAGGCCCTTTTTTACATGGGCGACACATATCGGTGCGAGAACATCACAGCGATATTGTATCGGTGGTCTGTGCGATGTCGCTGCATTTTCTCACAACGATACCACAATTTCGTGGTGCTACAAAGTCGCGCAATTTAATATCACCACCTACGAGGATTTTTAGGGGGAGGGGAGACTTGAAATATAAACCCTACCCTGAAAATAAGCCCTAGCTGCAGTTAAAAAAAAACCCAAAACATCACTTAAGAGACACTGTCATCTCCAACTCGGGTCTCCACTTCACCTTCGACACTTGTCTTCAGTCTTCTGCCAGCCCTTCCTGGATTGGAGGATCAAAATCCCTGCCTCTAGGAAGAGCTGGCTGTGATTGGTTCACGAGTGCCCGGGCTCAGCCAATTATTGCCATTGTTCGATGAAACAATGACAACCAATTCATTCATTGAATGGCTGTGATTGGTTCATCGGGCACTGGCTCTGATTGGCTGAGCCATGGAGCTCATAAACCAATCACAGGCAGCCCTTCCCGGAAGCGAGAATTTGATCCTCCAATCCAGGAAGGCCTGGCAGAAGACTTCAAGCAAGTGCCAGGGATTTTCAGAGGAGACACTCGCTTTTCAGGTGATGTATTAGAACTCATACGAAAGCACAGGCTTCATATACATGTGGTTTGCAGCATTGTTGCAACGTGAGAAAATCGCGCAACTTTGTCACCCGTGTGAAAGAGACCTGAGGGTCCATTCAGACGAGTGTGTGCTGGTGCGTACATAGGTGCGCACAAAACCGGCGCACTCACGTACGTGCACAAACATGAGTGAATGCAAGTCCATGCAGCATTGCTTTCAATGGTGCCACGACTGCTACCGGTGGCCCCATTGAAAGCAGTGCTCTGCCGGCAACCCCTGCAGTGATTTTAAGGGAAGTGCTTTAAATATAAGCCTTCCCTGAAAATTATTCCTGTCTGGTGTAAAAAATACCAAAATATATATACTCACCTCTCAGTTGCTGCCGGGGCTCATTCACGTCTAGCTGCTTCTGTCCCATCACTGTAATGAAGTTCTTTTAGCAGGTGGGGATTTAAAATCCCTGCCTGCTGAAAGGGCTGCATCTGATTGGCTGAGCGCTCAGCCAATCACAGGCAGTGCTCAGCCATTCACTGAATGACAGCTGAGCGCTACCTGTGATTGGTCACAGCGCTCAGCCAATCACAGGCAGCGCTTAGGCATTCATTGAATCCGGCAGCGGCGGCCCTATTTAAATCAATGGGAGAGCTTTGCGATCTTTTGCCACAGCTGTGACAGCTTTCGCAGGGTATTCTTTACTCACTGCGGGGAGTTCCCTTGTCACTGAAGCTTTTCTTTTTGCTTGGAGAAATAAATAAGGGAACATTTCTGTCTTTGGAGAATTGTATGACATGATTATACTTACAGTATCATCAACAGCCAAGAAGTCTTCACTGAGAGTCAGGATTTGGAAATTCACTGAAAAAATGCATGAAGATATTCAGGATGTAAATCCTATTCCACATATTCCTACCACAATATATATGGGGAGTTTCAGTTTTAAAAAAGCTTCAACCCTACAATGGCTTAGCTATAGGAGTTGCAGAGGTAGCAGACACATCTTGGTTCTGGTGCCTGATGGTGACACCCAAGGGCTCCTCTGTTACATAAGACAGTAGCATTATAAATGGCATATGGTAGTTAGGAGGCCCTTTTGTAATAATGACCAAGAGCTTCACGTTTTACCTCCAATTGCTTGATGGAAATGCTGGACCATGATGCTTTGCGGGTAGTACTAAACACCACATAGGCCCGAAGAACTCAATGGAGCAAGAGAAGTTACAAATTCTGTTTCCAAAAGTCATATAACTTGCCCACTACTCACCAGTCTCTTGCCGTTTGTACATGGGCTTGTCGGTTTGAATGACGGTTGCAGGGCTTACAGCACGTATCAGAATATTTTTACTCTCTGACAGTTGCGTGCTGCGCCCAACAATAGATAAATGAACAGCCACAACTTCTTCACCTCCTTCTGGAGGAGGTGTCTGTGCAAGAGAACAAATTGGGAATAGATATGAGAGAGAACATAAGTGTCATGGACAACTGAAGTCAACATTTAAAGTGGCCCTCCAGTTTTGAGACAGAATTCTGCCCCAGGATCAGAGGGTGGTGGAAGTATATAACCTATGATTGATTTTCTTGCCTATCCCTCCTTTCTGCCTGTTTTGGTTTCTGTTTTTAGACGACCGAGATGGCTTCTGCCATCTTTAGACCACCTAATCACTTGTAGTGCATTAGTAGCATTAGGAATACCAATGTACTGTAACTGCTCTGTGATTAGCCAGCACTGGTCATGCAGTCAATACTGGCCAATGAAAGAACAACATATAGTGTAGTTAGAAAATGGCTGCAGCCATCTTGGCTTTCCGAAAATCGGACCCAAAACTGGCAGAACAGAGGGACAACTGAGAAGATCAAGTACAAGTGATATAACTCCTCCAGCCTCAAGTCCTGGGGCAGAATTTTGTCCTGAAACAGAAAGGCCTCTAAGTGTATCATCTAATTGTTCGACAGTAGTGATGGGAGATGAAAAAGCTGAGCGTGGTAGATCAAGGATGCTCCTCACTCCCAGAAGTGCTCCATATGGTATCTTACTCATATATAAGGGTAGATAAATAACTATCTAAGACTACACTGTATTGACTACTATAGATCACATTATTTGCTCTCCCTTTGACTGCATAGAAGAATTACAATAAAGCTCCCGCCCTCAATAGTGGAGTCCTGAAAAGACAGTGCATGGTTTTATCCAGATCTTTCATGAAGAACATGCAACCAGGGCCAGGTTAATGATGGTGGAGGCCTCTAGATAGGAAGGATAGGTCTCGATTGGAAGGAGAGCCCCTCATTTCTGTAGGTGGGGCCACTCTACACATTTTAGACAAGGTGTGTATTCTAGTGTGTTTTGCACCTCAACCCCAAAAGAGAGTGGTCAAGTTAGGGATCTTAGTGAGGTCTATGACTAGTAATCTGAACAAAATGAATGCATGATGGTTATTTAACAGGGGATGGTGGAGGCTCGCTCCAGCCTTGAGTGTAAGGTATTCTAGGATAATGGCTTCATTTGTCCATCCTATAATCTGACCTTGTGCAACAGAGATCCAGCCTACATTATCTATGGAAATAGTTAAGATCAGTCAATAAACCAGATTGAGATGATGAGCTAGGTAAGTACTGCTTAAAGGGATTTTTTGGAACTTAAAGGAGTATTCCAGGGCTTTTTACATTGTTTCTGTTGATCGTTAGGGACCTGCTGTTCGGATCCCCACAAATCAGCGGATTCCTAGAGCTGCTGTCACTGTCATCAGCGCAGGAAGCAGAAAGCACTGACTGTAGCACAGCAGTCTGGGTTGGTACTGCAGTGCAGCTCCCATTAACCCCTTAAGGACCAGGTTGTTTTGTACCTTAAGGACCAGACACTTTTTAGGGATTTTACCCATGTGGCGGTTTTACTGCTCCATTTTTTTTCCTTTAGCTACCAAAATTATTTTTGCTGCATTTTTTTCCAGTGACATATAGGACTATTTTTTTAATATCTTTTTCACTGACTTTTTTTTCCCGTTTTTTAGTTCTATTGGGGCTAAAATGCTAAAAAAATGATTTTTTAAAAAATATTTATAGTTTTTTTAAAATTATTTTTATATTTACACTAAAATAAAGTATGGAAATGAGTTCCTCTATTTATTTCGGACGTTTTGATATATAGTATGTATGGTTTTGGTTTACAGGGCGCATACGGCAACGGTTTTTGTTGGCGTCTGCTTTGTGTTATTCTCTTTCTTATGTACATATTGTTGTTTTATTCTGTTGTTTTGTTTTACTTATTTATGTAATTGTGTTTTTTACTATCTATGCTCCCCATGACGTCATGTAACACATCTGGGGGACATCCTTTTTTTTTTTTTAAAAACTTTATTTGACACTTTCCCACTGTAGCTGGGGTGTCCATAGGAGCCCTAGTTACAGGGGAAAGAAACCCCTGTGGTGACATTAGTCACTTGCAGAGCTGCCAGGGCCTAGTCTGACCCTCCAGCTCTGCAGTAGCAGGGAATCCCGGGAGGTCACATGACCCCCCGAGGCTCCCGTAGTGAAAGAACATGTTACTTTCACTTTCCCCATACAGTGCTCATTGAGCACTGTATATCGGGGAAGCAGAAAGTAGGAAGGGTTAAAAACCCCTCCTGTCTTCTGCTCCGGGTTATCAGCTGTCACTAACAGCTGATAACCCGTTCCTGCCTCTGACTGATTGCAGAGACAGGAGACTTACAGCACCGCCGTAATTTTACTATCGGCGGTGCTCTAAGCCCAGGACCAGTAGCTGTAAATTTACTGTGGCTGGTCCAAAATGGGTTAAATTCACCCAGAGCTGCGCCTGCAGTACCAAACCCGGCTGCTGCACTATGGTCAGCGCTTTCTGGTCATCAATAGAAAAAAAGGCCCATACATAAAATCAAGTTTTTTTCTGAGATTTAAATATTGATCCTTATGATCTTGTTATTTCCTTATGATAGGTCATCAGATCAGTGGGGGTCTGACTCCGGCATCCCTGACAATGAGTTATTTGAAGGGGCTGCAGCAGTCAGATGAGAGCTGTGGCCTCTTTGCTGTACACCAGGCTCAACCCTGTACATTGCATAGCAGCTGTGCCTGGCATTGCAGCTCAATCCCATTCACTTGAATGGGATTCAACTGCAGAAAAAAACATGTGACCAATAAACATGATTTCTCAGATTGAAGAAGAGGCTGTAGCACTTGCGCAAGCACCATGGCCCCTTCAAACAGCTAATTGGAAAATGCTCAGGAATCAGCCTCACACTTCTGATATTGATTAACTATCCTAATGTCATCAATATTTAGAGGCGTATTCTAGGACTTTCTTTCAACGCTGGAAGCAGAAAGCACTGACCATAACACAGTGGCCTGGGTTGGTATTGCAGCGCAGCTTCCATTGAATTCTGCTGGAGCTGCTCTTGATATACTAACCTGGGTTTCTGCACTATGGTCAGCACTTTCCGTTTCCTGAGCTGATGCAAGTGTCAGCGGCCCTAGGAATCAACTGGTTGGTAGAATTCCAAGTGGTGCACCTGCAACATCCCGTAGGGTGACCCCAGACACAGGGCATATGTTGAGCAGCTGGGAGGGTAAGATGCTGGCTTGTCATGGCGGCACTTACCACGCTCCCTCCCGGAGGGACGCACGTAGCCATGGCCAGGGCAGCGCTGGGCCTCTTCTGAACACCCCTAAGAGAGGGATGCCTAATAAACGGTAGAACAGGGATAGTAGTTGTCACAGGTGATGCTACCGTTCCGATACACTCTGGGATGACCTTTCGCGGGGAATAAATGAGCCGCAGACAGATATAATGTACCTCAGGTCCCTGGGAACGGTCAGGGCCTGGAACAACTTTACTTAAACAAACTTCAGCAGTATAAGCCAAAGAAGACAATCTTCCAAGTGCAGGCATTTAGACAGACTTGATTAGGAGTACCTTCACAAGGCGATTCCAGGCTTAAGGACGCCCGTGTGTTAACATTTTAAGACGCATACCTCCATCCAGCAGTCCCAGACTTCAGGACGCTTGGGCATGAACAATTGAAGAAGAGTACCTCCACCTGGCAGTCCCAGACTTCAGGACACTTGAGTGTGAACAATTAATAAGAGTACCTCTGCACTGGGCCTTGGGGAAAACTCAACTTACTTCTCTCTCACGCTCTCTCTCCAATTGGGGCTCACTCCTCTCTCATGCTAGATCAGGCAATCCAGGGAAGCTCTCCTCCGTTTTCATGCTTCACTACATGAGGGTTAAAAGGTACCCCCTAGTAGCTGGCGCTCTTTATCATGAACCCAGAAGACAAGGACCTCTTCCCACTCTCAAGCACTCCTATTTATAATCACACTCATACCACGTGACAGGACATAAACTGATACATCCACAGGCAATCTGCTGGCTCTTGGAAACACTTAACCCCTCACATGCTGCAGCTGTGCAATACACATAACAGAATGATTAGACAGATTTGCACAGCGCACCAACATAAGACATGACATGTATGACATTATGGAGGGGGCCAGGAAAGCATGTACTGGGCCACTACAGACCCCTATTTATCATCCATTGACGACCGACAGGTCTTAAGAGTGTTAAAAGTCCCCTCTAAGTCCCAGAGACTCCCTTTCAGCAGTATTTACCAAGTTCAGCAATCTATGGTCAAGATGCTAGATGCTCAGCCTGCGGTACAAATACACCAGAGGGTATAGCCATGTTGTTGGAGTATTTGTTCTATCCTCATGATTTGTTTTAGGAAGGTGCAGAGCAGTATTTGATCTTAACCTTGGTGTCACTTTGTTGCCATTTGCTTGATTAAGGGTGCCTGTCCACGGGCGTGATTTCGCCGGCGAGTCACGCTGGCCGACGCTTTCCTTAGCATTGCTATGGAAAGCACCGGCACCTGTTCACGGGCGGAGAATCATTGAGATTCTCCGTGTGGCGAGCATTTCGCAGCATGCTGCGAATTGCCCCAATTCTCCGCGGCCAGCCTATCTATCAGATAGGGCTGACCGGCGGAGAATCGGCGGAGGCTCCTGCTCCTGCGATCTGCTGTGGGACGTTGCATCGCCCGTGGACCGGGGGCCTAAGTGAGTGGCACATGTCTGAGGAACATCAAGAACACCCCTAAATGAAAGGTACAATGTAATGCCAATGAAAAATGTATCTTGTCTAAACCTAAGTTTGATGAATTCAACATTGATGAGTTAGTATGATAATGAATACCTGAAATTGTATCCGCTTGACAAATTGGCATTCTGTCACCTTCTCCTGCAGCAGAATATCGTCATCTACACTCCGCTGTAATGTGACAGTGACCTTAAGAGACTCTTGTGCTCCACGGATATCAACATAAAGTGTTTCATTGGAGGGAAAGTGAATTTCAGCCGGGACCAGTAGTAAGTAATTACTATGGAGTACAATGGAACACATTGACATTTTAGTTTATTCACTCCTCCCCTCTTGTCTCTCAGTACTATTAATATTTTTTATCCTTTTCATTCATTCTTCCAGGTAATGCTCCTTCTTGGCTTGGTGTCCTCATGTTATAGCTGGTGCCACCCTGTCTATTGCTTTCTCTGCCAACATTTAATTAAATAATCTACTTTTGTTTTGTAGCCATGGACTCTCGTGACGTCCTTGGTTCTGCCCTGCACCTGTGAGTAGGATTTAAGTAATGCAAAAAATAAAGTTTAAAGGTATTCTCAGGGAATAGATGGAACTTCTCAATTAAGAGAGTGCAAGACACAATCTAGCAGCTCTGGAATTGACGATGGACTGTGCTTGCCCTATTAGGGCCAATAGAAGGCGGTTTCTGCTTGATTTTTATCTTTATATGAAAAAACCTAATCTGTATGAGTGGTTGACTCAAGTCATTGTTGTAGTACAAGAATGGCCATTTGGCTGAATGACTCCACCTTTACTGGCATAACCCACTATTTTCCAGAGTCTCATGAGTGGGAATTGGGCATCCAGCTAATCACACTAGTTTGATTGGGGCCAAATAATCTGTTAACACAACCTTAGTTCTCAAAGTCTAATAAAATACCTAGATTTGGTCTATAGAAAGCTTGGAGTAACTTGACATCTAGGGTAAACTAATCTTCCCCAACCAGTGCTTTGTAAAGCCCATGTGGATCTGCCCCTGCTTTTAGTACTACAGATACTATGCTGTACTAGAGAGAACAAGAATGTCATAACATTAAACATACCACCGAGGTCACATTCTGGGACACCCATCATTACCGAGAATAAGGGCCCCCAAGTCCCTTTTGCATATAGCCACTCTTCATAGAAATGAATGCTTCAATTCTGATCCTGCACTCATCATGTACATCACAGTCAACATGTCCAATTGATAAGCCATAAAAGTAAAAAACAAATAATGTAAAAATCTCCTTTAAGTAAAGCTTTTAGCAATATTGAATGTAGATTTTTTTCTAATATGTCATGTGGCTCCACACTCCCTGCCATTCTTTATATAAATTATGAACCTCTGTCATGAAAACTTCTAATTACGAAGGCTTATGCAAAATCTTCAGACTATAATCTTGCTATTTAATATTTTGCATAAAATATAACAAAATTTTTTGCTTACATGGAGGAACTTTGTCCGAGGATTGAGGATGAGGGGATGAAGCAGCAAGTCAACAGAAGAAGCTGGTGCCACATCTTCTGGGAATTGAGGAAAGTTTCTTATTCTGGTCAATGGCCGCTCCTAATTACAGCAGGTCACGTTGTAACTATGGTTCCTCTATTCATTGGTAGCTCGTTGACTAGCGGAGAATGCCATGAGAACGCCTTATCCCAGTCTGCTGTCTTTATATAAATTATACAACATTTCTTGGCTGCTCACCTGGACTGGATTTTACTATTATGTCTCCGTATTTGTTAAGGTTAGGACTCCACCTACTCTTATGTATTCTTTGCTTGAATGAAAAGGTAACTATGTAACTAAAAGCTTTAGACTAATCTTGCCAAAACTAATATGCTTCTCGTGAAAAAAAAAAATGAGAAAACCATATCCGCTTAAGTCATATCTCAGAGTGAAGAAGAAGAAACTCATCGAAGAATTCTAAATTAGGAATTTTTAGGAGGCTTTTCATTATTTTAATTGCTAGCAGAGATACCTCAGTGTGTATGGGGGACTTATTAAAGGGGTTTTAAAGGAATTACCCCCCAAAATTAAATGATTCAGAAATGCATAAAATAAAGAAAAAATACACACTTACCTGCTCCAGTGACACCCCATCTAGTGCTTGAGCCACGATGCCCACCACTCGGAACCCGGAAGAGGTACCATACATTGTGCATGTGACTGCTCAGTCAATCAAGACTTTAGCAGTCATGGAAGAATCACCACTGAAGTCTGTGATTGGTTGAGTCGTCACTTGCAGAAAGAAAGGCACATAACCACCTGCTGGTTTCTGAGTTGCAGGCATCGGGACTCCAGCGATAAATGTGGTGCCACTGAAGTAGGTGAGTATGGTTTTTGTGTTTTTTTTTCACTTTATTTTATACATTTTTAAGCCATTGAATTTTTTTTAAGTCCCAGAAAACCCCCTTAAGGCCGAGGTCAGACGAGCATGTTTTTTTGCATGCCTATGTGCGCGGAAAAAATGCGCTCCACACATTAGCACAAAATGCATGAATGGGCAAAGTTTCATATGCACAGAGCATGAACCTTTGCCCGTTTACTGGAGCAGCTGTGCTTGGAGAAGTGCAGATGTTCCATGAAGGTCCTCTCATCACTGAACACTGTGACAGCACTGTCACAGTGTCCAGTGATCACGGGACTCCCCGAGGGTTCCATTAATCCCCCCAGGGAGTCCCCTCATCACTGAACATTGACAGCACTGTCACAGTGTTCAGTAATGAGGGTACTCCCCACAGGGATGAAAGAATCCCCTGCCACAGCTCTCACAGCTGTGGCAGAGGAGCACGATGCTACCCCTTTACTTTCGGCACTGATGCTGATTGAATGGATGCCAATCAGAGGCAGAGCTTCCAGGAGATGGGGATTTTTCATTCCCTGGCCAGAAGAAATGAAGAACAGTGCCGGGGAGAGAACAAGTGCTGTAGCCGCTAGCCAGCTATTTTAGGTGATGTATTTTTTTAATTATTTTTTTATGCAGCTGGGGGTTATTTTTGGTGTAGGGCTTATATTTCAAGCCCTTCCCTAAAAATCCCTGCAGGGCTTGTCTTCATCCCATTGCTTTTAATGGCCGGCCCCATTGAAAGCAATAGGATAGCATCATGCTCCTCTGCCACAGCTGTGACAGATGTGGCAGGGGATTCCTTCAGCTCTGCGAGGAAACCCCTCATAACTAAACACTGTGACAGTGCTGTCCCAGTGTTCAGTGATGAGGGAACTCCCTGCGGGGACTAACGGAACCCTTGGGAAGTCCCCTCATCCTCACGGGGACCAAGTAGTTAACAGCGAGAAGCATCTTGTAAATGCTCTGCTGTAAGCAGCAGGAAAGCTATTGTCAGCACAGGAGCTTCCATTAATTCCTGCTCCCATAGGAGTCAGTGGAAACTCCTGCAAAACGTGCACCAAAGATAGTGCATGTCCTATCTTTTTTAGGTGTGCGCCGTTTTGTGCTTCAAATTCCGAGCATATAAACGCTTCTATAGGAACCCTTTGGTGTGCTGGCTAATAGAGGGAAACTATGACTTCCATATGGTCTAATAAGGTTTACGGAAAGACATCGTCTTTAGGCCTCGTTCACACGGGATACAAAATCTCTCTACAAAACACATGTATGTGACGTTCATGGTTTCCAATGGGTTCTTTCACATGAGAGATGTTTTGTAGCCTAAAATAACCCATTGGAAAACCATAAACTTCACATACATGCGTTTTGTAGCGAGATTTTGTAGCCCATGTGAAACAGGCCTAAAACAAATACCATTCACACGTGTAAGAAAAAAATGCTATGATTTTCTTCTTTCATTGTAGTGTAAAGCCCGGTTTAGACACAACAATTATCGCCCAAAAAATCTTTTGAGCGATTTTTGAGTGATAATCGTTGTGTACTTTATATACAGCGCAAACGTTGAGCGATCACCTTGCACTCCGAGCAGCGGATGCAGAAGACAAGCGGGGCCACTTGTCTTCTGCATTTGGCTATTCCCTGCTCAGAGTGCCCTGATGTTATACAGCCGAGCGCTCCGAGTGGAGGATGCAGAAGACAAGCGGGGCGACCCCTCTTGTTTTCTGCATCCAGCTGTTCTCTGCTCAGAGCGCCCAGCTGTTATACAGTCGAGCACGCCGAGCGGGGTATGCTGAACACAGCTGGACCGCTCTGTTCTTCATATCCCGCCTGTCTTCAGGGAACGGGATACAGCTGAAACAATAGTATCAGCTGTATCCCGCTGTGAATCCATGATAACTGATCGCTAATCTTTCAGCATGCTGAAAGATCAGCGATCAGCAACAGCTTAACAAAAACTGCACAATGTCAGTCCAGTTAGACACAACGATTATCGCTCAAAAGATGACTTTGAGCGATTTTTGAGCAAAAATCGTTGCGTCTAAAAGGGCCTTAAATCTAAGCGGCGGATTTTCTGCGGGTCAGCTGTGGATATTCCTCAACAAATCCGCAGCATTTTTTTTTTTCTGGCTAAAAGCCAGGCAGCTGGGTGGAAAGTCAACAAACCCAATTGTAGTCAATGGAGTTTGTTTGGCGCTTTTCGGTTCCATCCTAAGACTGAGCCATTTGGTTAAGAGATTTCCTGCTTCCTGAATGGAGGAGAAAAGTGGAACCCTTAGGCGCAGAAGTGAAACCATCCTTACTATTTGGAGAAAGGAGCTTTATGTAATTTCTGTATAGGTCCCGGATACACTGTATACTGCAACGGGTTAATGAGTGATCTGTATTTGCATACTCTCTTATGGTACCTCCCTTTTATGACATGTAAATCTGAGCCAATGTCTATTATGTGCTTTAGTTACACACAAAACAAGAACCTAACAATGACATTAACTTTAATTGTTTCAGCTATTATATGTAAGAGTAGTTCATATCCAACCAGCATACGGGACAGAGCCCAAGAGTTTATTTAAGAACAGACTTGAAAGACAAGAACAAAAAAAGATCTCTGCCCAACTTTTATTGATGTCCACATGCTTTTTCTTCGAAATGCAATAGTAGGTCTACAACTCTAAAACACCCAATACGATAAAACAATTTAAACACAGGTGTTAAAGAGGACCTATCTTGGGAGAAAATCAGCAGGGCTGGACACATGGCTCTGTAGCCACACACTTTTTTTTTTCTTTTCCATACTCTTCTCCCCTTGCCTCGACAGGCTCTTCTTCGATCCGGCTCCCGATGCTGTCAATGCGCGTCAGGTGGGTGGTCCCCATTGCTCACTCTCAATAGTCGACGTTGGACTTGATTGACAACAGGTAGAGTCAGCGGGGCCATGTCTACAGAGTCATGCAGCCACCCTCGCTAGCTTTATGCATTGATAAGTCCCCTTTAACATGTTGTGCAATTTTTTTCCCCAGATAACAAGTACTCACCTTAAAGCTGCTTTCACATATGCATTCAGGGGTTCCATTTCCTACTTCGTTATAGGAGCAGGAAAGGGGAATTCCCTGTCTGAACAGATCTGCCTTATGACGGAACTGAACCGTGCCAATAAGACCCCATTGACTTAATTAGTGCCTGATTGGTCTCATTCAGCTGTCCGACATTTTACCGGATCAAAAAGTCCTTCATGCAGCATTTTTCTTCTGGCATTTTGTGCCGGATCTGCGATGGAACTTCTGAATGGAGGTTCCTTACGCTGGTGTGAAAGCGGAGTTAGTTTGCCAAATATCTACAGTTGCAAGAAAAAGTAATCAATGTTGTTGCTATTGTTGCTAGAGATTGCTGTGATAGCACAGGGATACCCTGCGCAAAAGGGATTGCAAAGAAGACATAGTGGTACCAATGATCAAGATACTTTTTTTCCATTAGAGCACTATTATGAGTAATTTATACATGGGAACAGTTAAGGGTTAAAGGAGATCTCTCATGAAAGCATGTGGGGTTATATACTTCTGTATGGCCATATTAATGCACTTTGTAATATACATCGTGCATTAATTATGAGCCATACAGAAGTTATTTCACTTACCTGCTCCGTTGCTGGCGTCCCCGTCTCCATGGATCCGTCTAAAATCGCCTCTTCTGGCGATTTTAGACGCGCTTGCGCAGTCCGGGTCTTCCTCTTTTCTCAATGGGGCCGCTCGTGCAGGAGAGCGCTTCCATGTAGCTCCGCCCTGTCACGTGCCGATTCCAGCCAATCAGGAGGCTGGAATCGGCAATGGACCGCACAGAAGCCCTGCGGTCCACCGAGGGTGAAGATCCCGGCGGCCATCTTCACAAGGTAAGTATGAAGACGCCGGACCGCGGGGATTCGGGTAAGTACTATCTGTTTTTTTTTTTAAACGTCTGCATCGGGTTTGTCTCGCGCCGAACGGGGGGGCTATTAAAAAAAAAAAAAACCCGTTTCGGCGTGAGACATCTCCTTTAATGCCCATGGACGGATTTTTTGCCGCGTTTCATGCGGCGGAAATCCGCTGCGCTATTCCACAGCTATTAGGTTATGTTGACCCTAATAGCTTTCTGCCTTGCCATGTTCACGCTGCGGAATTCTGCGGAAGAATTTGCGGCATGTTCTATTTGCCGCAGAGAAACGCGTGGCTGGCTTCCATTGTAGTCAATGTGGGTGAAGTGGAAGTATTGCAAGAATATGCGTCATCGCCCACCGCCGGCGCGTCATGTGCTGCAGTGCGCATGCGCACCCAACTCGCCGGACGGGACTCTCGCGGTGGATCCAGAGATGTGAGTGTGGAGTCTTTGTGGGGTGCCGTGTTGGGCTCCGTTGCGATATTCCGCTGGCGGAGTCCGACACGGCCATGGGCATGTGGCCTAAGAACACACAGTTTATGTAAAAGCCAAAATACTGTGAAATAAATAATACATGTTATTAAGCAAAAATTGTATAAACAATAAAAAATGTTAAAGAAAAAAACTAAAAAAAAGTGCAAACTTCCAGAAACTCACATGCACCAGTATAGGATGTCTGACACAAATGCATTTTGAATGGGCAGCAGGTGTTGAAGCTTTAATATGGTCATATTATGCTGACTGTACGCTACTAGAGATGAGCGAGCACGCTTGGTTAAGGCAGTTACTCGAGCGAGCATCGCTCTTCTCGAGTAACTGCATACCGGTCCGAGCAGATTCTGGGGGGCGGTGAGGGTAGCGGGGGGGGGGGGGGAAAGAGCTGTCTCTCTCTCTCTGCACCAGGATGATTATCATCTGAATGCAAAGAAGGTTTTTAAAGGAGGGGGAGGGAGTAGGTACATGTAGAATAATACTAAGCAGCGGTTATTGTTCTCAGCGCTGTAGTGTCGCCATAAATTACATTGCTGTGAACAGGAGAATTCGAGGATTTATTTTAGCAGCAGGTATTGAACAATGTACTTTGGACGTTATAAACAAGGTAGAGCTATGTTTTCTTTTAGTAACATTTATTCTAGTTCCTGTTGCTTTCTGTAACGTGTCATCATGACCCCGGGACTCTTCCGTACTCACCTAATCCTATTGTAAATTATAGGTTACATTATGTTTGGTATTTTTATTAACAATTTACACCATGGGACATGTTTGCATGAAAAGAAAGTTAAAGCCATGAGATTATATCCATATCCTGAACTGTCTTGTTCTAAGCTCTACAAATATCCTGTAAATTCAAATTATGGCATGACAACACCTTTGCACTACAGACATGCAAGAGCTCTACCTGCAGGCAAAGTGCAGCGTCCGAGGAGCTGGCCCCAGCCTATGAGACGGCGGGCAGGAGTTAAGGCCTTGTCACGGTGGAACTACCATCTCCCACCTGGAGGGTAATCAGCGACACATCCAAGGGGCCGAGGGCAGGCTATTAAAGGGGGAGGTGAACCTATCTGTGGTTTACCTTATTCTCTTGTCACATGTGACGCCACCGTTCCATCCTCTGCGGTGAATCCGAAAGTTGAAAGAACTGGTCCACACACACAAAGTAGTTGAATTAGCAAAGCCGGGAATGGTTGGCAGTGCCACTTTACTTGAATAAACTTCTTGTCCAACAAGAAATAATCCACGCCAGCAGGATATTTAGTACAAACTTCACAAAATGGTGCGACTGGGAAGAAATCACAGGCACACCAAGTAGTCTACAGTCTCAGTTATCTGTATGGCTCTAGGCCTGGCACAACTTCTATTCTCTTCTCCAGCTCTCTACCGATCAACACTCATGTCCAATTCACACTCCACTCTGCAATGGTGGGCCACTTTCTTCCTCTCCTCCAGAACCTCAGCGGAAACAAAACTGTGATATCTCCTGGGTGTAACAGGCCCAGGGAAAGCTGAGGTTACCTTTCTCTCTCTCCCATTACGGTCCCCATGGACTGAAGGTGCCCGTGGGAGTCTCTGGCAGCTCCACTTACTCCAACTCCAACAACAACTACCACTACTACCTCTCACATACCCCTTGCAAACATATATATTAAACAATGTCACATGACGTACAAAAGATACATTTCCAGACATAACCCAGACATTAATCCATTCAGTGTTGCAGCTGTGCAATACACATCATATTCATGCAACACAAAGACACTGACAATACAGTAAGCACAAGACAAATGTATTCATGCCTATGGAGGGGCCCAGCTAACTCTGGGCCACTACAAGAGCATATAACTGATAGAGAACCAGAGCGTGAGAACATAGATGGGTGAAAGTGTAAAAACCACAGTGTAAGCCAAAGTGACCGGCCAAAGGCTACTTTGTAACACCCTTAAAGGGGTTCTAACTCACTTTGCCTGTCCAGGACCGATCGCCAGGTATGTCCCCTCATCCGGCATCTTCTTCAGTGGCTTCTAGAAGCAGAGCAGGAGCGGTCAAAATGACCGCTTCTTGCTCTGCTCCGTCCGTCAGCCACTTCCGAGGTGAATGGACGGGCCGCCCACAGCAAGCACGCCACGAGCAGTGCTTGCTGTGGGCGGCCCTTCCGTCCTGGCTGAAGTCGGAGTTCTGCGCATGTGGCCTGTCCTGACTCCTGTCAGAGGGCACCTCCCCACTGCGCATGCGCGGATTCCCGGAGGGGGGGGCTCTTTGGAGGATGAAGAGGAGCCTGCTGGGAGATGACCCCGCTGCAGAACAACATCAGGAACAAAAGTAAGTGTAAGATTTTTATCCTTTAGCAGCCATTGATCGTGGGTTCCCTGTGTCCATTAGGCAGACCAGGGAACAATGGCTGCTAAAGCATAAAAATCTGATTTGTATCAGAACCCCTTTAACCACTTAGAAAGTGAGTGACACATGGAGGACTAAATTTATAAGTTTTGTGTATGCTGGACTGTTTGCTTGTTTTACAAACAACTGCTACTGTTGATCGTCTTGATGATCGATGCCAAGTAATCCTATGTGACTTGGAGGTCCACTTTTTAGTTATATTCGCAACACATTGTTAACGTAAGAATGCACCTTAGGCCAAATGCCAACGAACGCATTATCACTGCGGAATTCGGGGTCTGACGCCCTCCGCGAATTCCCCAGCAATGTCCGTCCATAGACATGCAATGTTAAATGATTCTCCCCTGCCCACGAACGGAATTCAACTGCGATTTTCCGCTTCTTTAAAGCCTACCAGTTTCCTCTTGCCTTCCTAAGTAGTTCTGACAAAACCTAGAAGTATGTTTTGGATCATCGTCTTGCTGTGCATGGTGTATTATAATGCTGGGGTAGCCCTTTTTGTCCAATGTGCCAGTCACTCTGTGCAAGTTGCCAACTCTGGATCCAGCAAAAAAGCCCCAGACCATCATGCTTCCTCCTCCATGTTTAACAGTTCGTTTCTCACACTCAGGAAACACCCCTTAACCTACTCGACGGTGTACAAAAAACCGTTGTTGTGTACCAAAGATGTCAAATGTTGATTCATCAGTCCATAAGATCTTCCACTCTTCAGTAGTGGAAGTATTTTTTTTATTTTGGAATCATAGCAGTGGCTTTCTTACTGATACTCTACTTGTCAAACCTGCAGATAGAAGGCTTCTCTTCACAGTTGAAATTGAAACAGGTTTATTTTTGTTGTATTAAGCAGTGATTTTGGACTCTGAGGTGCCGATTATGCAAATTGTTGACTCAAAAAACTTGTCATCTAAATTTTTGGCGACCCTTAGTCTGTAAGATCTTTTTCTGTCAGTCTCCTCCAGTTCCCAAGTGTCTTTTGATGATATAGGAAACTGTCCTGACTGCCAACTTGGCTTTCTCCAAAGGACAGTCCTACACTTCTAAGGGTTATAACTGCCTGTCTATCTTCTTTGGTTAATTGCCTTTTTCTTGCCATTATGATAGCAATGTGTTCTGTCCTGAAGAGCAAAACTGTCCAAATCCTGATCAAGAGGGTGTTGTAATGCCACTCCCTTTTTTCAGCTCCCAAAGCAATCTATGGGAACTCCCTGTGATTTTGGTCAAAAGATAGGACATGGCCTAAATTTTGATGCTGCGAGGAAATGGTTATGGTTTTCCGGCGACGTTTTCTCACCCCTAATAGCTGCAAGAAAATGCTTGTGTGAAAGAGGCCTAACTGTGCAAATGACATGCTTTGACAATCAGTTTTCATAAAGGCCTATTTAGACACAATGATTATCGCTCAAAAATCGCTCAAAGCCTTCTTTTGAGCGATTATCGTTGTGTCTAACTGCACTGGCATCGTGCAGTTTTCGCTAAGCAATCGCTGATCTTTCAGCGTGCTGAAAGACAATGATGAGCCTTATCAGCGATTCACAGCAGGATACAGCTGATACTATTGTTTCAGCTGTATCCCACTCCCTTAAGATAGGCTGGGTATGAAGAACAGAGCGGTTCAGCTCCGAGCAGAGAACAGCTGGATACAGAAGACAAGCCGGCCCGCTTGTCTTCTGCATCCCCTGCTCAGAGCGCTTGGCTGTATAACAGCCGGGCACTCCGAGCAGAGAACAGCTGGATACAGAAGACAAGCGGCGCCGCTTTTCTTCATTCCCCGCTGGGAGTGCAAGGTGATTGCTCAACGTTTGAGCGATCACCTTGTGCTTAAAGGCACACAACGATTATTGCTCAAAAGTCACTCAAAAGACATCTTTTGAGCGATAATCGTTGTTTCAATACCAGGCTTTACAGTGGGCCAATTCTCAATCTGTATAAATGGACCCTTAGGGCATATGGATGTTAGGAAGGAAGGGCCCTTGCTCTACACACCCTCTCTGCAAGCCAGAACTGATTGCCACTTTTATCTGAATGGCCGCCATGTAATGCTATGTCTCAGCTGATTGCCACAAATGCTTCAATTTGAAAAGAGTTGTCTCTGATAGTGTTATACAGTATATGCGATGACCAGACATTCATAATTATGTATCAAGGACAGTCCCCTTGTACTGTGATGTTCATGGCATCACTTTCCCCATAGTCCTTATGTTTTTGCTTGTTCTCACAGAGGTGGCAGTGTAGTTGGATGGCTTTGGGGGTACAGCATAGGATACCCCTTTGTTCAGCCATGCCAGCCATTGTTAAAAAGATTTTTCTCTGTAGCATTACTGAATGTTCGGTCATATGTTTGTGTTTCGGTAGTAGTGTTGTTTCGGTTTTAGTCATTAGTATCACTGCACAGATCCCTCACGCTTTGTCCTTTTAAGCCCTTGAGCATTATTCATTAAAGTAGAAATTAAATCTACTGCCATTTAATCAAAAAGTTTCATTCAGCTTCTTCCAGAATAAACTGGAACGAGAAATCAAGATTCCTAAATGTTTGTACAATGACGGTCACAGTGGTGTAACATTAAACAAATGTCTAATGTTAAGTCGACTATGTAACTCATTACCGTCTACCCATCCAATCTTACCACAAATTGTCCATTAAAATTAACTGTTCTGGAACTTTGTGCAAATTAGCAGAATGTTCTGTACCCGGAAAACCAAGGTGACAGTATTATATCTTATCAAAGGTCCATACGGAGCCAGATAGTAAAATGTTTGGCTAAGACTACCGTAAATCGGCCTGTCTATGCTGATGTGTTAGATTTACACTTCAATGTGCGCTTATAGTATGTGCCAAAAAGATGTCTCTGATCCATTGAAGCAAATATTTAAGACACCGAATGGAAAAATGAATGGCACAGTAGCCTCCTTATTAAAGAACAACATTCAAAAATTACTTTACATGACATAACTCAGTAAAGACAACCTCAAGAACTTAATGAACACAAGCACAATGAACGTTACAACCAGTCGGGAAGTAATCCGTCTTGGATGACCCACTTCCCCATAGTATCTTAACCCCTTGAGTGGCACGCCCGGAAATTTTCCGGGACGAGCTCCACTGCTCATAGCAACATAGCCCGGAAGATTTCCGGGCTATGTATCACTATGGGAGCTGCAGAGCACAATGCCACAAGCTGTGACAGTGTGCTCTGCCTGCACAGACCCACACAGAGCAGTGCAAGGGCTTTGAAAAACCAGCAGAAGATATTGCCGATATGCCCGCAACCTCCTGCACTGGTTTGTTTACAGGTTGCCATAGAGACCATCGGCTTGTCAGAAGCAAGCCGATGGTCTCTGTGGCAGGGAGAGCTGGTTGTTAGCTGTCAGAGGACAACTAGGTACTAGCTCTTACAGCAGAGATCAGAGAAAACCTCCGATCTCTGCTGTGTTAACCCTTTACATACTGCAGTCTATGTGACTGCAGCATGTAAAGGGCTGTCACTGCAGCATGTAAAGGGCTGTCACCATCGGACCCCCGGAATGTGATCAGGGGTCCTGATGGGTCCCTGTGGAAGTCCCCTAAAGGGACAAAAGAAAAAAATAAACAAAAAAAAAAAAAGTTAAAAAATTATTAAAAAAATAATAAAAACACTTGTCTCCCTTTACTTTGTAAAAAATCAAAAATACAATCACACATGTGGTATCCATGCGTCGTAATGACCCAGAGAAGGAAGTTAATACATTATTTAACCCCTTAATGACATGGCCCCTTTTTTTCTTTTTTCCCCATTTCTTTTTTTCCTCCCCCCTGTTTAAAAAATCACAACTTGTCCCGCAAAAAACAAGCCCTCATATGGCCGTGTCAATGGAAAAATGAAAAAGTTATGGCTCTTGAGACGCAACTGCAAAATTAGTTGAAATTCAATGATTAGACCATTTAAAAAAACCTGCCCTGGTGGGCACGACAGGGTGGTAGGAAACCCGCCACTCAAGGGGTTAAAGGGGTCCTGTGATTATAAGAAAAAATGTGTTTACAGCCTAGCAGGTAATAAAATAAATAAAAAAGACAGTATACTCACCTGCCCATCTCCTTCCCCCCTTCCCGCCGAGCCGCTCCCGCTGCCCTGTCCTCATCCCCATCCACAGATGGCTGGCTCAAAGTCTAGTGACCTTTGAGGCCAATCACCTACCCAGCCGCTGACACATTTTTTCTTATAATCACACGATCCCTTTAAGTAACTGAGCGCTGACTCAGGAAATGACAAATCTGGCCAAGGTTCTGTCTGCTTCCTTTTGAACCTACTCTCATGGGCTGTCTTGCTGGCAGTGTCGGACAGAGGTACCTAGGGCCCACCAGTAGAATGGATTTCAGGGGCTCACCCTACAGTTACGCATTATATCACATTGCATTGTCTTTGCACATGATGTTACAGGCTGAACTGAATAGACATACATCTTTTTTCGGCCTAACATACTAGGTTACTATGGGGCCACATATCACAGTCAGTTTTTCCTTAAGTATCCACATTGTAGAATAAACAGGCAGAACTCACCGAAGTAAAACCTATAGCAGTTCTGTATTACGCATCTTGGTACAAAACAAGTGCAGGAATAAAATCGAGGACGCGGTGCCCATAGATGACAGCAGTTTCGTTTTAGCAGACACTCAGGCCGGCTGCTTCTTTGCCCGTCCAGAAAAGATAGGTCTGGACCTATCTTTGCCCGGAATATGGCGGTCGGTCCCACAGACTCCTATGGGAGCCTATGAGAGCTGCCGTAAAAGGGAGGTGCGAGGAAGTTTAAATCCAGCTCTGCTAAACTCCCTCCCCCTCTCCAACCCTTACTGGCAAAGGGCGGGGGGCGGAGAGGGGGGCAGGAGTTTAGCACACTAGCTCCCGCCCGCTCCCATTGCTGACAGCGGGCAAGGGGTGGAGAGGGGCAGGAGTTTAGTAGAGCTAAACGTTCTCCCCCTGCCCAACGTTATCCTGGGCTGCGGCGTATATGCGCTGCAGCCCTGGTCATCTGAACAGGTGAAAAAACAGGAGATGCAGCCATGACCAGGTTCCGGCTGCCTTTCGTTCATGCCATTTTTGGCCATGCTGCAGCTGTGATGTGGACGGCCGAAGGTCCCAAAGGGGGTTGTTCAGGAATTTACCTAGCGGGCATGTGCCTCATGCCCTCCATTGTTTATACAGGCAAAGCTGCTCATCCGTACTCAAGTAAATGGAACTGAAGTACCAAAAACTCCCACAACCAAATGAATGGGGCTGTGCCTGGTGAACAATGAAGGTGGCTCATTGTTTCAAGTGTAGAATTTGATATTATCATTCTGGGCATAATGGGCTACATAATATTTTTTTTGCAACATAATTATCTGAAAGTGCTGCAGAATAAATTGGCGCTATACCAACAACCACAAGATTATTCCCCTCTGACAAGATTCCTGAATACCTCTGCCCTTCACCCGTGGACTACTGAAGTGTGCCTAATATTTAAAAAGGGGTTGTCTTGGTGAGAAAACCCTTTTAAATATGGAGAGCTTTGGGCTTTGTTATTTACCACTCAGTATTGATCAGTAAGTAAAACCTTTCCATCCCATACATGTCGGTACTTGTCCTAAAGAGTAATTGGAGAATGAGGCTGGAGGAGGTTATGGGTCATACAAGATTATCTTATTGTTAGGAAGATAAGTGATGTAATTCAAGATGCGGCTCCCAATGTAATATTCAGATTACAGTAACTACACAATCTTGTCATCATTACCTGATCAGAAAAAATATTTTAAAGACAAAGGGAGGAATCCAAATACCCTCAAGACAAATACTCTTAATAATCAG
The DNA here is from genome assembly GCF_035609145.1 of Eleutherodactylus coqui. Taxonomy (NCBI): domain Eukaryota; kingdom Metazoa; phylum Chordata; class Amphibia; order Anura; family Eleutherodactylidae; genus Eleutherodactylus; species Eleutherodactylus coqui. Next base: position 250,563,442 of record NC_089840.1, read on the forward strand.
CATTCATTTAAGTGTAATTATGCTTTGAGAAGCATAATGAAGTGAATATTATATGTTCCCTGATACGAATGGCACATTACAGAATACAATGAAGCCTGATCACCTCGGATTATAAAATGCTGGTAAGCAATGGGTAACTTCCATTAGCAGAGGCGACTGGAAAAATATAATATGCCATAACCAGGGGCATATATTAGGGCACAGTAATCTTGATGGTTGCAACAGCTCTAGGTGGCATTAATATTTAAATGGGTTATACCAAGATATACTTTTATCACCTATCCGTAGGATAAAAGTCTGATCAGTGTGGGTTTCACCACTGAGACCCCTACCGATCCCTAGAATGAGGGTCCCATGTCTTCCTATCCTCGTCACTGCAGGATGTTTCTCCCACCCGCAGTTATGTCAGAATGAATGGAGCTGTGCTCACCTGTTTGTTTGGGTGGGGCTGACAAAAAATAGCTGAGCACTTGTACTTGGTCATCTCTGGCAGTCTCATTTAGAATGAATGGAGTAGTACCGTTCATATACGGCCATCCCTTCATTCAGTCTCCTCCTCACTACGGCGCTACAGCAAGCCCACAGTGAGTAGAACAGGGGAAAAGAGACCCCTGTTCTCGAGATCTCTGGGAATCTCAGCCGTGAGACCCCTCCGAATCAGAATTTTATTGCTTATCCTATGGATCGGTAATAAAAGTGTATCTTGGTACAACCTCTTCAAAATACAAACTGAACAGTCTTTGGAATACAATAGGTTTTGCTCTTTGTTACAGATCACTAGTGCTAACCTAATATTGCTCTCCAGAACATGTCATAGCTAATCAATAACTCACAGTTCAACTTGATGACATAACTTTCTGCATGCAAACACGGGAAGGTCACTGCTACTCTTGTCCCTATTTCCAAGAGCCCTTCAGCAACTAACTTCTCCTACCACACTTCTGTTCAGTCTACTACACTACAATGTAAGAGAGTGGAAGAGCCCTCCTACCTTCAGCAAAGCAATGCTGTTATTCCAACACTGCCTCCTAGGAAGTTACTAGCAGCACTGCCGCTCCGAGAGACCAGGGGGATAAGAATTAGATATATTACTATCTGGGGTGCTATAGATGGGGAGATTGTGTAGAGGTGTGGAAAATGAAGGCATGTTGCTTAAAAATTGAGAATTGAAGCTGTCTCTGTTTCATTCTGCAGACATAAGTTGTGAACAGGAGTCATGATGGTCTGGGCCATATGGAAAAGCAAAGGAAAAGTAAATTCCTCCAGTCAGAAAGGATGTCACCTGTGATCACTGGGGATAACTATACTGCAGTCGCTTAAACTGTCTGAAGAATGCCAATATAGAGCTGGTCACTGTATGCTGGTTATATTTGCCGAGGCTGCAATGCCGTTGCCCCTTCCCCTTCCCTCCCCCTTGCCGGCTCACCTCCTCTCTCCTCCCCTCCGGCTGATTGGAATGGGAGGAGGCGGGAATGGGCAGGGCTTGGCTCCGGCCGCTGTCATTGGCTCCCATAGGAGCTCATGCAGCGGTCGACGTATTCCAGCCCACAGGATTGTTCCAGGACTATCTTTTGGGCCTGAGGTAAAACGCCTGGCGCTATATTAGCCGGCCAGGCGCTTTTACATCGTGGGAATACAGCCATGTGATCTGATGCAATGGAATCCAATGCATCAGATCACAGCGTATATCGACCGACTGGGAAAACGGCGGGCCGATATACGCTCATGTGAAAGAGCCCTAAGCTTATAAGGCAAAGGGCACACTCAGCAGCCTAGTTCTTTTTTGGGTGTGTGCAGAGCCATTATGCTACAATCAGAGGCGTTACTTGAAGCTCCTGGGCCCCAATGCAAAACCTGTAACAGGGCCCCTAAACATAATGCTTCATTCATAGTACTGGGCTCCCTATATGGAGAAGAGAGGCCTTATGGGCTACCCAAGGCTCCTGGGCCCGGGTGCAACTGCATCCCCTGCATCCTCTATAGTTACGCCCCTGGCTACAATACATCTGCTAACATGATAGTTATGTAACATATGCCATATTTTCATACACTTCTCTTAGAGTCTATTCATTCATTCTGTATGACTTGTGGGACTCTACTGATCTGTAATGGTGTCTCTCAGGTTTCCATCGAGAGTGCTGATTTTTTTTTGGACAAGAAGACTGCTGTATATGCTATGGGATGGAAAATGGAAAGGCAATGTGCCCATAAGCTTGGATATCTAGCGATTCACACCAGCATTATGGTTTATGTTTATAATGGAAACTTCGACAAAGTGCCCAATAGACCCTGTTGACTTATAATGGGATCTGTTGTAGGTTCCATCACCTGGACAAGAAGAATAGGAGTGCATGTAGCACTGTTTTTCCATTAAATCTGCGATAGAACCTCTGACGCTGATGTGAACAGAGCCCAAATAAAAGCACATTGTGTCACATATTATGAAACAACGGCACAGCAATGACAAACACCAACATCAGGACTGTATACAGTCTAATTACCAGAAGTATCCAATATCATGGCATCTTGCCAATAAGGTTTTGGCTCAGGACAATTATTTTGCTTCTTTATGAATACTGGATTTAATTAGTTTATTTGTGAAAGGACTGAAATTACCCAATTAAATATTACGCGAAATTCTATCTATGCTGCAAACACCCTGCACCTCACAACAACAACAAACAATGGCACAATGGAACATTTTTATGACTTGTTTGGAGAGGAATGATGACATCCTGCTATGCCCTGTGAGATCCCTGTGCAGAGAGGGAAGAATGTAAGTGTACTAAGGAGTTTAACGCCTTCCTCTCCCTGTGGCTGGAGGTTTAGCAAGTGGCCTAGGCACTTTATCATGGGCAACGGAGGGGCCCTATACTATTTGGAGCACAGAGAGGGCCGTAGCATTAAAGGGGTTGTCCTGCGCCTAAAGAGAAATTTTTTTTTTTGCCCAGTCCCCCAGTACCTGTAAAGGAATACCGCTGCCATGTGTTATTAAAAAAAAATTCCCTTACCTGAATCCCTGTTCAGCAACTTTAAAAAATCTTCTGTCCAAGATGGCTGCCGCTGGTCTTCTCCCACAGTGCACCGCGGGTCTTCTCCCATGGTGCACCGTGGATGTTCTTCTGCAGTCTGCGCTTCACTGCCGATTCCAGCTACCCCATTGGCTGATCGGCACCACGTGACGGAGGTGGAGCTACGCGATGACGCGGAGAAGAGGGAGGAGCCAGGTCGCAGCTCGTGAGCCTGGGCCATCAAGAAGAGGAATCTTCAGTGCGCAAGCGCGACTGTTCTGGCGACCAGAGGAGAAGTTTGGTCGTCGCCATGGAGACAGGGACGGCAGCATCGGGAGGGGGTAAGTATATAACTTCTGTATGGCCAATATTTAATGTGCGATGTATATTACAAAGTGCATTAATATGGCCATACAGAAGTGCATAACTGCACTTGCTTCTGTGGGACAACCCCTTTAATTGGGGCCACAAAGAATCCTGTTACTAACTGGGGCAAACAAGAGGACCTACTGCTAATTGGAGCGACAGATTGGGTCACTACTAGAGATGACCGAGCACCCAAATGCTCGGGTCCGCGTTATTCGAGTCGAGCTTTTCGTAAAATTCGAGAGCTCTACTCGAGTAACGAACCCCATTGACTACAATGGGAGACTCAAGCATTTTTGTATGTGGGACGCCTGGTGCCGAGCTTTTTTTTTCTTCCCTAGGTTCGTTTCTCTCTCTCTCTCTCTCCTGCCTGCCAGACAAAAAGTTTGCCAATGACGCCCTTTGCATTGCGGCAGGGAGGGGCCAAAACAGACACATCACAGAGGGGAGGAGCCAAAAACTGGGGCGGGGTCGAACACGGCTTGATGCTCGTTCGAGTAACAAGCACTATCGAGTACGCTAATACTCGAACGAGCATCAAGCTCGGCAGAGTATGTTCGCTCAACTCTAGTCACTACCCTGTTTCCCTGAAAATAAGACTTACACTGAAAATAATACCTACCAGATTTTTCAGGGAGGCTAGTAATATAAGCCCTATTTTGAAAATAAGCCCTAGCTGCATTACATTAAAAACGGAATACTTACCTAGCAGGCTCAGCCCTTTTACTGATGTCACCACTAAGGTCGTCAGTGCTCGGGCAGAGCATTTAAACTGACATGCGGATTTCTCATCTGTTTCCCGCTCAGCGCTTCACCTCCTATGGGAAGCGCTGAGTGGAGAGCGTTTACACAAGACGAGAAGCCAGTGAGCCACCCAGCTTTTTAAGCTTACTAAAAACAACCACGTACGACAAGTGAGTTTTTCGCATTCAGGGCGCCCACCCACTGGCGTTTGCGATTTTCGTGCGTGAAAAACGCTGCGCTTTCGCGGCGTTTTTCCCGCGTTTTTCGCGGCGTTTTTTGCCGCGTTTTCGCGGCTTTTCCATTAATTTCCATTGACTTTCATGGGTGCATTGGGAGAAAAATAAGGACACATATGCAACTGACAGTTCCTATGTTAAAAAACGCAACGCAACGCAAAACGCCAGTGGACAGGAGTACATTCAATTCTAATTGCTCTGCAGAAAAAACGCAAAACGCAGAGAAACGCAAATTGCCAGTGGGTGGGCGCCCTCAACCTGAACAAATTTGTTCGTTATTATTAAGAAATCTGCCAGAATTATATTGGAGACCCTTCAAAGGGATAAGCGGTCTAAAGGGTTGACAATCCCAATTGATTGGATATAAAATTGTCCCTTTTTGAAGGGAGAGGCCAAGTCATGTGCGGCGGATTTTCATGCAGATGTTCAGCAGGGAAAAAATCTTCAGTACATCCGCGCCAAAATCCACACCATTTTAATGTGGATTTTGGTACTAATCAGCACAATAGAAGAGGGTTAAATCTGGTGCAGATCAACACCAAAATCACACCAAATGGTTATTGTTGTGTTGCGAATTTAATGTTTTACCAGAGTTTACCAGTGTTGTAGGGAGCAAAGTTGTGTGAACAGCCCCAGGCCCATGGCCCCCTTAATCCGCTACTGGTTGCATGTATTTTAGAGACATATCCTTTTTGTTCTCGGCAGCCGATACAGTCATAAAAAAAAATGCAGATGGAAATGTATACAGCAAGGCTTCTCAACCATGGTGACATCCAATGAAGAATATGTACAGAGGTGTCATTCTGCTGGGAGCAGCAAAGGGAATTAGTTCAAATAATGCTATTAATGATAGCGCAAGAGGTTAAAGGGATATTACCATCTGAGGCATTCATGGCATATCATAGTAATATAGTATCTTAGGATCAAAAAAGACAAATGTGCATCTAGTTCAGCCTATTTCCATCCCTCCTTGTTGATCCAGAGGAAGGCAAAAAAAAACAAAAAAACAAGTTACCCCATTTGGGGTGGATAAAATTCTCTCCTGACTCCATAATGGCACGGGAAGATACCCTTCTGGTTATTTAATGTCAATATCCTGTAGAGTAATAGTGCTCTAAATATCCACATGATATGCAATAAAAGTCTGATAGATGCGGGTGCCAATCTGCACCTATGTTTAGGTCTGCCTACATGTGGTGGCCAGTAAATATGGAAACAAACAGACTGTAGCAGACTGTCTTAAGGCCCTATTACACGGGACGAGTGTCGGGGGCAAATGATGCCCGACACTCGTCCCCGTGTATCCTCGCTCCCGTGCTGTTACACAGGAGCGAGTATCTCTGGCTCGCTCACAGTGTGGCCGGCAGGGAGGCAGATGTGGATTCTGGTGCAGATTTTTCAGCTGTGGAAAATGTGTGAATGCAAGGATCTGGTTTGTTTGATATATTACTATAGCCTGGCATCTACTGGTCAAATAGGGTATGTCACTGTATGTTTATTATTTATAGGTAGTTATAGTTTGCGTGGGTCAAAAGACTATTTTAGCATTCCCCATCATGGATTAGAGGATATCTATCTATCTATCTATCTATCTATCTATCTATCTATCTATCTATCTATCTATCTATCTATCTATCTATCTCTCATCTATCTCATATCTATCTATCTATCTATCTATCTATCTATCTCTCATCTATCTCATATCTATCTATCTCATACGTATCTATCTATCTCTCTATGTGTCTATTTATATATCTATGTATCCATCTATCTATCTCATACTCAACTATCTATCTCATACCTATCTCTATCTCTCTCTATCGTATATCTATCTATCAATTTGTATATCTATCTCATATCTATCTATCTAATATCTATCTATCTCCTATCTATCTATCTATCTATCTATCTATCTATCTATCTATCTATCTCATATCTATCTATCTATCTCATATCTATCTATCTATCTCATATCTATCTATCTATCTATCTATCTCATATCTATCTATCTATCTATCTATCTCATATCTATCTATCTATCTATCCATCTATCCATCTCTCTCATATATATCTATCTAATCTATCTTATTCCTGAACACACGGGGCACTTTTGTTTCTATCTATCTATCTATCTATCTATCTATCTATCTATCTATCTATCTATCTATCTATCTATCTATCTATCTATCTGTCTCAAAACTGTCTCTCTGTCTCAAAACTATCTCCTATCTATCTATGTATCTCATACGTATTGTATTTTCTGGCGTATAAGACGACCCCCAACTGTCGACTTATATGCCAGGAATACGCTGTAGAAAAAAAATCAATACTCACCTCCCGCTGCGCTCCCTCTTCCACGCCGACAGAACATCGGCTTGAATGCCCCTCCTCTAGAAAGCTAATGCTCTGATTGGCTAACTCAGCGCAGTGTCAGGCAATGAAAGCTGGCGCTGCATCAACCTTTTACAGCCATTCAATGATGTAGTGGGAGGTGAGTATTGATTTTTTTTTCTACAACATATTCCTGGCGTATAGGACGACCCCCTACTTTGACAGCTGTGGCAGAAGTCTACCATGCTATCCTATTGCTTTCAATGGGATCAACACTACTGCCGGTCCCATTAAAAGCAGTGGTTTGTGGCAAACCCCACAGTATGATCTTTTTTTAGAAAAAAGGAAAAAAATTACTCACCTCTCTACCGCTCAGATGCGTCCTCGGCTGGCTCCCCGTCACAGCTGTCCAGCACTTTCAGCAGGCGGGGATTTAAAAATCCCTGCCTCCTGAAAGGGCTGTGCTGATTGGCTGAGCACTCAGCCAATTACAGCTAGTGCTTAGCTATTTATGAAGGGGATGAAGGAAACTCCTGCCACAGCTGTGACAGCTGTGGCAGAGGTCTGCGGTATTCTCCCTATGTTTTCAATTGGGCTTGCGCTGCTGCCGCTGGCCCCATTGAAAACACTGGCGATGGTCCAGCATTTTTCCAGCGTTTTTCTCGCGCTGCGAGTCGAGTGTTTTTACTTGCTCTCGCAGCGCAAGAGAGAATATATCGCCAGTGGATGTGAGCCCTCAGGCAGCTATGTTAATGCATAAATAAAATAATTATGATTTTTTTGAAAGTGGGGAGAAAAAAACGGTAATAAGAAAATAAAAGGGGCTGCATCCTTAGGGCTCAGTCAGACTGCATTTTTTTGTGCACTTTTGTGCACAAAATGCATGCGCACAAAAATTTGCATGACCAAAGCGGGCGTCACACAAAAAAATGCACTTGGCTGCATTTAAAATTTGCACATAAAGTGATCTGCCCACTTTTCCCTGCTGCGGCTTTGACAGCTGCAGCAGGGGATTCTTTGGATGTAAGAGTTTCACCTTGTGGTCAACTGGGCGGGCGGCAGCAGCGGCAGCCCCATTGACAGCAAACAGAGAAAATTGTGATCCTCTAGCATAGCTGTGACAGCTATGGCAGGGGAATTCTTCATCTCCGCGGGGAGTCCACTCATCACTAAACACTGGGACAGCATTGTCACAGTGTCCAGTAACAAGGGGACTCCCCGCGCGGATAAAGAATTCCCCTGCCATAGCTGTCACAGCTGTGGCACAGGAACGCGATGTTCTCCCATTGCTTTCAATGGGGCCGATATTTCTGCAGTCCCATTGAAAGCAACGGGCTGCCCGCAACCCCTGAAGTGATTCTCGGGGGAAGGGCATTAAATATATATATATATATATATATATATATATATATATATATACATACACACACACACTCTCACCTCTCCACCGCTTCCCGGGCTCAGGCTTGTCCGGCCACTTATCCTCCTGAACTGCTCTGAAGTGCTTTAAAATCCCTGCCTGCTAAAAGGGCTGCCTCTGATTGGCTGAGCACTGTGACTAATCAGAGGCAGCGCTCAGCCATTGAGTAACAGCTGAGCGCTGCCTGTGATTGGTGCCTTTGCTTAGCCAATCAGAAGCAGCGCTCAGCCGTTCATTGAATTCAAATGAAAAAAATGAAAAATGCAGGCTGCATAGGGAAACATGGAAGATAGAAAAATGCACATTGCAGAAAGATAGAGCACGCCGAGATTTTTTAGCTCTCAACATCACATCAGTGAAAACATCGCAGATGGGAAGGAAACCATTGTAAATCATTGGTTTCCTAACTTTTTTTTAATTAACTAACGCATCAGGCAAAAATCGCGGGATTTTCTCGCCCGTGTAAAACCACTCCTAACAGGTTAAATAAATGCTGTATAACATACATAGATTTAGCAGACATTTCACATGGAGTTTTTGGGAGCAGAAAAAATGTTTTTTAAGCCGAATGCACGCAGGTCGGATTACGCATGCAGGATCCCGCTACAGAATCTGACCTAGTGCCTGTCCAGTGACCCCTGCGGACCCCTGCGTACCTGTCCACAGTGTTCTCCATCTGTAATATGGATGTGCTGGGCGGTGTGGCGGCGCACATGCACAGTACAGAAAACGCCGCTCTGTCCCTAAACGATGGCGTGGATTCCGCGGGAACATCTGCAGTGACCGCTGTGGATCGGCCGCGGAATCAGCATTGTCACCTAGTGACAGAGCATCGTTTTCTGTACTGTGGACTGGATGGCTTCCATTGACTTCAATAGAAGCCGTCGATGTAGAATCCATGCTAGAACAGGACATGCTGCGATTTTCCCTCCACGAGCGGAAAATCGCAATAAATTTCCGATTGTGAACAGAGAAAAGTGATTACACATAGCATGTCTATGGGCAGTATTTGCTGCAGAATCCGGAAGTGGACGTCCGCTTTGGATTCCGCAATGCAAATCCTCCCGTGTGCATTGGGCCTCAGTCACTTTAGACAATGCTGCACTTACTGCTACAACAATTCTTATTTCCATATTTCAGTGATTATTGTCGGCTTCCTAGATATTAAACAGTAACTTTCCTGCCTTGCGCACTTGTTTGGTTTGCAGTAATGTCACCTTTTTTCCAGATCCTACATGTTTATTTAAGACTGTTTACTAACAAGTGCAGACTTGGTAGCCGAAGAAAGGCTCAACAATGAGGAGAGGGATCAGCGGCCAAGAAAGAGTAAGCCGTCATAGAAGAGAGCGGCCGTTTCCCACAGCTGTGCCGTAGAACATGATGTAGCAGCACGTGTGCGAACGCGTGGGATAAAGGAAAATGTTCGTTAAAATAGCACAAAGCACCTCAAACTGAATGCTGTGGCTATACGTTACAAGATATAATAAAGAGTTTTCTCCGCACTTATCTGGTGGTACGTCTCATTATATGTGAGGTTGTTCGTATGTGATGTCCTTGATAATTGGGGTCGTCACTAGAGATGAGCAAACGTACTCGTCCGAGCTTGATATTCGTGCGAATATTAGGGTGTTCGGGATGTTCGTTATTCGTAACGAGTACCACGCGATGTTCGGGTTACTTTCACTTTCATCTCTGAGACGTTAGCGCGCTTTTCTGGCCAATTGAAAGACAGGGAAGGCATTACAACTTCCCCCTGTGACGTTCAAGCCCTATACCACCCCCCTGCAGTGAGTGGCTGGGGAGATCAGGTGTCACCCGAGTATAAAAATCGGCCCCTCCCGCGGCTCGCCTCAGATGCGTTGTGAGATAGCTGAGGGACAGTAGTATCATGTTGGAGCTGCTATATTTTGTCGCGCCAAGATCAGCTGGGGAGGCACCACCAACAGCATGCGCAGGCATATGATGGCCAAGCACCCCACAAGGTGGGACGATGCCCGTTCACCGCCTCCGGTTTGCACCACTGCCTCTCCCCCTGTGCCCCAACCTGCCACTGAGATCCAACCCCCCTCTGAGGACACAGGCAGTACCGTCTCCTGGCCTGCACCCACACCCTCACCTCCGCTGTCCTCGGCCCCATCCAGCAATGTCTCTCAGCGTAGCGTCCAGACGTCGCTAGCGCCACAGTTTGAGCGCAAGCGCAAGTACGCCGCCACGCACCCGCACACTCAAGCGTTAAACGTGCACATTGCAAAATTGATCAGCCTAGAGATGCTGCCGTATAGGCTTGTGGAAACGGAGGCTTTCAAAAGCATGATGGCGGCGGCGGCCCCGCGCTACTCGGTTCCCAGTCGCCACTACTTTTCCCGATGTGCCGTCCCAGGCCTGCACGACCACGTCTCCCGCAACATTGTACGCGCCCTCACCAACGCGGTTACTGTGTTGGGCAATGCAATGGGATATATTTATGTACCGCCAGTGGCTTTCTGGCACCCACCCATGCTGTGGGTCCACAGAGAATTATAAATGCATCTGTTTCCACATCTAAAGAACCCCAGTCTGACTGGGGCATGCAGTGTGGGCCGAAGCCCACCTGCATTAAGCACGACATTACTACCTCAGCTGTGTTGGGCAATGCAATGGGATATTTCTATGTACCGCCGGTGGCTTCCTGGCACCCACCCATGCTGTCGGTCCACAGGGACTTCACAATAGGGAGTTGTACCTGCCTGTGTCTATGAATTAAAAAACGCGGTCTGACTGGGGCATGCAGACACCTTGACAGAATGAATAGTGTGTGGCACATAGGTTCCCCATTGCTATGCCCACGTGTGCAGCTCCTGATGGCGGTGGCACAGGATTATATTTCTCATTGCTTCTGTACAGCATTGTGGGCTATCGCCCCGCCCCTTTTAAAGAGGGTCGCTGCCTAGCCGTGCCAACCCTCTGCAGTGTGTGCCTGCAGTTCCTCGTCATGGCAGACGCACTTATAAATAGACATGAGGGTGGTGTGGCATGAGGGCAGCTGAAGGCTGCGCAGGGACACTTTTGTGTGCGCTGTGGACACTGGGTCGTGCAGGGGGGGTTGGTCAGCATGTAACCCAGGAGAAGTGGCAGCGGAGTGTCATGCAGGCAGTGATTGTGCTTTGTTGGAGGTAGTGTGGTGCTTAGCTAAGGTATCCATTGCTAATGAGGGCTTTTCAGAAGTAAAAGTTGTTGGGGGGGGGGGCACTCTTGCCGCTATTGTGGCTTAATAGTGGGACCTGTGAACTTGAGATGCAGCCCAACATGTAGCCCCTCGCCTGCCCTATCCGTTGCTGTGTCATTCCCATCACTTTCTTGAATTGCCCAGATTTTCACACATGAAAACCTTAGCGAGCATCGGCGAAATACAAAAATGCTCGGGTCGCCCATTGACTTCAATGGGGTTCGTTACTCGAAACGAACCCTCGAGAATCGCGATAATTTCGTCCCGAGTAACGAGCACCTGAGCATTTTGGTGCTCGCTCATCTCTAGACTCTATCAATTTTATGGCAAGGCTTACATTCATTAAACTTATAGGTATAGACATTCCCACAACATGGACTAACACTGATTCCCATTCTGCAGGAATTCTCTATTTCAGAAACTACTTTCTGACCACTAGGTGGCGCACACACTCAACACATCATCTTTTAACTCTCTGGATTTGTTTCTTTGCTTTACCAAAAAAATGAACCAATTGTTACAATTTTACGTCTTTCTTTATTTTCCATACTGGATACAAGTAGTAACAGCCTGATGCTGTCTGGTAATAGGGGACTACAGTAGTAGCAGTGGGAAGAGTAGAGTAGGGGGCTATACAGCGTTACTGATCAGGGAGATCAGCAGACTTGGGGTAGGATCAGCATGCAGCAGATAGGAGCTGAGCCCATCTCTGACTCACACCCCTCTGTAGACAAGTAGTTCACCTGCTATCCAGGACCTGAGCGGGGCGAGTCTGCACTGATTCCAGGGTGGATGCTCTGGAGATGTCTTCTCCTTCCAGGACTGACTCTTCAGAAGAGATCAGCTCATTCCTGCACATGACTAAAGGCATGTCCATGTAAGTATGAATGGAGTTCTGTGTCCGAATCCTCATTTATCTAGAAGATACCGGGATGCAAGGAATTGTCCATTTATTGGGAATAATACAACTATTATCTGCAGGAGTTACCATAAGGTGTCCTTCCAGCATCTCGTGTAGAGAAGTCCTCACTTACTAATAGGAAGGACTAATCGATCAGGATAGATAGACAGACAGGCAATATCTTCTTATATCTGCTCTGTTATATATTCTGTTGTGTTTTTGAGAAATACAGATACTAAAAATGTTAGCAGAAACTATCAGCGGACATTTTATATACAGTAAATACCAATAAGAGATATTATACAACTCAGAAATACCACATACAAGTAAAAGGATATGACTATGATAGGGATTTCATATAATCTAATATTCTCCATCCTATCCTATTAACTATTACAAGGAAGTTGGGCTGCGAAATCCCAGGGTTCAACGTCTATAGCCATTTCTTCTAAATTAAGAATACAGTCATGACAGGGTTAATTATAGGTTTGCTACTGAAAATGGTGATAGGATATATGGTAATTGAAAATCTATGTGTATTGGGCTTTGGTCTCAGGGGTACACCCCTCTAGAAGACCCTTTATCAGTGCAATTATAAGTGATCATTTCTAAAAGGTTTCACTGCTTATATGGAGATAGATAGATATCAGATAGATAGATAGATAGATAGATATGAGATAGATAGATAGATATGAGATAGATAGATAGATAGATAGATAGATAGATAGATAGATAGGAGATAGATAGATAGATAGATAGATAGATAGATAGATAGATAGATATGAGATAGATAGATAGATAGATAGATAGATAGATAGATAGATAGATAGATAGATAGATAGATATGAGATAGATATGAGATAGATAGATAGATATGAGATAGATAGATATGAGATAGATAGATAGATAGATAGATAGATAGATAGATAGATAGATATCAGATAGATAGATAGATAGATAGGAGATAGATAGATAGATAGATAGAGATAGATATGAGATAGATAGATAGATAGATAGATAGATAGATAGATAGATAGATAGATAGGAGATAGATAGATAGATAGATATGAGATAGATAGATAGATAGATATGAGATAGATATGAGATAGATAGATAGATATGAGATAGATAGATATGAGATAGATAGATAGATAGATATCAGATAGATAGATAGATAGATAGATAGATAGATAGATAGATAGATAGGAGATAGATAGATAGATAGATAGATAGATAGATAGATAGGAGATAGATAGATAGATAGATAGATAGATAGATAGATAGATAGATAGATAGATAGATAGATATGAGATAGATAGATAGATAGATAGATATGAGATAGATATGAGATAGATAGATAGATATGAGATAGATAGATAGATAGATAGATAGATAGATAGATAGATATCAGATAGATAGATAGATAGATAGATAGATAGACAGACAGACAGACAGATAGATAGTGTAGCAAAGCAGGGGTTCATTTGCCAATTGATCGCCAATGTCTCAGACTGGAATGTCCACCAACCATGCAGAAACTCTGATTCTCTTTATCTGGTGGCTGCCAGCATTTAGTCATCAGCATAAATGTAGACACTGCATACAACAGTCTAACATAAAGTCCATACTGTCCGCACCCCACCTTGGTATGAGTCGAGGGTTGTCATCCCTGTCTGACTCGGGGCCTTTTTCTGGTCCTTACTGGACCCTAGCTTGCAGCCTGTCCAGCACTGCCAAGCTGTCACTTCTCCCCCTTCTTCTGGCAGGAACTGGCTTATATGCAACCAATTCCTGCTACACCCATCAGGTATTAACCCTCTCTATTCCTTTTGCAGGTATCAGAATACGTAGCACCCTCTATAGGCCATTCTGATACTGCACTGCTACAATAGATAGATAGATAGATAGATAGATAGATAGATAGATAGAAACTGTTGCCTCCAATACCAACAACCCTTTAAAGTAGAAGCATGGTTAGGCATCCAGTATACAGTATAACAAATTAAGAATGTAGCTATAATCAGCTTAACGCTCAATTCCCATCAAGTCTGAGTGCATAGTTGTCATTGTCATGTATGTACTGAATATGAATCTTGACTTAACCCTTTCCAATCCACTGTCTGACCTCTGAAGACATCATGATTTAAAGCTGCACAGCTATGATGTTGGAAGTCATCTGTCCGGGTTCTCTTACTTTATATTGCCACCCTCTCTGTTGTTGGAGCCTATCCAACGTGTCACCTCATGCAGTACTGGCTTTAGCCAGCAGATAGCGCCATTGTATTACAGCAGAAAAAGAGTAAGCCCCCTAGGAAAACGGGAGTCCCATTCTTATTCCAGGGGGGGGGGTCTCAGCAGTGAGATACTCACTTATCAGCAAGTTATTCCCTATCCTTTTCATAGGGGATCACATGTAAGACCAGCTTCACATGGGCGTATTTACTCTGTATTTGCACGGTGCGTGTAACATTTTTGCGCACGCCTGTGCGTATTTTACTGTATTCCTCATGTGCGCATGCCCTGGGTAATTACATGCATGATAAGCAAGCAAGCATGCTCCCTTTAATTTGAAAGGTCAATTAGGATTAATGTGTAATGCACACCAAAATAGGTCATGGAGTGTGATTTCCTTCCACGACTGAAATGCGCGGGAAGAGAATGCACATGTGAGTGAGCCCATTGAAATCAACGGGTTATATTCATTGCTGCTGCACGTGCAAATTTTGAATGTGTAATATACAGTGCAAATGTGTTTGTGTGAATAGGCCCTAATTGTTGTACAACCCCTTTAAAAGTATATTGCAGGGTATGCATTTCTTTATCTGGTAACTCCAGGGGAACACAGTTAGGGGAAAAACACATGGGCGCATGTGCTAATATGCTCGCTGCTATGGCGCGTATTTGTACATGAACCGTTTTTGGCCTATTCAAACTCTGTGCTAGTTTCCAATAGTGAAAACAACACTATTGAAATCAATGGTTTCATTTCAGCCCGTTGTGCGGTGGCAATTTTCACTCCCACCTGTTGAAGTCCTTACATATATGCTATACACATACATTCAGCACATGGTATCATTTCCAATGGCCTTTCTGAATGTGATGTGAAGCGAGCCGAGATCCATCATCAGCATTAGAACACCCATCCTACAGACCCCACTACTGATGTACACGACTGTCGGTACATAACTGTAGCAAACATTCCTTGATACCTGATGTGTTAGACCACTCTCACATGGATGTATAACGCTCCCATTCAGAGGCGTAACTTGAAGTTTCTGGGCCCCAATGCAGAACCTGTAACAGGGCTCCCAACTATAATGCTTTATTCATAGTACTGGGCTTCCTATATGGAGAAGAGAGGCCTTATGGGCCCCCTAAGGCTCCTGGGCCTGGGTGCAACCGCATCCCCGCATCCTCTATAGTTACGCCAGTGCTCCCATTGATTGCAATGGAGCCTTGCAGACATGCGCTCGAACGCGGTGATTTGTAAGTGCTGTCTGTTCTATTTATTGTGTTCAGCGCACCTCGTCAATGATGGGGTGTGCTAAAGCCGCTGTCGGAATCAGGAACGCTGCCTTCGAAAACTAAAGTAAAATCACAGCAAAACACGCTTTCAATTGTGGCGCATTGCCAGGGCCATTGTGAGAGCGGCCTTAAACACACAGCTTCAGCAAACTGTAAATTGTCACTTAACACAACAAAATTAATTGGAAAAGCCAAGTTAAAGTTTGCTGCAACTTTGCATTTAATGCACCGAGAGTCAAGTTAACATTTGCTATATCTGTATGCAAGAGTAGCGTTTCTTCCAGTATATGGAGCATCTAACGTCTTGTACAGGTCTGCATTCACCTTAATGTTGGCCTCCATTGTCATTGCTTCTTCTCCTTTACTTATGTGTTATACCGTGTTTCCCCCCTAAATATGACACTGTCTTATATTTATTTTTGCCCTAAAAGAGGCACAGTGTCCTATTTTCAGGGGTGTCTTATACTACTCACCTAGTAGACAGTGTTCGGGTCCCTTGCGCTGGTCTCTGATGCTGCTGCAGGCTTCCGTGTACTTCTGAACATCGACAGAGCCTTTCTTCCTGGTAGCGGGTATTGAATACCCCGCCTCCACAAAGTGATTGCTCTGATTGATTAATCGAGCACTGCGTCAGCCACTCAGAGCCGGTGCTCCATTAACCAATCACAGCCATTCGTTGCATGACATCATTGAATGGCTGTGATTGACTAACTGGCTAAGACAGAGCTCGATGAGCCAATCAGAGTAATCGCTTGCTGGAGGTATGCATACCCCGCTATCAGGAAGAAATGTTCGGTCGGCATTCCAGAGTACACGGAAGCCTTTTTTTTCATGTAGTGTAACTAGGGCTTATTTTCGTGGAAACGCAGTAGCACATAGTAGTTCAAAAATAATAGTTCAGAAATGAAGCTTATTCATTGACAGCTGCAGCCAGAATGATGTGCAAAGATAGAACTCATCAAGTGTTTATTGCACCTTACAGACACTCGATGTGGGCGCCATTGCTGATGATAGATAACCTAAAACATTGCATGTCCGCTGTAGTGGAATCGCTAACAGAGGATAGGCCGGGACGCTTGTGGCTAGAACTGGACTACCGATTTGACATCTGACGTGTCACCAACGGCCCCCCATCAAACATCTGTAAGATGCATTAAAAACTTGAAGAGCTCTTCTGTCTTTTCTGTCCTTCCGGCTGTTGGATGTTCCATCACAGATGAGTAAATCAGTGTTCCTTTTGCATCATTCTTCTTGAATCCCCTGCACATATTTCTTGGTTCGGTTTCCTCGGAGTGGTCAGTTCTCTGCCCCGGACATTCTGGTTTACAGTTGTGATGTAATGTTTTTCTTGCTATATATAAAGTATCCCAGAGAGGAATATTTCCTGCTTATTCCATGGAACTAATGGAAATGAATAATTGTGAAATGAACTAGGAAAAGACTGATTAAGGGCTTATTCACACAGGTGTGTATCGGTCGGGTTGTCATGCTCGGCCGATATTCGCTGTCCCTTTCTGCAAGGGGAGAAGGCAGACCTGGCCAGGAGCTAACGCACTGAGCTCCTGCACCCTCTCTTGCCCTCTCTCCGCCCCTCGCCACTGTTTGCAATAGGAGGGGCAGGGTGGGTGAAACTTAGCTCCGCCTCCGTTCCACCCTCCCATTGCAAGCAGTGGCGAGGGGTGGGGTGAGGGTGGAGAGGGGGCGGGAGCTCAGTGCAAAACCTCCCGGCCAGGCCTGCCTCCTCCCATTGCAGAGAGGGACAGCGTATATCGGCCGGGCGTGAAAATCCGTCTGATATACACCTGTCTGAATAAGCCCTCTTTGACAATTACCCCATAAATAGTAATGAAGGGGCTGCAGTCAGGAGAGACATGGGAAGTATTAGGGTATATTCACATGGGCAGATTGCAGAAATTTCACCAAGTGAAAATAGGTTCCATATATCCGATTGCGGTTGTTTCTGCAGCCCATGCCCGGATTTCTGAGATGGGCAGTCAGAAATTTCTCCATCAAACCAGTCACGTCACATGTGAATACTGAAATATATCACATCCTTTTATGTGACCGGCATGATCCCCACACCGATGCATACTCAGTGTTATTTTAGTATTAGATGCCAACATGAGCACTAGTCACCGGGTAAGTCCCTTTCCTATTTTTATTCATACTGTGTGCTATCTATCTATCCCATATCTATCTATCCCATATCTATCTATCTATCTATCTATCCCATATCTATCTATCTATCTATCTATCTATCTATCTATCTATCTATCTATCTCATATCTATCTCATATCTATCTATCTAATATCTATCTATCTCATATCTATCTATTTATGTTATATCTATCTATCTATGTTAAATCTATCTCTCATATCTATCTATCGCATATCTATCTATCGCATATCTATCTATCTTAAATCTATCTATCTTAAATCTATCTATCTATCGTATATCTATCTTTCTTCTATCTATCTATCTATCTATCTATCTATCTATCTCATATCTAACTCTTTATCTATCTCATATCTGTCTATCTATCTATCTATCTATCTATCTATCTATCTATCTATCTATCTATCTATCTTATTCCTGAACACACCGGGCATTTGTTTCTATAATACTGCCTACCTTCCAAGTCAATACTCCATCCTAAGAAATACAGTAAAAACAAGAATTTTTAGTAAAACTTTATTTAATTTTTCAATATGACATTACAGAATTGTTCAAATCCTGAGATTTTTTTCAAGTAACAGTTTTAATTGAACATACAGAATTACATTCCTGAGATATTCAGAAATCGCTCCATGTTCTACATAGAACTTTTTATTCTATGCTCACCTTTTATGATCACTTTCCTTACATTTCATACAGATGAAGCAGCTTTAGTGCTTCATTTTTTTTGCCTGGCTCATTATTTAGCAGGATATAAAGACATCACCTTTGGCTGATCCCCAAATCATTGTGAGTTTAGGCTACCCCCGTATTGTCTATAACCTCAAGCTTGTGGCTCATATAGTATCAGCCTGATGCTGTATATTACTTCTTGTATTTTCATACTATGAACTCCTGTACAAGGTTTCTACAATGGACAGTGGTGAATGCTATATTTAACATAATGTATTGATGTATTACTTGTTTATCATTAAATTAAGAATCAGTAGCTAATTCCTAATTTCCTCTTCCCAATATAATTCATTAGAAATTTTTTGCAGAATGTATTAAAATCTCCCCAAAATAGATAATTTGATATTAAATAAATAAATTTAAATATTTTGTCTTAAAATATATATTAAATCATTTGACTTTCAGAAGACACTGATGTACAGCATAGTTCCCGAATATTCCACAGAATCCCATATTAGGACCTACAAAGACAAGAAGAAGAAATGAGAATTGTCATAGAGACAAACATCCAGTTTAGGAGTCCAATAAGCGGTCGTACCCAGTGATTGACCGTCATACAGGGAAGGCTGTCAATCTGATAGGACCGGACACTGGACTACTAAACCCAGAATGAGCAAGGATTTACAATTTAGCTTTTCTTTAATACATAGAAAATACAAAAGACTCAAAAAAACATTCATTTTCCAGCTAAATGTAAACTTTCTCACCTTATTTGCACGGGTTGCGATAAGTCTTCTCAATGTGTTTTACTGTATAAGATAAAAGCAGAGGAGTAAGAAATGTGAGGTTGATTGTAAGACTTAAAGGGGTTGTCCCACGCCGAAATGGGTTTTTTTTTTTTCAATAGCCCCCCCGTTCGGCGCGAGACAAACCCGATGCAGGGGTTAAAAAAGAAAACCGGATAGTGCTTACCTGAATCCCCGCGCTCCGGTGACTTCTTACTTACCTGGTGAAGATGGCCGCCGGGATCTTCACCCTCGGTGGACCACAGGTCTTCTGTGCGGTCCATTGCCGATTCCAGCCTCCTGATTGGCTGGAATCGGCACGTGACGGGGCGGAGCTACGAGGAGCCGCTCTCCGGCACGAGCGGCCCTATTCAGAAAAGAAGAAGACCGGACTGCGCAAGCGCGTCTAATCCGGCGATTAGACGCTGAAAATTAGACGGCACCATGGAGACGGGGACGCCAGCAACGGAACAGGTAAGTGAATAACTTCTGTATGGCTCATAATTAATGCACAATGTACATTACAAAGTGCATTAATATGGCCATACAGAAGTGTATAACCCCACTTGCTGCCGCGGGACAACCCCTTTAAGACTAAAAGCCACCGAACCATCTCTATGTTTTTACCTTGCTCGGCTTATGGTAATTACAGTGACAAATTTAAGGATATACTCTGAACCGTAAGGACAGTCATAAAGGCCATATGTATTGAACTTTGCTGACCTAGCAATATGCATATGTGGCCGTGCTGATCATGTACATCATGTCTGTATGTGTAATGCATATATATCACTGGATGGCTGTAACCATTATATTCTGATTAGAAACTGTTTCTGATTGGATATAAAAAGGGGGATCTTTTTCCATAAAATTGCTCCCCATCCCACAGTAGCCCCCTAGGCATTTGCCTTCTCTGCTTACCCTTCATTCCTGCCCAGAGGCGTAAGTAAAGGCTCAGGGGCCCTGATGCAAAAGGTAAGCTGGGCCCCCCCCCATCTGTATCTGTACCCGTACCCATACCCATACCTAAGCTATGCTGCACAGAGACATAACTTGAAGCTTCTGGGCCCCAATGCAAAACCTGTAACAGGGCCCCCAACTATAATGCTTTATTCATAGTATTGGGCTCCCTATATGGAGAAGAGAGGCCTTATTAGCCTCCTAAGGCTCCTGGGCCCGGGTGCAACCGCATCCCCTGCACCCTCTATAGTTACGCTCCTGTTCCTGCCCTTAATCTTCACCAATTACCACATCTAATTAGCGGGAAACATCTTTAACCCCTGTGGCCCTTTTCTTTTTGTTTTTTTGTTTTTTCCTCCCTACTTTCAAAAAATAGCTCTTTTTTGCTATTGACATGTCTGTCGGAGAGCTTATTTGTTGCAGCAGGAAGTGTATATTTCAATGGTACTATTTATTGTATCATATAATATATTGAAAAACCTATTAAAAACTTCTAAGTGGATTAACATGGACCCCCCCCCCCATGCAAATCTGCAATCTCAGTAACGGGGGAAGGATTGCTTTTTATGGCATACACACTGCAACAAAAATGACATGATAACTTTTAATCTGTGGGCCAGTATGTTCATGAAAAAACCAAAATGATTTGTTTTTTTTTTGCTGTACTATTTTAGGACTCATGTTCAATGTTCATATGCATTGATTTCCACGCATCCGAGCTGCGCAAAATGCAGTGCTGCAAGCATGTGCAGAAAAACACGAAGCTTAGTGCCAATTGCTTTCCACGGGGCCGCTGCTGCTGCCGGCAGCCCCGTTGAAAGCAATGGGCTGCCGGCAACCCCCACAGTGATTTTCAATGAATGGCTGAGCACTGCCTGTCATTGGCTGAGCGCTGTGATCAATCACAGGCAGAGCTCAGCTGTCATTCAATGAATAGCTGAGCGCTGCCTGTGCTTGGTTGAGTGCTCAGCCAATCAGACACAGCTCTTTCCCTGACTGTTGAAAGAGCTTCAGAGCAGTGAAGGAGGACAAAGTGGCTAGATGCACCTGAGCCCCGACAGCGGCGGAGCGGTGAGTATATATTTTTTTACACTTACTAGGGATGATTTTCAGGGAAGGGCTTATATGTAAAGCCCTTCCCTGAAAATCACTGCAAGAGTTGCTGGCAGCCCATCGCTTTCATTGGGGCTGCCGGCAGCAGCGACAGCCACATTGAAAGCAATGGGAGAACATCGCGATCCTCTGCCACAGCTGTGGCAGGGGATTCTTTACTCCCCTTGGGAATGCCATCTTTACTGAACACTGTGACAGTGCTGTCACAATGTTCAGTAACAAGGGGACTCCCCACTGGGGAATATTGACAAGCACCACTGACCTATGGTGCGCGCATGTCCTATTTTTTGCAGGTGCGCGCGATTTCACGCCTGTAAAACACGGACATGTGAACACATCATAGGGAACCAATAGTTCTAATAGATGCATGGTTTTGTGCGCACATAAGTATGCATATAAACACACTCATTTGAACGAGCCCTTAAAAAGATACAATATTTTTGAAATATATCTATATAATTTTTTTTTTCAGTTGCCATTTTATCTTATTGTCCACCATAACTTTTTTATCTCTCCATAAATGGTGCTGTCTGAGCGCTCAATTTTTTTGGGGGGTGATCTGTGGTTTCCATTGGTACCATTTTGGAGTATATAATATGACTTTTTGATCGCTTTTTATTAAATTTCTTCTTAGAGACAGAGTTAGCAAAAAAGTGCAATTTTGTCATTGCTCATTTACTTTTTTCTGACGAAGTTCACCTTTCGGGACAAATAATGCAGTATTCTGATTGGACTTTTATGAATGTGGTTATATCGAATATGTATTTTTTATTTTGAATATGTGAAGGGGGGGGATTATTTTTACAATATTAAAAAAAAACTTTTTATCAGTAATTTTTTTATTCCCCTATAGGGACTTGAACTTTTAATCGTTTGATTGCTTATACAATATAATGCAATACCATAGTATTGCATTATAATGTATTCTGACATGCAGTCTATAACGTCGTGTTAGGACCTCCACAATCTTCTATTAATGACCAGTAACTTGAATGATTCCCAATTATTTATGGGTAGGAATCAATGAGAAAGTAGAAGAAATGAAATGAAAAGTTGGGACTAGAAGCATTAGCTTGAGAATAGAAAATGCTAATAGATCCCTGATCTAACAGATTTATAGACTAGAGCCAAAGATAACAGTATATATAGATATAATAGGAGGTGAGGCATATATAAGACAACACTGAATTAATTCCATAACTGGCGCTGGTCATCCTACATGTCTAGATTGAAAAACTTCACCTGATCTTCATTGAAAAGGCTAGATAGTCAATTTGACCACAGACCTGCTCTGATTATATGTGGATGTCCATGTTGATTCCACTGTAGCCTGTTTAATGAGCAGAAGATAATGACTCTTGTATCTTCTGATCACTACCAATCCGATTGCCACCTTCATGGTCTACACAGTTTGGCTATATGTCCACCAACAGTTTGTGTCTAGAGATGAGCAAGCATACTCACCAAGGGCAATTACTCAAGCGAGCATTGCCCTTAGCGAGTACCTGCCAACTCAGAACAAAAGATTCGGGTGCCGACGCGGGGGAGTGGTGAGTTGCGGCAGTCAGCAGGAGGGAGCGGGGGGGGGGGGGGGGGAGAGAGGGAGAGAGAGATCTCCCTTCCGTTTCCCCCCACTCTCCC
The DNA here is from genome assembly GCF_035609145.1 of Eleutherodactylus coqui. NCBI lineage: Eukaryota > Metazoa > Chordata > Amphibia > Anura > Eleutherodactylidae > Eleutherodactylus > Eleutherodactylus coqui. The sequence goes on from NC_089840.1 coordinate 250,586,528, forward strand.
CCGCTGGCACCCGAATCTTTTCTTCCGAGCGGGCAGGTACTCGCTAAGGACGATGCTCGCTCGTGTAATTGCCCTTAGCGAGTATGCTCGCTCATCACTATTTGTGTCTCTTTATGGCCATAAGACTTCTGTTCAGGAATATTTACTTACATGGCTCATAATAATCTGTCACAGACACCACGGCTGGATGCAAGTCTCGTACTTCACACTGCTGCTCCATATCTATAGAGAGCAGCAATGGTGTGGAGGTGATCTACAATGACATTGAAAGGCAAAAAGTTAATAATGCGTTTTAGCTTTAATGTTTCGCCATATATGAAGATTTCTGCTTGTTGGCAGTGCGGAAGTGAAATATACAGGGCTCCATACAGGAGCGACCATATACCCCCAAAGAACCTTGTAACTATATGAGCAGCCCATTATCAGAACAGGTTTTCATCCTCTGAATGTTTCTATTTACTGTCAGCAGTTTGTCAAAACTTTTCATAATAGTTTTTAAATTTTGCTAGTAAATTCATAATTATGATTTGGGAGGATAGGCAGAGCTAATATTATGAGTGTTAAGTGCATTTACCTTCTCCAAATAGATTGTAACGCCGGTCTGCTTATTTTCTACTCTTTTCACCTCTTCATTAATTAAGAGCTGTGAGAGGAAAACACAGAAGATGACATTCAAGATAATCGGGAGGAAAGCAACAAGCCTTATAGCAAGTAAGCCTAAAAATGGCAACGTATATCAACGGCTTTTTAGGAAATCATAGCGGAACTTCTCTAGCTCAGAATAACCCCCCTATGAGCAAGAACAGAGTCAGCTCTGACAGATTTGAGCAGTCTATGTGTTAGGGCTCTTGCACTAGGTAATTTTATGTGTACCCGCCGGCGCCATAACAATGCGTGAACAGGCGCACAAATCTGCAGTTTGTGTGCCCATTCAGATGGCCCGGGCCCAGCACATATATGCTGAGCCCAGATTGCCATCGAGTGGGGGAGACAGTTTGGCTCTGCTAAACTGCCTTCCGCCTTTCCACCCTCGCCCGCTCTCAGCAAGGGGAGGAGGCGGGAGATAGTGTGCTTAGCTCCCGCCCACCCTCCCATTGCTGGCTGCTGAACTATCTTTCCTGACCAGCGTAAAAGCGCCAGGCCGAAATGCACTATTTTGGCCAGCCGGGCGCTTTTACGTGGTGGAAAATCGCCCATCTGATCTGATGCATTGGAATCCAATCCATCAGATGGTAGCATATATCAGCTGTCCGTGAAAATGGCAGCCAATATACGCTCATGTTAACAAAGCCAGCTGGCCGACCGATATGCGCTACCATCTGATGCATTGGATTCCAATGTATCTGATCAGATGTGCGATGTTCTGCTGCATAAAAAAGCACCCGGCTGGCCAGGATGGCGCATTTCGGCTGGGCGCTTTTACGCTGGCCAGGAAAGATAGTCCTGGAGCTATCTTTCTGGCCGGAATATGTTGGCCGCTGCATAGACTCCTATAGGAGCCTATGACAGCTGCCGGAGAAGGGAGGTGGGAGGGAGTTTAGCAGCGTAACTGCTAAACTCCCTCACCCATCTCCCTCTTCTCTGCCCCTTGATGGCGATTTGCAATTGGAGAGGGCGGGAGCTAGTTGCCAAGCTCCTACCCCCTCCCATTGCTGGCTGCAAACAAGGGGTGGAGACGGGGCGGGAGCTTAGCACACTAGCTCCCGTCCCATCCCGCCTCCTCCCCTTGCCAAAAGCCAGCGAGGCAGCGGAAAGGGGGAAGGCAATTTAGCAGAGCTTTCCCCCCGACACCGATACAGGTGCCAGGCCCAGGTCATCTGAACAGTCACACAAACAGCAGATTTGTGTGCCCATTCATGCGCTTTTACGGTGATAGGGGGCAAGAGTAACAATGCCTACGCTCGTGTGAAACAGCTTTAACATGGATGTCCATTTATCTGAATAGTTGCCATAAAGTGGCCACTTATGATCTCGGCAGTGGTGGCTCCAATATAATGATAATGACCCCACTAGCAACACTGGAGATTAAAGTGAATGATCAGTTAGTCTGTTTAAAAGAAAATACTCCCTGGGCTTCCAGAAAATGGTAAATCATTGTCTGGATTTGGCTGATCATTTCATGCACACGCCCAAAGTTTTCCATTGTGGCTGATTGGATTTTTGGCAAACACAGAAGTCTGTCATCAGCCATCATGAATAATTGTTCACATTAATTTATTAACTGATGGTCACCAGAAATAGCCAAAATTGGCCATTCACAAAATAGTAAATGATCAGGTGGATTCAGATGATCGTGCCATGCACACAGCCAAAGTTTTCCAACATTTTTGGCAGACAGAGTCTGTCATCAGCCATTGTGAACGATTGTTGGCATTCATTTATTAACCAAATTGTCCATTTATGGCGACCTTTCTGTCATATTCACGGGCAGCTTGGGATTCCAGACAAGTGAGATGACAACACAACTTCCCTGCCGCATACATGGAGATGAAATAGACATAGAGGTGCAAGTATATAAGGAGAAAAGTAACTCACCCTATCCACAGTGTCACTGTTGGGGACAAATCCAGATACAGGTTTTATCTCTACCAAAGCCATGTTGGTACCTTTATTATTGCTTGCATCACTTAAGCTGAAATATGAAGACAAATATTGTTGAAATGTGAAAATATTCTTCTTTTCATTAGCAGAGATTATATCCAGGCCTGCTGATTAACCTCAGAGCTCTAACATACCCCATATTCATTATTTACACTAGTCCTCCCATTATACAGTACACAGTATAGATGTGTCCTTCCTTACCCGTCCTCTTGGCTGAGTATATTCAGATATACACATCACAGACTAACTAGCTTTTTGTAATACTCTATCATGAGATCTCTATCCTATATGTGTCTATTCTGGTCACCTAGGGGTTGTGATCTTGCAGAATTCAAGGGCTTTTCTAGCATATTACGATATTGCATTGAAATTTGACATAAGGTAAAAAGGAAGATTTGAGATCTGTCTGACTTTACGTTATCTAGAACTTTAATACAATATCGTAACATGTCAGCAAAACCCTTGATAAGCTGCAATACACGTCACGACCACTAGATGGAGACACATTTAGCATAGACATCTCCTGACAGAGTACTGCAAAACCATGTTTTCTGTCAAAGCTGATCATGTCACACCACACACCTCATGGTATATTGAGTCAAGAGGATACTTGAAATACCAGGGCTTTAGAGTCAGAGTTGAAGGTTTTTGGTGGAGCTGGAATTGGTAGAAGTATACGAACTCCAAATTCAGCTTCCAAATATAAATATTAATATATTAAAGCTGATGTTACCATTTTACTACAGTAAATGTGTTACTAATTATTATATATGAGCCATTTATGAAGGAGTCAGAGTTCAAATTAGAATGGACTGAGGAAAAATCAAAGGAGTTGGAGTCAGAAGTTTGACTTAACAATGCCCTGGAAAATACAATGACTCTGCACTTAGAATTTAGACCAATTGCATTCTCCAAGTCCAGATGATATGAAGCGTCATTATGGCAATAATTGATTATAGTTACGAGACACAAATTTCCACTGCACTGTAGTGTACTCCTAGTCAGATAGTCCCCAGACAGGGTGAATAGTACCTGTATGCCTTCATAGGGGATCAAATACTATATATCACTAGATATGTTTTATCTACAGGGTGGGCCACTGGAGAGTAGCCCACCTTCACTCCCGGCAGGACACTCTTTGGAGCTGGCCGTAGCCCCTTGCACCCTCTCTGGTGAAGGTGTGTCACCCCGTGTGCAGTGTTCCAGCTTTATCTTATCCTGCTATTTAGTCTTTCTGTGCACATCACATCAGAGAGATGCTGTTCTTCCTACAACAAATAGTTATTGTGGAAAGCTATGTGGGAAGTTGGGCCTATTAAGGAAATGCAAAAGGTTTTTGCTGAAAAGTATCCAGGTAGAAACCACCTACTAAAAGTTGACTTCAGAGCCTGGTTCAGATATGATACCAAACTGAGTCTGTTGCAAACACAAACAAAACTGAGGCCTCCGTCAGTCTGGAAGTATGAAGTCGGCTGTGACATTCAGCAGAGGATTGCAAATAGCCTTCAAAAATCAATTTGGATAGTTCCGGTGAGAACTGAAATCTCTGAGCCTTAAACCTGACCAAATAACGTGTGCAGGAACTGAAAGTGCTGGACAAAGCTAAACACATAAGTTACTGGGCTTGGTTACTGACTATGATTGCTAGAGGACCTTTGGACCCATTGTTGTACTTTCTGATGGACAAAGCATGGTTTAATTTATTAGGTCACATGAAGTCACAGATTACGAGGTACTGGTCTACTGAAAATCCTTACGAAACACCACTGCACAACCAGAAAATTGGCATTTGGGGTAAGGAAAATAAATAGTGGGCCCAATTTTCTTTGAATCCACTATGAATACTGCGGCTTATATGTTTGAACAGTTTAACAATCAACTAACACCAGAAGAAAGAATGTACTGCCCACCTCCCATGAGTCACTGGCGTGGGTTTGTAAACTGATTACGGAAGAGCAAACTATGAACAAGGGATTAAGGCCACCATATTCCCCAAACTTTCCCACATTTTATCTGAGAGAAAAATTTAAAGCACAAAGCGGATGCCAATAATCCGCATACCATGAATGAACTGAAGGAAAACATCACAAACACTTTCCGTAGCATCACCGTTGAAGAGCTGCAAGCAGTATCAGCCAACATGTTGCGACATGCCCAGTGCTGCATAGAAATGAATGGGTACCACTTCCAGCATACGTTGTAACATGTGGTTAAATCAATAAAGCCCTGGAAAAAAACAATGCACTTGCTTTTCTTACTGGCACAGTATGGTCTGGGGTGGGCAACTTTTCTGTGGTTCACCTTGTATAATATTATATATGTCAACTTTTGGAAGGTAAATGCCATGTGTGGCAACAAATGATTCCACAAATACTAATATTTCCTTTAACTTTATCCGATGGACTACTTACCTGACGCTGATTTGAATATTGAATGATGGCGCAGGGTGAGGTGGGCACTGAATCGATGAGGTCTTTACTTGAAGTATAAATGTTCCTTCTGGCTCTGGATTCAGAATGTTGTACCTTTCTGTAATCTGAGCAAAGAGATTTAGAGAGCATGAGTATTTTAATGACAAACATATCCTACAAAGTACAAAATAACAAGGATCAGCGCCTACTCGCACAAAACGATTTTAAAAGGATGTGAGATACTTTTAAGTACTCACCTGGTGCTCGGCCAAAACTCCTGTCCAGGAGATTGACCGGCACCTTGTATCCGAGCTGGCTCGTAGCGTCCCTGGAGTCCCGAATCCTGATTACCGGAGAGCGTCTCTGGGGTTGACAGCCGTAACGGGCTGTTTATGCAATCACTCGTATCAGATAGGAAAAAATTCCCCCGCGCTCGTGGGTTCCAGCAGAGATAAAGGACACACTGTCCGTAGATAACTTTAACTAATTTATTAGTTCCTTTGCTACGCGTTTCTGCGGGTTTACCCGCTCTCATCAGGGGGGATTTTTTCCTATCTGATACGAGTGATATCCTACAAAGTGTTATATATACTGTAGTCCGAAGAAGGTCCCACATCCTGTGCTGATTAATTTCTTGATATATTGTTACAGTGTTTAGCGCTGAACACTTTCCTGATACAGACCCCCAAATCCCCAGCAAAGTCAGTGAGTTTTATGGCCTGATATCGCGCTCACCCGTGTGTAGGAGGCCTTATAAATTGATCTATATCCATTATAGAAAGTGATTATCATATTCCGGCCGAAGATAGTTCCAGAACTATCTTTTCTGGCTGTCGTGAATGTCTCCCAGTCTGTACTGACAACAGAAGTCATGTGACCACTGCAGCCAATAAGAAGCTGCAACATCAGCTTTCCGAACTCCTGCCACCATAGCGTCCAGGATGTGAACGCTGATGCCAGGAGAACGGGTGGTGACGCTGTAGCCTCTGATTGGCTGCAGTGGTCATCGGACGTCTGCTGTGCGCAGAGACTGGGAGAGTCGGTGCGTACCTAACAAAGATAGAACTTTGGTGCACGTTTTTTAGGAGTTTCCATTGACTCCTATAGGAGCAGGAGTTAATGGAAACTCCTGCGCTTGGAATAGATTCCCTGCAGTTTACAGCAGGGCATTTAAAAGGTGCTCCCCAGAAGCACATTTTAAATGTCCCACTGTAAACTCCTGTTATTCCCCGCGGGGATGACGTGAAGCCCTGAGGGTTCCATTAATCCCTGTGGGGACTAACAGGAATTTACAATGGGACATTTAAAAGGTGCTTCTGGGCAGTACCTGTAGTGGGCCAGTACTAGCTATCCTGCCCCCCTCCATAATGTCATACAGGTCATGTCTTGTGTTGATGCACTGTGCAAAACTGTCTTGTCATTCTGTTATGTTTATTGCACAGCTGCAGTGTGTGATGGGTTAAAAGTCGGCAAAAGCATGGAGACTGTCTGTAAATGTATCAATTCTATCCTATCACATGGTATGAGAGAGGGTATAAATGTGAGTGCTTGAGAGTGGGAAAGGGGTTCCATGTCTTCTGGAGTCAGAGTAAGGAGGTCCAGCTACATGGGGCACCTTTAGCCCTCATGTAGTGAAGCATGGAAGAGGAGGTTTCTGGGAGTGCTTGTTGCTATAATGAAGATGGAGTGAGCCCCCAAGAGAGAGCGTGAGCAACGAGTGAGTAAGACTTTTTCAACGCCTCGTGCAGAGGTACTCTTTCTCCCTCTTTAACTGTTCACACCCAAGCGTCCTGAGGTCTGGGACTGCCAGGTGGAGGTACATGACTACAGTTGTCACACATGCAGGCGTCCTGAAGTCTGGGATCGCTGTGTGGAGGTAATCATCATCAAGTCTGTCTGTGTATATATATATATATATATATATCTTTTTGCATGCACTCGGAATACTGATGATTTTTGCCTTGTATCGTTTAAAGTTATTGTCCAGTAAAGTTATTCCAGGCCCTGACCGTTCCTGGGGACCTGAGGTACTCTATCACTGTCTGTGACTCGTTTATTTCCTCGCCGATGTTCATGCCGGTGGGTGTTGGAACGGTGGCGTCACCTGTGACAACCTCTTCACCTGTTTTCCTGTTTATTGGGCATCCCCATGTCCGGGGGGTGTCCGAAAGAGGCCCAGCCCTGCCCTGCCCTTGGCTGTGTGCATCCATCCAGGAGGGAGCGTGGTAAGTGCCACTGTGACAAGCCAGCACCTTGCCCTCCCAGCTCCTCAGTGTATGCCATGTGTCCGGGGTCACCCTACCAGACACTGCACACCTTTTAGGTGCCCTGCTGTAAGCTGCGGGGTATTCCGCCTGCCCCCCTGCTGGGCAATTCCCCAGCAGTGGGGGACAGTAGGGGATTCCCTCCCTCTCTCTACCCAAGGGGTTGCAGGCCTTTCCCCGAGAGTGTGGGAGGAGGGGGTGGGGCTAGAGCTATCCGCCCCTAGCTCCACCCAGCTCTATGGTTTGCTATGGTGAATCTCTGAGAATCCCTATAGCCCTGCCCCCTCTCTTTACCCACGTCCACTTTCTGTACACTACTGGGGGATTAGCCCATAGCCCCGCTCCATCTCTCCCTGCTATGGAGAAATCCCCCATAGCTCCGCTCTCTCTCCCTGCTAGGGGAAATCCTGAAGCCCTGCAGGCTTCTTTACTTTCCTCCTGGAGTAGCTGCGCTTCTCCAAGCACAACTACTCCACTGAATGGGCGAATTTCATGGGCATGAAGCTCGGGTCATCTGCGCATTAAAAAATTGCCCAGTCACATGGTTTTGGTAGATGCAAGTGGCCCTTTTTTTGCAAGCCTATTGGTGCTCAAAAAAAAAAAACGCTTGTAAGCATGCAAAAAACCTGCAATATACAGGGAATGCTCTGCTTATAGGTGGTGCTATGTTGCAATTAAAAAAACCTAGGAACGTCACAGTAAAATAGAAGGAGGCGGCAGCCAATCATAAGGGTCTGTACTGTACCTGCACATATGCACAACCACTTCCTAATGCTTTCAGGGTGTACACCGCTGGGTTGTCAGGCAATGCCACAACATGCACTTCTGATAGTTTTGTGGGCTTCAGTATCACTTGTGTTCGGAATCCCTTGTTATTGGTAATGTTGATAGTAGGAAGGCTTTGATTTGCGAAGGTTTTGGAATAGTAAGCAGAGACTGCTGATAAAGCAACTACTGTGTCCTAAAAGATGAACAAATGCAACAGTTTATTATACCAACAGATAGCTGTGATTAGAGGTCTAATAAGATGTCATTCACACTCGCAGCATCAGACCAAGAGACAAATGTACAGAAAGAAATGGTAAGGTATGAACATAAATTAATATACAAATGTAGCAAATGTTAACTTGACATTGAACGAATGATAACATGTATTGATGAGCGAGCATACTCGCTAAGGGCAATTGCTCGAGCGAGCATTGCTTTTAGCGAGTACCTGCTCGCTCGAGAGAAAAGGTTCGGCTACCGGCGGCGGGCAGGGAGCTGCGGAGGAGAGTGGGGAGGAACAGAGGGGAGATCTCTCTCTTCCTCTCTCCCTCCCTGCTCCCCCCTGCTGACTGCCGCTACTCACCGCTCCCCCGCGCCGACACCCGAACCTTTTCTCTCGAGCGGGCAGGTACTCGCTAAGGGCAATGCTCGCTCGAGGAATTGCCCTTAGCGAGTATGCTCGCTCATCTCTAATAACATGACTACAATGTACTATGATGTGGTAAATCGAGGTATCACGATGCGCCAATCATGTTAACGACTGCTACATTACTACACCGAATGGCCACTTTGTTAGAGACATTGTCCTCTTCTTTATGGATCCAGATTTCTGCTGCACCATGCTGATGGGAGGATCAGAATTTGGTGCAAGCAGCATGAATCAATGACCCCTTCCTGTCTTGTTCAGGGCATGTCAGCATCTTCATCTAATTTGCAGCAGCTACAAGAAGTGATCTTGTCTGTACTAGATGGGGCCATTTATTGTATGCATTAACAGATTGAGGCTAGAGATGAGAGAGCATACTCGCTAAGGCAAACTACTCGAGCGAGTAGTGCCTTATGCGAGTATATGCCCACTCGTCTCAAAAGATTCAGGTGCCGGCGGGGGGCGGGGAGCGGTGGGGGAGAGCGAGGAGGAACGGGGGGAAGATCTCTCACTCCCTCTCTCCCCCCGCTCCTCTCTACTCATTCCCGCAACTCACCACTCTCCCCCGCCGGCACCCAAATCTTTAGAGACGAGCGGGCGAGTATGCTCGTTCATCTCTAATTGAGGCCTCTTCTTTCACACGGGCATTGCGATTTTTGGCTGGATGAACCCTGGCTAAGTCTGCTGATTTCTCGCCTGTTCACACGGCCGGGATGCAGCAAAGGAAGAGGGAGGGACTTAAGTAGCGCTTGCCATGCTAAATTCCCTCTCCCTCCCCAGACTATGGGAGCTGCCGGCAATGGGGGGGGACTTTAGCAACGCGAGCCGCTGCTAAACTTCCCCTTCCCTTTTCTGATGGCTCTAATAGGCTCCCATAGGAGTCTATGGGAACCGCTGGGGTAACCCAGCAAAAGATAGAACAAATCCTATCTTTTCCAAACGCACATAAAAGAGGCTGGCCGGAATGCGCTTTGTATGCGCTATAGTTTTTGGCCAACTGATTTTACACGCTGGAAAATCACCCATCTGAACAAATGCATTGGAACGCAATGCATTCATATGGACGTGATTTCCGTATGGCGTTTTACGCGGCAAAATAGCTGCGATAAAACGCTTGTGTGAAAGAGGCCTGAACAAGATTAAATTTAGGATATATGTGTGGAATTGGTCAATATTTGGAGAGGAAGCTTTATAATTAGTTTTCTATGAAGCTCCCTGATGATTCCACCATGATATTCTCACTTTATGGCACTCTGCTCAGTTCATGCTCCTGCAGCGCCGGCCCCATTGAAAGCAATGGGAGATGATCGTGATCCTCTGCCACAACTGTGACAGCTGTGGCAGGGGATTCCATCATCCCCCCAGGGACTCCCCTCATCACTGAACACTATGACAGCACTGTCACAGTGTTTATTGAGGAGAGGACTCCCTGCGCCAAGGATTTTCGGGGAGGGGCTTGAAATATAAACCCTACCCTGAAAATAATCCCTAGCTGTAGAAAAAAAATAAAAATAAATAATATATCACCTTAGAAGCGCTGTCTGACGCATCTTCTTGCAGGTCTGCCACCGGCCCCATTGAAAGCAATGGGATTCCCCGCAGTGATGGAAGGATTTAACATGAAATTGTCTCGCATCCAGGGGTTTTAAAAGTATTGCAAGAGCGATATCGGGCCGTGAATCACATATCGCTCTCACCAGTGGAAAGGGGGCCTTAGGGACATTCAAACTATAATTTGTTTTATTTTGCAGTTTTCCAATGTAACTGGGGCATTCATATGAGTCCCAGTTACAAGGGGGTAACAGCTCCCTCTGGTGACATTAGTCACTGGCAGAGCCAATCTGGGACTGCTAAGACCTAGCCTCTCTGGCATGCCAGGGAGTGCCTAGCGATCACGTGATCCTATTCAGTACATTGCACCAAATCAGTGCTATGTAGGCTGCAAAAGTGAAGAGAGATGCAGACATCTGGGCACCTAGCAGGAGCATTAAATTTGCACTGTACATTTATAATAGCGACGGTTTAAAGATCAGGACCACAAGACTATATGTCGTACTGGTCCTAACAGGTTAAATCATATTGCCCATGAGTAGGTGTTGGAAAAGTGAGGAGCCAAATATGTCTGCATGTTAAATTCTGCTGAGATGAGTTAGGACTTAAAGAAGTTGTCATGTAGATCTGGGCCAGATAGAAAAGAAAGTGAACAGCTGATATGTAACATTCTCGTGGAAGAAATATACGATGGTCATAAATAACCTTAATGCATAAAAGCTTTCGAAGATGAAAATAACTGGTATTTATTAAGAAAGTACCTGAGTGCTGGCAAATCCTCCATTGGCATTTTGTTGGGAATATATCCAGCGAATCGCAGGCACTGCCGCCGCTAGGTCAGTTTTGCTCGGGTCTTTCCCGGAGACCATTGCCAACACAACATATGATGTAGTCTCCACATCTGCAGAGTTTGGTTTGGGCCATAATGGGTCGGCTTTAGGAACCACAGACTTCGTGGACCAGTGTATCTTGTCATCTACAATAAGGATAACATTGTGTTGCCTTGTTACCATCATTTCAGTCACATAAACAGAATGCCACCGCTAATACTTCACCCAATGCCTACAAATCTAGTGGAGCTGATTGTGTGAGGTATACCATAGATGTCCCAGAGCTTTATAACAGAGAGAGCAGTGCAGCCACAAAGAGTTAAATGACAAGCTCACTCTGCTTGGTCTGTGTAGCAGCTTTCCTATTGCTATATGTAAATGTTGGAAGTGTAGAGGTATAATGATTTTGGACGCAGAGGGTACAACAGCTTCCAGGCCTGGAGGTGAAGGGGCCCAATCAGATCCTTAGGTTACAACCACTTCCTGACTGGTTCCAAGTTCCATGGACGTGGATCCAGTTGAAAACTAAGGGGTGCAGATATCCATATTCTACCTGCCCTGGCACTTACATTGGCCAAGACTTGTGAGCCATCAGGCTTTAGGCAGAGAAATAGGATCTGTGGTGGAAACGGCTGCCGTTGGGTGAGTTTTTTTTAAATTTTAATTGGCACAATAATGGCACTGCTAGAATTTGGGAGCACTACTACTATGTGGGGGCACATTATTGTATAGGGGCGCTCTTATATGGAGGCATAGTATCGGCACTATTTTTGTATGAGAATACTATAAGTGTATGGCACACGATGGGGACACCCTTGCTGTGTGGGGCACAATGTTGGTATTATTACTATATGTGGTAACAATGGGGCACTATTACTGTATTGGGCACCAAGGGGACACTAATACTATATGGGAGCTCTATTACTCTATGGAGGACACAAAGAGGGCTCTAATGGTCTATGAGAGTAGTATTACTGTATGGGAACACTACTGCTGTATGGGGACACAATGGAGGTACTATTAGTGAATTGTGGCACAAAGAAGACATTAATACCGCATGATGGCACTATTACTGAATGGGGCCATACAGGGGGTACTATTACCGTGTAATGCTGAAATGGGGTACAATTAATGTTTGGGGTGCACTAGTGCTTTGTGGGGCAATATTACAGTCTGGGGGGCTATGAATGGAGTGTTAATGTAAAGGTGGGTAGTAGAGATGAGCGAGCACGCTCGGATAAGGCAGTTACTCGAGCGTGCATCGCTCTTCTCGAGTAACTGCATTCTCGTCTGAGCAGGCTCGGAGGGCGGCGGGGGTAGCTGGGGGGAGAATGAGAGAGATATCTCTCTCTCCCCCTGCTACACCCCGCCACCCCCCCCCCCCCCCCCCCCCCCCCGGGCCTGCTCGGATGAGAATGCAGTTACTCGAGAAGAGAGATGCACGCTCGAGTAACTGCCTTATCCGAGCGTGCTCGCTCATCTCTAATGGGTAGGTGTTGGAAAAGTGAGGAGCCAAAGATATCTGCATGTTAAATTCTGTAGAGATGAGTCAGTGCTGAAAGAAGTAGTCATGTAGATCTGGGCAAGACAGAGAAAAATAGCTGAAATCTGGGATGTCACTAGTTTTAACTGTATTATAATTACTAATAAGATTTATAGAAGAGATATGCATATAGATCCTCGCAATACCAGTGGGACATGTTCATCCAAGCAACAAGCTGATGAGGGGGCAGGTTCAAAATGTGTCCTGGGTCCCAAACTTTGGACCTGTTCTTTCTATCACATTATACTAGTGCAATGTTTCCTCAATTCCTTATTTAAGATTCCAAACTCCTGTAAATATACCTTTTTTTATGGCCACTTCATCCAGCTGCTTCAAAAGTTGTGTTCTCTTCACTTTGTCACCCAGCAGAGTGTAAGTGTATGCACATTGTGCCTTGGTGTAGATGGAGCTTTGTGCTTCAGTGCAGTTTTGCAGACATTTTTTTGCTTTCTCTATTACATCATTCTGTGAAAGTTTGTATTAGACATAGGAGAACATGTTAGGTGAAAATCAGTGTTACTTCCATTTTTGACAGTTCCAAGATGGATTTATTTTAACCCTTTTCAATCCACTGTCTGACGTCTAAAGACATTCTGATTAAAGGCTGTACAGAAGATGTCCGGCAGGGTATTCTTACTGTAGATTACTGGCCACTCTGTTGTCAAGGGGGCGGGGGCTCTCCAGCATATCACATACCACAGTACTGGCTCTAGCCAGCACATATTCTGAGACCCATAATTTTTTTATTTTTCCATTGATGAGGCTTTGTGGGGGCTCGTTTTTTGAGGTGGCGACCTGCAGGATTTTTAAAAAATCATTTCGGGGTGTATGCAATCTTTTGATCACTTTTTAGTCAATGTTTTTCAAAAATGGATTACCCCCCCCCCCCCCCCCCCCAAAAAAAAAACTGAATTCTGGCAATATTAATTTTCTGACAAAGTTCACATGTGGGATAAATAATGCCATATTATAGTAGTTCGAACATTCACTGACAAAGTGATACCGATTATGCTATTTCTTATTTTTCTTTTACATGAAACATAGGAAAGGGTTTTTTTATCTTTGAATATTTTTTCATATTTTTTAAACATTGTATTAAACAAATGTTTAAGTCTATTTAGTCCCTATAGATGACTGCATAGGGAGCTGACTGTAACTGACAGCTGGCTGTGCTCTGCAATAACGGGGATCAATGAGATCAATGTTAACCCCTTACATGCCGCAATCAATGTAGAAAAAAATAACACAAAAAAATAGTAACAAAAAAAACCTTAACGCTTTTTCCCTTCTTTGTATAAACAAATTAAAAGAAAAACATTTACATATTTAGTATCATCATTATATCTGTAACAACATGTACAAAATGTATCTTTTATGGCAAAAAATGCTTATTTAGTTTATTTTGCTACCCCCCAAAAAACAATAAAAGTGATTAAAAAAAATATGTAACCCATTATGGTAACAATAGAAACTACAGCCTGATATGCAAAAAACAAGCCCTCACAGAGCTCAGTTGATGGAAAAAAAAGTTATGGGCCTTTAAATGCAGCGATTAAAAAATAAATAATTTCTAAAAAAAAAGGAAAAACCTAAAAAAATATATAATTTTGGTATTGTGTAATGGTACCAAACTGAAGAAAAAATCTATCATGTCAATTATGTCGTATGATTAATGCTGTAAAAAAACAAACAAACAATAGCGGAAGTGATGTTTTTTCTCCTTGCCCTCTGAAAAGAATTAATAAAAGTTTTACAATACATTATCTGTAACCCCAAAATGGTACCAATAAAAACTACAATTTGCAAAAAAACAAGCCCTTTTATGGCTTATCGACGGAAAAATTAAAAAAGTTATGGCTTTTGAAAAGCGATGATGGAAATCCCCCAAAAAGCGTTGCAACCTTCTGTCCAAAATAGGTTATATTCTCAAGGGGTTAAGGGGCTAAAAAAGAAATGACCTGTGCCTGATCTAAAACTCAACGCATCTGTGTTACAAAGAGGATCTTTCACTGAGGAGAACCCAGAACGTCTGTGTATTTCACAGGCAGATCACTGTTTTCAATGGAGACTGTGTAATGCCTCATTTTTCCTTTGGAGGCAGTGTAGGGAAATGAAACACTTACTTCTGAGTTGTCCCACAACTGATTGCTGGAGTAGCAGGACAGCCTGGAGTTTTCCAAAGCAGACAACCACTATGAATATATTGTAGAAGACATGCTGGACACTTACGTATTTTGGGTTGTTGACTTCTACAAATGTTGAAGTAACATATGCCGTGAGTGCGATCTGACTGTCTACTCCTCCCTGAAGTCAGAAATAATTACAAACCGTCACCTGACATTAATATCATGCCATATCTTATAATAGCTTAGCGTGATGATGAACTCCTACCATAAGCTCCTTGTGAATCACTCGTCCTACACTTTGGAAGCAGCCATTGCTTTGCTGCTGCTTCTTCAGCCAGTCCAGAGCTTCTGTAATGTGTCTGTATTCAATATTAATGACGTTCTGACATGGAAAGAAAAAGCGCGCTACAAATGCTGTCAACCTGCGGCAGAAACATAGAAAACAATGAGGCATTTCGGAAAACTGTCATAGCCCAACAACGATACCTTAGTAAATATGTGTTTATATTAATCTCACCATGTACTTCCAGAGGAATCACTACTCCCAAAAGCGCTATAGGATCCATCCTTATGCTTAAATTTCAGTTGATTCTGGTAACCTGGAAAAAACGAATACATTCCCAAAGTGTTGGATTGCGGTTGCTTGGGCCCACCAGACAGATTACTCTATCTATGCAGAACATGGGCACATCCACTTTTTAAAGTATTGTCCTATCAGGACACCCTATTAGGGAGTATGGACACCAAAAAGGTAGGCTTTCCAGTGGTGTGCTAGAATGAACGCATGGCGGACATGGCACACCCATACATTACAAGGACAGCCAATCATTTGCATGGCCGGCATACCATTCAAGATGCAGGCACTGCAGAGAAAGTGTGTGGCTGGCTGATACATCGCCAGATGATTATAGCGGTTCATCTTTTTGCATAATGCAGAGTCGCTGGCAAATCTATAAACCAGTGAATTTTAGGGCCCATTTAGACACAACAATTATCGCTCAAAAATCGCACAAAGCCTTCTTTTGAGTGATAATCGTTGTGTGTATCTGCACTGACATCGTGCAGTTTTCATTATGCCATCGCTCACGATGAGCCTCATCAGGGATTCACAGTGGGATGCAGCTGATACTATTGTTTCAGCTGTATCTCGCTCCGTGATAACAGGCTGAGTATGAAGAACAGAGCGGTCCAGCTGCATTCTCCATACCCCGCATGGAGCGCTCGGCTGTATAACAGCCGGGCGCTCCGTGCAAAAAACAGCTGGATGCAGAAGGCAAGTGGGGACACCCTGCTTGTCTTCTGGATCCTCTGCTGGGAGCGCTCGGCTGGAAACAGCTGGATCCAGAGAACAAGCAGCCCCCGCTTGTTCTCTGCATCCTCAGGAGCGCAAGGTGATCGCTTAACGTTTGAGCGATCATCTTGCAATGTAAAGGACACAACGATTATCACTCAAAAGACATCTTTTGAGCGATAATGGTTGTGTCTAAATGGGCTTTTAATTCCTTCCCGCTCCAGGACGTACATTTACGTCCTGGAGCGTCGGGGTATGTATGCAGGGAGGTCGCGGGGCAACCTCTCTGCATACAGTGCGGGCGTCAGCTGTTTACTACAGCTGACACCCGCGGGCAATAGCCGCGATCGGCCGTTCAGCCGATTGCGGCTAATAACTCTTTAAATGCCGCTGTACGCCCCCCCCCCGCGGTGAGATCAGGGGAGCCGTGCAGGTGTCATGGCTGCGGGGGGCCTTCTGAAAGGCCCTAGGGCTGCCTTGAGAGAACTGCCTATTAAGCCATCCCCGTGGGGTGGCTTGATAGGGCTGCCTGTCAGAATGCAGTATGACGTAATGCTATAGCATTACGTCATACTGCAGTAGCGATCAAAGTATTGCATATTGTAGTCCCCCAGTGGAACTTAAAAGTAAAGAGAAAAAAAGAGCAATAAAGTTTTTTTAATTGTAAAAAAAAAGTAATAAAAGTTTAAATCACCCCCCTTTTGCCATATCTATAATTAAAAAGTCTAAATAGTAAAATAAAAATACATATTTGGTATCGCCGCATCCGTAAAAGTCCACTCTATCAAAGTAGCGCATTATTTACCCTGAACGGTGAACGTTGTCCGAAAAAAAAATTAAAGAATGCCAGAAATGCACTTTTTCAGTCACCCTGTCTTCTAGAAAAAACGCAATAAAAAGTGATCAAAAAATCATACGTATTCCAAATTAGTACTAACAGAGACTACAGGACATCCCGTAAAAAATGAGCCACCGCTGAACTTCGTCGACGGAAAAAATAAAAAAGTTATTGTGCGCACAAGATGACAGAAAATAATTGAAAGAAATTAAATGTCTTTGAAAAAAAAGAGAGTAGTATAGTAAAAAAAAACTATACAAGTTTGGTATCGTAGCAATCGTACTGACCCATAGAATAAAGTTATCATTTTGTTGCAGTTTGTGCGCCGTAGAAACAAGACGCACTGAAACATGGCGGAATGTTTTTTTTTTAAATTATTTTACTCCACTTAGAATTTTTTCAGTACATTATATGGTACATTAAATAGCACCATTAAAAACTACAACTCGTCCTGCAAAAAACAACAAGCCCTCATACAGCGATGTTAATGGATAAATAAAGGAATTATGATTTTTTTAAGTGGGGAAGGAAAAAAACGAAAATGGAAAAAAAAGGGGGGCCGCGTCAAGAAGAGGTTAAAGGGGTTGTCCCGAGGCAGCAAGTGGGTCTATACACTTCTGTATGGCCATAATAATGCACTTTGTAATGTACATTGTGCATTAATTATGAACCATACAGAAGTTATAAAAAGTTTTATACTTACCTGCTCCGTTGCTAGCGTCCTCGTTCCCATGGTGCCGACTAATTTTCGCCCTCCGATGGCCAAATTAGCCGCACTTGCGCAGTCCGGGTCTTCTTCTTTTCTGAATGGGGCTCCGTGTAGCTCCGTGTAGCTCCGCCCCGTCACATGCCGATTCCAGCCAATCAGGAGGCTGGAATCGGCAATGGACCGCACAGAAGCCCTGCGGTCCATGGAGACAGAGGATCCCGGCGGCCATCTTCAGCAGGTGAGTATGAAGACGCCGGACCGCCGGGATGCAGGTAAGCGCTGTGCGGGTGGTTTTTTTAACCCCTGCATCGGGGTTGTCTCACGCCGAACGGGGGGGGGGTTTAAAAAAAAAAAAAACCCGTTTCGGCGCGGGACAACCCCTTTAATAGCTGGTAATTTAGATCAGGGGTCCCCAACTCCAGTCCTCAGGGACCACCAACAGGTCATGTTTTCAGGATATCCTATGGTGAGAACACCTGTGGCAATGTCTGAGGCACTGACCATAATTACATCACCTGTGCAATACTGAGGAAATCCTGAAAACATGAGCTGTTGGTGGTCCCTGAGGACTGGAGTTGGGGAACACTGATTTAGATGAATCTCCAAATACATTCCCTCATCTTTTGGACCTGCTGGATTACCAACGAACAATTATTAGGTGGATTGAAATGTTTCATTCTAAAACATTGCAGCCATGATTATTATTTGCATGTATGATAGATAGAAGGTGGAGATTTTGTATAAACTTGTATCTACCGTTTTGGATAGAATAATAATCTAATAATAATCTTTATTTGTATAGCGCCAACATATTCCGCAGCGCTTACAAAGACAGGGGGAATACAGAAAGACAAAAGTACAAAAATTACAGAACCACAGTTACACGTGCTGCCATCTAATTGTTTGTAAAGGACGCTTTTTTAAATCTACTCACCAGTTTCCATGTACCCTTTTGCTTTGTTACTAAGTGCAGTAGTCATTTGTGCTGTGGCATGGCTGTAATTGTATATTTTTATGACGGGGGCAAGTAATATCATATTCTGTTCTCCACATCCTGTTGGTAGCCGTACAAGACTATTTAAGTTGTTTAGTGGCTTCCCCATCACATCACCTGGAAGAGAAAAATAGTTCTAATAAGACTCTTGTAGAAACTGAATAGATTTTAATACCCAAAACCTGATGTCAGATGACCAAAACATAAAGATGTGTCCTTCCTTAACAGTCCTCTTGATATACGGGCATCATAGGATGACCAGCTTTTCAGAATAACATGATTTTGAAATACTTTGTCATGAGATCTCTATCCTATATGTGTCTATTGTGGCCACCTAGTGGTTTTGATGTGAACTTCAGAATTCAAGGGTTTTTCTACCATGTTGTGATAGAATATGGAATTGTTTTTATGTTGCTTCCTTTGGGCCTTCTTATATGGGACAATTGCCGGATGCTAAAGTCGGATGAAAATGTCTGGCCGCCTGGCTTTTTCTCCCTATGGTTTTGTAGTGAAATGCTCGTTTCTATGGGACTGTTCATGGCATCTATTAGCTGTTGGATAATTGAGCTGGCTGGGTGTGGAGTTTCTCCAGCCACTGGTCTGCTGCACACATATACCAGCTCCTCTGGTTAGAGGATGCTCATCATTTTACTCATTCTGTGTTATTTCCACTCAGAGCTGAGTGTTATTATGCATATTAGTCTGAAGTGTTTCTCTCACCTTATTTGAGGACAGCCTGGACACCTGCTGGCCCCATCTGCATCTTATGCAGACCTGTTCTTCATTTCCCTTTGACAGGTGCGGCCTCCTGACATCTGATGTCATGTATGGTGATTCCTCACATGGTTCCTTTTATGTCAGTTTGGTGGCTGGCTCTCTTTTCCCTTGGTGTGAGGACATTTGGACTAGCTATTGTTTACTAGCTGTATGGATGAGAGTTGTGGGTGGGGTTACTGTTTTGTGTGGTATGTATTACCTGGTGTGTTGGTGTGAACAGCGATATGTTCATTGGGTCTGTGCAGGTGGCCAGACATGTGGTGTATGAACAGTTGTTATTCTGAGTGTGTGAACAGTGTTGTGTCCTGTGTATTGTGCATCTCTCCAGGTACCTAACCAGGAATAGCCAGGTCCCAGATGAAGACAGTGTGGCTGTCCTTATTAGGGCGCCTACCCTTTTTTTATGCAAGGGTGCCCCTACTTCTCCTAATTATTAGGTGGCAGGTGTCCTTAGATCTTTGCCTGGAGTTGTGTAGTTTGTCTTTGCAATTACTATGAGAATTGTTGCGGTTTTATTAGTACACTACATTGCATCCACGCTGAGACGTGGTGCTTTGGTGCGTCCCTCGAACATAACACTCAGCCATGAAGCCTTCTCCTGGATGAACATTGTTCATTGATAGAACTCTCTGACTATTCACTATGTTATATACAGCAACAAGAGATATCATGTAATGAATATGACCTAGAAAAATAGTCTTCTTACCTGTTACAGTGCACTTTGCGGACTGTGATCCAAGCACAACATCGGTTGGAAGCTCCAATGGTATCGTCTCTGACTCTGTAAAAGAAACATTACCACACTTGTAGAAAGGATGATTGGCTAAGACATGATGCACTTCTGGTGCTAGTTCTATAGTTCTCAGCTGCATGTATATTAATAAATTAAAGGGAACCTGTCACGTCCCTACTAAGTTATGGTGCTGTTACGGGACGTGACAGAGAGACGGCTTATGCATTTTTTATACTCACCCTATCCCACAATCTAGCAAAGTTCCCCTCTGAAGTCAAAGTGCAGCATGAAAATCCGACTCTTTTCAGAGTCCCATATGCACACTTTCCTATACAAATCTACTATGGGAGAGCATGCACAAGAGTTGGGTGATCAGAGCTGTGCGCAATCTTAAGAGAGGGACAGCACTGGATCGCGGGTGAGTATAAAAAATACATCACCCGTTTCCATGTCATATCTGCTAACAGCACCATAACTTAGTTTATGGTGACGTGGGGACGTGACAGGTTCCCTTTAAGTTGTACAGATGTAGCAGAGTTTAACTTAAAGGGGTTGTCTCATGAAAGCATGTGGGGTTGTATACTTCTGTATGGCCATATTAATGCACTTTGTAATATACATTGTGCATTAATTATGAGCCATACAGAAGTTATTCACTTACCTGCTCCGTTGCTGGCGTCCTCGTCTCCATGGATCCGTCTAAAATCGCCTCTTCTGGCGATTTTAGACGCGCTTGCGCTGTGCGGTCTTCTGTCTTCTGAATGGGGCCGCTCGTGCCGGAGAGCGGCTCCTTGTAGCTCCGCCCCGTCACGTGTGCCGATTCCAGCCAATCAGGAGGCTGGAATCGGCAATGGACTGCACAGTGAAGATCCCGGCGGCCATCTTACTAAGGTAAGTAAGAAGAAGGAAGAAGTCGCCGCAGCGCGGGGATTCGGGTAAGTACTACCCGTTGTTTTTTTTTAACACATGCATCGGGTTTGTCTCGCGCCGAACGGGGGGCCTATTGAATAAAAAAAAAAAAACGTTTCGGCGTGAGACAACCCCTTTAAGCTTTACGGTGTTATGATAACTTTCTGCGCAATTACTTTTAACCGTTTTACAAGGTTTTGCTGTGTAAAGATAAAAAGTTATCACACACAAGTTAAACTTTGCTATACTGATAGCTCTGTATATTTTTTAGCTAGATCTACACAGCATCATTTGGTCAAGCATGAATTGTAGTAAATGTGACATTAATTCGATCACCCTTAACCTTGTTTGCCATAAGCAGTAATCCTGCAATGATATTGCTATTTGCATAAAATAATGTCATATAGCTATTAGATTATACCACATTACATTATGGGTATAGTTAGATTTGCTCAGTGTAGAGGTTATGCAAATGAGTGATAAAATAATGCCTTCATAGCGCCACCTATTGAAAGGTAGCTACCCTAAGAGTCAATATCTGATCTTTTACCAGGCATTGCAGAATGCCCAAATAGGAGGTCTGTGGAGGATTATTCAATCAATCATTTGCATAGCTGTTTCCAGAGAGCAATGAATGATCTATAACTCTACCTACACCCTTTATGCTGCTCATGCCACGCATCAATGCGTCTGACACATTGGACAGCCATTCTCTTCTGTAACAGTGAGTGAAGCACTTTGTAGGTGCCATCCTGGTGGATGAAGTAGACATTTCTCTAAAAGCACGGTAGAGGGGTGCAATAAGCGTATGCTGATGAAACGATTAACCATACTGCAGTATTTCGGTGCTGGAAACACATTGAGGAGGGCAACACTGGTGAATGATGAAGTACATTTGGGGGCCATCAACAGCAGTCATGGATGTCAACATGGCCAAGACTAATGACCTGTTGCAAGAAGGCAGAAGGCTCACTTCATGTGTATCATTTCATCAGCGTATGCTTGTCGTAACATTATGAGAGTTTTATTACAGTATTCTTCTCCTCACTTCTCAATCAGCCCTCATACATGGGTATTCTGATTTGGCTCACATCCTTAGTAATGCTGTAAAGCCTATTAAAAGATTGGATATTGAATCATAGTTACCTTTCAATAGGTGGCGCTATGAAGGCATTATTGATCATTTGCATTGTGGTTTCTCAGGGATCACTGCATGGTCTATGTAACCCCCTACAGCTTCATGGTACTCTCCACAAAGAGATGCATTACTCCCTTGGACTCACAGTGAAGAAGGAAATCTACCTTAGGTTGTACTTAGGTTACCCAAACTAGGAACCATGGCTTTCAAAGATTATCTTGAAACTGTGCAAAAATAACAAAATACCAGATAATATCACATCCAAAATCAACTTACTAGAAGCACATAGGATGAGACTGCGTGTGTTTTCCACAGGTATTCCATGTGCCTGTGGAGAGAAAATGCACCATAATAGCAAGCAGGAATAACTGATGGCTATATATGAGATATACCAGTGCGACTAGGTTTGTATATTCCAGTAAAATCATACATTATGTAAGTATTAAGATCAACAAGGCATTAAAGGTATTGTATAGGACTAAAAATAAGGGTATTGTTTTTTTTTTCTTGTGTAACAGCGCCACTATTGTCCATTGGCAGTGTCTGGTATTGCAACTTAGTTCTATTAAATAAGGCTAAGCTGCTATTTTAGACACAAACTGCAGACAAGATTGGTGCTGTTTGTGCAAAAAAGCTGATCCTTATTCTAAACTCTTCTAAGGCCGCCTGCACACGGCCGGGGCGGATTCCGCATGCGGGATCTGACTCTGTGTCCGTCCGTTAACCCCAGGATACCTGTCTGCCCTCTTCTAATCTGAGCTGCGGATGTGATTTCTACAATGCTGATTTTGGAAGGGTCGCTGGACAGACGGCTTCCATTGACTTCAATAAAAGCCGTTCGCACAGAATTGCTGCATGCTGCGATTTCTCCTCTGCGAGCAGAAAATCGTGATTGATTTCTGCTCGTGTAGAGGAAATCGCATTTTGCCATAGCATGCTATGGGTGGCTTTTATTAGGGAAGGGACGGACGCCCACTCTGGATTCCACTATGCACATCCACCCGTGTGCAGGCGGCCTAAGGGTGCGTTGCTATGGAAAGCGCCGGCTCCTGTCCACGAGTGGAGAATTGCCCCAATTCTCTGCGACCAGCCTATCTATTAGATAGGGCTGACCGGCGGAGCTTCGGCAGTGGCTCCTGCTCCCGGGTGGCGGCTCCCGCGGCGGAGAGCTGCCGCGGGACTTCGCAACGCCCGTGGACAGGGGGCCTAAGGCTAGGGTCACACAGGGCGGATTTGCCGCAGCAGATCCGCCCGCGGCAAAACCGCCCGCGGCTGCTAATCCCGGGATTAGCCGGCCATGTGGATGAGATTTCTCAGAAATCTCGTCCACACGGGACGGCTAATCCGCTGCGGTAAATCCGGTTGAAACCGCGGCTGCGGCGGCCGCAGCCACGGTTTCAAAAGAAGCAGCATGTCCATTCTTCACTGCGGCCGCGCTCTCCTCCATGGGTTCTCCCGGCGGAAATCTCGGGGTTTTTGCTGCGGCCAAACCGCGAGATTTCCGACGAAAATCCGCCCCGTGTGAACCCAGCCTAAGGGTGTGTTTGCTGCAGATTTTGTTGCAGATTTCTCCCTTCATTGACTGGTGTAATCTGCTGCACATCTGCACCAAAACCTGCAGCAAATCAACTAAACCCCCTGAATGTAACTGGACAACTATCCACGCACAAATGGCGAAACTAAACTTGATAAGACACAACGATGTCCTGACACATGTTAAGGGCGTTAATGTCGGTGCATCTGGGGAGGCTCGGCTAGCTAGACTTGCCAGTGACAACGTGACCCTGTAGGCGTAACGTGATGATTAGGAGAAACATGACATTACAGTGAAACATTGTATCAATCTGATCCATAATGTTTACACTATTAGTTAGAATTCCAAGTTCTTACCTCAACTAAAAGACGCTTCTGCACAATATCTGACTTTCCATTTGTAGGCACGACAGGCGTCTGTCCGTCACACAGTTCATTGGTCTCCAACGCCTCGGTACCGATGGTGATATTAATAGCTCCTGTTGTGGTAACGTAAGATACATCACTTAATGCAAATTCAAGAATTACACAGGATATTGTGTGTCGGAAACAAGGAAAAAGAGCACATTGTGATCTGTGTCACCAAGAGTCAGATTACAGTATATGTCGTAAGGCACTTCATTTTGGATACCAATTTTTAAATATACTGTAAGATTCTGCGCTGATTAAAGTGGTTGTCCCACATAAAGTATTATCTTAAAAGCAAGTCCCATATGCTGTAATATAACAATTAGTCATATACTCTACTCTCACAGCACCCAGCATCTCCTGCACCAATGCTCAGTCTTCTGTGCCTGGTGTTTGTTAACAAGCTGCAGCAGCCTGTGTACAGAACATCACAGGCTGCTGCAGCCAATCAGAGACCTCAGCATGATGTCACATATAAGACCGAAGCAGCCAGCGCAGAAGATGGTGGGAGTCAGGATTGGTAAGAATTTGACTGTTTGCTTTGTTTATAGCATTGAGGACTTGTTTTTATGGTGATTTTTTAATGCATTATTTATGTGTATATATATATATTATCAGATAGTGTTGACTTGGTTAGTTACTTCTTTCAGTCAGAGACTCCCAACTTCTTTTTGTTCAGATGGTCATGTTATCTCACTTCTAACATGCTCAGATTTGCTTGGGGTTATGCTGCCTGAAACTAGTCAGTTTCCAGTCTGTGTGATGCTGTTACATGGACTATACCATATAAACTGCCTCTCATCCAGGGGCGAAGCTATAGGGGGTGCAGAGGTAGCAGTCGATACCAAGGCCTGGTGCCTTAGGAGGCCCAAAGGCCCCTCTATCATGTAAGAAAATACCATTATTAAAAAATGGCACATGGATGGTTGGGAGGGGGGGGCATCTTACAGATTTTGCATTTGGGCCCATTACATTTAGTGTCTGCCCTATCTTTTAAGATTCTAGCAATGCCCCGCCTGCTCGTGTTGCATCGATGGACTTTTTAAAAGACCCAACGATGCAAAGGAAAGTTGTGAAAAGGCCCCTATCCTACATTTTTAAATCCGCGCCGATGAGCCTTCAGATACTCCTCTGCTCCCATCACAGTTACTAATGATGATCACACAGATCCTGTCACACAGTTAGCATAGAGGAGATCACAGCTCATCCTGCCGACTGTATACTTATGATCTGTAGTTAAATTACGTGAATATTGAATACTAAAGGTAATGGTAGTGTTGCAAAGATGGTACAGGCTGTAGATGATCATGCAATGCTGTGCTAATGCATCATGGGATTGATGTGAAAGTAACATCCAGATGAAGGGATGGAAAAATGTGTTTTCCCCAAAGTGGCCCTTTAAGATAAATATTTATGTCTGGCAACCCCTTTAATTTCATCATTTGTTATTCATTAAATTAATATATCTTTATATGTGTTAAAGGTTCCATTTCTTCTGATACAGAGCTCCAAATCATCTCTCTAGCCATAGAGGTAAATAAATAAAACTGTGTGCAGACATCACTAGAGGGAACTCCTTAGGAAGAGACATAGCTCTTAATGAACTCCTAAGCTTTTCCTAGTAGTGGTTGCTGAAATTGTATCAATTAGCTGGAGCTCAACCCCTTTTTCAGCTTTTACACGGGACGATCTGTTGGGCAACAGATGCCCAACAGGCTGCCCCAGTGTTAATTGCTCTTGTGCTTTTACTACACAGAAACGATGATCGCTAGTGAACGAAGGTAGAGCAGGCCGGGGATCGTTCCTGCCTGCTGCCTCCATTCACAGTAGGCAAGCAGTCGTTCATAAGTGAACGACTGCCTGTTTACACGGGCCAATCCATTGTTCGGTTTTCAGATTCTCGCGTGATTGTGGAAATCCAAACAATAATATAATTATTCCGTATGAAAGCCCCTTAAGACAGCCATGTACTACACTGTCTCCCATTCATTGGAATGGGTGTCATGTACTTATTAATTTCCTCTTCATTGAGCAGGGATCTTACCCAGGATTAAGGGCTTGATGTTCCAGGTAAAGGTGTCGGATGGATTACCACAGAGGCAGGCAGTGTGTAGGCAATCATCACATGGTAGCAGCTGAAAGTCTTTAGACGGGTATAAATTTGTATTAACCTACAACAGAAGAATAAGAAATAGCCATGAAGTTGGGATACATATAGACCAGTAACGTGATATACGAGTATCTTACATTCTTACCTTAATGCACTGCCTCATAAAATTGAAGACATTTGCCTTCAGCACCAAAGTCTCCCCTTGTTTCACTGAGTATGGCATGTTTAGTTCCACGAAGTATGGTTTAAATACTTGGTGTCCAATTCGGGGTGAAAAACCAAGACCAACAGTTGATGTGCAGAAGGCATCTACATTCCACTGGGTGATGGTGTCTGGAACTTTGACTGGATAGTCCAATTCTCCAGTCTCTCTGTACCAGGGTGACAATGAAAAAATATATGTAATAAAATGAAATACTAATACCTGATTAAGGTACTGCTCACGTCACAGTTGAGCCTTTTATCAGATGTATATGTTAGGTGTATTTCCCATGATATATCTCACAAGGCTTCTATTATAGAAAAAGTATACATTCTGACATTCCAAAAGTCATGGGATAGCAGTTTGTAAATTGATTATCAAGTGGTGTTACCTCAGGTGACAGCTTGGGAATGCCCACACCTGGATAAGTCGGGAGATATTATCAGAAAATTTCAACACCGGCCAACATGCTGATGGTAAGGCAATGTGAATTATCAAAGTTCAAAGGAAGCATGATGGTGGGTGCCAAGTGTCCAAAGTTGTGCGGGCATTTAACATTGCTCAATCCACAGTGTCATGTGTGTACTGGGAAAACATCATTGAAGGCATTACCAACAACAGGGGGCAGCACAGTGGACGCCCATGCTAGCAGTGTCTGGCTGGAATTGTCAGTGCAAGCAGACAAGTGACTCTGGCAGAAATCACATCCATATTCAATACAGGAAGTCCAACATGTATATCTTGCTAGTCAGGGCAGCGTTCTTTAGCTTCCATGGGATAGGAACAGAAGACCCACTAGAGTTCTTCTGTTAACTCCATGACCCCAGACAAAGCACCTCACCTGGACTGAGATTGCTAACTGGATCTTAGAGGACTGGCGACATGTGGCATGGTCCAATGAGTAATGGTACCAATTGCTTTTGGCTAATGGTAGGTAGGGTTTGAGTGGGGCAGACCCCATGAAGCCATGGAGCCAAGTTGTCAACAACACACTTTGCAGGCTGGTGGTGGTTCCATACTCACTGATTTTTGACCATTTTCAGCCCCTCATGGATTTTTGCCAGCTGGTGGTGGCTACATACTCATTGCTTGGTGACCATTTGCAACTCTTGATGGACTTCATGTACCCCCACAATTATGTGATACTCCAGCAGGATAATACACTGTGCTATTGTGCGAAAGTTGTCCAGTATTAGTCAAGGGGGCATTCTGAATAGAGTGGCCTGCATGTTCACCCAACATGAGCCCAATAGAGCATTTATGGGATGTAATAGAGAGGTCTAAGATCCTGCACCTACAAATACCATGGATCTGTGGCTGGCTATTGACTTGACATGGCTCAACAACATTCCTGTCTTGCATCCACTTGTAGAATTGATGACACATTGAGTTCCTGCACTTTGCTGGGGTAGAGGGGATCTTACCTAGTATTACTTCCTGTCCCATGACTTTTGGCATGTCAGTGTGTATTGCACAGCATATGCTTTTTTTGTAGGATACCTCTCTAGAGGATAGTGCAGCAGACTATGCTTTTTTATACAATGCAAAAATGTAGAACTACACTGACACATACTGTTATCGCCACCAGTGCCTCTTCTCAACTTTCCACTTCACACTATCCCTCCAGCTGTCTCCTCTACCATATGTGCTTCCTGGGCCCTTCTTGTAAAAAGCCAGCTCATGCACGTAAGATGCTTCCTAGGGTATTTAACCCTCCCTCC
Source organism: Eleutherodactylus coqui (assembly GCF_035609145.1). NCBI lineage: Eukaryota > Metazoa > Chordata > Amphibia > Anura > Eleutherodactylidae > Eleutherodactylus > Eleutherodactylus coqui. Next base: position 250,614,631 of record NC_089840.1, read on the forward strand.
CCCATGGGATAGTCCTGAGTAACAGTTTCTGTATGGTTCTGTAAAGGTGTTCCTGTTTGACCCTTTTCTACGTACCCAGCTTTCCCATATTCTACCTGTCCTGGCCTCAGTTGGGATCTCAGACCCACATGCACACTAGCTTCCAGCCCCGCCACCACTTCTGCTCTACTTTGCTATTTCTTTCAATAGACTGATTCCTGAGTAGCATGAATAATTCCTTCTGAGATCCCAGTCACCCAGATAAAGATTACAGATGAAATTACAAGTGCACCGGCAGCTTCGGTTTGATAGCAAAGATGGCCGGTTCCTGTAGCTATGTGCAGTACACAACTTGAAGGTACAATAAAGAATATCAAGAGAGCAGGACACTTTCTAGGCGGATTTGGTGTGGACGGCTTTCATTGAAGTCAATGGAAGCCGTCCGACCCACGGCCCTTTCGCAATCATCATTGCAGAAAGGTCGCGGGATCTGCGTCATCACCTAGCGAAGGCGCGGCGTGATCTGTAGTGCGCATCTGCGGCCGGTACATCCACAGTGCAGAAGAATCTGGACAGGTACATGGGGTCAGATAACGCTACAGAATCCTGCATGTGGAATCCAACCTGGTCGTGTGCAGGTGGCCTACGTATAACAGAGTGACTAAGTATTTCTGTTTCTGCATAGTGATATTCTAACCTGCAAAATGGCTGAAGATTCTTTTTTCAAGAAGTGTGACAAGTTGCAAAAAGTGTGGGCTTGTACTAAGGATTGCAACAGAGTTGCTAGAGTGTTCGGGGGGGGGGGGGGGGGGGGGACGACGACTGTGATGCAGTATTTTAATGAATGATTGTACTGTTGATTGCTACAAAGTGGCTGTAACACAGAAGCAACTGCTGAATAAAGTTGGTGTTGATTTATTAGATTTATGCTCAGTCTCTTATTTGCACCTGCACATGGGCCTTTCCCCCACAAGAAGTGTCCATGTAGTGCAATTCACATACACAGACAGAGACTCTCTTTGTAACTGCTCTTCACTAAGGTCAAGAGATGAGGATCCCGAATAGAAGAGCCAACACTATATTATCTCAGTTTTCCCTAATAGGGTATGTAATTTTTTTCATTATTTTCTTTAGGCTGTTGTCCATAATCATAGAAGAAACCACCAGATCTAATTTGTAGATACTTACCCTATTGCCTTAGTGTTCATGAACCAAGTACTGGGAAATCTTTTGCGCACACTTTCTTGTGGTGGTGGCGGTGGTGGTTGTGGTAGTCGTACTATACTTGCCGCAATCTCTATTGAAGCTGATTCCTCTGTACTTTTTACAGAAAGAAAGCCTGTACCTACATATAGAGACAGAAATAAAAACTGCAATTACTAAATGTAATCAGTGCAGTCATAACACTGTACAGCTACTAGTAATCTTTGAATAAAATTGATAGGGACAACATTGCTATTCTGCTGCATTTTAAAGGGAATGTGTCATCAGAAAATGTCCTGTTGTGTAAAACAAGTTTTTATATTAAACATATATTTTTTTAACTTTTTTGGTAATTTTCTTTTCTTAATTTTCATTGTTACGGACTATATTTTCGAAAAATTCGAAAATCCAGCATTCTCACACTGTCCACAGAGCCCAATAATAGTTTGACACTTCCTGATCTGTAGAAAAAAACCTTTCAGCAGTCATCTTATTATCATCACATGCAGGATAACAATGAAAGGCTTTAATAAATATGTTCAGTCCACATAAAATTATTTTAGCACACCTTTTTCTTAGAACTCTGCGGTGTTCTGTTCCTGTTATTTCTCCTAGAAATTTATGAATTTACTTAGGCCGCCTGCAGACGACCGGGTCGGATTCCGCTGCGAGAGACCAGCGCGGCAGTCACCTGCTCCCGCGGCTCCTGCTGTTTGATGTGCCGGCTGCTGGCCGGCCAGCGCATGCGCAGACTGGAGCCGGCGGCCGGGGAGTGACATTTCTAAAATCAAAAATGTTGTTGTCTCGGCACCTTATTTGCATTTTTTGTCTTTCCTTGAATTTTAATGCAGCAACCCCCAAATTTGCCTTCACCAATGGATTCTACGGACTCGATTTAGTTTTCCTGGTTATCTCCAACAAGTAATTCCCACTAGAAGAGTCAAACTGAGCTTTGAAAGTTTGTGTTTCAGGACTGCTTTTTAGCCACCAAACATTAGCCCATTTTGTCCTTCCTAATTCCGCCTTGGATGTCCGTGTTGATACCAGTTTGAAAAATGATCCCCAGACAGAAATACATGGAGCAAATTTATGAATACTGGCCCTCATTTAGCAAAAGTGTCTAACAGTAAATCAATAAACAGTAAAAAACTGTTTTTGTTGCCTATAGCAACCAATCACAGAGCAGCTTTCCTTTTATCTCAGCACTGAGGATTGAAAACTGTTGCCCATAACAACCAATCACAGTGCAGCTTTTATTTTACCTCAACAGTATAAGATATAGCAACCAATCACGGCACAGCTTTCATTTTACCTGAGCAGAATAACAAATGAAAGCTGAGCTATGATTGGTTGCTATTGGCAACAAAAAAGGCCAAATTTTACTCAAATCAGACCAGAACCGGAGATTTGTATACAACACAAACAAACAGATTTTGTTTTTTAGATATAAAAAAGATATATATTGGGTACCAGGGCTAGTTATTCAATATATCTATAATTTCCTCATGTTTTTTAAAATAAATAAAACAGGGTCGACTCACCTGAAAAATCTTTAGGTTTTGGTCTTGGGGTTGTCAGCAATTTACAGTCCAGTGGCTTCCGAATGTTGAAGTTGGTTAAGACTTTTATTGCACATTGCTGTAAAACATCAAAAAGGAATAAATGATACAACATACCGTGTTTCCCAGAAAATAAGACACCGTCTTATATTAATTTTTGCCTCAAAAGAGGCACAGTGTTGTATTTTCAGGGGGCGCTTATACTCACCTGGTCCACGATGTCCCGATGCCTTGCGATGGTCTCTGGCGGTGCTGCGGCAGTCTGCAGTGTCCGCTCCATCTGACATCTCAGCTTCTTGCTGGTGACAGGGTTTTGAATACCCTGCCTCTAGCAAAGCGAGCGCTGTGATTGGCTCATCGAGCACCAGCCAATCACAGCCGGTGCTCGATGAGCCAATCACAGCCACTCAGTGAATGACATCACTGAATGGCTGTGATTGGCTCATCGAGTGCCGGCTGTCATTGGCTGGAGCTAGGTACTGAATGTAGATGTTAATGAATGTAAATGTTCATGTCACTTTAAAAGGGTAATTTAATGTTGGTCAACCACACTTTGCTTATTAAAAGGTACGTCCATTCTTTCAAGCATGATTCAGCAAGATAGAAGAAAGACGGCTTGTGATAGGTAGCTAGAACCTTCGCACGGGTTGGTGGAGTGTAAGAGAATAGAAGGAGTGTAGAGTTCTGTGGGGTGCACACTACAGAAGAGACAGAGACAAAGAGGAGAGTAAGGAAGAGAAGAGTAGAAAAAGATGAAGTTCAGGAGATGAAATACGAGGAGAAAAGAAGTTGACGTTGAGATTCAGTGCGGTGGGAAGGACAACAAGTGTGAGTACCCAATAGCTCTGTTATTCCAAGAAAGAGGAAGAAAATAGCAATAGAGAGACTTCAGCAGGAATTTAACTTAAACTCAAGCACCAAAGAAATACTAATACAGGAAAAAATGGAAGAGAATAAGCCAAGGAAGTACAATGGTCACTCAGAAAGGAAACTCAGGAATCAGAAGAACAGAAGAAGCTAGAGAAAGAGATGCAGGAGGGCAAAGCATAAGGGATAGGAAGAAATCTCATGCTTATTCACTGTCAGAAAGAGCCCATTTGTTGTCCAGATATTAAGTTTACGCCTCATGCCTGCTTACTCTCTAATTGAACTGCTTCTGGTTTCAACTTTATGTTCACTCCTGCATATCTGCGTGACTCGATTCAGTGACCCTGAATTCCCATCATCTCCAGATAGGGAGGCACATCTAGGAGCCAAGGTCAGCAAAGGCGGCCTGGCTCTCTCCACCTTCTGGAGTACCTCCAGGACAGGGACACCTCATCTATCTAAGTCCAGGGTAAAGGCCCCTTTTGTTATTGTACTGAGTTCCTGCATTCTGTTCTGTTTTGGCCTTGGTCTCAGCTGTGTCTTCTGCTAGGTGGTTCCGTTTGGAGACACAGTGGATCCACAAAATCCATAACACAATGCCAAGTGCAATAAAGTGAAGTAGCTGACTACTGGAGTGAGAGTTATATCAACACTCCCGGTAGGCCCTGCATGCCTACACTTCTAGCCAGGCTCCAGTCAACCTTGTTCCCATTATTAGATTTGGCTTATAGCTGTGCACCTTATTACAGCTGCAGGAGTGTCCCACCCTTACTGGTTTTAATAAGCCCATCTACTCTGTACAACGAGACTAAGGACTTGCTCCCGCTACGTGGGATTTCTCTCTATCAGTCAAAGTTGTTTCACTGGTCAAGTGAACTGTTTTCAAGTTACCGTTTCCAAGAATAAAGTGACTTGTTATGATAAAAAAATAGCCCAACAAGCCATGGCCTACTTATTATATCCATATTGGTATAGACTCATGGCTCCCCTCTTCCATGTATGTGATCGACAATATCTCCAGGTCCATGGATACGGCATTAAGTGTAAATCTCAGAGTTCTCTGAATGGGAAACAGCTGAATGAGCCCAAGCCACAAATCACGGCCCCTGAGGTAAGACTCCCATCCCTCAACCAGGTGGAACTCCCCCATGCAACAGGGGATGCCCCTTACACAATGATGATGTAACACCTGCAGCAGTGATTGGATGATGCTGTCACATAACATCACTAAGGATGCAGCGTCATTCCAGACTAGTCATTGTAAGTATAAATATAGTGAAGGTCATGTGGGACCAATATGCAGTATATTGTTTTTTGATAATGATAAATAGTATGAGAATCTACTACTAAGTACTACATTTAGTACCTCAAAATGACTGTATATATCAAGCTGATTAGGAGAAAAAACAGGATAAGAACCAGCTGGACACGCCTGAAGCTCTTCAACCTTTGGGGGGTAATAATTCCTATTCGCCTCCCAGTCCTTTAAAAATTCATTCACCTAAGAAAGAAATAGGACCATAATCATAAATCCAAGGTTAATCTCAGAATCCCCAGTGTAATATTATTTTACTTCTAACTGCAATGCAACTGAGACTTAAAGCCTAATAGTAAAAATCAACAAAAATTGCATGGTCATGACTCACCGTGTCCTCGGAACGTTCCTTTTCTGCTTTCAAAAGCTCGATGCTCTTATCCACTGCTCGGATACTACACATGGAGTTGGGATAAGCACTGATGTGAAGATTCACCATAGACCCAGGAAGACTCTGCTTATCCGAAAACTGAAGGGAAACCTTTAAAAAGCAAAAGTAATCAGAAGTAGGGCTCAGAATAGCACCATATGAAATTGGAAGCCTATGACGGCCCCATAAAAGTCATGGCCCCATAGAGGTCTATGGACAGTATATTACGGCTCCATACAATTTAGGATAGTTATACGTCCGTTTGCATGTCAGAAGAGAAAAAAATCGAGCACTTACAGAGTTGGGAAAGCAGCTCATGACTGGGATTTTAATGCTGTCAGCAATAATTTCTCCATTGTCAAGGGCAGTGTACATTAGGATGGTGGCAGCTGGTGACATGTCAGAAGTGACCGTGAGAGGAAAGGGAAAGAAGCTCCTTAGTCCTGATGGAAATGAAAAACATTAAGACGTTAGAGAATGTGCCTTCAGCTTCATTCCGTCCCTTCATTAGACCACGGATCACAACACCATAGACCATAGAGATGGTGCTATATATCACGGTCATCATTAGCAATCCAAAAAATGTACCAGTTTTATTGATTGGTTCTGGCCAATGGAAATATTCTTCATTGGTATCAACACTTGTTTGCTCTTGAAAAGCTTACACAGTCTTTAATAAATTCATCCGTCCCTTAGACTTCGAATGCAGCAACACATGCTCCATAGAGTTGAGCGAACGTACTCTGCCGAGCTTGATGCTCGTTCGAGTATTAGCGTACTCGATGGTTCTCGTTACTCGAATGAGCATCAAGCCGTGTTCGACCCCGCCCCAGTTTTTGGCTCCTCCCCCCGTGACATGCCTATTTTGGCCCCTCCCGCGGCGATGCAGCGCATGTCATCGTCAAATTTTTTATCTGGCAGGCGAGAGAGAGAGAAACGAACCTAGAAAAAAAAAAAAAAGGTCGGCACCCTGCGTCCCACATACAAAAATGCTCGAGTCTCCCATTGTAGTCAGTGGGGTTCGTTACTCTAGTAGAGCTCTCGAATTTTACGAAAAGCTCGACTCGAAAAATGGGGACTCGAGCATTTGGATGCCCGCTCATCTCTAATGCTCAACCATTGCTCCATTCCAACTCCCTCTAGCTGCAGTCTGGTCATTTCTGAAAAACTACCTACCCCTCCCTCCATCCCCCAGATGAACAGACTGAGATTAAACTATTGATTAAAAATTCTAATTAATATTATTTTTTCATGATTTAATTCCATGCAATAACTAATGTTCAACAATAAAGACAAGAACATACAGTGCAATGTCCTGAACATACACTACCTCCACTTGCAGAGATTGTGTGTTTTTTAGTTGCGCTTGAGACAATTTTCCCAAATGAAATGACCTGTAAAGAATATAATAAAAACTCAATTAAAAAAAGCGTCATACACGCACGTAAAGAGGACCCGTCTGCTCTCCTCACTTCCATGTTTTAGTAAATACCTGCATTTCTCATAAAATAACAATTCTACATCATTTTTCCCCATAAGTCTATGTTCCTCCTGAATCTAATATAAAAAAAAGCCTACAGACTTTTTCTTGCACCACACTTTGACCCCTTTGCATGACCTTTAGTGGATGTTTTGAGTTTGATACATTGAGTGACTGTCAGGCGAGTCGAAGGTTACAATGTTAAGTCTAGGGCCCTGCTGTGCTTCAGCCAACAGCAACTCTAAAGAGAGTGAAGCATGACGCGGGTATATCGGATGTGACCTCTGTGACCTAACCCAAACCTCCCCCTTTCTTCAATTAAAACGCTGCAACTTCTAGCTTGGATAAATTTTTGGCCACAGCGGCCATTTATTAAAATTCTTATTAACAATTGATAAAAACATCAAATAAAACAACCCACTGAAAAGGGGGAAGTCCCCGGAGCCTCCAACCCCCTCTGTCGCCTCCCCAACAGGGAAAAGGATTTCCGTCCTGCCTCCCGCCGCTCTCTCCCTCTATCCGACTCGGGAGACTGAAATCCTTCCCGCTAAAACCCTCCCGTCGCAAGACAGCCGACTCGGGAGGCAACACACAACCGGTTGCCCCTAGTCGCCCTCCTCCTCCCGACTCAGAGAGGCGCGAGCCGTTCCTCGGCTAGCCACGTTTCTCTGCAGGGACTACGGCCTGACAGAGCCGGGAGGCGACAGGCTGACCACACACACTATACCAAAAAGGGGGAGGGGGGGGGGAGGTAGCCATCAGCCCCCGTTCCCCCCCCCCCCGCCCCGCACATCAGCTGGCTCCAAGAACTCCCCCCCCCCCCTTCCGAACGCCGCTATGACAATGTTACGATACCTCTACGACCCTTTCTACTAACTAAACTGCCCCCTATATGCTAAAGTAAGGGCGGGTGGGTGGGACTTCCTCGTGGCCTCCGTCTTCTCCTTCTGCTTCTTCTTCCTCCGTTGCCGCCTAGGGATGCTCCTCCCCTGCTGTTCCCGCACTTTCTCTCTAACTTCCCCCTCTACTACACCCCCCCCTCTTCACCCTTCCATTAACCCTGGCCTCCCCGTTAACCCTGTCATGGGCTGCCTCCATATATATCCCCGGGGGCTACTATTCCGGCGCCTCTTGACGCGGGTATATCGGATGTGACCTCTGTGACCTAACCCAAACCTCCCCCTTTCTTCAATTAAAACGCTGCAACTTCTAGCTTGGATAAATTTTTGGCCACAGCGGCCATTTATTAAAATTCTTATTAACAATTGATAAAAACATCAAATAAAACAACCCACTGAAAAGGGGGAAGTCCCCGGAGCCTCCAACCCCCTCTGTCGCCTCCCCAACAGGGAAAAGGATTTCCGTCCTGCCTCCCGCCGCTCTCTCCCTCTATCCGACTCGGGAGACTGAAATCCTTCCCGCTAAAACCCTCCCGTCGCAAGACAGCCGACTCGGGAGGCAACACACAACCGGTTGCCCCTAGTCGCCCTCCTCCTCCCGACTCAGAGAGGCGCGAGCCGTTCCTCGGCTAGCCACGTTTCTCTGCAGGGACTACGGCCTGACAGAGCCGGGAGGCGACAGGCTGACCACACACACTATACCAAAAAGGGGGAGGGGGGGGGGAGGTAGCCATCAGCCCCCGTTCCCCCCCCCCCGCCCCGCACATCAGCTGGCTCCAAGAACTCCCCCCCCCCCCCTTCCGAACGCCACCGCCAGCATGGCATGACCACCTCATGCCTGCGCAGCACCCCACAGAACTAACGCGCGTTCTATTCCCTCCTGAACCCCCTCTAACCACAGATCCGTCCCAATCTCGTTGAGATGCACGCCATCGCTCCTCCAATAGTTTCCTACTCCCTTCTCAAGATCTATGTGCCGAACGGCCACTCCTCCATTACGCGCAACGAAGCGTGAAACCTCCCGGTTAACCTTGATCCTGGCCTTGTCTATCCCCCGCACTGAGCGCGCGTTGCGCCACACCTTGCGAGGGACCATCTCTGACCAGACCACGATCAAGCCCCGGTACATCTGCATCATACGAAGCATATCGTACCGGATGTCCCTACCTAGGTCCCTAAAGGGTCTCTGCCCCAAATCGTTGCCCCCGACGTGCAGTACGAGGATGTTAGGCGGCCTGTCTAGGGAGACTAAGCGCTGAACGTCCTGTAACACCCGGAACCAGGCCATGCCCCGCACTCCGATCCATCGAATTACCGCCGTCTCTCTACTCAGCCTTAACTGTCTACCGTTAGGCCTGATCTTAGCCCTCTCCCCCCCCCAATACACAAAAGAGTGGCCCATTATCCACACCAACGCGGCTCGATGATCTGTAACAAAAGAAAAAACAACTAGTCGTAATTAACCCCGCCGCAAAACGTACCCCCCCCCCCGCTTAAAGCAAGTGCGGCCTGATATAACGTTTAAACCGTCCCGACTTCCACCGACCGATGCCCATCACCGCCTGACTATCCAGTCCCCTCTCTGCTGCCTCCGTTGCCGCGCCTATTCTAAAAGAATGTGTCCCGAAATTAGAGCTGTCTAACCCCAGCGTATCTATCGCTCTTCTTAACACCGCCTCGAACTGGAACCTTGACAAAAAACGACCATCTCGGTGCTGCAGAAGAGGCCCCACCCTGACTCCTGCTAACAAACTATAGTCCTCCCAACATTTAACTGGGCACATGGACTCTCCCCGCACTTGTCCTAGCGACACTCTCCGACCTCTACCCTCCTGATCCGTCTTAGAACGACGGATGACTAATTCCAACCGCCCTTTTATAACCTTGGTATCCTCGCTTTGTAAACCCCCCCCTTTCTTTTTGCTGGGGGAAACCAGTTCCCCCAGCCGAAGAGCCCCAAAGAAAGCTAATGAAAAAGCCAACTTAAAAAGCGAGTATTCAAACCCTTCCCCGCATATCTCCCCCAATGCGCCCCCCAATCTCTTCAACAAGTCGAACGAGATTGGCCGACGCATATCTGACCCCCCCCGCCCCCTTCTAAACCCCTTTAGTGCCTGTCTGACTACAAAATTCTTTGTAACATCAGTCAAACCCCGCAACTTAGCGCCAAACGCCACTCCTCCCATAAATTTGTTAACTCTGGCGACTGACAACCCTGTCTCAGAACTTTTCCCCAACCATCCTAACAACGCCCCTACCCTGTCCTCGTCTGAACGCACGATTCCCCACTGCTGCAGCCACTCCTCCCATTCCGACCAGGCTGCCCTATAAGACGTCCACGTACTCCGAGCCAGTGAGGTACCTATCAAGTGCCTCACTGCTCGCTGACCACGCTCCAGATGTGTCTCGGGCAAGACACCCCTTCCTTCTCTGCTGCCGGGGCCAAACGTCGGAATCGCTCCCACTGGCAACGAGAAAGAGCATCCGCTAGTGAATTGCTCACCCCCGGCACATGTACCGCACCTATCCAAGCGTTAAGTGATAACGCTTTCAGCACCAGGTGGCGCAGTAAGGCCACCACTGGAGGGGACGATGCAGACAATTTATTTATCGCCTGCACGACCCCCAGGTTGTCGCAGTGAAAGCGTACCCTCTTGTTCCTAAATTGCTCGCCCCATATCTCCACCGCCACTATAATGGGGAAGAGCTCGAGTAGCACCAAGTTCCTTACCAACCCTGACGAGAACCAATCGCTCGGCCATCCGGCCGCGCACCACTGGCCCTGGAAGTAAATCCCAAAACCCGAACTCCCTGCGGCGTCAGTAAACAATTCCCAATCAAAATTGTTTACCATTTCCTCCATCATTACTGACCGACCGTTGTAGTTCTCTAGAAACGCCGCCCATACTGCTAAATCTTTCTTGAGTTCCTTACCTAGCCGAATAAAATGGTGGGGTAACCGAACCCCCGCCGTTGCTGACGCTAGCCTTCTGCTGAAAATTCGCCCCATCGGCATTATTCGGCAAGCGAAATTAAGCTTGCCCAATAACGATTGGAGCTCCCTCAAAGTGACCTTGGTGACAACCCTTGCTCTCTTTACCTCCGCCTTTAACTCTGTCAACTTCTCCTCGGGCAATCTGCATTCCATTGCAACCGTGTCAATGGTAATGCCCAGGAACTTTAAACATGTAGTGGGCCCCTCTGTCTTCCCAGGCGCCAAAGGCACCCCGAATTGACCGGAAACCCATTGAAGTGACCCCAGCAAAGTTGCACAAATAGGCGAACCTGCTGGCCCTATGCATAGGAAGTCATCCAAATAATGGATCACAGACCTAATCCCCGTGCAATCCCTAACTACCCATTCTAAAAAGGAACTGAACGCTTCAAAATAAGCGCAAGAAATGGAACAGCCCATGGGTAGGCACCTATCCGCAAAATAACTTCCCTCCCAAAAACACCCTAACAAACGAATGCTCTCGGGAGCAACTGGGAGCAACCTAAACGCAGACTCGATATCCACCTTTGCCAGCTTCGCTCCCTGCCCATACCTGCGGACCCATTTTATTGAGGCGTCAAATGAAGTATACACCACAGAACAAATTTCCGGGTCTATACCGTCATTTACTGACGCCCCCTTTGGGTATGACAGATGGTGTATGAGTCGAAACTTGTTAGGTTCCTTCTTAGGAACAACCCCCAGCGGTGAGACCACCAGGTCCGCCACGGGCGGGGAACGGAACGGTCCCGCCATGCGGCCTAACTGAACCTCCTTAAACAATTTTTTGGTCACCACAGCCGATTGCCGAATCGCTGACGGCAAATTCTTGGTTGTGACCGGAACCCTATGAACTGGGGCGGGAATCCTAAAACCGTCCCTAAAACCCTCAAACAGTAAACTAGCCTTATCTCGGTCGGGGTACCTATTTAGAAACGGCACCATCCTTGCCAGTTTCACTGGTGTCATCCCTTTTTCCAGGTGCCCCGAAACCCTTTCCTTTTCCTTTTTTAAAGCACTTTGCTGCTCCATGTGACGTGCCGTTACACACGGAGCAGACGTGCTTGAACCTGCAAGAGTTCCCGAATTTGCATTGGCCGTCGTTAAACTGCCAACACAATCCGAGCCTATGACTCCCTGACTGACCTCCCTGCCCCCCCCCTTGGGAACCACTGGCCGAGCTGCTAGTCCCGGCCCCCCCCTGAAAGGGCTGGCCAAACCTAACTGGGGCCATTACCCGCAACCATAGGCCAATATCTTTCTGATCCCACCGAATAGACGGTCGGATCGCTTTCCGCTGACGAAATTGCTCGTCGTACCTAAGCCACGTTTGGCCCCCGTACACCCTGTACGCCTCACCTATCGCATCGAGATAGCAAAAAAGGCCGGAGCAGTTCTCCGGCGCCTTTTCACCTATAACGCTGGCCAGAATAGCGAAGGCTTGCATCCAGTTGGAGAACGTCTGTGGAATCAGTTTCCACCGACGTTTCTCCTCCTCTTCCTTCTTATATTCTGTCCTTTTCCCTTTATCTAAATTGAATTTTTCCAAAGGGAGAAGGGAAAAGATCTCGACGTATTCGTCGCGCCAAATCTTTTCTCTAACCTCCTTCTTTAAGTGTGCACCTAGGGGGCCCTCGAAACACACATAAACTTCCCCCTTCGCTCTGTCATCCAAGCGAATCCCTTCCCCATCTTTCTCCGTCTGGACCCCTACCGTAACGGGCGCTACCTGCTGCCCTACAGACGCCCCCGCCGTGCTACCACCCCTAGCGCTCTCGTCGGCGATCGACGCGTTGGACGGTAGCGTCCAAGCAGCTACTGGCGACGGCCCTGCTCTTGCTTCTTGCTTGCGCCACAACTCCCATAATCCACCCAGAAATAACCCAAAATCACTCGCTGCGCCATGTGTGCCTGCCATCGCCCCCCCATCCCCTGTCCACCCCCCAAAACTATCTCCCGCGTGCGCAACGCGGCTAACTGCATGTAATGTAGTGTCCCCGTGTGTTTGCTCACCTGGCTGCGTAGGGGCTGTAGTCCCACCAGCCGCCGATCCTCCCTCCAGCGGATCCGATTCCTCGTCCGAATGTGGTCCGAACTGACGACCGGGGTCCTCCTCTGGCTGCATACGCACCTCCGGATTCGCAGCCGCCTGCCTGCTGCTCGGCCTGGCTCTCACGGGCCGCACTTCAGCTTGTCCCTGGAAGTTACTGTGGGGCTGCTCTGCTACCACCGGCTCTCCTGCAGAGCGGCCCCACGCTGTAGCTCGGTTCACCGCCGACAGCCCGGTATTAGGCCCCGCCCCCCTGGCAGCACGGGACCTAGTGCCGGACGCTGCGCCGTGCCGCCCGGCGAGATTCCTCCCGGGCCTGCGCTCCCCCGATGGCATGGATGGTGCAGGGAGCCGGCCCGGAGGGGCCCGTGAGGGACTCTCTATGCGGCGCCGACGCTGTGGAGCCTGATCCGGGCTCAGACGCGCCGGAGCGCGGGCCCTCCTAGTACTCGGCCCTCTCGCCGATGCTGCCGGTGTCTGCCTGCTCCCTCCTGCCTCCTCCCTCCGGCCGCTAGCAGTCCCCGACAGCGCTCCCGCTGCTGCCTCCGGTGTGCGGCTCCCCGCAGCGGCTGTCCTTCGCCCCCTTTCTCTCACCGCAGTTGCTGCAGGGGCTCCGGACGCCTCTCCCCCCGATGCTGCTGACCGTGCGGGTGCCGCTTCCACCTCCGATGGGCCCGGGGCCCCGACATCCAGGATCCTCATGAGCCAGTCGATGCCCCGCTCCTCCACCGCTGCCCGGATCTTCTCCATGGCGGCCTCCATGTCCGGTAAGTCCTCTTCTGGGCGCTTCCTGACGATCACCTTCGGGCTCTTCACGGACAGGTCTTGGGACTTCGGTCTGCAGACTTCGGTCTTGGGACTCCTGTCTGGGGTCTTGGGACTTCTGCCTGGGGTCTAGGGACTTCTGTCTGGGGTCTTGGGACTTCTGCCTGGGGTCTTGGGACTTCTGTCTGGGGTCTTGGGACTTCTGTCTGGGGTCTTGGGACTTCTGTCTGGGGTCTTGGGACTTCTGTCTGGGGTCTTGGGACTTCTGCCTGGGGTCTTGGGTCTTCTCTACCTCTTCCCTCTTCTTCCTCGTGGCCTCCGTCTTCTCCTTCTGCTTCTTCTTCCTCCGTTGCCGCCTAGGGATGCTCCTCCCCCTGCTGTTCCCGCACTTTCTCTCTAACTTCCCCCTCTACTACACCCCCCCCTCTTCACCCTTCCATTAACCCTGGCCTCCCCGTTAACCCTGTCATGGGCTGCCTCCATATATATCCCCGGGGGCTACTATTCCGGCGCCTCTGTGCTATTGGTTTCCAGCCCATCAGTCCCTGGAATCACTGCTACTGCATTTATGTTATGAACTTGGCTCTGGGGCTGTGTTTATATTATAAGCTTGCTTTTGGTATTGTTTCTACATAATGAGGTTGGTTTGTGCTGTATTTATGTTGTCACAGTATGCAAGCTCCAGTCCCCTGCAAAACTAGTTGGCAGAACCCTTATAGCATCCACAGTGTTACATCACTGGTTCTATTACTTACCAGGTAATGAAAGTCTATAGTCTTTTTGGTGTACTCAGAAGCATCCAGGACATAGTCTGCCCAGAGGTTCACTCTTTCATTACAGGGCAAGACAAAAGGTTCACTTCTGATTTTCACTTGGCTTGCTGTTTTTGTGTAAGAGGGGAACAACGATGCATAACCATCTTCATACATTGGCTCCCTCTCACCAGAAGCTGTCAATGGCTTTCTGGGTAGGTGGTGTGCCTAGAAGGGTTAACAAAAAATATTTTTTCAACACGTATGCAATATGCAGTACAAGATTTTAAAGCAACCCGCTATTGTTCTCTCTCATCCTTTCGATCCATTGGCTGCCTCATTTTCAGCCATCCAAGATAGCTGACACAGTTTTCAGACTACCTAATTCCCATAGTACATTGGTAGTGTTAGACTACCCATGCATCATATCTGCTCTCTGATTGGCCACAGCTGCTCATGTGATAAGCACTGTCCAAACAGAGAGCAGTACAGTGTGTATTAGCTAGTTAGTAAACTGCTCTGGCCATTTGGGACAGCTGAAAATGGAGCCAGGAACAAGTGGATTTGAGGAGAGACAGAGAAAAAAAACTGCAGGTAATATACCACCTCTTGTGCAGGGACACAATTTTGTCTCAAAAAAGGAGGGTTGCTTTAATATTGAACTTTTTCTTAAAATGCTTGTCCATTTTGGACAAGGCCATTTTGTTAGAAAGAACCCAACCCCCCAAACAGTCAGACCACAGACTGTTGGGATCTCTAATAGAGATGAGCGAGCATACTCGCTAAGGCAAACTACTCGCGCAAGTAGTGCCTTATTCGAGTATCTGCCCGCTCATCTCTAAAGATTCGGGGGCCGGCGGGGGGGGGAGCGGTGAGTTCTCGCCGAATCTTTAGAGGCGAGCGGTCAGATACTCGTGAAAAAAATGCTCGTGACCACGTCCATTACCACCCATATATTCTATCTTTTGTAGGTGCGAATTTTATGCGCATGTAAAAATCGGACATGTGACTGCTACCATTGAAAAGCATTGGTTCTATATCGATGCGCAAGTAACATGCGCAACAAAAAGCACCCATCTGACTGAGCCCTCACTGTCTGATCGATGTTTTTTTTTTTTTTTTAAAAAGTTACCTGAGGGCTCCTGCACACTTGCGCGTTTTTTCACGCGATATCGCTGCGTTTTTTTCACGCGATTGTCAATGGGACTTTCTAATGTTAAAAACGCATCACACAAAAATTGCAAAGCACAAACGTGAAAAAAACGCGCAAGAAAAACGCGAGTGTGCAGGAGCCCTAAGGCTGGGTTCGCACGGAACAGAATTTTCGTGCGGAAAGTTTGCACAGCAAATCTGTCCGCGGCTCCTAATCCCGGGATTAACCAGCCAAGTGGACGAGATTTTGCAAAAATCACGTCCACATGCTGCGGCAAAGCCTGGTGGAAACGGACATGAGGCGTGGAATTCAATTCCGCAGCATTTCAATTCTTTTTTAATTTTCGCTGTGGCCTTTCTCCTCTCAGCGGAATGCCGGCGTTGAAACCACTCCAAAGTCCGGGGCGAAATGCCATGGGTTTTGAAGCTGTGGCCGTCCCACGTAATTCCGCTGGAATTCCATCCCGTATGAACCCAGCCTAAAGTTTTACCTCTCTTGGCTACACGATGAACTTCTTTTTGAATCTTTTTGCCCAGGATTTTATCCTGATATTGACTATTTTTGTTACTTTCTTTCTGCTAATCTAAGCTATTGTATTTTTATTCATATGTTTTTTATGAGATACATATGCCGTTAATTAGGAAGATTTTCTTTTATATGGAAGTGCCGGTATCCATTTTTTGTCTGTTCCTCTTGGCTGTTGGCCAGCAGCTGTCCAGACTCTCTAGTTTGAGCAAAACCTTTTCCACATACAGAGGCTATGCTGCGATGAGTCCACATTTCTTATCTTTGTGATAAAAGGATTGTCTGGGTATTATGCAACTTTTTGTAAAACTAGATCAAAATCTGTTAAAATAATAAAATCAGCAGTACTCCCCTGTCCTGACCCCTGAAGATCCAGCACTGTAGCCCCCCGCGGTCCTCCCAGTTATTGTTTTGGAATGGCCAATCAGAGGCCACAGTGGTCATGTGACATTTTCCTGCCATCACAACTGGCTGGAAGCCATAATGCCACGAGAATGGCACGTGGCTGTTCCAGCCTCTGATTGGCTGCAGCAGTCAGTTTGTAACCGTTCCAAAACAAACACCGCGGGGCTGCAGTGCTGGATCGCCAGGGGTGAGGACAGGGGAGTACCGCTACTTTAATTATTTCAACAGATTTGGATCTATTTTTAAAAAGTTGTATAACACCCGGACCACCTCTTTAATAAAAATGACTGACATTATATTGCAATGTCTACTCGACTAACAAACTTTTCAGAGTTGTCATGTCAACTTTTTGAAATCATTTTTAAAACCAGCCCCCTTATTATGATTCAGTATATGCGTTACTTACCCTAAGATTCAGCAGTTGATCGCCAAGTTCTGAGGATTTAATTATAAACCTTGCTATCCCATTTTTATCAGTTGTGTAAAGTTCGTCTCTTCTTTTATCATTAACATACAGTTCAATATCCTTATCGGCCATTGGGAGTCCATTGGACCCTGTTAGAGTCATCTACAAGATGAAACACCGGAAAGATTAGTTATTTTAGTCCATAGGTGTCAAACTCATTTTCACCGAGGGCCACATCAGGCTTATGGTGACCTTCAAAGGGCCGATTGTAAGACAGTACAGTAAGGGCTCGTTCACACCAGCGAATTTGTGTACATAATAAGCAGTGAATAGAAGCCATAGATGTCAATGAGTTCATTCACATGATGTATATTATCACACAGCATGACCTATTTTGTTACGTACTACGCACCACGATAGGCCATTGAAGTGAATGGGTCGCGCAAATACGTGGTGAATCCACAGGAAACGTATGTATTCACTGCATATTTGCGCACCATTTCAATGGGCCCATTTGCGTTCTTTTTTGCGTGCCCAAATATGCAGGCATAAGCGATTTTTGATTGCGCCCCAGTAGTAATGTCGACCCTCACAGTAATAATATGAACCCCCTCAGTAGTAATAACCCCACAGTAAAATTATCCCCCCTCCGCAATAATATTATCCCCCATCAGCAATATTGCAATCAGCAATCAGGTTGCTGGAATTGCTGAATAGGGCAGAAGTGTTGTGGAAAAAGTTAATTTGCGCCCGGAACGCTTCCTCCCTGAGTCCTTTCTCACGGAACTGAGGAGCAGAGGACTCAGGGGAGGAAGATCCCTGCTACACACTGATGTCAGAGTGTGCCGGGATCAGCGCTAACAGTGATTACCAGCGGGGAGCTGTGGCACCCCAGCTGGTAATTGGTTCAGTGGTGAGCAGCCGTCAGCTCGCCGTGGGCCACATAAAATGAGGCAGTGGCCCTTGTGTTAGTCCATAAATATATATTTTTTTCATTTTATCAATTATGTTTTAAAATTAGATCTTTAACATGTGACAAAGCTGTGAAATAAGCCTGCATAGTGGCACAAAGTCCCTACGGTTCTATATTATGAGGCTATGTGTGCCGTTTGCTGCCTCCATTGGGCACTATATTGTTTAGTACTCATCACTTACCTCGCCTCGGTAATCAAGTCCTTTTTTAGAGAATGCTCTGGACACTTTAAAGTTTGCTTGTCCAAGGATGTCTGAGATATAAATGTATTTCGTAGCTTTTCTCTCCACTTCTGCGGGGAAGCAGCAAGACAGGATGCAGTTTGAAGATGTGGTAAATGGGGCTTAAACACTTTTTTGGTTTTTTATTTCACTGTTTTAAATAAAATAGAAAATCATACAGCCTTTAGGCTAATCCATACTATCGCTCGGGGGCTTCCATTTTTCAGCTCTGTTTGAGGAGGAGGAAAACTGCAACACCTAACTGTACTTATATAATAGCTAGTATGATAACTAGCAAAAGTGCAAATCACTTTATTTACATAAAATGAAGTTTTTGTACTGAAAAATCCCTCTAAAGTGCTGACCAATAGGGGTTTCACTTCCTCCTAACTTGCTGTTCACTGCCTGTTGTCATGTGAAGTCTTGCTCTAGTAACACACACCAAGACAGATTAAAGAAGTGTGGCGGTGGTGTGTGTGTGGGGGGGGGGGGGGGGGGGGAGGGGGGTTCTACGTTAGCTGCTGTCTCATGTTACCCATACAAATCTATAAAGACATGAGGGGGAGAAGGAAGAAGGAGTCAGATTTACAAAGCGGTACTGCAGCTTCTATTGTTTACTGTCTCACAGCTACTCAAATCTCAACTACACTGCTCAGTACTGCTGTACTATGTTCTCCTTGCAGCTGTTACTCATGAGGGTGTGCTATAGAGAGATAGAGAACATATGTGTGCAGTATATGGGAGACATTTTAGCAACTAGCCTCTACCCACCAGCTCTGGGAAACAGAGGATTAGAGTTGGAGCCAGAAAAAGGAAAACTGGTGATAAATACAGGAGATAAGTCATATAATGCTCAAAATAAGGCTCTTCCACATATCAAAGGTCAACTTGTGAGTCTACATTGTTTAGTCCGGGGTGCAGAGAGCTTTTTTTGAGATTGCCCAGCTGCTCTCTGGCTGTAACAAAGACGTTCTAAGGCTATACTTTTCACTGTGTCAGTAGTAACAACTATAAAAAGTTTATAATATGAATATAAAAATATTTATCATTACCACTTCCATCCTCCACAAGAGATGCCTCCACATTCACATAGTTATTGTACCCATCGTACTTAAACTTGAAGAAGTCAGTGTTCACTTCTGTGGTGTAGCATCCATCCACATCAGTCTGCAGATATCACCGGAAAAGTCAGAATTATTGAGTCAGTTTTACTTTATTGGAAAGTAGTCTACATATCTATCTATCTGTCTATCTATCTATCTATCTCCTATCTATCTATCTCCTATCTATCTATCTCATATCTATCTATCTATCTCATATCTATCTCTATCTATCTCATATCTATCTATCTCATATCTATCTATCTATCTCATATCTATCTATCTAATATCTATCTATCTGTCTCATATCTATCTATCAATCTCAAATCTATCTATCTAATATCTATCTATCTCATATCTATCTGTCTATCTATCTATCTATCTATCTATCCCATATCTATCTATCTATCTATCTATCTATCTCATATCTATCTATCTATCTATCTATCTATCTATCTATCTATCTATCTATCTATCTATCTATCATATCTATCTATGTATCTCATATCTATCTATCTATCTATCTATCTATCTATCTATCTATCCCATATCTATCTATCTATCTCATATCTATCTATCTATCTATCTATATCCATATAAGCAGTGAAATCTTTTAGAAATGACCACTTATAATTGCACTGATAAAGGGTCTTCTAGAGGGGTGTCCCCCTGAGACCAAAGCCCAATACACATAGATTTTCAATTATCATATATCCTATCACTATTTTCAGTAACAAACCTATAATTAACCCTGTCATGACTGTATTCTTAATTTAGAAGAAATGGCTATAGACGTTGAACACTGGGATTTCGCAGCCCAACTTCCTTGTAATACTTAATAGAATAGGATGGAGAATATAATAGGATGGAGATAATATGAAATCCCTACCATAGTCATATCCTTTTACTTGTATGTGGTATTTCTGAGTTGTATAATATCTCTTATTTATATAAAATGTCCGCTGATAGTTTCTGCTAACATTTTTAGTATCTGTATTTCTCAAAAACACAACAGAATACATAACAGAGCAGAAGAAGATATTGCCTGTCTATCTATCCTGATCGATAAGTCCTTCCTATTAGTAAGTGAGGACTTCTCTCCACGAGATGCTGGAAGGACACCTTATGGTAACTCCTGCAGATAATAGTTGTATTATTCCCAATAAATGGACAATTCCTTGCATCCCGGTATCTTCTAGATAAATGAGGATTCGGACACAGAACTCCATTCATACGTACGCCCATATCTATCTATCTATTTATCTATCTATCTATCTCATATCTATCTATCTATAAATCTCATATCTATCTATCTCATATCTATCTATCTCTCTATCTATCTCATATCTATCTATCTATCTATCTCTCTATCTATCTCTCTATCTATCTCATATCTATCTATCTATAAATCTCATATCTATCTATCTATCTATCTATCTATCTATCTATCTATCTATCTATCTCATATCTATCTATCTATCTCATATCTATCTCATATCTATCTATCTAGCTATCTATCTATCTCATATCATATCTATCTATCTCATATCTATCTATCTAGCTATCTATCTATCTCATATCATATCTATCTATCTATCTATCTCATATCTAGCGATGTCAAATTTTAGGACATAAATAATGTTCTAATGACTTGACTCTTACCTTTCCATAGATTTCTTTACAGATGTGTTCTGGACTGAATATGGGAGAGCGACATATTTTTCCAATGATAGTACCTATCACAGGCTTCCCATATGTATATCTAGAAAGATACAACAGTTCTGTAGTGTTTTCCATTATATAACTGTCATACATGTGTATTATTTGGATTACGTTTGGAATGACACATCCAATCCCTACAGTTGGGAGGATTTTCGGAGTACCTACTTGCCGCAAGTCATGATAGGAAAGTTGCTCTGAAGAATGGTTACAGTTTCTGCAGCATCCATTGTAACTTCAAACTTTGGTAGAACTGCACAAGAAACAGTAATAATAATACTTATAATAATAACAATTACAAGCAAAACTAATTATCAATTTTTTAAACATGTAAATTAAGTTTTTCATTTTCCTTAATTTTGTTTCTAATTATATTAATAATTTAATGCATTATATTTACATCTTGTGCTTAAATTTTCTCGTAAAGATAAAAGTCATATATTGTATTGACTCCTCTTGCAAATTAACTGTTTACTTAAATGGGTTTTCTGGGACTAAACTGTTAATGACCTAAGGGTAGGTCACTAATAACCATTTGTTGGTGGTCTGCCATTTGGAATCCCAATCAGCTGACTGAAGTGACAGCAGTGCTCAGGACAGCACTGTGGCTGCTTCAATCTCCACAAGGCACAGCACTGTATACTGCCTGGTATGGCAGCTCATCCCATTTGCTTGAATTACACTGAGCTGCTTACAGGCCATGCCACTGATGAATGTGATGTCACATGGCTGAAAAGAGGCCATGGTACTAATGGGGGCTCCAGGGCCTCTTCAGACAACTCACTCTTGTGGATTCCAAGTGGTTAAACCCTGCTGATCAACTCTTGGTGAGCTATCATAAAGGGATAAGTCATCAGTAGTTTAGTCTCAGAAAAACCCCTTAAAGTAGATGTCAGCTCAATGTGTTGTGCTATGTAAGAGTAACGTATTACAGATACATTTCCAGACCTCTGTTAGTCAAAACAACAGAAGCATTTTTTAATTCATGGAAGGTACCTATCCTCCTGCCCCTCTCTGCCTCTTCCTGCCCCTTTCCACAGTGACTAACAGCCTACTGTATATGCATGTATACAAACTAGCCTGTTCATAGAATTGTAGAGTATGGGCCCTGTGTGGCGCAGAGTGTTAAGTCAGCTGTATGCAGTCCTAAGCTCTCGCTCACAACCTGAAGGTTGCATAGTTCAGGTAGCCGGCTCAAGGTTGACTCAGCCTTCCATCCTTCCATGGTTGGTAAAATGAGTACCCAGCTTGGTGGGGGGTAATAAATAAAGAAATTACATGAAGCGCTGCGGAATAAGTTGGCACTATACAAATAACAAGTCCCCCTTACCCTAGAGTTTGAGTCTATGGGTCATCGTGTCCAACCGCCCTGCTCAGTGCAGGATTCGATAAATCATCCCAGACAGATGTTTGTCCAGCCCCTGATTGAAGACTTTTATTGAAGTAGAACTCACCACCTCCTGTGGAAACCAGTTCCACTCATTGATCACCCTCACTGTCAGAAAGTTTTTTCTAATATCTAATCTGTGTCTCCTCCCTTTCAGTTTCATCCCATTGCTTCTAGTCTTTCCTTATGCAGATGAGAATAGGGCTGATCCCTCTGTGCTGCGAAAGCCCTTCAGATATTTGTAGACAGCTATTAAGTCTCCTCTCAGTCTTCTTTTTTGCAAGCTAAGCATTCCCAGATCCTTTAACCGTTCCTCATAGGACATGATTTGCAGACCGCTCACCATCCTGGTAGCTCTTCTTTGAACTCCAAAGAAGCTTCAGTTTGTCGGTCTTTCTTAAAATGGGGTGCCCAGAACTGACTAAGGTCTGACTAAGGAAAAGTAGAGGGGGATAATTACCTCACGTGATCTAGACTCTATGCTCCTCTTAATACATCCCAGAGTTGTGTTTGCCTTTTTTGGTGCTGCATCTCACTGTTGACGCATGTTCAGTCTGTGAGATATATTAGTATACCCAAGTCTTTTTCACATGTGCTGCTGAGCCCAATTCCTCCCATTCTGTGTGTATATGATTTTTTCTTTTTTTTCTTTTCTAGATGTAGTACTTTGCATTTCTTTCTGTTAATTATTGCCATAAGGAACAGGGAGAGGCAGTGCTAACATCATCAGTACATAACTATGAGTTCATTGTATTCTTTCCTTACTTTTGTAAACTGAATTTTTGCACCATTTTGGATAAGAGAAGTCTGGACTGGTATTTGTAGCATGCTACCCTTACATAGAACAATATTTTATCTGACAGATCAGCTTTTAAGGGGGTTGGCCAATTTCCATTCAGGTCTCTAAAATACATTAAACTGTTGTTTTCTGACATAAGTAATAATAAGCACCCCTATTACTTATACCATACTGCATTTCAAAGTATCCTACTGCTCATGGATCAACTATGCATACACTGGAAAGTAGCAGCCAACATGTCCATAGGGCTATTTGAAATGCAGAATGGTGTAAGTAATTGGGGTGTTCATGCTTAGTTATGTCAAAAGCGGCCAACCTCCTTAAGTCTTTTTTTCCTTAAGAAGAAAATATGCTTACTTATGAAAACACAAGTAGAAAATATTAAAGATAAGTAAATTTGCATGTTTTCACAGGCTTAGGTCTGGTATGTATACCATAAAGGGGTTGTATGGTTTAGAAAACTGATTTAATAGGGTCTCCCTTTGGGACCCTCAACCAGAGTGGAGAATGGCTTCAAACAGTATCTCTTGCTCAGGAGATCACAGCACATCCATGAATTACATTGGCAGCACATTGATTTCAATAGGCAGCCTGTAATGCCTTATTTCTCCAGTGGCGGCACTCTAGGGTAATTCATAATAATCTTTATTTGTATAGCGCCAACACATTCAATACTTGTTGCTGTGTTCTTCCATGGATTGCCACTGATCACTGGAGGTTCCAAGAATGGGGCATCGTTGATCAGGTTAAATTTGGGAAACCTTCCAATCAAACAGGAATTGTCTAAAAGTGGACAATTCCTTTAAATGCTCAAATTTGAACATTTCACAATTTTCAGGTTTTGGGCTCATTCTGTTTACTGCCTCAGTTTTAAAAAAATACTCACCAATTTTTTCTACCGTGAATGGCATTTCTGCCGTAGAGCCATTTTTTGTTGCTGTGATTGTATAATCGCCCACAGCTATGTCAGGGGACAGATCATGGGTCATTTCAAATATGCCGCTCCGTGGTTGAACATTTTTCCACTGCTTTACAATGTTACCCTGGTCATCCTAAAGGCAAGAATAAATGAATATTAATAGCTATTATATCGTTTTGTATTACACGTTCCCTTTCTGAGCCTCTGATAGGGTTTCATTTATAATTATAGACCATACAGAGGCTGAAAAAAACTAGGACATACATATATTTTATTATATCAGTGCATAACTTGAAGTTACTATATGCTGTTCTATTCTGTAATGAAGCCCACCTAACATGTACTATTTTTAATACCGTGTTTCCCCAAAAATAAGACCCTGTCTTATATTATTTTTTGCCCCAAAAGAGGGGCTAGGTCTTATTTTCAGGAAATGTCTTATTATACTTACCTAGCATACTAGTTCCAGGTTCCTCCCCCTGTTCTCTGGAGCTCTGACGCCCTAAACCGCAGCCTTGATTGGTTAATTCATAAGTCCAGCCTCCATAACGCGATGGCTGTAATTGATGCATCGACCTTTGCTCAGCTAATCAATGCAGCGCTTAATGAAATAATCACAGCCATCGCATTGGTTCATCGAGCACTGCATTGATTGGCTGAGCAACCCTCGAGAACCAGTCAGAGCCATTGCTTCCTAGAGGTGGGATTCCTAGTTCTGTAACTAGGAACTGATCTTCTGTGGGTGTATTAGGACTGTAGGATGCACAGCGGAGCTCTGGACAGCAGCAGGAGGATATGGACAGGGCTTATTTTTGTGCTAGGGCTTATATTTCAAGCTTCCCCGAAAATCCCTAAAAATTAGAATAGGTCTTATTTTCAGGGAAACAGGGTATTGGTGTCTCCCTATGTAGCACAGGGGTCTTTGGACCCCCAGGTGTGACTACTTACTAACTTCTGTACCCCTTGTAGCTATTCCCCTGACCTAACATATTTTGTGTTAAAGTATGTTTAAAGGAGTTATGCAGAGATGTATACTTTCACAAATCTAGTTCAAGCCCAATGGTGGTACCAGCACTTCCAGTCCAGCACAATTCGAACACCAGACACAGAGTGGGTAATGTGATGGCAGGGGGCTTGCTAACTGGCTTATTTCAATAAATAAGCCAGCCCACTTTTCTGTCCCTGCATCAGCCAGGACAGTAAGGCTGCCTGAACACGACTGGGTTTGAATTGCGGAATCGGCAATTGTCTCCCGCGTGACGATCTGTGGCATTCCGCACCAATTTAAACCCATGAAGCATCAGCATGTCCACTCACACATACAACTGCATTTTCCGCTCATGGGGGAAAAAAATCGCAGCATGCTCCATTTTCATGCGGGCTCCGCACGGATCGCTTCCATTGAAGTCAATGGAAGCCATCCAACTCACAGCCCTTTCGCAAATGACATTACAAAAAAAATGTTGCGGCACCTACATCATCACCTAGCTGCGGGATCCCTCATCCGGAATCCAACCCGTTCATGTGCAGCCAGCCTAAAGGTCAGTTATTGAAATGAGCCGAATAGCCAGCCCCCTGCTATCACATCACTAACATAGGGAGGAGGGGTGGAGAGAAGATCTACACCAAGTGATCCGGTGTCAGAACCAGCCTGGAAGTGGAGGTGCGGGCACCGCTGGACCCGTACTGGAAGTAGATATCTCTGGACAACCCCTTCAAGTATATATGTTACAAAGGAACTCTAACACAGAAAATCCACAAAAAGAAAATATCCCAACAATTTTTTTCCTTAATCTTGACCTTTCCTTTTATTCTATGGTGTCTCATATGGCCAATTAAAGCAGAGAAATATATAAAGAAATCTTCTCTGTGTGTCCCAGAAGATCAGTCATGTCCTCCTCACTGTCCTGTGTCTGGATGCAAGACAATTGGCTGCAGCAGGAGCCTCCCCCCATCTGTCCTGTCTGTATTATTAAAGGGGTTGTCCCGCGAAAGCAAGTGGGGGTATACACTTCTGTATGGCCATATTAATGCACTTTGTAATGTACATCGTGCATTAATTATGAGCCATACAGAAGTTATTCACTTACCTGTTCCGTTGCTAGCGTCCTCGTCTCCATGGTGCCGTCTAATTTTCAGCGTCTAATCGCCCGATTAGACGCGCTTGCGCAGTCCGGTCTTCTTTCTTCTGAATAGGGCCGCTCGTGCCGGAGAGCGGCTCCTCGTAGCTCCGCCCCGTCACGTGTGCCGATTCCAGCCAATCAGGAGGCTGGAATTGGCAATGGACCGCACAGAAGACCTGCGGTCCACCAAGGGTGAAGATCCTGGTGGCCATCTTCGCAAGGTAAGTAAGAAGTCGCCGCAGCGCGGGGATTCGGGTAAGTACTATCCGTTTTTTTTTTTTAAACACATGCATCGGGTTTGTCTCGCGCCGAACGGGGGGGCTATTGAAAAAAAAAAAAAACCGTTTCGGCGTGGGACAACCTCTTTAAGTCATGCCCTTGACTAAGCTATACTCTTCAGCAGGTCTTCAGAAATCAACTAGTAATTAACCCTGTGTGGTCTACAGGATTTCTACAAGACTGTTTCAGGAACATAAGAAAAATCCATCAGACTAACAAATAATGGGGACAAACGTATCTCCTGTAATTATTTATTTTTAGTTTGTGATAACTTACCTTACAAGTAACCAACGGAAACTGTAAAATAGAAGAAAAGCCACGGTTAGTTGTCAATATGCGCACATTTGCAACCATTTTTTGTTATTGCTCCAGTTCATCTAAAATAAAACTAGCAAGCAAATATGCAACTATGGGCTTCCATAACCCCTTAGTGACCACCCATACGCATTTTTATGGAAGTTACCAATGGGCATTACTCAGATGTATACGTCTTTTTACGGAGCTACGTCAGAATCTCTGTAGGGGTTTCAGATGACAGTTGGGCTTTAGCTCTAATGGTTGGAATTCGAGAAACGTCGATCCCAGTCGTTTAAACCTTTACATGCTGTTTAACCATTTACATGCCATGGTAATGCAGTCACAGCATGTAAAAGGCTGACAGAGGGACAGAGCTCCCTCTGTAACTTATCAGAGGCCCGCAATATCATTGGAGGGTGCCGATGGGCTGCTAGGCTTGATGGGTGACTTATGAGGCTCAGCCACTGGCTGAACCTCATAGGCCAATATAATATTGCAAATTATTAATGCTAAATCCATTCTACAGGTCAGTACAATTACTGCAATACATAAATATAAATGCTTAACTGAGCCTAATCCTAGTGGCAAGAAGCCCTAAACTTGGTATGGCCATAATCCTGTTGATCGAGACAATAATGTTATCAAATTATTTATTCTGTGTGCTGAACACTGTAAAACTGAAAAAATAATGGAAGAATTTTCTTTTCTTAGCCCCTCCCATAAATTAATACAAGTTCTACAAAGCATTATATGTACCCCCAAAGCATGTCATAAAAAATAAAACTTTTCCCATAAAAAAACAAGCCCTCATACAACTATGTCGATAGAAAAATAAAAAAGTTATGGCTGTAGAAATGTGACGATGAAACAAACTAGAAAATTGGTTGGTCATCAGGGCCTAAAAGGGGTCTGTCATTAAGGGAGTAAAAATCTACTACTGTTTTGTGTATACAGCTCCTACGTGGACCTATGTGTCTCCATGATTACGCAATTAGTTCTGCAGTTATACTTTGCATTCTCTTTTATTTTACTTTTTGTGGCTTTTAGGATTTTATGGAATTGCAGTTTTGCAGCAGCTGTAGAGTTACGGGAGTCAGAGTTATGGATTGCTTAGTTATTAAGAGCGATTCTTACCGGATCATTTCTGGCCATTAAGTGCTCATTAAAATCCACCCCTTTCACGATTACTGTATAGAACAAGAGGTTTAAAGTGTTTTAGAGTTTTTATAGTATCAGGAAAAATAGCTATATTCTTCCCAGAACAGCGCCACTCTTGTGCATAGGCTGTGTATGGTATTGCAGTTCAGCTCCATTCACTTGAATACCGTAGTACCAGTCACAGGCCATGGACCATAGTAGTGCCGTTTCTTTTGTTCTCTCTTTTCTTATGTACCGCTCTTACCTGTTTCTCCAGGTTGGTAAATGGGCCTGTCTGTCTGGATGAACATTCCATTTCTCATGATACTGATTATAACCGACTTTTTCTCCAGCTTCTTGAAGACATCACTTGTAATATTGATAGCAAGAGTGGCTATCTCCTCCTTACCATCCATGGGTGGTGGAACCTAAGAAGAAGAAGAATCTTCATTTTTGTACAAGAAACTATATCACTTTTATATAGGCAAACACTGTGTATACTGTCTTCGGTATGGGGAAGTCCAGGGGAGTCCACCAACATAAGGTACACAGTTCATTGTAACATTATCTGGATTCGTAGGTTTAGTGACTTTAAAGGAATGTATCATCTGCAATGGACCATTGACTTCCATGGAGTGGGTTGTGAGCATGCTCTGTGATACACATAGTGTGAAATCATTTTACAAGAAGGAATGGGGGGGGGGGGGGGGGTAAGCTAAATTGTCTCCATTATCCCATTAACAATGGAGTGATCGTGGTGATGATTTCTGGCATTACTACCAGTATATACAGCACAAGCTGAAAAATTATACCTATTCAGTTGTGTGCCGCTAATGGTGGCAAACCATGCAACTGGTATGAGGCCGGTGGGACAGCTGGGCCTGGGGTGAAATGGCCCCCATGCCCTAACTCACTTTAGGGGCACTATTACTTTGTGAGGCCAGAGATGGCATATTACTACTTCATGGGCATTATTACTGAGGTCTGTGTATGCCTCTAAGCCTATTGTAAATGCTCGGTGGGCACTGTAAAAACTGTAACATTTCAGGATTTGCAGTGACAGCCATAATATAATATAAATTTTCCTTACAAAAACACTTTTTAAATGGATAAAATGGAAACAAAAAACTTTAAAAAAACAACACATAGTAGGTATTACCACGTTTCAGGTATTACCACGTATTGTCTCAGCGCTGAGACCCCCTACTTATCCGGAGAATGAGGGTCTCATGTCCCCCTCTGCTTCTCACTGCACTCTTTTACCCCCTTGCCTCAGTGAGAAGGAGATTGAATGGAGCGGCGATCGAGTATGCGCGGTGCAGCTCAATTCATTTCAATGGGGCTGACAGACGACTTGGCTATCTGCAGCAGTCCCATAGAAATGCATGGAGTGGCACTACACACAAATATTGCTCAATTCAATCTCCTGGATAGGTGATAAAATTTGGGGAATACCCCTTTAACCTTTATAATCTCATAATAAAATCTGCCATATAAATGATTTACCGAATGAACTGATTTATAACCACTAGGTGGCACCAATATTCTTCTAATGTGCTTTGCTGCCACCTAGTGGTTTAAATCTTATCAGTTTGTAAATCATTTAGATTACATATTTTAATATGAACTACTTAAAGGGGTTTTCTGATTTGGCTGGCAGTAGGAGGATGAAGTATGTGATGTGATAAAATAAAAAACACACATACTATGCCACTGTTGACCAACGCTCCGATCCTCTGATTACATCAGGGTCAATGGTCACATGATCGCTGCAGCCAATGGGAAGCTGGCAAGGATGACATCAGTGGCATCCCATAAACCTGCCTCAAGACTTCTACATTAGAAGCCCACGTGATTGGTTTACGGGACGTCCCTAGACCTGCTGGCCAGGTGACATCACCTGTCAGATGCCGCAGTGCTGGACCGCCGAAAGGGGAGCCCGAAACTATATAAAAGAATTAACTCGGAAAACCTCTTTAAAGTTAGGTTTTACGGTGAATGGAGCATTATAGATCTTGCGAATTGGCAGTCGTTGGCTAGAAATATGTTTCAAGAATAAGGAAGATATGAAAAGCTTAGAATCTATACCCTCTTCAGAGATACAGTGTAGTATGATGTATTACCTGGAAGGTCTTGCAGTTCAGCGGTCCTTCTCCCTTTCTGATTAGGATATTGAAAACAACTGAACTTTTCTTAGCCGTTAAGGTAATGGTGAGTGTAGCGCCAGCTTCAGGCGACATGACGTAAACACACATGGTCTGATTGGAGGGGTAGGACATGACGGCTGGTGCTGCCACTAGGTATCTCCTGATGAAGACAAGGATTGAAGTCATAGGTCATACCCCAAACCCTTGATAATACTTGTAGCAGTTTCTTAGCTGTTTCTATTTTACTAATACTTTGCTTCTACATTTCAGGGTTCATTTACATCAGCGTTAGGGGATTCCATCTTCCTGCTCTGTTTGGGGAGCAGCAAAAGCGGCATCCTTGGCCAATGAAGGCCGGCGCTGGGTTAGCCAATCAATGACATCACTGAATGGCTGTGATTGGTTAACGCAGTGTCGGCTTTCATTGGCTGATGACACGCTGAGTTAGCCAATTAGAGAATTAGCTTTCTGGGGGCAGGGCATTCAAGCCCCGCATCCAGAAAGCAATGCTCTGTCGGCGTGGTGGAGGAAGCGACAGCCTGCAGCAGCGCCGCGGGAGGTGAGTATTGATTTTTTTTTATATACATATATTTTAATTGGAAAAGTTTGGGGTTGTCTTATACGCCGGAAAATACGGTAGTTTAAGAAATATTGAGATAACATAATAATGTGAATAGTAGTAATATAATACAAATATGAAATAAGGACAATAACACTTGTAATGATAGCAATATAATTTACAAACTAAGGCCTTAGTCAGATGGGCGTTTTTAGCCGCGATTTGCGCATGCGTCCGGCGATTTTATAAAACCATTGCAATGGTATCGGACACAAGCGCTTTTTATGCGCTCGTCCGATAAATTATAGAACAAAAAATCGCAGATCGCACCTATCTGCGATCTGCGATTCCTGTTCTCTTCTGTATATGCGCTCAATGGGGCCGGCGGCAGCAGCGCCGACCCCATTGAGAACATATAGAAGACAAATCATTCTTCTCTGCCACAGCTGTAACAGCTGTGACAGAGAAGAACGATGTTTGCCCATTGAATTCAATGGAGCGGCAATACAGCCGCTCCATTGAAAGCAATGGGCTGCCGGCGTGCGCGGGGTGAATTGTCGGGAAGGGGTTAAATATATAAGCCCTTCCCTGCAATTCATCCTAAAATGTGTTAAAATAAAAAAAAAATTGTATATTCACCTTTCCGCTGCAGCCGGAGTCCAGCCGCGGCCGCTGTCAGTTCTCCTGAACTGCTTCTCGGCACTATTCAGCTGGCGGGGCTTTAAAATCCCCGCCTGCTGAATGATCTGCCTCTGATTGGTCACAGCCCTGACCAATCAGAGGCCGGTTTCACTCACACACCCATTCATGAATTCATGAATGGGTGAGTGACTGCTGCCTCTCAGCGCTGAGCCAATCAGGGGCAGGTCTGACTCACATCCATTCATGAATTCATGAATGGGTGTGAGTGAGGCATGCCTCTGATTGGCTCAGCGCTGAGCCAATCAGGGGGCAGGTCTGACTCACACCCCCTTCACACCCACTGCAGGACGGCCGCGCGGAGCTCCGGCTGCCGGGAGAAGGTGAGTATACAATTTTTTTTAATTTTAACACATTTTAGGATGAATTGCAGGGAAGGGCTTATATCTTTAAGCCCTTACCGACAATTCATCCCGGGCTCGCCCGCAGCGCATTGCTTTAAATGGAGGCGGCTCTATTGCCGTCTCCATTGAATGCAATGCGCTGGACAGCTCCGGCCCGTTTCTAATGAAACGCGGCTAGGAGCAGATTTTCGGGCGATTTGCGGGCGACTTGCGCGCACCGGTCACGCGATTTGCGGATGCGCATCCGTCATGCGATCCGCAAATCGCGCTAAAAAACGCCCGTCTGACTAAGGCCTAAGGGCTTCTCCAAGTCACATCTCCCGTTTTGTTGCCCGTTTAGATGGCCCGGGTGCAGTGTGTATACTCCACAGGCTGGAATACCATTGGGCAGGGGGAAAGAGCTTAGCTCTGCAAAACTGCCTCCCCCTTACTTTCCCCTCTCTACCCCTTGCCAGCTGATGGCAATGGGAGAGGGCGAGATGGGACGGCAACTTGTGTGCTAAACTACTGCCCCCTCTCCGCCCCTTGCCAGCTGTTAACGATGGGAGGGGACGGGAGATTAGCGAAGTTAGTGTGCTAATTTCCAGACCTGTCCCTCCCTTTTCCAGCAGCCAGCAAGGGGCGGAGAGAGGAGGGTAATTGGGAGGGAGTTTAGCAGAGACGTTGCTAAACTCCCTCCCACCTCCTTTTCCCGGCAGCTCTTATAGGCTCCCATAGGAGTTTCTGGCATATTCCGGCCAGAAAATAGGTCCAGAACTATCTTTTCTGGATGGCGTAAAAGCATTTTTACGCAGCGGTAAATTGCCCATCTGAACTGATGTATTGGAATCCAATGCATCGGATGGTCGCGATTTTCAGCCTAAGAACGTATTTCTCCTATGAGAAAAACTGCAACCACAGTATTTCCCTATGGGCTATCTTGGGTGTGTTACAATAGCTCGTCATGCGCACAACACGGGATGCTAATAGCCCATTGGTTTTTACAGGGCCACTCACAGTGTGCAAAAATGTCCTATCTTGGCACACATCATGCACACATACATGACAAGACAAACTATGTGGATTGGTGTCATGCAGCAAGTATGCATGTACATGCGTGTACTTGCATCCTGGCACGCATAGCAGCGCTCAGGGAAACACACTAATGTGAGCCTGACCTATATCAGGTTCTGATAGTTCAGTGTTATCATCACTCAGCTTTATAGCAAATTGATCTAGATTCCATTTTCTTACCTCTACTAAAACAAGGCAATGAAAACATTATTCTGATTGGTTGCTGAGTCCTAGTGTCACTATGATAGCAGTGTGCTGCTATGAAACAAAGGCAGCAAGTGTTGTCATGGGTACAAAAAGCACATATTAACGTAGAAGCAAGGGACTTATTTACCTAGACCAGCATTTTACACGCCAGTAAACCCTGCTCTCAACTAGGAGCGATCAATGTGTTAAGAGGCACCAGTCTCATCTGTATGCCAAAAGAAAGCCCACACCAGCTTCAAGTCGCATAGTTTTTTGCTACTTGGTAGAGATGAGCGAGTATACTCGCTAAAGGCAATTGCTTGAGCAAACATTGCCTTTAGCCAGTACCTGCCCGCTCAAGACAGAAGGTTCGGGTGCCGGCGCGGGGGAGCGGTGAGTTGCGGCAGTCAGCAGGAGGGATCGGGGGGGGGGGGGAGGGAGAGAGAGATCTCCCCTCTGTTCCTTCCCGCTCTCCCCCGCAGTAACCTGCACGCCGCCGGCACCCGAACCTCCAGTCTTGAGCGGGCAGGTACTCGCTAAAGGCAATGCTCGCTCGAGCAATTGCCTTTAGCAAGTATACTCGCTCATCTCTACTACTTGGCAATTCCTGGCAACATACTAACTGTGATGGGTGACGCACGGTCACGACCACTGAAGCTGTGCCCTGAGCACTTTTGGAAAGTGTGATGTGGTGCAGTGTTAATGCCCAAAAACTGGCAGTTTTAATGCAAATGCCCAAAATTGCTACTTTTGGATTCCAGAATTCCAGCATCCAGGGTTATTAAATAGACCCAATCATGTTAAGATTACTTAATACAAATAATTATATTATGTTTCTCTTGTTTAGCTAATAATATTTTAATTTTTAATGTTAGAAATGCAGTCCTAAGCTCTCGCTCATGACCTGAAGGTTGCGGGTTCAATCCCCGCAAGGTTCAGGTAGACAGCTCAAGGTTGACCCAGCCTTCTATCATTCCAAGGTCAGTAAAATGAGTACCCAGCTTACTGGGGGGGGGGGGGGGGGGGAATAAAAGCTGACTGGGGAAGGCAATGGCAAACCACCCGGCAAAAACAGTCTGCCAAGAAGACGTCACCCTTAGAGTCAGTCATTACTCGGTGCTTGCACCAGGGGACTTTACCTTTACCTAATGTCTTACTGGTATTTTTATCTAACTTTTAAAAACATTTATTTTAGTTAACATATATTTCCCACTCTTTTTTGTCTGGCATACTGAAGTGCTATTAAATAATGATGTCTTCTTACCTAGTCGGAAGGGTCCAGATACCAGGAACCAGGTGTGACTGCTACCTCTTCACCCCTATAGCTGCTACACCCCCTCAACATATTATAATACTCCTACTGAACAAATCTTGTATGGAGCCATATTTGCTACAAATCAGATAATAGAGGCAGCAATACGAATGCATATTCCAGCACTGCCGCCTCCAGTGACTTATTATCTGGTTTGCCTGTCAGTAAATTGCCAACAAGGGGAATTTTCAAAGATCCGTTCCTCTCCATCTTCAATACAAAAAGTTAACTTAAAAGTAATTTAACTTTTCTGTAAATGAATCTAGGCTTAAACGATAAAAACATTATAATGTAACACAAAATAATCTAATTACACCTAAAAGCATAAAACATCATAGATAAATTACCATCATACACAAAAAAATGGAAAGACATACAAGATTATCATAAGTATTTCAGAAGCAATTAATTAATGGTACAAATGGTGAATGCCTTACAGTTTACTGCTCTGTCCCGCTACCAGACCAAGAGTCAGGATAAGCAGCATCAGTCTTCTCATGATGACAGGACCCCCCATTCCTACCGCTGTAGACCCTTTGTTCTGACCGCTGTGTGCTCAGCTTCTTCTTCTGTAGTGATGTAGCAGTGCCGAGTTGCCTCTCTACTTCCTGGATCTACCTGCGGTCTGCTCACCTGGATTTTTATACTCTACTAAAAGGTAATTAAGACTAATTGCAAACATACTTCCTTCTTTCCTGTAACATTCCCAAACCCCCTGAGGATACTTTACATGGCAGCCAGCACAGTGACGCATTGTATGACAACATGTAACACTGGAACTGTAGCCAGTGGTTCTTGGTAATAACAATGGTGGGCAAGAATCTATACCTGGCTCCTGACCATTAATTAATGCAATGGCGATAACAAAGAAGCATTATAGATAGGTTTTATATAATATCCTGAGCCCTTCACAGATTAGACTCTTTAAAATGATTATTTTTTTATTAAAAAGTATCTAAAAACATACACACAAGGGCTAGACCAAAGGGGATAGGGGTAACTACACCCCAAAACACACAAAAACAGACTCAGACACAAACAAAAACTAGGAGAGACACCGCTCTCCAGTAAAATCCCATCAAGGGCTAAAGATGGTGATACGAGAAGAGGACCCAATGCACATCCGTATCCCTAGTGTAAGGGTCGGGTGTAATGGATAAGGAGCAGAGGGTCTCAATAGAAGTGCATTAGGGTTAATTATTGTCAACAAATGAGCAGCGCTACAGGCTCTACGCGTTTCACCACCTCTGCGGCAGATCTTCAGGAGATATGGATGTGTGGGTTAAGGCAGACTGAGATAATCAAAAGGTTGTGGTCTGAGCCACCAAACCATAAAATATTATGGGTGCGGCAACATTTAGGCAGTCACCCTTAGAGAAAATAGGTCAGGGACCGACACTTAATAGTGATCAGCTGTCAGTATTCTCATATGGGGAACTGGTTTGGTTGCTGGGGTGTTAGGGAATTAAAGAGTATATAGTCTGTCTGGTGACAGTGGAGATCACTGTCAGACCAGAAATCTCTGTATATCTGAAAAAAAGGCTTGATAAAGACTGCTGTATGGAGCAATAAAACTTTATATTCTTTTGCTACACCATTGATGCTGCCATTTGCTTCTCTACTGGTTTATATCTGAAAAAGAGATTGTTCCCCACCCCTTCATATAGCACCTATCTAAAGAAAAGAAAAAAGCAGCAGTGCCTCTGGCCTGAATGGTAGGTGCTTCTTGCGTGATGCCTATTAGTAGCTTAACAGAAGGGGAAATCAAGAATTAAAAACAATAACAGAAAAATGGCCGTTACTTACTGAGTGAGGAGTGCATATAGATGCATCCTCCTCTCACCATGCAGGTAGCTGACTACCAAATGGAGGAGCGAATTACACTTGTGCAGGACACCAATAAGACAGCCACTCACACTGCCTCCTGATAATGAGGGGGGTGGGTGCTTGGTGTATACTCCCACACATAGTGGATACAGGGTGCCAGACCATTCTGATATATGTAGTTCACCATTCAGACCAGCAACCTATTAATGACGCCATGATAATTCGGCGGGTTGCCCTGCATTTCCATCAGTGAACCACATTGGTACTGCCACCCTGGGCTCCCCCTGGAGTCTTAATGCCACACTGCATGTGAATGATAGATAATAAATGCAAGGCATTGGTTGGATGTTGGCCAAGATACATGAGTCCACTAACCACTTCACAGTTCCTTGCATTGTAGTGGGTCCCTACACTAATATAAATGCATCACAGAAGGGGAAATCAAGAATTAAAAACAATCACAGAAAAATGGCCGTTACTTACTGGGTGAGGAGTGCATATAGATGCATCCTCCTCTCACCATGCAGGTAGCTGACTACCAAATGGAGGAGCCAATAACACCTGTGCAGGCACCGATAAAACACCCACTCACACTGCCTCCTGATAATGAGGGGGTTGGATGCTTCGTGTACACTCCCACACATAGTGGATACAGGGTGCCAGACCATTCTGATATATGTAGTTCACCATGCAGACCAGCAACCTATTAATGACGCCATGATAATTCGGCGGGTTGCCCTGCATATCCATCAGTGAACCACATTGGTACTGCCACCCTGGCGTGGATGCATCTATATGCACTCCTCAGTCAGTAAGTAAAGGCCATTTTTCTGTGATTGCTATTAGTAGCTTAGTACCTTCATTTGCATGTAAATGAGCCTCCCTTTGCTGTATGTAGATAACAGCAGGTGGTCTGTTATCTTCATGCAGCTCCATTGTTCTCCAGCAGGACAGCAGCTGATACAATGTTATCAGCGCTGCCATGGAGAATCACAGCATGCGGTGCCTGCTATGAGCTGGACGGCTGAACAATGGTTTTTATGCTGAACTAAAAATCATATTTCGGCAGAAAAGCAAATGACGGTAGCATTTACATGCAACGTTTATCGCTGAAAAGACATCGCTTGAACGAATTTTGAGCGATAATTATTATTTACACACAACGACAATAGTCGTTGTGTGTAAATGGGCTTTTAGTGGCAGTACATTGTCATTTACATTGCATATCAGCGATCAATTTATTCACTATTTATTCTCCTATGAGTGCAAATATTTTTCACACGTACATCTTGTTTTTGTACAAAACTTCGTTTTGGAGTTTTGGTGTAGTTTGCAGCCCTGCATTTCTTCTATCTCGAAGCTACTCTAGCATAGGAGGTACCCTCCATTGACATTGGGACTACAAGTGTGACACTTTGTCCATTGGGCCCAAGGGTCCACACCGGGTGAGTTCCTCTATCCATT
The DNA here is from genome assembly GCF_035609145.1 of Eleutherodactylus coqui. Classification (NCBI taxonomy): domain Eukaryota; kingdom Metazoa; phylum Chordata; class Amphibia; order Anura; family Eleutherodactylidae; genus Eleutherodactylus; species Eleutherodactylus coqui. The sequence continues at coordinate 250,651,899 of NC_089840.1, forward strand.
TTGATTACTTTGTTGATCTGTATCATATATTTCAAGGGTTTTAAAAAGGTTGCCCAGTTTAAAAAAAAAAAAGGAATCTGCATCCTTTCTTCTAGAAACAGCGCCTCATCTGTCCATGGGGATGCATCTGGTTTGCAGTTCATCCCTATTTTCTGCATAGAATAACATTAATTTAACCCCTTTTACAGACACAACAATATTGAAGCAATGTTCCAGAAAGTGTCAACTATTGTTATCTGGAAATCGTGATCAAACTAAAGCCGAGGTCAGTACAGAAGAAGATGGGAAAGCTGGGTGAATCAGTTACAAGTCAAACTAGAAGTTGCAATAGTACCTTTGTACTTAATGGAACATATTACTCAGGGACCCTCCGGTGGTGGAAGGTGCCTTAAATAACCATAGGTCAATCTGAATTGGTTGGGGGTGGGAAAGCTGGGTGTGCGCACTGGCCCTTAAAGAGGTGGACTAAGTGTATGTGGAGGTGACAGGAGCCCTGACATGATGCATAGACAATGTCTGTACATGACAGGAGGAGGACGTAGATGGCTGTAAATAGTGGAGAGAAGAGGCTGGGGGAACTGCATGCTGCAACCACCTGTCATAACACTGTAACAGGTTTTTAGGTAGGACAGTAGATTTTTCTACAATATACAAACAAATTTTTTTTTTAAAAGTTAAAATTAATGCAGATATATGGAAAGACACTTATTATTTTTATTAACCCTTTCCAATCCAGTGTCTGCCCTTGTCTAACATTAAGATTTACATGCATAGCTCCAATGTCAGACGATGGCTGGCACATGTCTCTAACTGTATGCAGGACACAGCTCTGATGTGGGAGGCTGTTCTGCATATGTATGTTACAATATACAGGACAACCCTCTTTTAATTATAAAAGTAGAATACCAATATATGTAACTGTAGGCACATATGCAGATTCTCTAACATTAGAGAAGAAAATAGAGAAAAGCAAGAAACAGAAGAGGGAAAGAAATCTTGCACTGGTCAGGAGAAAGATGGTAAGAGAGTTAGAGCTGTCTTAGTATAGGGTCTCTGGTGTAACTATAGGGAATGCGGTTGCACCCGGGCCCAGGAGCCTTAGGGGGCCTAAAAGGCCTCTTTTCTCCATATAGGGAGCCCAGTACTATGAATAAAGCATTATAGATGTGGGCCCTCTTACAGGTTTTGCATGGGGGCCCAGGAGCTTCAAATTATGCCTCTGTGTTAGGGCTTAGTCAGACGGGCGTTTTTTGCCGCGATTTGCGCATGCGCATGCGTCCGGCGATTTTTTAAAACCATTGCTTCGCAATGGTATCGGACACATGAGCGCTTTTTATGCGCTCGTCCGAAAAATTATAGAACAAAAAATCGCAGATCGCACCTATCTGCGATCTGCGATTCCTGTTCGCTTCTGTATATGCGCTCAATGGGGCCGGCGGCAGCAGCGCCGACCCCATTGAGAACATATAGAAGACAAATCATTCTTCTCTGCCACAGCTGTAACAGCTGTGGCAGAGAAGAACGATGTTTGAGCCGCTCCATTGAAAGCAATGGGCTGCTGGCCTGCCGGGTTAATTGTCGGGAAGGGGTTAAATATATAAACCCTTCCCTGCAATTCATGCTAAAATGTGTTAAAATAAAAAAAAATTGTATACTCACCTTTCCGCTGCAGCCGGAGTCCAGCCGCGGCCGCTGTCAGTTCTCCTGAACTGCTTCTCGGCACTATTCAGCCGGCGGGGCTTTAAAATCCCCGCCTGCTGAATGATTGGTCACAGCCTGACCAATCAGAGGCCGGTTTCACTCACACACCCATTCATGAATTCATGAATGGGTGAGTGACTGCTGCCTCTCAGCGCTGAGCCAATCAGGGGCAGGTCTGACTCACATCCATTCATGAATTCATGAATGGGTGTGAGTGAGGCATGCCTCTGATTGGCTCAGCGCTGAGCCAATCAGGGGGCAGGTCTGACTCACACCCCCTTCACACCCACTGCAGGACGGCTGCCCGGAGCTGCAGGCAGAAGGTGAGAATTAGAGATGAGCGAACGTGTTCTTCCGAGCTTGATATTCGTGCGAATATTAGGGTGTTCGGGATGTTCGTTATTCGTAACGAACACCATGCGGTGTTCTGGTTATTTTCACTTCCTTCCCTGAGACGTTAGCGCGCTTTTCTGGCCAATTGAAAGACAGGGAAGGCATTACAACTTCCCCCTGTGACGTTCAAGCCCTATACCACCCCCCTGCTGTGAGTGGCTGGGAAGATCAGGTGTCACCCGAACATAAAAGTCGGCCCCTCCCGCGGTTCGCCTCAGATGCGGTGTGAGTTAGATGAGGGACAGTGCTGTTTGTACCGGAGCTGCTGTAGGGAAAGAATTGGTAGTTAGTGTAGGCTTCAAGACCCCCCAAAGGTCCTTATTAGGGCCACTGATAGCTGTGTGTTGGCTGCTGTTAGCAGTGGCAATTTTTTTTTTCTCAAAATCGCCTCTGCAGACCGTTGCATCTGGCATTAGGGACAGAAGTGCTGCATAGGCAGGGAGAGTGTTAGGAGTGAGTGTAGCCTTCAAGAACCTCAACGGTCCTTTCTAGGGCCATATTTATCCGTGTGCAGTACTGTCCAGGCTGCTGTTAGCTGTGCTGCATTTTTTTTTGCTTCTCAAAATCGCCTCTGCAGACCATTGCACCCTCCATTGATACTGCAGGGAAAGAATTGTATAGGCAGGGCGACAACACAGTTGTTATTCATTGAATATACGCAGTGCTGCCTTTTGGTGCCAAAAAACGGAAAATAATTAAATTTGTCCTGCCCCTGTCCGGCCTAACGCCGGTGGACACGTGTGAGCTGCCTCTGCAACCTGTAAAAATCAGACGCACCCAGCTACGCTTTACTGCTGGCTTCGCCATTTGCTTTCCTTAATTGGGAAAAAAATACCTGCTCTGCCAGAGTTATAATAACTCTGCTACCCTCACGTTCTGTGACACATAAGCAGGGACACAGCACAGTTATTAAACTTCTCATGTTCATTGAATATACGCAGTGCTGCCTTTTGGTGGAAAAAAACTGAAAACAAATCTATTTGTCCAGCCTCTGTCCGTCCTTACGCCTGTGGAGACGTGTGAGCTGCGTGAACAACATTGCTAAATCAGACGCACCCAGCTACGCTTTACTGCTGGCTTCGCCATTTGCTTTCCTTAATTGGGAAAAAAATACCTGCTCTGCCAGAGTTATAATAACTCTGCTACCCTCACGTTCTGTGACACATAAGCAGGGACACAGCAAAGTTATTAAACTTCTCATGTTCATTGAATATACGCAGTGCTGCCTTTTGGTGGAAAAAAACTGAAAACAAATCTATTTGTCCAGCCTCTGTCCGTCCTAAGGGCTGTGGACACGTGTGAGCTGCGTGAACAACATTGCTAAATCAGACGCACCCAGCTACGCTTTACTGCTGGCTTCGCCATTTGCTTTCCTTAATTGGGAAAAAAATACCTGCTCTGCCAGAGTTATAATAACTCTGCTACCCTCACGTTCTGTGACACATAAGCAGGGACACAGCACAGTTATTAAACTTCTCATGTTCATTGAATATACGCAGTGCTGCCTTTTGGTGGAAAAAAACTGAAAACAAATCTATTTGTCCAGCCTCTGTCCGTCCTAAGGGCTGTGGAGACGTGTGAGCTGCGTGAACAACATTGCTAAATCAGACGCACCCAGCTACGCTTTACTGCTGGCTTCGCCATTTGCTTTCCTTAATTGGGAAAAAAATACCTGCTCTGCCAGAGTTATAATAACTCTGCTACCCTCACGTTCTGTGACACATAAGCAGGGACACAGCAAAGTTATTAAACTTCTCATGTTCATTGAATATACGCAGTGCTGCCTTTTGGTGGAAAAAAACTGAAAACAAATCTATTTGTCCAGCCTCTGTCCGTCCTAAGGGCTGTGGACACGTGTGAGCTGCGTGAACAACATTGCTAAATCAGACGCACCCAGCTACGCTTTACTGCTGGCTTCGCCATTTGCTTTCCTTAATTGGGAAAAAAATACCTGCTCTGCCAGAGTTATAATAACTCTGCTACCCTCACGTTCTGTGACACATAAGCAGGGACACAGCACAGTTATTAAACTTCTCATGTTCATTGAATATACGCAGTGCTGCCTTTTGGTGGAAAAAAACTGAAAACAAATCTATTTGTCCAGCCTCTGTCCGTCCTAAGGGCTGTGGACACGTGTGAGCTGCGTGAACAACATTGCTAAATCAGACGCACCCAGCTACGCTTTACTGCTGGCTTCGCCATTTGCTTTCCTTAATTGGGAAAAAAATACCTGCTCTGCCAGAGTTATAATAACTCTGCTACCCTCACGTTCTGTGACACATAAGCAGGGACACAGCACAGTTATTAAACTTCTCATGTTCATTGAATATACGCAGTGCTGCCTTTTGGTGGAAAAAAACTGAAAACAAATCTATTTGTCCAGCCTCTGTCCGTCCTAAGGGCTGTGGACACGTGTGAGCTGCGTGAACAACATTGCTAAATCAGACGCACCCAGCTACGCTTTACTGCTGGCTTCGCCATTTGCTTTCCTTAATTGGGAAAAAAATACCTGCTCTGCCAGAGTTATAATAACTCTGCTACCCTCACGTTCTGTGACACATAAGCAGGGACACAGCACAGTTATTAAACTTCTCATGTTCACTGAATATACGCAGTGCTGCCTTTTGGTGGAAAAAAACTGAAAACAAATCTATTTGTCCAGCCTCTGTCTGTCCTAAGGGCTGTGGACACGTGTGAGCTGCGTGAACAACATTGCTAAATCAGACGCACCCAGCTACGCTTTACTGCTGGCTTCGCCATTTGCTTTCCTTAATTGGGAAAAAAATACCTGCTCTGCCAGAGTTATAATAACTCTGCTACCCTCACGTTCTGTGACACATAAGCAGGGACACAGCACAGTTATTAAACTTAGATAATTCATTCACTAGAGGCAGTGGGGCCTTTCGTTTTCCAAAAAGGGCAAAAATTATATTTGGCCTGCAGTCTTGCGCCAATTTATTTCCTGCCTGTGAAATCAAATCACTGGTAATACAGCATGCTGAGGGGTAGGGGTAGGCCTAGAGGACGTGGACGCGGCCGAGGACGCGGAGGGCCAAGTCAGGGTGTGGGCACAGCCCGAGCTCCTGATCCCGGTGTGTCGCAGCCGACTGCTGCGCGATTAGGAGAGAGGCACGTTTCTGGCGTCCCCACATTCATCGCCCAATTAATGGGTCCACGCGGGAGACGGTTATTAGAAAATGAGCAGTGTGAGCAGGTCCTGTCCTGGATGGCAGAAAGTGCTTCGAGCAACCTATCGTCTACCCGCAGTTCTGCGCCGTCCACTGCTGCCAATCCGAATCCTCTGTCTGCTGCTCCTCCTTCCTCCCAGCCTCCTCACTCCACTACAATAACACCTGCTCAGGAGCGGGAACACTCCCAGGAACTGTTCTCGGGCCCCTGCTTAGATTGGGCAGCAGCGGTTCCTCTCCCACCAGAGGAGTTTATCGTCACTGATGCCCAACCATTCGAAAGTTCCCGGGGTCCGGGGGAAGAGGCTGGGGACTTCCGCCAACTGTCTCAACAACTTTCTGTGGGTGAGGAGGACGATGACGATCAGACACAGTTGTCTTGCAGTGAGGTAGTAGTAAGGGCAGTAAGTCCGAGGGAGCAGCGCACAGAGGATTCGGAGGAAGAGCAGCAGGACGATGAGGTGACTGACCCCACCTGGTGTGCAACGCTTACTCAGGAGGACAGGTCTTCAGAGGGGGAGTCAAGGGCATCAGCAGGGCAGGTTGCAAGAGGCAGTGCGGTGGCCAGGGGTAGAGGCAGGGCCAGACCGAATAATCCACCAAGTGTTTCCCAAAGCGCCCCCTCGCGCCATGCCACCCTGCAGAGGCCGAGGTGCTCTAAGGTCTGGCAGTTTTTCACAGAGACGCCTGACGACCGACGAACAGTGGTGTGCAACCTTTGTCGCGCAAAGCTCAGCCGGGGAGCCAACACCAACAGCCTCACCACCACCACCATGCGCAGACATATGATGGCCAAGCACCCCGCAAGGTGGGACGAAGGCCGTTCAGCGCCTCCGGTTTGCACCCCTGCCTCTCCCCCTGTGCCCCAACCTGCCACTGAGATGCAACCCCCCTCTCAGGACACAGGCACTACCGTCTCCTGGCCTGCACCCACACCCTCACCTCCGCTGTCCTCGGCCCCATCCAGCAGTGTAGTTCAGCGCACCGTCCAGCCGTCGCTTGCGCAACTGTTGGAGCGCAAGTACGCCGCCACGCACCCGCACGCTCAAACGTTAACCGTCCGCATAGCAAAATTCATCAGCCTTGAGATGCTGCTGTATAGGGTTGTGGAAACGGAGTCCTTCAAAAGTATCATGGAGGCGGCGGCCCCGCGCTACTCAGTTCCCAGTCGCCACTACTTTTCCCGATGTGCCGTCCCAGCCCTGCACGACCACGTCTCCCGCAACATTGTACGCGCCCTCACCAACGCGGTTACTGCCACGGTCCACTTAACTACGGACACGTGGACAAGCACAGGCGGGCAGGGCCACTACATCTCCCTGACGGCACATTGGGTGAATTTAGTGGAGGCTGGGACAGAGTCAGAGCCTGGGACCGCTCACGTCCTACCCACCCCCAGAATTGCGGGCCCCAGCTCGGTGGTGGTATCTGCGGAGGTGTATGCTTCCTCCACTAAAGCACCCTCCTCCTCCTCCTCCTCCTCCTCTGTCTCGCAATCAAGATGTGTTAGCAGCAGCATGTCGCCAGCAGTCGGTGTCGCGCGGTGTGGCAGCACAGCGGTGGGCAAGCGTCAGCAGGCCGTGCTGAAACTACTCAGCTTAGGCGATAAGAGGCACACGGCCCACGAACTGCTGCAGGGTCTGACACAGCAGAACGACCGCTGGCTTGCGCCGCTGAGCCTCCAACCGGGCATGGTCGTGTGTGACAACGGCCGTAACCTGGTGGCGGCTCTGCAGCTCGGCAGCCTCACGCACGTGCCATGCCTGGCTCACGTCTTTAATTTGGTGGTTCAGCGGTTTCTGAAAAGCTACCCACGCTTGTCAGACCTGCTCGTAAAGGCGCGCCGGCTCTGCGCACATTTCCGCAAGTCCCACACGGACGCTGCCACCCTGCGCACCCTGCAACATCACTTTAAGCTGCCAGTGCACCGACTGCTGTGCGACGTGCCCACACGGTGGAACTCTACGCTCCACATGTTGGCCAGGCTCTATGAACAACGTAGAGCTATAGTCGAATACCAACTCCAACATGGGCGGCGCAGTGGGAGTCAGCCTCCTCAATTCCTTTCAGAAGAGTGGGCCTGGTTGGCAGACATCTGCCATGTCCTTGGTAATTTTGAGGAGTCTACCCAGGTGGTGAGCGGCGATGCTACAATCATTAGCGTCACCATTCCTCTGCTATGCATCTTGAGAAATTCCCTGCAAACCATAAAGGCAGCTGCTTTGCGCTCGGAAACGGGGGCGGGGGAAGACAGTATGCCGCTGGATAGTCAGGGCACCCTCCTGTCTATTTCTCAGCGCGTACAGGAGGAGGAGGAGGAGCATGAGGAGGATGAGGAGGAGGGGGAAGAGACAGCTTGGGCCGCTGCTGACGGTACACCGGCTGATTGCCTGTCATCCTTTCAGCGTGTATGGCCTGAGGAGGAGGAGGAGGAGGAGGAGGAGGATCCTGAAAGTGATCTTCCTAGTGAAGACAGCCATGTGTTGCGTACAGGTACCCTGGCACACATGGCTGACTTCATGTTAGGATGCCTTTCTCGTGACCCTCGCGTTGCACGCATTCTGGCCACGACGGATTACTGGGTGTACACACTGCTCGATCCACGGTATAAGGAGAACCTGCCCACTCTGATTCCCGAAGAGGAAAGGGGTTCGAGAGTGTTGCTATACCACAGGACCCTTGCGGACAAGCTGATGGTAAAATTCCCAGCCGACAGCGCTAGTGGCAGAAGGCGCAGTACCGAGGGCAAGGTAGCAGGGGATGTGCGTAGATCGAGCAGCATGTACATCCCAGGCAGTGTAACAGTCTTTAAGGGCCTGGCCAGCTTTATGGCTCCCCACCAAGACTGTGTCACCGCTCCCCAGTCACGGCTGAGTCGGCGGGAGCACTGTAAAAGGATGGTGAGGGAGTACGTAGCGGATCGCACGACCATCCTCGGTGACGCCTCTGCTCCCTACAACTACTGGGTGTCGAAGCTGGACACGTGGCCTGAACTAGCGCTGTATGCCCTGGAGGTGCTTGCTTGTCCTGCGGCTAGCGTCTTGTCGGAGAGGGTGTTTAGTGCGGCTGGGGGAATCATCACAGATAAGCGTAGCTGCTTGTCAACCGACAGTGCCGACAGGCTAACACTCATCAAGATGAACAAAGGCTGGATTTCCCCAGACTTCTGTTCTCCACCAGCGGACAGCAGCGATACGTAAGCAATACGTAGGCTGCACCCGCGGATGGAAGCTACGTTCTCTCTCACCATCCAAAACGGGGACATTTCTGCTTCATCAATCTGTGTCTAATATTCCTCCTCCTCCTCCTCCTCCTGCTCCTCCTCCTGAAACCTCACGTAATCACGCTGAACGGGCAATTTTTCTTAGGGCCACAAGGCTCACTCAAATAATTTTTCTGAACAATTTTTATAAGTTTCAATGCGCTTAAAAGCGTTGGAACTTTAACTTGAACCAATTTTTCGTTACACTGGGCTGCCTCCAGGCCTAGTTACCACTTAAGCCACATTAACCAAAGTGATTCACCTGCCATCTTGGTTGGGCATGGCCAATTTTTACTGAGGTACATTAGTACTGTTGGTACACCAATTTTTTGGGGCCCTCACCTACAGTGTAATCATAGTAATTTCTATGTTCTTCGCCTGCACTCATGGTACAGAAAGGTGTGTGGGGTTGGCCTACAGTTTAGCTACATAAATGTAACTTGTGCCTTGGCTATACTAAGGCTACTGAAATGGAACGAAGACTGCGCTCCCGCTATACTGCTGCTTCAGAATTGTTAATGGGGCCTGTCCTGAGTGCTACTATTGCTTACATGGAACGAAGACTGCGCTCCCGCTATACTGCTGCTTCAGAATTGTTAATGGGGCCTGTCCTGAGTGCTACTATTGCTTACATGGAACGAAGACTGCGCTCCCGCTATACTGCTGCTTCAGAATTGTTAATGGGGCCTGTCCTGAGTGCTACTATTGCTTACATGGAACGAAGACTGCGCTCCCGCTATACTGCTGCTTCAGAATTGTTAATGGGGCCTGTCCTGAGTGCTACTATTGCTGACATGGAACGGACACGTGGAGAGGACACGTAGTGCCTCAAAAACATCCCCCTCCTCCTCCAACAGGGAAAACATTCTTGGCAAATGCCTTTGCATTGGTTCGTCTGGTGGCAGTCCAAGAATTTCACCTTTACCGACACAACAAGAGAGCCCCCACACCATCCCCCCGACACGGCCCACTTAATCCTGGCCACATTCCGAAAACCAACAAAATACAACCGTGCTACTAGGTCCGCAGTCACCACCACATTACCACCAACGCGGTTACTGTTAAGGTGCATATTACCAGTCTGACTGGGGCATGCAGACACCTTGACAGAATGAATAGTGTGTGGCACATAGGTTCCCCATTGCTATGCCCACGTGTGCAGCTCCTGATGGCGGTGGCACAGGATTCTATTTCTCATTGCTTCTGTACAGCATTGTGGGCTATCGCCCGCCCCTATTAAAGAGGGTCGCTGCCTAGCCGTGCCAACCCTCTGCAGTGTGTGCCTGCGGTTCCTCCTCATGGCAGACGCACTTCTAAATAGACATGAGTGTGGCATGGCATGAGGGCAGCTGAAGGCTGCGCAGGGACACTTTGGTGTGCGCTGTGGGGGGGAGGGGGGGGCGGTTGGGCAGCATGTAACCCAGGAGAAGTGGCAGTGGAGTGTCATCCAGGCAGTGATTGTGCTTTGTTGTAGCTAGTGTGGTGCTTAGCAAAGGTATGCCATGCTAATGAGGGCTTTTCAGAAGTAAAAGTTGTTGGGAGGGGGGGGGGGCCCACTCTTGCCGGTATTGTGGCTTAATAGTGGGACCTGTGAACTTGAGATGCAGCCCAACATGTAGCCCCTCGCCTGCCCTATCCGTTGCTGTGTCGTTCCCATCACTTTGTTGAATTGCCCAGATTTTCACACATGAAAACCTTAGCGAGCATCGGCGAAATACAAAAATGCTCTGGTCGCCCATTGACTTCAATGGGGTTCGTTGTTCGAAACGAACCCTCGAGCATCGCGGGAAGTTCGTTCCGAATAACGAACACCCGAACATTTTGGTGTTCGCTCATCTCTAGTGAGAATGCAATTTTTTTTTATTTTAACACATTTTAGGATGGATTGCAGGTAAGGGCTTATATATTTAAGCCCTTACCGACAATTCATCCCGGGCTCGCCCGCAGCGCATTGCTTTCAATGGAGACGGCTGTATTGCCGTCTCCATTGAATGCAATGCGCTGGACAGCTCCGGCCCGTTTCTAATGAAACGCGGCTAGGAGCAGATTTTCGGGCGATTTGCGGGCGACTTGCGCGCACCGGTCACGCGATTTGCGGATGCGCATCCGTCATGCGATCCGCAAATCGCGGCAAAAAACGCCCGTCTGACTAAGGCCTTAAGAGAAGTTGGGGGGCCCCAAGATAAACGTTTGCACTCGGACCCATGAGCCTTTAGCTACACCCCTGTATAGGGTTATAAGGCAGTGGAGAGAAGTTAGGAGTCCCACAGCGTCCAAACAGAGTCAAATTTCTCCACAGTATTATGTAGCGAAGCACTGCGGTATTCCATCTGGCAGATATCTTCAATGCCAGTGTAGGGAGCTATAGAAAAAAGCAAAGCAGCACGCTTCTACAGACACATTTGGATGCAGTTAGGATGTGGAGGGGATGCCTGGCACTTAATTTACCAAGGATCTTGGGTGGAAGGTTAAGCAAATAAATGACATGTTCATGCTTGATTTTACGTTTGATTGCTTTAATGCTAATATGATAGTCAGCTTGGCTACAGGAAGCCGGAGGAGAGCCACCCAGCAGATAACTGTGTCCAAGCCTGGTGTAAGAAATAGTTCATTAGGACTGTGGGACCTGTCACACACCAATTAACATTATTTTGCGGATAGATTCCCTTTAAATGGGTATTTCAAGCAGAACAATTGTCAGCTTGCTATATTTCTGTGTGACGCCTTCTGACATTTTTCCTGCTAGCATCACAGCCATCCAGCAACTGTGCAACAACTGCTCTTCAATATGTTGGGGGTGATCTGCTGTTCTCTGGATGAGGTTTGGATGAAACTGATGATCTACAGCACAGGTGTCAAACACAAGGCCCGCGGGCTGAATCCGGCCCGCCGCCTCATTTTCTGTGGTCCGCCGGCTGTGCAGTAAAGTTCCCTCACCTCCGTGCTGCTGTCAGTAGGAGATCTTCCATTGGCTTGTACTGTCTAGTGCAGACAGTAAGTGAGGAGTGCCGATAGCACACTGACAACGGCCGCGGAGGAGGGAAGAAGACTGCAGAGAACATGAGAGCGACGCTGAGGAGGAGCAGCTGCAGGGTGAGAGCCTGGTCAGTGCTGAACCCCTCTCACCGGCCCTCCCTCTGTTCATGGCTGCAGGCCTGGGGGACATCAGGGGCCCAAGAAGCACCGAGAGCAGCCAGTATACCTGCCAGTGGGACCATATTGGAGGCAGGTAAGTATAAAAATGTGTATAAAAATGCAGAAGTGTCCTTGTGTGTATATGTGTGTATGTATATGTGTGTGTATATATATATATATATATATATATATATATATATATAATACGTGTGTCTGTACGTATATATGTATAATAGTGTGCGTGATAGTGTGCGGCTGTCTTATATGTGTGTGTTATAGAGTGCGTCTGTGTGTGAATATATATATATATATATATATATATATTATATAATAGTGTGCGCCACTGGCCACTATGAGGGACCTTATTACCAATTGGGCCGCTGTGGGGTTCAGTTTTACTATACAGTCTTACAATTAGAATCGGCCCTTTGAAGGCAGCCATAAGCCTGATGTGGCCCTCAGTGAAAATGAGTTTGACACCCCTGATTTACACAGTGTAACGTACAGAGATGCTTGAGCAATATCAAGATCAGCTGTACCTGTTCCCCACAGAAGAGGGCATGAGAGTTCTAGTCAGGATAGCCAAGGAAGTTGAGGTGTCTGGAGCAAGAACAGGAAAGGCAAGTGCTGCATGAGTGCGGCGTGTGATGTGGTGAGGAGTCCTGCAGTATAGGGATCTGAAGACTGGCGTATGTGATGGAGAAATCCGGCCACCAGCCATCGCATGCAGTGTTCCAGGTAAGGTGCTGAGATTGTGTCCTGGGGCGAGAGCCGGGATCGATGTATCTGTATTGGAGCAGAGATGGCTACTAGAGGGATAGGTGCTGATCTCAGTCATCATCAGTTTGAAATGATCCTCTAGGCTTGAAGAAACAGAGATGGCCGCACTGCTTCTCTGACTAGCTGATGGACACTGTATGCATTGGTAGTCTAAGGCCACTGTCACACAGGCGTCTGTTAAATCGTGGCGTTTTAACGTGTTTGAAAACTTTTGACAGCGTTTTTTAACATACCCCATCATTACAATGGGTGATGAGGTGCGTTAAAAAGCGCTAAGACGCATAAAAATAGTGTTTTGAAAATCACAGCATTAGAAACGCTGCATTGAAATGCTAATCTGCGAAGCCCCATTGAAATCTATGGAGGCACTGACGTAACTATAGGGAATGCAGGGGATGCGGTTGCACCCGGGCCCAGGAACCTTTGGGGGCCCATAATGCCTCTCCTCTCCATATAGGGAGCCCAGTACTATAAATAAAGCATTATAGTTGGGGGCCCTGTTACAGGTTTTCCATTGGGGCCCAGGAGCGTCAAGTTACACCTCTGTGTTATGGGGTTAAGAGGAGTCTGGGGGCCCCAAGATAAACTTTTGCACCCGGGCCCATGAGTCTTAAGCTACGCCCCTGTATGGAGGCATTTTACAGCATTTAGCGCAACGTTTGAAACACTGTAAAAAGCATTGTGTGTGTGAGAGTGGCCTAAGATACCACATGTTGTTCTGATTGGCCAGTGCTGCTCATGTGGATAGCATTGGTTAATTAAAGTAGGTGTAGTGTCATAGACTAAAAATGCATACTAATGCACAGTGTGCATCAGGTGGTCAGAGAAGCTGGTGTGGCCATCTTTGTTTCTCCAGAACCAGAAGGTCACTTAAACTAGCTAAAGAAAGTACAGATGCAGTGTCCGAGAAGCAGGCCACGGCCTAGAAGACGGCGGGGGTAGAGTTTGGGCCTTGTCACCGTGGTTCTACCATCTCCCACCCGGAGGGTAACCAGTGACACGTCTCAGGGCTGAGGGCAGGTTAATAAACGGGAAACCACTTAGGGATTACCTGAGTCCTTTTGTCACTCGTGACGCCACCGTTTCCTCTGCAGTGGGGGATTTCTAGTTGCCGGAGTAAATCCACACACGCACAGGTACTTTTTAAGACACGGCCTCCGTAAACGGATGGGCGACTGGTCATTTTACTTTAATTCCAATAACCAAACAGTTCAGCAGTTTCTGGGTAAATGCTGTGACAGGGAGACCCCCCGGGATCACAGGAGAAACCACAGCCAAAGTTATCGGTAGGTCCTGGCCCGGCACCACACTTTCTTTCTTCTCTCAATTTCTACCAGTACACACTCGCAGGCAGAAACACATTGAAGAACTTCTGGGGTTCCCCTACAGTCGTTAGACTACTTCAGCCTCCTGCATTCTGTACTACACAGGTTGAAGGTACCTGTGTGAGCCTCCTGAAAACTTGACACTCCTCTCTCTTGCAGGTCCAGAACAGAACAGCCCCTTGCATTCCACTTGCAAACACATATATAAAGCACGGTTATGTGGCAGACAAAAAGATACAAAACCCAGACAGTCATCTCACGTACCAGACAGTTAACCCATACAATGCTGCAGATATGCAATGCACACCATTCTTGCAACACAGAAGACACTGACAATACAATGGACAATTGCATACACACTTTTATGGAGGGGCCCCGTTGTACTGGGCCACTACACAGAGACTTTATCTTGAAAGTGCAAATAAACTGTAGAACCAGCTGAATAGAGATTTCATCATGTCATCAAGCTGAGAACATTCAAAGACTGCTAAACTGCGTCTGAAGGCATACACAAGTTAGACAAATTGTCATAATGAGCATGCGGTGTACCTTGTGTCAAATGTTGTTCAATAGACTGACAAGGGTGTTTCTGGTGACGATGCAACATCGCCAGTAATGCCTCACATGGGTCCAGGAAAGATGTCAATATAGCTTGGACAAATGGTAGAAAGTCATCTGGAGTGATGAATCCTGTTTCCTGCTGAACCATATGGATGGTCGAGTCCACATCTGGAGTAAACAGCATGAAGCCACTTCTCACAGATGCACCATTGAGGTTCAACAGGCTGGAGGTGGCAGTATCATGGTGAGTGTTTCTCTGAGAGTGCCTAAGACCGTTGGTGATCATACCACAATCCTTGGTGAACACTACATGGACCTGTTAGCTGACCATCTGCACCCAAATCTTCAGAAAGTCTTCCCCGACCACAGTACCATTTTTCAACAAGACATTGTTCCATCTCATTGAACTTGGAGTACCATGGAGTGGCTGGAGGAACACGACAATGAATTCTCCACAATGTCTTGAGCCCAAACTCATCGGACTGTAACCCCATTAACTCCCTAAGGACGCAGCCCTTTTTTTATCCCATTTTCATTTTTAAACTGATAAACTACCTACCTCTGTTCTCCTACCCCTCCTCTACCCCCTAGCAGGCTCACCTCTTGTTCCTCCCCGCTCGTTCGATGCAACGGGAGGGGACAGGGCAGGGCAGAGCTAAATGCCGGTCCGCACCGCCTCCTCCCATTGATGGCTATGGACAAGGGGCGGGAAGCGCGTACCCCTAGCTAAGCACCTACCCCTTGTCCATAGCCATCCATGGGAGGAGGCGGGGCGGACTGGCGCTTAGCTCCACCACCATCCTGCCCTGTCCCATTACAAAGAATGAGTGGGGAGGAACAAGAGGTAAGCTTGCGATGGGGAGGGAGGGGAAAAGTTCGATGGCTTGGTGAGCTCGGCGCATTTGCGCTGGGCTAACCAGGTCATCTGAACGGGCACACAAACGTTTGATTTGTGCGTCCGTTCACCAGATTTTCCTCTCCCAACGTAGCATATATGGGCTGGCCATGAAAATGGTGCCCGATATGCGTTCGTGGGAATAAAGCCTAATGCAGTTATTGTTCAGTGTATGCAGCATTACTATGAAAGAAATAGACGCTTTCAACATTAATAAACAGGTAGACAAGCAATATTTATAGTAGCATAGTGTTGGGAAGAAAGCCTTTGCAACTGCAGCTTTTTGTGACGTTACCATCACGTGAGTGCCCGTGGAGCAAGACATTTTAGAACACTGGTTGTTTTCACATGGTGAAAAGTTTTGGGAGACACCTGTAGTAGGGGAACAAGTGGACTGTATTTGTAAAAAGGCTTATTAAGGCATTCAGAACTCAGTCATACAAACTTAAAAGACTTAAAAAACTTAAAAGAAAACCATGTAAGTATTTTGCCCGTATCAATTATACTTTGGTTAGATAAAACGTTGAACTGTCTATTTCTTTCATAGTAGCCCTGTGTATATGTTCTACATTGCTGGGTTTGTTGCACCACTGTATTTGCTGCTCCATAGTTTCAGTAAAGATAAAGTTTACCACAACCTGGTGATATCATCGCCTGTTATCTTGCATCCTTTATAAGAATACGTGTCAAAGGAATCTTAGTCCCTTTGCTCTTGTGATCGCCAGGCGTCCTTGGAGAAAGACCCGATGAATAGCAAGTGATGGAATATCCAAGTACAATGCTGCCACGTGTTCTGCCTGGAATACCCCTTTAAACGTTTCAAATTAAGTTGTAACTTATTACTTGGCACCAGTGTTATTTTGGAATCGGTGAATGTAGGTCACAACATATTGCTGAAAGGAATATAGGAAGGAGCACAGAAGTAGGGTAAGTATGCCTCCAGGGTGTTGGTCTCTGCTCAATTTCCTTTAATTTTCTATTGTTTGCAGTCTTGGACTAGTATTTACATTGGCATTGGGTTCTTCACTAAGAGGTTTCCAGTATTGTGCACATTTATTAGCTATACACAGAAGCTTGAAAATCCTTTGAAACAATTGAGAATGATCTTGACGTTACATGACTCGGTGAAAGGTTATGCCCACGTGTATCTCTGTGTAAAGGTACAATAGTTTAGGTCTTCCATTATTGCAGATTTTTCACAATACGTTTTGGGGTCATAAAAGAAAATATAATATGAGATAAAGGAAGCCGTGTAAATACATCAGTCTGTTTTTGAATTATTGCTGTGTTTATTTAACCCCTTGAGTATACAGCCATTACTTATTTTTTTGGTTTTGTTTTTTTATACCCACTTTGAAAAAACATAACAATTTTTTATTTTTCTGTCAACTTGGCCCCATGATGGCTTGTATTTTTGGGTACCATTTAATCTACCATATAATACATTGAAAAAAAAAAACTTTAACAATTTTCAAAGTTGGCTTAAAAATCTCAGCGACACTATTTTTGGGGGCGGAGGTGTGTTAATGGCATTTACGGAATACTAAACATGACATGTTAACTTTCATCTGTGGGTCAATACAATTACAGCAATACCAAATTTATATAGTATTTTCTATTGGTACCCATTGGGGTGCATACTGCTTTTTGAACACTTTTGGTGAAAATTTTGGAGACACGCAGTGACTAAAAAACCCACAATTCTGCAAATACTACCGTGCGAATTGGGCCTTAAGGTCCTTCTTGTCAAGTAGGATGATCACCCTGAAAAGAGCATCCATGAAGCTGTCCCTTACGTACCCTATAACCGCCCTGTCCTTCTAATGCATCTCTATTTTGGAATGTAGCAGATGTCATCAGGAGTGAAAGCTTACATGAGCTCAGAGTAATCAATAGATACAGTGGTGCTTGAAAGTTTGTGAACCCTTCAGAATTTTCCATATTTCTGCTTATATTTGACCTAAACCTACATGAGATTTTAGGCAAGTCCTAAATGTAGATGAAGAGAACCCAATCAAAGAAATGAGTCAAAAATATTAGACTTGGTCTATTTTATTGATAAAATATCACGTCTGTTTGTGGCATAAGTATGTGAACCTTTAAGATTCCAGATATTTGAAGGTGAAATTAAAGTCAGATGTTTTCAATCAATAGGATGACAATCGGGTTTCAGTGGGCACCTGTTTTATTTAAAAAACAGGGATCTATGAAAAGGCTAGTCTTCCCAACACATGTTATGGTGCAGCTCGTGAATAGTCTTGGGTCCAGACAGGTGTCGGCCCCGGTCCATGTGATTCACCAGGTCAGTACGTATTCATTATCACTGGTCAGCATTGGGTTACCCTATCCTTGCTGTTAAGTGTTTAATTGGCTGGCTGGGGTAATTGGCACCAGTCAGTCAGCTGGTTATTTAAACCAGCTCCTCTGAACAGAAGGTTATACACCCTTTTTAGGCCTTAGTCAGACGGGCGTTTTTAGCCGCGATTTGCGCATGCGCATGCGTCCGGCGATTTTATAAAACCATTGCTTTGCAATGGTATCGGACACATGAGCGCTTTTTATGCGCTCGTCCGATAAATTATAGAACAGAAATCGCAGATCGCACCTATCTGCGATCTGCGATTCCTGTTCTCTTCTCTATATGCGCTCAATGGGGCCGGCGGCAGCAGCGCCGACCCCATTGAGAACATATAGAAGACAAATCATTCTTCTCTGCCACAGCTGTAACAGCTGTGACAGAGAAGAACGATGTTTGCCCATTGAATTCAATGGAGCCAGCAATACAGCCGCTCCATTGTAAGCAATGGGCTGCCGGCGTGCGTGGGGTGAATTGTCGGGAAGGGCTTAAATATATAAGCCCTTCTCTGCAATTCATCCTAAAATGTGTTAAAATAAAAAAAAATTGTATACTCACCTTTCCGCTGCAGCCGGAGTCCAGCCGCGGCCGCTGTCAGTTCTCCTGAACTGCTTCTCGGCACTATTCAGCCGGCGGGGCTTTAAAATCCCCGCCTGCTGAATGATCTGCCTCTGATTGGTCACAGCCCTGTACATATATATATTTTTTATTTTTACACATTTTAGGATGAATTGCAGGGAAGGGCTTATATATTTAAGCCCTTCCCAACAATTCATCCCAGGCTCGCCTGCAGCGCATTGCTTTAAATGGAGCCGGCTTTATTGCCGTCTCCATTGAATGCAATGCGCTGGACAGCTCCGGCCCGTTTCTAATGAACCGCGGCTAGGAGCAGATTTTCGGGCGATTTGTGGGCGACTTGCGCGCATCAGTCACGCGATTTGCGGATGCGCATCCGTCATGCGATCCGCAAATCGCGCGAAAAAACGCCCGTCTGACTAAGGCCTTAGCTGGTATTTCTGGTCCTGATTTTCAGCTAATTTCTGTTCTGCCTAGTATTCCTGCAGTGTTTCGCTTTTCTCATCCTTATGGCTTTTTCACACGAGCGTATATCGGCCGCCATTTTCACAGCCGGACGATATACGCTACCATCTGAGGCGTAAAAACTCGTGAACAGGCACACAAATCTAATGTTTGTGCGCCCATTCAGACGCCATGGGCCCCAACGCATATACGCCGAGGCCACCATGCCGTTGCCCCTTCCCTCCCCCTCCCCGGCTCACCTCCTCTGTGGCTGTTTGCAATGAGAGAGGGTGGAGCTAAGCTCCCGTCCACTTGTCCGCAGCCAGCAATTGGAGGAGGCAGGACGGAGTGGCACTTAGCTCTGCCCCCTATCATTGCAATCAGCCGGAAGGGAGGAGAGAAGAGGGAGGGAGTTTAGCAGTCACATTGCTAAACTCCCTCCCACCTCCCTTCTCCGGCCGCTGCATTGGCTCCCATAGGAGCCCATGCAGCGGCCGATGTATTCTGACCCAAAAGATAGTTCCAGGACTATCTTTTGGGCCCAATCAAAAAAAGCAGACCGCTATATTGGCCCAGCCAGGCGCTTTTTACGTCGCGGGAATACTGTCATGTGGTCTGATGCATTGGAATCCAATGCATCAGATCATAGCGTATATAGGCCGACCGTGAAAACAGCAGGCCGATATACGCTTGAGTGAAAGAACCCTTATGCTGTTTGGGACAGGGTTCAGAAAAACCTCATAAGGACGATAATAGGATATAAATGAACTGCTGATAGAAACAGATCTGAGGTTCCCAGCTTCCTGGTTGGGGAGTCGATCTGTGTCTTTACCAAGAATATTAAAGGGGCTACTTGGCAATACCACATGACTCCTTGTCGGTACTCAGCTGGAAGGGTTCTTATTAAACTGGTCAATATAAAATTAAAGATATTACCAACCCTTTATCCTTCCAGTTAGAAGTTTCACTTTCTTTTAAGATATCTGATGTTTTTCACAAGTCTTTCTTTAAGAAATATGTTGGTCCTGTTCACGAGGAGCCCCCTCCTCCTCCGGTTTTAGTGGATGCTAATTTACGGTTTGAAATTCTTTGGATTGTGGATTCCTGTCATGTTAGATATTTTCTACAGTACCTGGTATATTGCCAAGGTTATGGCCCAGTGGAAAGAACACGAGTCCTGGCTATTAATGTTAATGCTGCGCATCTTGTAAAAAGATTACATGAAACAAATCCATCAAAACCAAGTCCTTTGGGTCCAGAGACTTCTCTTTAGGTGGAGTGTACTGTCACGGCACAGCTGGCAAACAGTTGTGGGTCTGAGGTGGTGTTTAGGTGGTCCACATAAAGTGGCATGTCTGACTGGTCTGCAAGGGGCTAACATCTCCTTACAGTTTAGTGGGTAATTGGCTGGCTGGCATAATTGACTGCTCAACCAGTCAGTCAGCAACTGTCTGGTTATTTAAATCAGCTCCTCTGAAGAGAAGATGCTGGTTATACTCTCTGTTCTGCCTAGTATTCCTGCAGTGGTCGGTTTTCCCTCTGCCAGTGTCCCTGGTTATCTTTGTCTGTTGGTTTTTACTCTGTGCAGCTTTTGTCATCTTTTCCTGGCCCTATTCCCTCTTTACGACATAGGGTATTCTCAGGGTTTTCCCAAGTTCCTGACGCAGGGTCATCATTGTCAGGATGAGTGCTCTGCTTTGTAGGCAGGTCTACCCTTATTTTAATAGATATGAGGCTGTTCCCCATTTCCCCCTTTTGTGTTAACTTTTGCCTCTCTTTTGTTATCCGTGTTATTATTGTGTTTATAACTACAATGCCCTGGTCAGCCGTAACAACATGTTTGTGGAAGCTACATGCGAAACGCGTGTTGGGACACATCAGGTATTTGGTCTATATAAGTTTTACGTGTCCCTCCTGTTTCTGATTTGTTTATATGTATTACAATTTCTTAAGGCTGAAAACATCAGGGCAACTGTTCCAGAGCTGAATCTCAAGAGAATTTGGGTCATGCAGCAAGACACACCCAAAGCACAAAAGTTGTTCTACAAATGAATGGCTAAAGAAGAATAAAGTTAAAGTTTTGGAATGGCTAAGTCAAAGCCCTGACCTTAATCTTGTAGAAATGTTTAGATGTAGTTTTTGCTGCACAAGAGGGTCACACAATATGATTAACTGTATTCAGCGTCCTTTCTTTTAGGGCTTGCATTGCCATACCCCATTTGGTCTTTGTCTATGACCTGTGAGCGATATCCTTTTAAATATTGTTTGCTGCGGTGTGGGTAAATACATACATAACAGGCCTGTTACACAGATTCAGTCCCTATGAGCGTACACACATTTTACTTAGATGGAGGTCAACCTCACTTACTGTTACTCGCTTGCACCGATGAACTCTGTAGATGATCTCTGGGAATTTTATCCAGTATCACACTGTGTTTGACTTAGGACTAAGGAATGGGCTCAAAGGTCCTTCACCACTATCCCCAATGCTTATGAGCCTAATCTGGGCTCATGACATCATAGAGGCTGTATTAACTCTTTGTGGGTAGCCCCTTACTGGTTCACAAACTTTCAAGCACCACTGTAAATAGATAATCTATACAGGGCTCAGGTAATCATATAGGTGCGTAATATAGACTTTCAAAGAATAAATTCAGATATGATTTAAGCAAATATATCAAGCATGAGTTTCCACGTCATATCAACTGTATGTGTAGGGAAACCCCATGTACCATGATTTTACATGTCTCTCCAATGGGAGAGATGGAGCCTTGAAGCCAAACAATCCATAGCATTAGCAGTGATTGCCAGTAGTTCATCCATAAGTATCCCACTGGGGCACATTTATTACTGGTGGTATACCAGTATTCTGGCTTAAGTTGCGCCTTCTTTTGGTGTAAATCAATTTAGTTAAATTACTATTGATTTGCGCCCAAAAGAACAGATGTTACGCCTCATACTCCACTTTTCAAAAGTGTTTAGGCGGGGGGAGGAGGTTTTTAAAAAGTGGCAAAATTTGTCACAATAGTGGTCCAATAGTTGGGTGTACAAAGTGACTTCACACCTCTAAGCATATTTAAACCCTTGGCATGGCCTAGTTTGGTACTTACAGATGCAATGATTTTTTTGGATTTTCGTCTCCACTTTTTAAAAGCCATATCCTTTTTATTTTTCCATGGACAGAGCTATGTAAGGGCTTGATTTTTTGCATGATGAGCTATAATTTTTATTGGCGCTATTTTGGGTTACATATGTTGACCCGTTAATGCTGAACTGTTAAGGAAAAGGGATATGCAAATCGGATGTGTGAGCATTAGGTATATAGGAGACTATCACACAGGCACGTCCCAGCACAGAAGCCATCAGAATTTCACTAGGTGTAAAGCTTACATACTTCCACCGGGTATAGTGGTGGGATGTCACCGGAGCAATCACTCAGTATAGGACATTGCAGCATTTTTGGACCTTCCAAAGTCCACTGTTGGTAATGTTATTCGGAAAAGGAAAACATCCGGTGTGTGCGGTGCAGCCACATTCAGGGAGACCTCGTAAACTGACAGAATGTGGATAATGAAACAAGCTGTGAAAACAACATGTACACCGTCTACTGTACATCAACTGTATTGAAAAATGTCAATTAAATTAAATTTCATCATCCTCTATGTGGGTCCCAATATTTTTGTCGACATAGTGTATAATGTATTGTATAACCTTTATACATTTTTTTGGAGTGCAGGTTGTAAAGACACATCAATTCTGCCATTTGTTTTATGACGCCTGTTATGTCGTATAATTGACATAACAACTTTTTTCAATGGGGGGGCTACGATTATGACGATACATAGCTATAATTTTTTAAAATGTTTTACCACTTCTTAACTTTTTTTTTGGAAACAGTTTTTTTTTTTGCTTCACTACATTCGAAGACCCCAAAATTTTCTTTTGCTACCACATTGGACTTTTTTCAGCACTTTTATTACATTTTGTGGTAGGGAAAAAAACAAAAAAGCATTTTGATTCCTTTTTTTTTTGTTTGTTTTTTTATAATGTTTGCTGTACAAGATAAAAAGTGTGTTTAATGTATTGTACGAATCGTTATGAATGTGATAATACCAAATGTGAGTTTTTAAAATGTCATTTTTTTAAGGCAAAAAAATGCAAAATTGCAAAAAAAAATATTGAAAACTATTTTTTTACGTGGATTTTTTTTCACCCTTTTTAAGGTCTTGTGGGTAACTTGAACCTGTGATCTTATGATCACTCAGATAATACACTGCAGTACTTCATATCAGACTAGGAGGGCATTGACTGGCCTCTGGTTGCCTTGGCAACTCATCGGGGCATCCGCTATCTCATGGCAGAAGGCTGATTACATCACTACGGGAGTTCCCTCTCTCTGTTAACTCTGTACATGCCGCGATCAACATTGATCATTACATATAAGGGGTAAACAGTAGGGATCCCTGCTGTTGCAGCGGCATCAGGCTGTCAGTCACATCTGGCTCGCGCTGTGGATGCCACTGTCTCAGCTTCTGAGCTTGTGCCATCTGCATGTCATAAATGCATGGCATTTCATAGGAACCCCTTCACTTCCATGACTTCCATGTACCTTATAGGGCAGGAAGGGGTTAAAGATGCAACAAATTTATCAACATCCTGCGACATTTGATAATCTGTTGCCCTGATGATAAATACCCCGCTGTATGCCAGAGAACAGGTACACTAGCTACTGGATGAACCTGAGGATGGAGTTTCCTTAGGAACAGGTCTTAAGCTGCAGAGCTGAATAGGGAAATGCTGATTCAGAACAATTTTCTATTAAAAGTGCCCAGAATTCGTTATTTAAATATTACTAAAAACCGCTATTTGAGATTAAAAAATATTAAAAGTTACTTCTTAAAGGTGGGCATTGATTTCACCTTCAGCCTTCCCATGGAATATTATATAACTTACAATTAAAACGCAAGGACACTAAGTATATTGTTAATGTGGTGACTGGGAAGTAGGACACTTGTAATGATGCCAATGTGGAGGATAATGTACATCTAATGCTCCAGAGCTATATTGTCTATTGTATACACTTGCTACAACAGAACTTCTTATATTTTATGGTTGAAACTCTTTCCGCATTCTATTGTCTCCGTTTCCCTTACGTACGAAGGCCAACAAAGGCTTCTATGCTTCTTGACACTGATATTGTTTCAAGTCACGTGTTGCTATAATCCATGTGTGAAATACATTGTATAGCAGAAACGCCTTGTCTGCCAGTAGCCTCAGGAATCTTTCTTTATTAATTCAATACTCTGTCACATCTGATGATGGATTCCTGCAATTAGTCTTAGCTAATTAGGATTGATACTAATATTGATACCAATAATGAGTGGCAAAGTATACTGCATTGTGAAGAAACTTGCAAAACAAACACAATATGTAGCAGAATGACCATCATGAAATAACTCCTCTACATCTTACTGTGTATTACCAACTAGTATATAAAAAGTATATACAAGTGTAGTGGCCGAGTACAGCTATTCCTGCCCCCCTCCATAATGTTATACATTAGAGATGAGCGAACATACTCGTTAAGGGCGATTTCGAAATCGAGCATCGCTATTTTCGAGTACCTGACTACTCGGGTGAAAAGATTCGGGGGGCGGCGTGGTGGAGTGGGGGGTAGCAGTGGGGAACACGGGGGAGCTCTCTCTCTCCCCCCAACTCCCCTCTGCAGCCCCTCCGCTCACCCCCAGCGCCCCCCGAATCTTTTCACCCGAGTAGTCAGGTACTCAAAAATAGCGATGCTCGATTGCAAAATCGCCCTTAACGAGTACGTTCGCTCATCTCTATTATACATGTCATGTCTTTTGTAGGTGCACTGTGCAGATTGTCAAGTCATTCTGTTATATGTATTGCACAGCTGCAGCAAGTGAGAGGTTAAGTTAATATACAAAAAGAGGTCAAGAAGGGAGCCTCGTAACTACAGGCTGGTAAGTCTCCCTTTGATTATTAAAAAAATATTCGAGGGGTTTCTGAGAGACGCCATCATGGAATACCTCAAGGAAAACAACGGTATAACTCCTTATCAGCACGGGTTTATGAGTCAATCATGTCAGACCAATCTGATCAGCTTCTACGATGAAGTAAGCTCTAGGCTGGACCTGGGAGAGTCTATTGACCTTATATATCTGGATTTCTCTAAAGCATTT
Organism: Eleutherodactylus coqui; assembly: GCF_035609145.1. NCBI lineage: Eukaryota > Metazoa > Chordata > Amphibia > Anura > Eleutherodactylidae > Eleutherodactylus > Eleutherodactylus coqui. The sequence goes on from NC_089840.1 coordinate 250,676,718, forward strand.
GACACCGTGCCACATAATAGGCTAATATACAAAATGAGACATCTCGGATTGGGTGAAAACGTGTATCTGGGTAAAGAATTGGCTCAATGATAGAAAGCAGAGGGTGGTAATAAATGGCTCGTACTCTGATTGGGCCACCATCGCTAGCGGGGTGCCACAGGGTTCAGTATTAGGCCCCATTCTGTTCAATATATTTATCAACAACCTGATAGAGGGGCTGCACAGCAAAATATCAATATTTGTAGATGACACAAAATTATACAATATAATCAATGCAACGGAGGACAATGTACGGCAACAAACGGACCTGGATAAGCTGGGGGCTTGGGCAGAAAATGGCAAATAAAGTTCAATGTTGATCAATGTAAGGCTAGTTATATATGCATACATACACACACACATATGCACACCATTATACATATATAAATACATGCACAGGTGCGCACACTTTTATATATACACACATATATGCACGCACAGGCGCACACTTTTATACTATATATATATATACACACACAGACACTTTTGCATTTTTATACACAATGCAAACACATATGTTTATATAACAGACAGAACAATTTGTTTACTTACCTGCATCCAATGTGGTCCCACTGGCAAGTATACTGGTTGCTCCCAGTCCTCTTTGGGGCTCTCCTGCATACTTGGGCCCCTGATGTCTCCCCAGATTTGCTGCCATGAACCGAGGGAGGGCTGGTGAGAGGCGTTCAGCGCTGACTGTGTCTCATCCTGCAGCTGCTCCTCCTCAGTCCCGCTGTCCTTGCATAGGAGATGATGTCTTCTGCAGGCTTCTTCCCTCCTCTGCGCGCCACTGTCAGAGTGCTATCGGCACTCATCTATTTGTGTCTGCTCTAATAGCCAAAACAAGCCGATAGACGATCTTATACTGACAGCAGCACCAAGGGTGAGGGAACTTGGTGCACAGCCGGGGGCCACATAAAATGAGGTGGCGGGCCGGATTCTGCCTGCGGGCCTTGTGTTTGACATGTGTGCTCTAAAGCTAGACCCTGACTTTTTCAAAAGATGAAGGGCCGTCAAAACTGTGACTTTTGCATCACAGAATTCCGGTACTGTGGGGTTGTATAATAATCCCCATTGCGCTAGAAAACTGTCTTGCATGCTTTATTCCAGATTTACTATGGGGGGTATCTATCATCAGAGGATTTTTTGATGCCAGTTGTCTGGCATGTTTTTTTTTTCCTTCTCCAGTGCAATACAACAGATTTATCAAATTGGTCACATGATGTGTATAGATTTGTCACATTTTTAATATGCTTAGAGATAGGGAGTCACTTTTTGTACCAACCAACTACTAAAGTGAGGATGCGACAAATTTTATATATGTGTCTAAATCTTGACCAAAGAAGTCACAACTAGAAATGAGCGAATACCCAAATGCTCGGGTCCTCGTTATTCAAGTCGCTCTATTCGAGTAACGAACCCCATTGACCTTAATGGGAGACTCGAGCATTTTTGTATGGGACCCGCCGGTTGCCAAGCTTTTTTTTTTCTCTCAAGCTCTGAAAAGTACGTTCGCTCAACTCTAGTCACAACCTTTTCCAGACACTTTTCAAAAGTAGAGCAAGAGCTGTAACATCCGTTCTTTTGGCAGAAATCAATAATAAATCTCGCTAAATTGATTTGTGCCCCCCCAAAAAATTCAACTTCCAGCAGAATTCTTGGACACCTTTATTACTGGTGCTGTTCCAGAATTCTGGTGTAAGTTGCACCTTTTTTTGGTAGTGATCAATTTAGACAAATTTGATCTGCTCCGTAATATGGAGAAACCTGTCAATTAGTGGTGGGAGGATGGGGGGAATGTTCACATCATTAATTATCATTGGGCAGATACTTTGAAATAAGCAGTGGTACAACACATGCAATGACTGTAGACATCTTGTTACAAGAAAAGACATTTCTCAATAAAGGGCGATTTTGTTATTTATTGTAATGCAATTTAACACTTTGTTAGATAGGATCTTAGGATCTTCATATGACCAGCTCTTGCCTTGAGATGCAGCATTTTCAATGCTCTTTTTCACTTTCTAAGAAGAATAAAAAATCTTAGGTCAGAAAACATATAAAAAAGTAATAAGCAATAAATTATGTACATGACTGCACCTCCATATTGCTGTCTAAGGACCGCAAATTACTGTCATACAGCCCACAAATCTTTGATGGTAGTACCACCATTACACACTGCCTGATTTACTTCATCCCAAATGTGCCCAGTGGATTTCTGGTTGGCTGGATAAGAGGCCATCCCGCTACTCTATCCTGATGAGGGGCAAGATCAAAAGAACTGGTTTGGCTTATATCCCTAGTCATGTTGCAAGGCTTGTGAAAAGGGTATAAGGTACCTTCCAACAAGTGGCCCAGTGGAAGATTATTCCATCATTCTTTTGTATAGCTTTTTCCCAGGAAGCATTGTATTGCCTATAAGACCCACTACACTCTTGTGGTGCTCTCCACAAGGAGAAACATTAGACTCATATGCCGTATTAGAATAAAATGGTGTCATGTGAATTAAAGCAAAGAGCCCTGAAGAGCAACCCCAACTTTAGTTCCATTCATTACACAGTTGGTCTTCCAGCTGAATGGACAGCAGCGTGTAATACTCCACTACAGGGAAAATACATGGTCAGTAGTAGCTTCACTTGGCAATAACCGTTGACTGCTGGGGATTTCAGAAACTGAGCTTGCAGAAATCAGCTGATTCCTGGGCTGACTTAAACTGAGAAACAGTTTTGTAGAAGCAAGACAACCCCTTTAATGGAGCAGTGACTTCATGTGAGCAATTAACCTTTCATGAAAGCCGACCTTCAGATTAAACCTTGTCTTGGGCCTAGACTGAATTATAAGATGATGAAAAAAGAAAAGGATCTTTCAAACTTTAAAGGAGCACCAAGTGGATTTAGAGACACTGGAGTCAAAGCAGCAATCTGTCTGTTCATTCTCTTCTAATCTTATACTTGCATAACCAAAATCCATTCTTTTGAACACATCTACTGCACAATGACCTCCAATTGGCAGAAAAACATACCGGTAATATACACTGGATTTTAAAAGGGTAGTTCATCTGAGATATGCAAGGAAAGCCTGATACATATATAGGTCCCACCTCTGGGACCTGCATCCACCTCTAGTTCTGGCCCCTGCTGGGCTGAATGTGGTCGTATGGAGATAATCGGGATATGGGAACAGCTCAGCAAGTTGCGCTATGCTGTTTTTATAACACTCATAGAAGTGAATGGGAGTTACGGAAACAGGCCACTCAGCTGTTTCTGTAACTTCTGGCAATTCTATATTTAGCCAAAGGGGCTGGAAGGTGTGGGGCCAAAACTAGAGATAGGTATGGGTCCCAGAGGTGGGCCTTGCATGTATCAGACCTTCAGGGCTTATCCTGTGGATATGCCATAAAAGTCTCAGATGGTAATACCCCTTTAAGTCTATATTAAGAGAAAAGAATTGGCTATAGACATATGGCAATAGTAAGTACCTGTACTGCAGGGGGAATTGTATGCAGTCACTGCATGCTCATCTAGAATGGGAAGAAACAGAATACAAGTTCATGATAAAGTGCTAAGGAGATACAAGTTAACCAAATGTTCAGTTTAAATGGGTCTCTTAGACTTAATATAGAAGATATACATGAATATTTTTAATTTGGGTTGCTACACACCTGGAACATGGCTGTCATAAATCTTCACTTTTGCTGCTTGCAGATTTTTTACATAGAATTCTTGCTTCATGGAGAATCTTAAACTTTCAGCCTCATGGGTGAGCTGTGGACAAGCAATAGAACAAAAAAAAAAACTTCAAAAATGTACATGTACGGATGTCCTCTAACTACAAGGGTAGCAGGCCTAACCGCTAACACAGTGCCCAACCCCTATAATGACAGTATTATAGAAATTACAATATGAAACTTGTAGTAGATGGTTTGATAGCTTTGATTTCCTATTTGAATAACCATTTGGCCCTGTGAGGTACGTGATTTGTCTTCATATCAATTTGATGTCTTTATAAGGCAACATGCGCAGTAAGCAGGTCAATGAAAGTGCATTATTTCTTGCCATGAAATAGCCGAGCGAGTCAGGTGAGGAGTTTGGTGTGCATTAAAGAAGCAATTACTTTTTTGTTTTATTCATTGTTTAGGTAGCCCCCCCTCCAGTCTTAACTTGTTATCCCTTTCTATCTGAAAAATTCCCTTTCGGACAAATGTTCTGCACTTGTAGGTTGCTTTGCTTTCACCCTACTGTCCAGTTCATCCGAAACAAGCTCAAGGGGGTATAAGTCTGAAGACTGTGCAGGCGATTCCAATCTTTGAAGCCTACCAGCTTCTTTTTATCTTCTTAAGTAGTTCTGATATAACCTAGGTACATGTTTTGGATCTTCGTCTTGCTGTAATATGAGCCCCTGACCAACTAGGTGTACACTAGAGGGTATTGTATGGCTTATCAAAATGCTGTGGTAGTCCTTTTTGTCCAATGTGCCAATCAACCTGTGAAAATTGCCAACTGTGGATCCTGCAAAAGAGCCCCAGACCATCATGCTCCCTCCTTCATATTTGGCAGTTTAGTCACACACTCAGAAACCATCCTTTCACCTACTCAACAGCATGTACCTTGTTTTAGTGAGAAAGAGAGAAAAAGAGAAAAAAAAGAGAGAGAGAAAGAAAGAGAGAGAGAACCATCATCCAGACTCACCAAGCTTCACCAGCGAGTAGCATTACTCATTTTGACTTACTATACAGCCTCCCCAAAGGTACTGTGCTTATAATTTGTAAAGGGAACAGTGATTGCGTATTTCAGTTAACAGATTTAGTCGTTTGGTTCACCAAAGCTCCTGCAAGGCTACGTTACTTTACTTTACTCCCAGAGTTGGGGTCCCCCAGCATTGCTATTACTACCCCATATAATGTGTGGATAAACCTGTGTAAATTGTGTGTATTACTGTAAATGGTGAATAATGTGTTAATGTCTGGTGTTCTTACTACCTAGCACTGCATGACTTTGTAGACTATACCCTAACCTGCTTTCACACCTGTCAGTCACCCCTAGCTGGATTGGGGATTGGCTAGTTAGCTTTCCCTTAGCTCGGAATTGGTAGACAGGAAAATGTATAAAAGGTAGAGAGTGGGCATGGTTAGCTAGTTTAGTCCAGGCCTGGAGAGAGTCTAGTCCAAAGGAACCTGAGATAGAGACCGAGAGGAAGAAAGCAACCATCTACTCTAGCCAGTGCGGTGGGAAGAAGAACATCAAATGTGAGTACTAACAAACCAAGATTATTGAAAGAAAGGGAGAGAACAGAGAAGGTAAAATAAATCACGTTTATGCAAGAGTGTTAGCAGGAGAGAGAAACAGAAGCAAGTCAGCAGTTAACCCTTTTCAGTCACAGGCCACTAACTGAATCCATAGTGAATGATAGAGACGTGATGAAAAAATCCTAAGGCCACATAAAACATAAGAGAAATACATATAATACATCTTACCTTCTCCAGGTAAATTGTAACTTTATCTGGTGTGATCTCTGTTCTTTCCACAATAGGATTGTCTTTTAACTACAAGAAAAGAAATACACAGTTTATATGCCTTTGTATTAAACTTAAGGGGGAGGCTGTCACAACCTAATAGCACCATAACCTAAGTTCTGGTGTTCACAGGGCAGGTTCTCAAGGAGTCCAGGATATACTTTCTATACCTACCTGCCTCCCTATTCTCTCTCTGTTGCACATAAAAGTCATTATGTAGACAGTGCAGTGGACTCATCTCTGCCGGCTGTGCGAAAACACTGGGAGCGCACACGAAGAATCTGCAAAGATGCCTACACTGTCTGCACGATGACTTCCTTGGGCAACAGAGTGGGAACAAGGAGCTGGAAGGGTATAAATTGTACATACCCGGACTCCCAGGGATCTGACCTATGAGCACATTATTTAGTTTATGGTGCTGATAAGTAGTGACTGGTTCCTTTTTAGGTACACTAAAAAAAATAGGCAATTATATCCTAATATGAGGTGTAAAAATATAACAAAAGAAAAATTTCAAAAAGAAAAAACTTACTATAGTACAACTCAGGGGTGTAACTATAGGGGATGCAAGGGATGCGGTTGCACCCGGGTTCAGGACCCTTAGGGGGATCATTAGACCTCTCTTCTCCATATAGGGAGTCGAGTACTATGAATAAACCACTATAGTTGGGTGCCCTGTTACAGGTTTTGCATTGGGGCCCAGAAGCTTCAAGTTATGTCTCTGCTACAAAAATATGAAACTCTGACAGGTAAATTGGTCTGTTGTACAGTAAGTGAATCATCTAATTTTTTCAATTGTTACTATCGGATCTCCCCCATACTTTAGAAACAGTCTTGTGTTTGCCAAAGTAACACAATTAGAGTATGTCCAACATGGGATGGATTTTCCACCACGGATTTTCGCCGGCGCTTCTGAGAGTGGCTTCACACTGGCGAGGGAATCGCACAATTTTCCAGCGCTGTGAGAAATCACAAAATTATGAAGCCAGTGGCTTCCAATGGCTCCATGCACATTTGCGATGTTTTAACGCTTGCAATGCAGTGTTAAAACAAAATTGCGGCATGTCCATTTTTTTTTGCGATCTCGCCCATTGTTTCCAATTGGGCCGGTGGCAGCAGCGCCAGCCAAATTAAAATCAATGAGTGAGGATCGCGATCCTCTGCCACTGCTGTGAGAGCAGTGGCAGGGGAGACTCTGCGACAAGGATTTTCGGGGTGAGTGGGGGGCTTGAAATATAAGCCCCCTTTGAAAATATTCAATAAAGGTAGAAAGAAAAAAAAAAAAGAATATATCACCTTACTAGCGCTGTCATCTCCAGCGAGTCTTGTTGCAGATCCCCGCACTCTTCTTCTGCTGTTCTTCTGGCCGGGCATTGAAAATCCCCGCCTCCTGAAGTGCTGCCTCTGATTGGCTGAGCACTGTGACCAATCAGAGGCAGCGCTCAGCATTGAATGACAGCCCCTTGACTGGTTGATTAAACCTTGATCTTAAAAGGTGAATACCTTTAACTATCAGTAGGTTTACTTTGCCGGCTGCACATGGGTGGGTCAGATTCCGCACCTGGAATTCCGCAGCGGAATTTGACCCAGACGCATTCCTGCCTTTCTTCTATCTTCTCTGTACTGCGAATGGCGAGCCGTTGGATATGCACAGTACAGATTTTATTTTTTTAAGCCTCTGATTCTCCCACATCATGAAGCGGAATCTGCGACCTTTCCGTAATGTCATTGCGGAAGGGCTGCAGATTGGACAGCTTTCATTGACTTCAATAGAAGTCATCCGTGCGGAATTCGTGCAAAAATAGAACATGCTCTGCAATTGATTTCCACTTGTGTGCAGGAACAAGTGATTTTCAATAGCATGTTATGGGCGGTATTTGCTGCGGAATCCGGAGACGGACGCCTGCTCCAGATTCTGCAATGCAAATCTGCCCGTGTGCAGCTGGCCTAAAGTATAGAAGCGGATTAGCAGCGAGTCTTTATAGAGAAAGGCCTTCATAGAGCCATATTGTCATTGTGCCCAACACTACAGCATTAGAAGGTTTGGAGTAGGATGCTTGTGCCTTACCTTTTCAATGCTTGTTTTACTAGGAAGAAATCCTGATAGAATTTGCACCTCTATTATTACTCTGTTGGTTGTGGTCCTTTCACCCGAATAACTGTAATAAAATAAACCAAGCACAATAAAAGATTATTAATTAGAGAATGGTTTTACACACGTGACTGTATGATAGTACGCAGCCCCTGTTCACTGCCGTCAGGCCATGTTGCGCTCCTGCTGACTGCAGAGGGAGTGTGGGACTTCCAGGACCCCTGCCACTGTGTCCTCCCTGCTCCCGAACACAATCGAAAGGGCATCTGTAGGGGGGTGCAGCGCCTTTAGCGGCGCCACTGCCAAAGGCGCTTCAGGACAATGTGGCCTCTGTCATGCCGACCCCGCTCTGCTCTTCTACACAGAGCGGGGTGCTGTGTTCAGAGCCACTGCCGGGGAAGGACCTTTGAGGTGGGCACAGAGCGGAGTGTTGCCTTCTGAACCGCCACTGGGGAAGGGACTTAGAGCTGTGCACTGAGCTGTGTACTGCCTTGTAAAGGCAGCCAGGGAAATGACTTTCACTTGCAGCTGCTGCGTTGCGTTACTGGGCTGCCAGGACCTCCACACAAGGCATCTGCGCAGCCAATCAGGTACAGGTGGAGTCACCCCCCTGCCAATCCTGACTCGGGCAGGACTTTCTGGTGGGATACACTAATACCGCTGCTCACTGCCATAGAATTGCTTTGTTTTTTTCTTAGGTCACAGTATACCAGGAACAGAGAAACCTCAGATCCTGGCAGTTTAAACCCTTACAATCAATAGCAACTGCAGCATGTAAGCAAATTACAGGAGAGAGGGCTCTGTCACCTATCAGCACACTGCTGTGTGATCGCAGGGTACCAATGGGTTCCCATTGCAGCCCTAAATCTGACAAAGGCCTCCATGCCTGCCATGTAAAGGCCCATTTAGACACAACGATTATCGCTCAAAAGATGTCTTTTAAAGGGGTTGTCTCGCGGCAGCAAGTGGGGTTATACACTTCTGTATGGCCATATTAATGCACTTTGTAATATACATCGTGCATTAAATATGAGCCATACAGAAGTTATTCACTTACCTGCTCTGTTGCTAGCGTCCTCGTTGCCATGGTTCTGTCTAACTTCGGTGTCTTCTTGCTTTTTTAGACGCGCTTGCGCAGATGCATCTTCTCCCTTCGGCTGGTCTTGGAAGCATCGGCGTTTTGGCTCCGCCCCCTTGTACGCGTCATCGCGTAGCTCCGCCCCCGTCACATGCCGATTCCAGCCAATCAGGAGGCTGGAACCGGCACACGTCATGGGGCGGAGCTACGCGATGATGCGTCAAAGGGGGCGGAGCCAAAACGCCGATGCTTCCAAGACCAGCCGAAGGGAGAAGATACATCTGCGCAAGCGCGTCTAAAAAAGCAAGAAGACACCGAAGTTAGACGGAACCATGGCAACGAGGACGCTAGCAACAGAGCAGGTAAGTGAATAACTTCTGTATGGCTCATATTTAATGCACGATGTATATTACAAAGTGCATTAATATGGCCATACAGAAGTGTATAACCCCACTTGCTGCCGCGAGACAACCCCTTTAAGCGACTATTGAGTAATAATTGTTGTGTCATTTACAGCGCAAGATGATTGCTCTAACGCTGTGATACAACCGAGCACTCCCAGCGGAGGATGCAGAAGACAAGCGGGGTTTCCCTGCTTGTCTTCTGCATCCAGCTGTTCCCCGCTGGGAGTGCCTGGCTGTCATGCAGCCGAGCGCTCGAAGCAGAGGATGCAGAAGAGGGTGTCCCCGCTTGTCTTCTGCATTCAGCTGTCTTCTGTACAGAGCACCCGGCTGTTATACAGCCGAGCGCTCCGCGCGGGGTATGGAGAACAGAGCTGGATCGCTCTGTTCTTCACACCCAGCCTGTCATCAGAGAGCAGGATATAACTGAAACAATAGCATGCTGAAAGACGATGAGTGACGGTAGAACGAAAACTGAAAAAAATCAGATTCTTTGAAGGCTGTAGATTTCTCAATGCACAGAATGCTCTAGCTGTATGGAATGTGCAGCGGACTTTCAGCATTCATTTCATTCACTTTGATGCAATGAGTAGATTCTACAACTATATACACACCACAATCCAGAGCAAAGTAAAGTGCAGATTTCACTTTCGATTGCATTGTGGAATTGGAGTGTCGTAATTGTAAATTTTCCGTTGTGTGTGAATACGCGCTAATTCATTATTTAGAATTGTATATTGGTTGCAACCATTAGTAAGTAGGTGAAATGTTTAATGTTAAAGAGTAACTGCACTTTTTTACAGATTTTTGACATGTCAGTGAGACATACCAAAAGATTTGATCAGTGGGATTCACGCTGCTGAGACACCTGAGGATTACTCAAAAGCAGTGGCTGCCGTGCGTCAGTCTTCTGCTGCCGAGGGGAGCAGCGAAGATGGCTGAAGACGCACAGTGCTTGGGTGAGAGTGCAGTTACTCTTTAACCTCTGAACAGTCACATTAAATTTGGAAAAAATCTCACTTTTTTGTAGATTTTGAATTTATGTCTCATGTAAATCTATTTGCCACGGAATTTAATCGTCTTAATTGCATTTTAACCAACAACTAATTTTAGGCTTAAGAACTAGTTAATCATGCACCCTTTTGTGTTCCAACAGTCATCACTTTTTTATTTTTTCACCAATGTAGTTGTATGACCCTTCCTATTTTGCGGGATGTGTACTAGTTTTTATAAGAACTTATTTTGGGTACACATAATGTTTTGAATATTTTGTGTTATTTTTTTGCTGGGGAGCAATGGGAAAAAAAGCAATTTAACCATTTTTTGTGGGATGTATTTTTATGGCGTTCATCATGTGGTATGAATGCTGTTAACTTTATTCTACAGGTCATTATGATTATGATAACACCAAATTTATAGAGATTTATTATGTTCTACTACTTTTGCACAATATAAACACTTTTTTTCTACAAAAGACTTTTGTGGCGCTATATTCCAAGACCGTAGCATTCTTATCTTATTGACAGAGCTGTATAAGGGCTCGTTCAGACGAGCGTGTTTATGTGCGTACATAGGTGCGCACAAAACCATGCGTTTATTTAGAACTATTGGTTTCCTATGATGTGACAGCAGTGGCAGATGATCGCGATGTTCTCCCATTGCTTTCAATGGGGCCGCCATTGCTGCCGGGTGCCCCATTGAAAGCAATGGGATGCAGGCAACCCCTTGCAGTGATTTTTGGGGAAGGGCTTTAAATATAAGCCCTTCCCTGAAAATCATCCCTAGCTTGTGTAAAAAATTAAAAAATATATATACTCACCTCTCTGCCGCTGTTAGGGCTAAGGCGCATCTAGCCTTATATTTAACCTTTTCCAATCCACTGTCTGACGTCTTCCTATATTCTTATTGAAGGTTGTGCAGCTCTGATGTCAGAAGACATCCGGCAGGGTATTCTTACTGTATATTGCCGGCCGCTCTATTGTTGGGGGCCTCTCCAGCATGTCATATACTACAGTACTGGCTCTAGCCAGCAGACAGTGCCATTGTATAATGGCAGAAAGAGAAAGCCCGCTAGGAAACTCTGAATCCAAAATTGGATTGCAAAGGGTTAAAGCCCTTCCCCCGAAAATCACTGCAGAGGTTGCCGGCAGCCCATTGCTTTCATTGAAAGCAATGGGCACAGACTTTCATTCACGCGTGTTTTGGCACGTCCATGGATGCGCAATTTTGTGCGTGTGTATGTGCGTGCGAATACACGCTCGTCTGAATGAGGCCTAAGGCTTGTTTTTTCAGGATGACTTATAGATTTCTACTAGTAGCATTTTGAGGTATATACACCACTTTTTGATTATTTTTTTTATTCCTGCTTTGGCGAAGAGAGATGAACAGAGAATGGTTATTTTGGCATTTTCTTTTTCCTTTTTTTCCTAAAGAATTTACTGTGCTGGTTAAATAATGTACCTTTTTATAGTACTGGTTGTTATGGGTGTGTCTATACCAATAATGCATAGTTCTTTTTTACGTTTTTCATTATTTAAAGCCTGGTGTAAAAAAAAATAAATAAATTGAAAGGTTCTGTAAAAACATTTAGATGCTGCGGTGAGCAATGAGTATAGCATCTGCAAGCTTAAACAGTGTAGAGGAGTGATGAGACAAGCAAGTCTTCATCTTTCCCTTTTTTTCTGTAACAATAAGAGAGCAAATTTGCTCTCTGGTGAGGGAGTGATAACTTGAAGAAAAGTCCATGTCACACCTCCCCTGGGACAGGGGGAGAGACAAGACAATCACAAATGCGGACTTCTCTTCCCCCTAGCCCTCCTTTTCTCCTCTACATACTAAAAAGTGACATTTGCAAATTCAGGATTCCTGATTTCATTTTAAACAGCTGTATCTATCATTTTGTAAGTGTGTTAGGACTTGAACCCAGGAGCTCCTGTACTCTAGGTGATGGACCATCCTACTGAGCTATTCAGAGCCCTCGATAGCTTCTTTGCTGAACATTCCTTCCTCCTGTTACTCTAGTTCCTGCTTTCCTCTTTGGCTCCTCCCTATCTTTCTGATTAGATGCCCTATATAAGCCTGGCCTGGTGTCTCCCTCATTGCGTGATTATTGCGCTCCCAGGCTGTAATCAAGCTCCTCTTCTTTCTGCTGCTTCTTCAACAAATAGCTGCTCTGTGTACTGACTTCTGGCTTCCACTGACTACGCTACCTGCCTGCTCCTCTCGTACTGCGAACCAATACTCCCCATGTACCGACCTCTGGCTTTCCCTGACCACGCTTCCGGCCCGCACTGATTGGAGTAGAGAGTCTCCGAACCTATACTAGATCATTAGAAAGTGCTACCAAAATACTTGTTTTTTTGAAATGACACCAAAAGCACATCTGTAGCACTGATAGAACCTGAGCTATAGCCATTTGAACTAGAATGAGCTCTGTTTGCCAAAAATTCTAATGTCCTCTTCCTGCAGAATGAACAGAGCTCTTCCTAAACTGTAGGGCGAATTAAAGCATTTTAGATTTCAAGAGTTTCTCCCTCCATGACAACCCTGCCTCTAAAAAAGTCAGCTTTTTTAATGAGCTATTTCTTACCTGGCCTCCACTAGTATGTCCAACCCTGCCTTCGCTTCATCGGTGCAGACTGATGGCTCTGTAGTGGCATTGAGGGTGAAGTAGGCATCCGATTTTGTGAGAGGGGTATGATATTTCAAATGCGTCTGCAAATAGAGGGACATTATAATAGTATAAATACAATTTTCGCTTTCGAGTATGGCACAATTGTAAAAAAACATGAAAAATAAAAATGTATCATTGCCTTTAAATATGTAGAGGGAAACTATACTGCATTGGGAAACTAGTGAAAATCATATAGAAAGACGAATAGTTTATTTGTCAACTATTCCTATAATGTATGAACTCCAACAGCAAGTGATTGCAAAGTAATATTGTCAGCTGCTGGATCTTAAGGACCCTGGTAGGCACAGCTATTTGGGCCATGGTATATAGGGACCCTCACGCAGAGACTATTCAGTGGTAGTATTGTATAATAGTGAAAGGGGCACAGTTTTTATTAGTACGCATCAAAGGACCACTCCAATTATAGCACATTTTTCCATGCATCTGATTGCCCACCACACTCAGGAAGTGTCCATTGTGTATTTCAGCCAATTCTATGCAGTGCAGCCCCCCTGCCTGCTACTTATCAGCCGCTATCTTGAGAACAAGATTTTTTTACTTTCACTTTCAGTTAATCCCATGATGCATCAAATCAGCATTTGTTAAGGCTATACCATTTATGCCTGCAGGGGGGACAGTTTAATTATCATTACCTTCTATATTCACCTAAATAAACTACAGTACATAAGTATATAATCAGGAGGATGAGCTGTGATAGTCTCTGTTATAACTGTGTGACATGAGTTGTGTGATCATTGTCAGTAACTGTTACAGGAGTGCCTGTGTTCTCTTTCAAACCGTTTCATGTAATGGCATCACACAGATTGATAAACTGACTAGAAAAGAAATCCATAACCCCCAAGCAGATCTGAGCTGGTTAGAATTGAGATCACATGACCATCTGAGGAAAAAGATGACAGGAGTTTCATACAGAAAGAAATAAGGTAACACTTGCTCACTTAGGCTGTATTTACATGGCCAATACTCTTGATACGCATGAGTTTTGTGCGTTGCGCGATGCACAAAAATAGAATCCATTGTCTGCAATGGGTCTATTCACATGGGAGGTTTTTTTTTTATCTTAGCGTTTTTAGATGCTTTTGGACACTTTTCCCGACTTGTCTGAAAAAGGGTGTGCCCAAAATTGTGCTACATTTCCAACAATTGTTCCAAAATGTTGGCGCAACTTTTGGATGAAAATTAAACCAACTAATAGGTGGTTTACATTTAGACTAGACAGTCCTAAAGGTCAACAGGTTTATCATTCAGCAGAGCTACTATAATAATCCTGCCACAGACCGTCTAGTCTCAGTTTGCACTGTCTAACTTTAAACATCATTAAATAAGCCCCATTGTCTCATTGCCATTTTCTGATGGTAGATTGTTTTTTAAATGTTATTATTTATACAGGATTATAAAGGCAGCCACCCTGTCTGAGCTGCTGTTAACAGCTGCTCAGGTATTTGCTGCCACGTGGACTCAGGGACCTGTAGACCTGAAATGACTCATTGGCTTCTTTGGGAGAGTGTTGTGGGTCTGCTTTGTGGCCTGTGCAGACGTCATTATGCAGGGAGGGAGAGGAGGTGAGCTGTGACCATCACTTATTGTAAGCTGTGGATCCCGTGTTATCTATAATTAGGTGTTATATTTCATTGTAATCTTTCCTGTTCCTGAAAATTGTCATGTTAAATTTCATTGACACTAAACCAATGCCCTTCCCTTACCTGTATATATGCACAGCCTGTCCCTGTAGCGGTCAGTGTATACTCTCCAGGTATATCTGGTAATATCTCTCTTTGCGTAACGAGACTGTTTTCTTTGTCTATATGGATGTGCTTATTAAATCCAGATAGTGACCTTACTGTCAATGTTACATCTTGATTGTCAGTGTAGGTTGCTTTTACATACTTTGTCAATGCTTGAAGTGCCACTGACGTATCCTGTAAGACAGGGAACATCTTTAGAAATTGCCATCAATAGTTTAACGCAAGACAAAATAATGAGCTACTAAATATTGTAAAATACTGTTAGAACAATAAATATGTATCGATTTTGTATCCATCTTCCATCTTGTATGCTTTAGGGCTCTTTGACATGGAGCGTATATCGGCCATGTTTTCATGGCTGGACGATATACACTACCCATCTGATGCATTGGTTTCCAATGCATCAGTTTAGATGAGCGTATTCCTGAAGCGTAAAAACGTCTGGCCGGCAAAGATAGCACATACAGTGCACATTCTGACTGGACGTTTTACGCCGGCCAGTAAAGATTGTTCTAGAACTATATTCAGCCGGAATACAGCAGCCGCTGCCATAGACTCCTATGGGAGCCTATGACAGCAGCTGGAGAAGGGAGGTGGGAGAGTGACTGCTAAACTACCACTACCTTTCCATTCTTTCCCCCTCTCCACCCCTTGCTGCCTGTTTGCAATGGGAGGGGGCGGGACAGAGCAAGAGCCCCTTCCTCTTGCCAGCAGCTCCCATAGGCTGGAGTGGAGAGGGTGAGGTACTAGATCTTCAAAGCTCCTGTCCCCTTCCCTTGTCATAAGCCGTCAGGGACCGAGAGGGGGCTGGAGTTTAGCAGAGCTATACTCCCACACCACACCACCCAACCGATGGTATTCCAGGGCTGCAGCATATATGCGCCACAGCCTCGGCCATCTGAACAGGCATTCAGACTTGGTCACGGCTGCCTCTTGTCTCGCAATTTTTGGCCGTGCTGTAGCCATGATACAGCCAGCTATTGTTTTGTACATTTTGTTTTGAGAAGCCTATTACATATGACAGAAGGTTTTTCTGTTCTTACTTTTACCCTATATAATGGAATGTACCACTAATAAAGGGAGAGAGTTTCTAATCACCTCTGGTGTGTGTGATTTGTAAGCATCCTCATTGCTCAAGCAATTAACAATTTGGATACCTAAAAACATACCAATTAGCAATATTACGATAACAATACTATATGATAAAGGTTAAATATTCAGATTGTCTTTATATAGTGTTAGGTAAACCTGAGGGGATGGGAAGCCTCCCTGCGATCTCTGCCATTTGATAATCCAGTTGACTATGGGAGTAGCTTCTTCGAAGTCTTTTTGTGAAGTTGTTTGATCCGAGAGTAGTGCAAGGAGATAATATGAGGTAATCTCGACATTTCCATTACTGTTTTCATATGCTGCCCAATACTTGTTCCCATCTATGAAAAATAATACATTTTTTTTTACCTTGGTAGATACAAACATTAGAACTAGAATTGTGAGATTATAAAACAAAGAGCACTGAAGTCCCAGCAATAGTATGTACAACATATACTATAATTATCCGATGAAACTTGTGTACAATTCCATTACCTTCCCTTATAGCAGCCTTATCAAGGGTTGCCAGCATATGTTTCCTTTGATCTTCATCATTTGATAAAGTAAATACATAGGCAAGGAGAGCCTGAGTGTAAGTAGTTCTCACATCATCAACTGCGTTCTTTAGACACTTCAATGCATTCTCAATAACCGAACCCTATAAACATGACAAATGAGGGCAGAGAGTACCAGATTTGGAAAGTAAGTGTCACATATAATTGGTTTTAGATCAGAATAAGATTACACAACAAAAACAACCCAAACAACCTGAAGGCCGTAAAAAGGACGGCTATGTACCTCCCCGCTCGTCTCTAAAGATTCAGGGGCCGCCGCGGGTGACAGGTGAGTTGCGGCGGGGAGCAGGGGGGAGCGGAGGGGAGAGAGATATCTCCCCTCCGTTCCTCCCCACTCTCCCCCGCTGCTCCCCGCCCCCCGCCGCCCCCTGAATCTTTAGAGGCGAGTGAGGAGATACTCGGCTAAGGCACTACTCGCTCGAGTAAAGTGCCTTAGCGAGTATACTCGCTCATCTCTAGTTATAATACTTAAATGGGCAACTCTGGAATAAAATGTGTCCCTCCTTACCTTACCTCTTGGCTCAGGTTGTCCCAAGATTTGTGGCTCAAAAGAATGATTTTTGAATAAAACATAATTTTGAGATACTATGCCAGGAGATGTGTATCCTATAGGAGTCTATGCATGGCTGCCCAGTGATTGTGATGTGAATTGCAGTCTGTTGAGATTCCTTCTACCATGCTGCAATAATGTATTGAATCCGTAACAAAATTGATAGATTGCTAAGTGTGGGCAAATCTGTATGGCAACTATGTATTGCTCTGTGGTCTTCATGATCACTTTTAAAATGTATTGAAAATTTATTTGTGAAGGAGGCCAAAAGCTGTTACTCTTCTGGTTACAATATTATAAATTATTAGTTTATTAGTGGTCATCAAGTAGTTCGGTGATCATATATAGGCACAAGGCTGCAGGTCATGAAACGCCAAGGTGACTCCTCATATTCTTTCTAGCTTACAGTAGGTATACATTAGTCCTTATAATGCACCCCAGCTGCTGCACTAAAACCAATGCACACAGTATTCAGTCAGCACCAGTCGGCCATGAGCAACACCCCTCTATTTCACCCCATGCCAAATCCCTCACACCTTCCAAAGTAGGCCACATGGATCAGTCTAAATAACTGTTTGATCATTTATGGAGGTCAACCGGGCAGTCGAAACAACTAGATACAGAATACCAAGATATTGAATGCACTAATGTCCAACTATTTTTTTTCCTGTGAAGAGGAAGATGGGGGTGGGTCAGTGCATGTGGTCATCCCTCCACAACTTTGGGCAAAAAAAGCCCCATAGATAGATATCACACTATAAATATAGACCAAGAATGGATCCAACGCATTTCAACTGTACCAAGTCTCATCAGGGGTCTATGTTCAGAAAAAAAGAGGGTTGGGTATTTGGTGTACATAAAACACTTTATTTATGATCTTTATGTAGATATGTATTTGTTTCTGAATGTTTCTCCCTCCTTGAACCCTGCTACAAGGACAAAATGACAGATCCCATTCCGGCAGTGGAGAGGGACCTTAAAATGCGGCACTATCGGGACAAACTGTTAAGCAGCTTCAGCACAGCATTTCCGTATGGCCACGAGGATGGATCCACAATGGATCTCAGCTCTGCAGCTCAAGGCAGACAAGCAGGAAACTGCCACAGCAACACCACCACTGGTGGCAAGGAAGTCTAACAGAAGTGTGTCAACGTTTTTTCAGTCTGTCAAAGCCTGCAGCAAAAGCACAGGTTAGGTTGATAGTCACAGGCAACACTTTACCAACACCCGCATGGGTAAGACATGGCATTGGCCCCTTTGACTTCTAGGTGTCTAAGATGGATAAGTGGCCAAAGAGATAAGCAGCATTCATGCAACACTGCTCTTTCGTGCTTTATCAGGTACTAACAGCAGAAGGGGAAGTTTACATAAATATTATTTTCAGACATGTCAATTGAATTTTTCCATTCAAGTGTCTTATAGGTGCCTATATACTGTATTTGTAAACTAAGGTGTGGATAGATCAAATCCACTGGGATTCCTCTCTTCCGGATATTAGAAATTATGCCGTCTTATGGACCTTATCAAGTAGCCAAAAGACTGAAATGATTGCCAGATATGCAAGTTGGCAGTTTCTTTATTTGAATATGAATAGGATTCATTTTTTACCTTCCTAGTTAATCCTGTAATCCTTTCATGGAAAAAAAACTGAATAAAAATAGTCAATATATGTAAGGTTAAAGGGGTTTCCCATGATAAGAAAAATATTGCTTTTTTTGCTATTTAATTCCATAAACAGCACCGCACCTATCCACAGGTTGGGTGTGGTATTACATCTCATTCACTGCAATGGAGTTCACTTGTAATGCCAGTCACAACCAACGGTCAGGTGTGTTTGCAAGAAAGTAACAATATTTCTCTAATCCTGGCCAAGCTTTTTAATATAGTATGTAGGTAAGGGTGCATCACATTGGGTTCAGGGCCCAGTAACAAATCTCAGTATATACAATTCCATATAGAACCTGACTCACATCATACATATGGCCGTGTTCCATCATAGCTATGGCTATATATGCTGTAAGTGTGACGTTGTTATCGGCGTCGCTCTGTTAAGAAAAAAACATCATGTATTACAAACTATTGACCTCATACAGGTTGCAGTATGGGTTGTCTGATTTCAGCAAATTTTGAATGACTTTTGAATGAGTGTCTGCCTACTGTGAACACTCCCTGTTCCTTTCCGCCTCCATGGCGGCAGCGCTTTGATACATTGATTATAGTGGAGTCTGTTCATACACAAGTGAGTGTGAGCCCTAAAAGTTTCTTTTTATCGCGTGATGCGATTTTAACATTACAAAGTCCCGTTGACTTATGCGATAAAAAATCGTGCGAGTTTGTTGCGTGATTTTATCGCGGGCGGCAGCGATGCGAGATTATCCTCCAGAAAAAGCACCGCTGACGCTCACAAATTGCAGCGAATAAAGATGCGATTTTGCCGAGATTTTCTCGCAGCAAAATCGCCTGTGTGGAGCCAGCCTAAGAGCGATAATTATGAAACCAATGGTTCTCAATGGTTTCATACTCATCTGTGATATCACTCAGTGTTTTCAATGGGGCCGGCGGCAGTAGCGTCGGTACCATTGAAAACATAAGGAATACATTGCGGACTTCTGCCACAGCTATGACAGCTATAGCAGAGGATTCCTTCATCCCCACAGGGACCGCAGGGATGAAGGAATCCTCTGCCAGAAGTGGCAGAAGTCCGCAATGCTATCCCATTGCTTTCAATGGGGTCAGCACTGCTGCAACCTCATTGAAACTGGTGGATTGCAGGCAACTCCTGCAGCAATTATTTTTTTTGGAGGGGCTTGAAATATAAGCCCTTCCCTGAAAATCAGCCCTAGCTGTAGAAAAAGGTAAAAAAAAATTATACTTAGCTAGAAGAACTGTCCGGCTCTTCTCTCCGGAACGGCAGTCTTCTTCTGTGTTCTGGAGGCAGGGAATGGAAAAATCCCCACCCCCAGAAACCGCTGGTCCCATTGGCGCTCAGTCAATCGCAGGCAGCTCTCAGCCATAGAATGACAGCTGAGCGCTGCCTGTGATTGGTCACAGCGCTCAGCCAATGAGACCAGCATTGCCACACCCACTTTTAGAAAAGTGGTGAAAATCAGCGTAAAAGAGCAATAAATTACAAATTATAGTGTGTCATAAGCTTTTGTACATCAGAAATCTGGCCTACAAAACATAATAAATAGGTCCTAATGCATTTAGGAAAAAATACACTATTTTTCCTGGCAATTTTTGCATCTTATCCTCGGCCAGATGTTAGCTGTACATAAATAGGGAGTCATAAAATGTACCACAAGTAGCACATTTTTCGTGACATATTTCCTCACTTTCGGCTGCATTTTTTTTCACAACGCAGCATAATATGGTATGGTGTTTTTTTCAATCCTTTTCCCATAGACTTCACTATAGAAAAACATAAATGCACGTGTAGTAAAAGAAAAACACTACTCAAGAAAGGAAAGTTCTAAATAAGCCACCAAACACTATGAGTGAAGGCGTCCTTTCCAAATATTATAGATAAGTGGTCCAAAATGGCAAGCTTTATAGATAACAGTATGAGGGTTTCCACTCAAGTCTCTTTCAAACATTCATCAGTGGGTGGAAGTACCTGTTCTCATTGAAGAGACCCAGTGGGTCTATGGAGGCTTTTTTTCAGGCAATGCTCCATGGGAAAAAAATATGAAAAATTATCTCACATCAACCAGAGAAAAGTAGGCGTAAAACCATGCAGCTAATTTGCAGATGTGCCTCATGAACTCACAGAATGAATAAATGTTTGTAAATGTTACATAAGGCAATCATAGATACCATTAAGTAGTTATTAAAGACTTTTCCAACTTCTGTAAAGCACCCACTGGGCTGCTGCAAGCTACTCAACCATTTTACAGCATCTTCAATATGCTTATTGTGGATGTAGATGATGTCTTTAGCGTGACTGAAGGACCTCAGTGTGAAGGCGGTGAGCCTGAAATAGGAGACAATTTTATCTAGCAACTCATTGTAGGGATGGTGCGGGAAACAGTACCACTTTTGTCTATGACTATGACTTGAATGAGGATGACTTGTATCACCAGACAGCCCATGAACAAGAGCGGTGCTGTTTGTACAATTATAAACATACCTTTAATGATAAAACATAGATATAAAATATAAATTATGGCACAAGAAGAGATAATGTAACTAGTTAAAGGACGGGCTAATATACAATACACCGAATGCCACTTTATTAAAGTCATCAGTCTTTTCATGATTGGCGTTTCCCTGTATGGGGATATAACAAGTGACTCCCGAAATGCAGCATAAAATTAAGGCATCTTTCATGCAAGCGTTTTTTTGCCACGATAAAACACTGTCCGGAAATCACGACTTGTCCTATCTTTTGCCAAAATACGCCAGTCGTTCCCATAGTGTCCTATGGGAGATACCGGAAAAGGGAGGTGGGAGGGAGTTTAGCAGCAGCTTGGGTTACTAAAGTCCCTCTCCCTTCTTTTGCTGGCAGCTCTCATAGGCTGGAGAGTGAGGGGAAGGGAATTTAGCATGATAAGCGCTGCTAAAGTCCCTCCCCTTCCCTTGCCGGCAGCTCCCGTGGGCTTCTATGGGAGCTTCTATCTCTGTTAGCAGCAGGCAAGGGGAGGAGGAGAGATCTTAGTAGCACTAAGGTCTCTCCCCTTGACACACGCAATTCCGGGCTGTGGTGTATACACGGAGATTTAGCTGCAACTTGGTTTTCGGGCGGGTTGCGGGCAGCTAAAAATCGCAAAGCCCGTGTGAAAGAGGCCTAAGAGAGCAAGGTTTCCATGGATCATTTACACAGGAAATTGACATCACAAGGGAAAATTCAGTGATCTGAGTGACTTCCAATGAGGCCTGGTCATCAGTGCTAGACTAGCCGGGTCCTACATGCTACTAGATGGGTGCTTCTAATAAAGTTGACAGTCAGTGCAGTTAGAAAAATAAGAAGGGTTCTCATTTAAAAAAAAGTTAATTACAGATGATTCTCTATGGCAGCGTTCTCCTACATGTGTCTCTTTAGGTGTTTCAAAACAATAACTTCCATTAAGCCCTGGCAATAATGGCTGAAAGTTTCAGTTGGAAACACCTTAATCTATGCTATAGGAGAACCTGATCAACAAAGGGAAACTAGATTTCATGGGCTTGATTGCTCTACATTGGAGTTGATTTTGTATAACCATTCAGTATCAATGATGGGCATTACTAATGATAGGGGTCAATCATTATTAATCAATAACCTAACATAAGAAAGATAAGGAAACAGTGTAATAAATGTGACATTAGTTATTTGGTTATATAATGTTATGTATTATATGTAAAACATTCCGGAAGTTGCTAGTAGAATTTGGATATAGAACCATATGTAAAAAGGTATATTCAAGCGTTTATTTGAATATTGATTTTAAAATACTAAATGTATGATTAATTAGATTTTATTCAGCTATCTTACTGAATACCAACTTACCAACTTTGTGCTGACTCCCAGTAGGTGGCTGGACCAGTTTTTGTCTATGTGAAAAGTAGAAACAATGTCCCCTCTTTTGATGTGCAAATTGTTGATGGATCTTTAAGATTACATTCTGATTAAGTAGGTACTCAGGCAGCCAGGAGACAACCTTTATTATCACATGTAATTGTTTTATGTATAGTTCAAACAGCTTTGTTGATACCTTTTGTTTAAAAGGCTTTTGATTTACAGCCCTATTGTAATCTGTTGGAATGAGGGTTTGGTCAGCAAAAGTAGAATGAAACTAGGTATTGGAAACGCCTTCTTTACAACTTGCATATAAACTAGCAAAGTACAACAATAAACAGAATTCATTCTGATTTACTAAGTCTGTGTATAGTGGGTCATTATGGTTCTCAACTATGAGTACTCTATATAATATTTCCTCTTAATTTGGATACAGGCAACATTCGCATTTCGGTCTGCGTTCCAGACCCCCCACAGTTTATTTGGCGCCCGACAAGTGGGGCAGAAGCTAACTCCTTACCTGCAGCCGATACCTGACTACACTACCTGCCGACCAGCCGGACGAGAGGCCACGGGACCCCAGATCTACAAAACACCGGTATACGGTAAGCTCTTGACTTGCCACTCAAGCTCTGGGCTCTCCTGACTTCATTCAGTCCTCGTGTCGACAGGGGGTGAGTTGCTGTATGTTATATAGGACGCTTCTGCCTGTTATTTACGGTGTTCTTAGTGACCGTGCTAGACGGAAGAACCCTTGTGTGTATATTGCCATGTTGCCTGTAGTAATTGTTGAAATCTGTACGTTGATAGTCTGTGTCGTGTTAGCCATAATTTGCTTTTACTGAGTCTGTTATAATATCACCAGAAGTTCCCTTAGAAGAGAGGTCTGGTCTCCCCTAAACCCCCCCCTTAAGGAGTCCGTAAAATTATTCCAGGACCAGGGGTCCTTAGTGTACTGTGTGAAATAGAAGCCTGTGTGACCTATAGAAGCCTGTGTGACCTATAGAAGCCTGTGTGACCTATAGAAGCCTGTGTGACCTATAGAAGCCTGTGTGACCTATAGAAGCCTGTGTGACCTATAGAAACCTGTGTGACAAATAGAAACCTGTGTGACAAATAGAAACCTGTGTGACAAATAGAAACCTGTGTGACAAATAAGGTTCTGTGTGCCATAAGCTGTGTGAGAAAGGGAAGGGGGAGACGATTGCAGACAAGTGTATAAAATATAGAAAGATAGGACTTAGAAAAACGGGAACCTTTAACTATGAGTTCTGGTAACAGTACGGGAAAAAGCATGAAAGATATCAGAAACGCCGGTTTAGATAAAGGAACAGACAATATGGGAAACGTACAGGGCAAGTAGTATGCCTATATGGAAATCAGCTAGAGAAATAGTAAAAGACAAAGAAGGCACGTTAGCTGTGGGAAGAAGAATGTAGTAAGGTGTTTAGAATTTTGGGAGTCTTAGACCAGCAAGTTTGGGGAAAAGATTCAGAGATAGTCAAAAGGTTGTATAAAAATATGTTAGACAGATGGATTAAGGCAAGTATAGATACGGCAGTAAGGGGTTATCAGAGAAAGGGAATCCTCTTATAGTTTGTGTCCCTCTGGGACATAAAGTAAGTTCATGCAAAATCTGTGGACAATTATGTGACAAATAACCACTATTGTTTGTCTTGTAAGTCTTGTTGTTATGTAAACTAATCTTTGTTGTACGTCTTAGTGTTCTTGTAATGTCTAATTTCTAAGTGTAAGAAAGTTATACCCCACTCACATCTGTGGGGGTTCAAAAGAACAATGAAGTATATATATACTGGGTGGTTTTTTTTTTGTTTTTTTTTCCTGAGTGTAAAGTTGATGTAAGCAATTTTAGCTGAAGGTTATAGAAAAAAAAGCAAGTCAATGAGTTAAGGAAAGGTAGAAGGTTTAACAATGCACGGTAATAATAGTTGCTATCTGGAGTGGTGAATATAAGTATGTGGGTGGAAATGGGCATAAGTTGTATTATGTTTGTCATTGGGTAGCCTATTCTGAGCGAATTGTGTAAAAACCGCGGTACTAAGAGTTTTTCTTATCTATACATAATTCGCTCATTATTGGAAGTCTGGTGTACAGTAAATACAATCCCAATTTCTACTTCACATATTATCAGTCCGTATAGGAATGAATAAAACCCCCCTTACTGAGTGTGAATTTGCAGTTTTTGTAAGGTGGGGGCAAGTGTATTACATTCTGGGTTAATCTTAAATAGACAGCCCAGGAAGATAGTCACAGGCAGTGGAACCAGTTATACAGCTTTGCTATCTGTCTGGACAAGTTTCTGTGTTCTATAGAAGATAAGATAAATTTCAAAGGGTGGGGAGTACTGGGCTTTAGAAGACCTACTTGTCTTTGCAAAGAAATCTGAATTAAGAATTGGTTATATTTGGCTGCACAAGAAAAAGCCCCTATGTTGTATTATATTAAATATATATATATATATACTTTGTTCAATATGGGAAGTTCTATGAACAGTAAATACAATCCCAGTTTCTACTTCACATGAGATACTTGTGTTATATGGTATATACTGTCCGGTGGCTAGAAACTAAATGAGGCAAGAAAGACCAAACGCTGAGCCAGACCACAGGGGGTGGAGCTAGGTGATGTAAGGAGATGGGAGGGAAGAACAATAGGAAGAGGTGTTCCTCCACCCTCAACACAGACCAGCCTAGGAGAGAAGTATACGTCTAGTAATTACTAATAATTAATGCTGTTTAAAGTCTGAATGTTTTAGTTGCTTATTAATATCTTAGCTATTGTTCTGTTTCATAGAGATAAAATTCAGTGTCATAGAAAGGAAGACAGACGCTGATGAAATAAGAAATTTGTAATGAATTATGTGAATTACACGGTCTTAAAAATAGAGAACATATAGGGATTTTTAAGATATATTTTAGTTTTTTTTTTGCTTTTTGTGTAAATGTCAGTTCTGTAATTGGTTGGACGTCTATATCACTGCTAAATGCTGTTAGTACTGCACTGTCTCTGAAAGAATGTTCTGTAGGAGAGACATGCAAACGACCAGCATCGAAGGAGTGGAGCTAGATAATGTAAAAGTAGGTAATGTTTCATCCTTCTTTTGTCTACAAAGGAGGGGGTGAGGAGCTTGGGCAGTTAGGAATTTTTTTTTTTCTTCTTAAATTTGATAAGACATTGCAGGCAGGATCAGATTAATAATGAATTTGCTTAAATAATATCATATTTCAATATGAATACATGTTTGTGGATTATTCTGCCTTGTTGTAATTCATGTCTGTTATTTGTACTAATATCTTACAAGCCTTATCTGCATCCATCAAATTTTCACCGGATGGATCGGTACGGGTTGAGAGACCTCAAGTGACAGTTCAGAGGAGGTTTGTAAACTAACTGCTCTCTTGGTAGATCCGGCTCATGTATTTGTCTTGATAGCTACTGCAGAAACTCAGCTTTCCGCAGGTCCTGACAAATAGTAAGCCACCTCCAAGACAAACTCCAATTCCTGAGTCATTGCTTAGCACAAGGAACTGGACATCTGACATAGGTGATCCAGGTATTGCAGGTCAGCAATTTCTAAATTTTTAATTTTTAATTTTTTTTTTTTGCTACAAGGTTCTGATCTATTTTAATAGAATACCAGCTTGATTATCTAGCAGTAATTGGTGCAAGGGGTTTCAGGAGTGCCAATTCAGCTGGCAGAAACTGAACCACTAGAGGTAATGTTTAAAGGGTCACGATGCCTCATGCGCTTCCTTGTGCTGGAAAGTCCTGAAAGCATATTGGGAACCGAAATGATGGGATCCTTGGGATCTTGTATCGAACTTCACTCGTCCGGTGAGGCTCGTATACACCCCAGGTCTGAAAGTCACCCGACCTTCTGTCGGATGGCAGCAGACCTAGCGACACCTCTCCCTGTCTTCACTTTTACGCACGCAGAGAAACAAGTTCTTAGTGTCGTTCCTTTGAGCCTTTGGGCTACCAGTCAGACGGACCTCGACAGACTGTCTGTATTTGTTTGTATTTAATTCCAGAGGAAAGCAGTACTGTTGGATAGTGCTGCCACAAGGGGCACAGTATAGCCCAATACCAGTTCACCAGATTCATGAAACTGGTATTAGACGCCTGGCCAATTCGCGAGGGCACCGCCCTCTTGTAATATGTTGATGATTTGTTTTTATTTTCTTTTATGTACTGCTGACACAAATAGTTACCTCAATGCATCACTAAGCCTTTTGTGTTTCCTCCATCAGAGTAGAATGGCTGCAAAGCCAGCAAAGAGAAACTTCTTAGATCACACCATGGTGATCTACACCCCACATGACATACATGGTATCCTGACACAGGTAAGCCATAGACATCTGTCCCGTGCTAGACAGATCAAAAATGGAACTTGCAGTACACTCTTCATCCAATGTCTCATTTCAACGTTGCACCACTTTGAATCCGGCCACCTTATTGCCATTAGGTGACACTGATTCAAAAGGGGGAGTAAGTACAGAGGACCAGCTTTTTGCAAATTCTCTGACTGATGAAGAGGAGGCCTTTTGACGCAGAACACCAGCATGATTGTGACAGCTGGGTTCGCACATGTCACTGACAAACACCTCCTAAACCCCCACCTTGAAATGTTTGTGGATGGATCTAGATACCTGAATGACAAAGGAAGGCTTGTAACAGGTTTTGAAGTAGTCACACTGAATGAGATACTTGTACAAAAGCCACTGCCGCCATACATGTCAGCGCAGGAACTGAGGCCTGTACGATTGCGAAAAGTACCACTGCCAGCATCTACACTGATTCCAGGTACGCCTTTGGTACTGCACACGATTATGGACCCATCTGGCGGTCCAGGAGCTTTCTCACGGCACAAGGCAAGCCCATTAAGCTATCATGTTGCCAGGACAGGTGGCCATAATAAAGGTTAAAGCACACATGCAGGGGCAGTCACCAGAGAACAAGGGGATAGGGCAGCCAAGGCTGCAGCTCTCCTAGGACAGGACGCAAGACCCCTTGTGCTGTAAGTTGGATCTTGGTCCCACCGCTCTTGTTGATTTGGGATTTGGCGTCCTACGGGACGTAGATGATGTACCAGCGGCTGCCTACACCCACCTCGCCGTCCTAGCTCACGGGAAAGTGCATGCCTCTCGGAATGCCATGGTTTCTGTTATGGACAAGGTATGGTATGCTCCAGGGTTGGACAGGTTGGCGAAGGCATATGTGAAGGCATGTGAAGTGACCACTGTATCCTATTCAGAGATTACAAATCGATTACATCCAGTTTCCCAAATCAGGCAGGTATGAGTACGTCCTTGTGTGCGTGGACCTGTTCAAAGCCACCGCACAATGTACAGTGACTAAACTTGTGTCAGAACTTGTATGTAGATTTGGGGTACTAGAGACAATTGAGAGTGACAGAGGTACACAATTTACAGGTTAAGTGATGCGAGAGGTGATGTCAGCCTTGGGGTGGAACAAGCGTTTTACACTCCATACCACCCGCAGAGTTTAACAGAGTTGAAAGAACTGAAATGATATGCTTAAGTTAAAAGAAGTGTTTGGCTCTATGCCAAGATTAGGCCTGTACCATCCACAGGCCCTGCAGCAGGGGTGTGATAAGGTTATTGAATATGTACAAGAATTATGTCGTAAACTGAAAATAACACCCGATCTAGTGTTTTCCCCAATTCCAGACC
This sequence comes from Eleutherodactylus coqui, assembly GCF_035609145.1. NCBI lineage: Eukaryota > Metazoa > Chordata > Amphibia > Anura > Eleutherodactylidae > Eleutherodactylus > Eleutherodactylus coqui. Next base: position 250,704,701 of record NC_089840.1, read on the forward strand.
CTGACAATCTAGAGGGGACTCATTTCTTGCAGCCTGGAGACTGGGTGGTCGCAAAAAAAAGACACGTAATAAAGGCCTTGGACCCAAGGTTTGACGACCATACCAAGTTCTGTTGTCAACGCCTACTTCTGTAAAAGTGGATACATGCCTCCCACTGCAAGAAAGTTCCCGAGCCAGAGGAAAAGTGATGGGTGGGATCCCGGCGTTGTTTGGGTGGGGGAGGTAATGGACATTTTGATTTTCACTTCTGCATTTGTCTTATTGGACTGTCTTCTTATTGGGAAACACCACTACGAACGATCCACATGGAGAAGCGATGGACTGGATGGGCAAATATTTCCCACACGTGTATGCCCAACCTCAGGAGTGGAGAGGACATTTTGCGGACTTTTCTATTATCTGTCCCCACTCCTGTAGAGACTCTTCGAGACATACGCTCAATAGTTCACAATGATAGTGATGTAGTAGATGACAATGTTGTTCAGGAAAACACCTTCCTTAATTTATTTGAATATTGTTCCCATTGCGATACCATTGAATATATACATTGGACGAATATAACTCGGTTTTAGGTGAGAAATGTTGCGTTGGCTGAAGAATGTTGTAATTTTACTTGTGACTAATGAAATCGGGAAATGCCAACGAATTAAGGCAACAGAAGTAACAGCTACTCTGCAATCGTCCGACTAGTATAATCTTATGTGTATATATATATATATATATATATATATATATATATATATATATATTGCAATTAAGGTAATAATTTTATGAATAGCTAAATGTACTGAATGCCGATTTCTACACCCCTTTAAGTGTCTAATATGACGATGACGATATTGATGTTGATAAATCTAAGATTACTGTATTGTAAACTTGATTGACTTGCAATATTTGATATTATGTCTTCATATCTTGATGGACATGGAGTGCACCATTCCTACCTGGGAACCCGGCACCTATGGGTGACAGAACCAGGAGATAATGGTGGCTCTGATGTCCAAATGGGGGAATGATAGGGGTCAATCATTATTAATCAATAACCTAACATAAGAAAGATAAGGAAACAGTGTAATAAATGTGACATTAGTTATTTGGTTATATAATGTTATGTATTATATGTAAAACATTCCGGAAGTTGCTAGTAGAATTTGGATATAGAACCATATGTAAAAAGGTATATTCAAGCGTTTATTTGAATATTGATTTTAAAATACTAAATGTATGATTAATTAGATTTTATTCAGCTATCTTACTGAATACCAACTTACCAACTTTGTGCTGACTCCCAGTAGGTGGCTGGACCAGTTTTTGTCTATGTGAAAAGTAGAAACAATGTCCCCTCTTTTGATGTGCAAATTGTTGATGGATCTTTAAGATTACATTCTGATTAAGTAGGTACTCAGGCAGCCAGGAGACAACCTTTATTATCACATGTAATTGTTTTATGTATAGTTCAAACAGCTTTGTTGATACCTTTTGTTTAAAAGGCTTTTGATTTACAGCCCTATTGTAATCTGTTGGAATGAGGGTTTGGTCAGCAAAAGTAGAATGAAACTAGGTATTGGAAACGCCTTCTTTACAACTTGCATATAAACTAGCAAAGTACAACAATAAACAGAATTCATTCTGATTTACTAAGTCTGTGTATAGTGGGTCATTATGGTTCTCAACTATGAGTACTCTATATAATATTTCCTCTTAATTTGGATACAGGCAACATTCGCATTTCGGTCTGCGTTCCAGACCCCCCACACTAACATGACTATGGCTGTAGAAACAGGTAGTAAGTATAGTATATATAGTATTTATATATTGTATATAGTATATTGCATACTATATATAGTATATATTATATATAGTATAATATGACATAGCTATTGTACTATATGGTTAAAAAGTAAAATAATGACCGGAACAGAAACCTTCAAGGCCACAAGTTGTCACAAAAGTCTTTTCCCCCCCATCTAACGCTTGTCTTGAGTACCTACCAGGAGCTACTGGGGATACCATGGAATACACTGTAAGAGCCATCAGCTTTCTTAAACAGCAGCTGCCTAAGGTAACCTGTACAGCAAAATACATGATCAATTAGGACTCCGTCATTCAATATCGAAATCTGCAAAACAGGTAGAGCCCAAGAGGGGTGGGAGCATAAAACGTAAGCCCCATACACATGCACACACTTCCCCCCATATATATGCACACACAGCTGAATGGAGAGGGGGAGTAAGCCTCTGACAGACACCTTTGACGGTGGCTTATCTCCCCTGAGAACAAATGTAGAAATATGTAAATTGCCACGTTTTCTAAATCCAGAATTGTCATATTTGGCATTAAAATTTTCCACTTCTACTTGTGGATTAATATAAGAAATCTGAAGAGTATAATACAAAGCCTTCCCAGCGTCAATGCAGTTGGCCGGATGTTAAACATACAAGATGGGACCGTAAATGGCCTAGCTCCCATAGAAGTCAATGGTAGCTGAAGCAGCATTACACTTCCCTGCCTGCCCTCACGGTCGGAGGCAGAAGTGCCAGCAGCACAATAGCTGCTTCAGCATCTACTGATTTCAATGGGAGTGAAGCACAATTAGGCCACTTCCGCTCCCATCTATGACACATGCCTGGCCCATTGCACAAACAGCCAGGCAATCAGGTGATTGGCGGGGATCCCATGCAGCGAGTCTTAAGCGATTAACTATTGATGACCTATCCTGATGATAGATCATCAACGGTTTTTGCCCAGAAAATCCCTTTAGGGTGAGTAAGATCAGAGGGCTGAATCTGCCACCCCATTAATCTACCATGATTTTGCTATGGCATAAATTCTGTCAGCAGGAAAAAAATCCACTATATCACCAAATAGTGCAAAGCTTTTAATAGTGTTATTCTCTGATATCTTTGCACCATGTGTGCAGACAGTTTGTTACGTCAGCATCTTTGTTATCCATGCTACTTACCATTAGTTAGAAAGGCGATCACTCTCTCTTTTATTTTAGGTGTTAGTTTCTTGGTGCTCTCCAAATATTTGAAAATATGGGACATTGGAATAAAATCCACCAAATTCTGCTCCGCAGATCCCGATGGAGATTGCAGGATTTCTCCAAGCCTATAAATAGCAGTGCCCATTAAGTTACCTGTCAAAACAGCATCAACATAAACCATGGTGAATCCTTTCATTTTTCAAAGAAATGTCATATGATGGTATTTTTACAATCATTTTGCTAAAATTAGATAACTATGTGTTCAAAATTTGTATTACATTCCCTTTTTATATGCACTGTATATCAAGGACTAACCATGAAGGGGTGTACGTGTCACACATATGGCTATTTCTTAACTCATTATGCTTAAAAAACAGAAAATTCTCACCTAGGACAGTCATGAAGGCTTGCTCCGAGCCGGGTATCACCTTGTCTGGAACTTCCAACGTAACCGTTCTTCTCACGCTGTCACCTAACAGAATAAGGAATGATATCAGATTACAGGCCTGTAAAGTGTGAGCGAGGGGTGGGAACCGGTCCTAAAAAGGTCTTCATTAAGTCGAGCTTCACATGAGCAGGTCAGATTCCGTAATTGTGAATGGTCACGGAAAATTTTTTTTATCCGCTCACAGAAATCGCAATTACTATCCGCACATTAATTTCCATGGCCATGTACCAAGCTGGGTACTTATTTTACCGACCTCAGAAGGATGGAAGGCTGAGTCGACCCTGAGTCATCTACCTGAACCAATCAAGGATTGAACTTGCAACCTTCAGGTCATGAGCGAGAGCTTAGGACTGCATTTCTGCTGCCTTAACACTCTGCGCCAAAATCAGCTGACAGGGTGCTGACAGCGGGACCTGACGTGTTCAGCTGTTTGTTCTGCCCCTTGCATTCTGGAAGGGGTTATGCATTTTGATGCAATTCTTGTAATATGTTTTAGCTTCAGTTAATATTTCACTTACTTTCTGGAACCTTATCAAGGCTTGTTTACAAACTACAACATGTGACTGTAAATTCCAATCGTGGAACAAGACACAAAGTTTAAGGCCGGCTGCACACGGCCATGATGGGCTCCGCCGCGGAATTCCGCGGCGGAGCCCGTCACGGCACCCCCCAGAGACCCCATACTTACCTGCGGATCCAGCGTCCTAGGTCCCGCATGACGCTTCGGCGTGACGCGCCGCAGCGTCATGTGACACGCCGGCCACGTCACATGACACGCCCACAGCGTCACATGACGCGGCCGGCCGTGTCATATGACGCGCCGGCTGTGTCATATGATGCAGCGGGGAAGCGATTTCACGCTATCTTCCGCTGTGCTACAGCGGAAGATAGCGTGACGGACGGCTTCCATTGACTGCAATGGAAGCCGTCCGCGCGTACACCCGTGGCAAATAGAGCATGCCGCGGGTGAAGTCGGGTGATTTCACGGTGCGGAATTCCGCGGTGGAATTCCGCACCATGAGCACTGAGCTATTAGGTTCAATAGAACCTAATAGTTGCGGGCAACGCAGCGGATTTCCGCCGCGTATTACGCGGCGGAAATCTGTTCGTGGGAAGGAGGCCTAAATCTTTCAAAGTTTGAGTAGATAAACTTACATTCGGTCTTGCTGATACTATGTCATTTTTGTGGTCTAACATTTTGTGCTGATTACTAACCTCCCACAATGGTAAGATAAACAGAGCTCAAACCACGGTGCTAAGAGCTCTTGCAGTTACTCTTGTAGCGGACAAACTCAGCTAGTTTAAGGCTATGTTCAGACTTGCCCAAATTTGTGGCGTGGGCATGCATAGGGAGAAATGTGTGGGAAATCTGCAATATATACAGCACCGAATTCAGCATGCAACACGTGGATATTTACACAAATAAGCGAGATGGAACAATACCTCTGCAGCGCCACCTATTGGAAGGCAGCATTCCTGCAAGTCAATGTTAGACTCTTTATATAAGCCTTGTAACAATGCCTGGGAATTGAAAGCAAAGCCAGACTCCATACACAGACAGCTGTTTCGGGGTGTTTGCCCCTCATCAGTGTGCAGTAGGAGTCTGGCTTTGCTAGAGAGAGGCCTGTGATGTGGGTCAGGAACGTTATATTTTCTCCTTAGGGAGAGCACCTAGAAGGTGAGTGAGTGAGGAGACTTATAAGGCCAAACATGCTCCTCTAGGTAATATGCAAATAAAGGAGATGGAGAGGTATTGTTCATCACCCTTATTTGCATATTACCCAGAGGAGCATGAATGGCCTTATAAGTCTCCTCACTCACTCACCTTCTAGGTGCTCTCCCTAAGGGGAAAAGATAGCATTCCTGACCCACAATATTTACACAGAATGGCTAGAGATTCACTGAAAATCACTGCCGCGTATGGAATTAGCCTTAAGTCCCTTTTACGTGGCCTGATTATCAGGCACAGACTTGTTCAGATGACTGTCTGTCGTGTAATGGAGACAATGATCAGTCGAGGAAGGGTGAATGCTTGTTCATTGGCTAATAGTTGCTTTTCAGCAAGCATTTTAAAGGGGTTGTCCCGCGGCAGCAAGTGGGTCTATACACTTCTGTATGGCCATATTAATGCACTTTGTAATGTACATTGTGCATTAATTATGAGCCATACAGAAGTTATAAAAAGTTTTTTACTTACCTGCTCCGTTGCTAGCGTCCTCGTTTCCATGGAGCCGACTAATTTTCGCCATCTAATGGCCAAATTAGCCGCGCTTGCGCAGTCCCGGTCTTCTTCTTTTTTCAATGGGGCTGCTCGTGCTGGATGCCGGCTCCGTGTAGCTCCGCCCCGTCACGTGCCGATTCCAGCCAATCAGGAGGCTGGAATCGGCAATGGACCGCACAGAAGCCCTGCGGTCCACCGAGTGAGAAGATCCCCGCGGCCATCTTCATCAGGTAAGTAAGAAGTCACAGGAGCGCGGGGATTCAGGTAAGCGCTCTCCGGTGTTCTTTTTTAACCCCTGCATCGGGGTTGTCTCGCGGCGAACGGGGGGGGGGGGGGGGTTGAAAAAAAAAACCCGTTTCGGCGCGGGACAACCCCTTTAATGATTTAATGATTGGCTGTACATCGCCTCGTGTTAACAAGGAGATGTACAGCTGGCTCTATAGAGAGGAATGATTGCAGTCACAATCGTTTGTCTCCATACCAGCGATTTTCGGCCCTTGTAAAACCAACGTAAACTAATGCCGACAGACATGCTTTATCGAACCGTATTTGTTGCATCGGATCAAGAATTGGGCCATGTGATGGGACTCTTCTAATATAAAACCAAAGCATAAACATGAATACCGTGTATGTGAAGCAGCAAAATAACATCTATACTTTATACAGATGCCCCCCCAATGGCTTGTTACCTGATGGGCACAGGAGAAAGGTCTGTATATTTTCCTCTAAAATTCCAGAAGGCTAGTGGAAAAAAATGGCATATTTTATTGCTATCATGTGATAATTGATATATGTATATTACTACATGTCTCTAAGACCTACAGTTCGGCTATAGTACTTGTGGCCAGGCTTATATCATTGTAGCAGAGAAGTTTTGCTGTCCCAGAAAAATTGAAAAAAAACCCCCTAAACTGTGCCATTATTGGTGACGACTCAAAATAAAGGCTCTTCTTTATTAACTCTTCCCGTCACAGCCCTTTTATGTTTTTTCGTTTTTAATTCTCCATTCAGACTTTCAAAGAGTCATAACCGTTTATATTTTTCCTGCAACATAGTCAGAGGAGGGCAATTTATATTTTTCAATTATACTATTTACTGTATCACAATGTGATGGAAAACGTTAAAACATTTCTAGGTCATATGAGATGGGGAAAGAAAAAAAATACACAATTTCACCATTTGGTTTGGGGGTGGGTGGTTTGATTTTAAAGGGGTTGCAATAAGGTTAGAATTTATGCTCTATCCACAGGATGGGGGATAACTTGCTGATCGGTGGGGGTCTCACCACGGAGATCCCTACCGGTTTTGAGAAATGGAGTCCTGTGTCCAGACGCGTAACTTGAAGCTTCTGGGCCCCAGTGCAAAACCTGTAATGGGGCACTCAACTATAAGGGCTCCCACCCACTGGTGATATTTTCTTTCTTGCGCTGCGAGAGCATGAGAAAAATCTCGCATCGCAGCGCAAGAAAGAGGCCGGTATAGAACCGGCATATCGCAAGTGGTTTCAATGGGGCTAGCGACAGCAGCGCTAGCCCCATTGAAAGCATAGGGAAAATGCTGCGGACTTCTGCCACAGCTGTGACAGCTGTGGCAGGAGTTTCCTTCATCCCCGAGGTGACCGCGGGGATGAAGGAATCCTCTGCCACAGCTGTCACAGCTGTGGCAGAAGTCCGTGACATTCTATTCTATTGCTTTCAATGGGATCGGCACTGCTGCTGATCCCATTGAAAGCAATGGTTTCAGCCAAGCCCCGCAGAATGATTATCGGTGAATGAATAGCTAAGGTCTATGTGTGATTGGCTGAGCGCCCAGCCAATAGCTAAGCAGTAGCTGCTATTGGCTGAGCCCTCAGCCAACCTGCACAGCCCTTTCAGGAGGCGGGGATTTTAAATCCCCGACTGCTGAAAGAGCTTCATAGCAGTGCCGGGGAGCCAGCAGGAGGACGTGGCTGAGTGCAGGAGAGGTGAGTAACTTTTTTATTATTTTTTTAACCACTTTTTTATGATTATCACACTTTTGGCAGATTATTGGCGAAGGGCTTATATTTCAAGCCCTTCCCCAATAATCATTCCGCATGGCTTGGCAGAAAGCAGTGCTTTCAATGGGATCGGCAGCAGTGCCGATCCCATTGAAAGCAATGGAATAGAATGCCAAGGACTTCTGCCACAGCTGTCACAGCTGTGGCAGAGGATTCTTTCATCCCCGCGGTCCCCGCGGGGATGACGGAAACTCCTGCCACAGCTGTCACAGCTCTTACAGCTGTGGCAGAAGTCCCCGGCATTCTCCATCTCTTTTCAATGGGGCTAGCGCTGCTTCTGATGGCCCCATTGAAAAGACTGGCGTATGTCGGCATGATGCCGATTTTTTGCTCGCACTGCGATGCGAGAGTTTAACTTTAGAATCGCATCGCAGAGGAGAAAATATCGCCAGTGGGTGGGAGCCCTAATGCTTTACTCATAGTACTGGGTTCCCTATATGGAGAAGAGACACCTTATGGGCCCCTAAGGCTTCTGGGCCCGGGTGCAACCGCATCTCCTGCATCCTCTATAGTTACGCCCCTGCCTGTGTCCCTGGTCCTCACTATGGGGTTACAGCCCCCTTGCACTGAGGGGATAGACAAGTGGCACCTGCTCAATTATTTCTGTCAGCCCTATTGAAATGAATGGAGCGCCAACCGTACATGCTTGGTTCCATTCATTCTGAGGTCACTGTGGGGGGAAAAGGGACCCCCACAGTGGCAGGAAGACATGTACATGGGAGTCCTGTTCTCGAGATCGGCGGGGGTGTCAGTGGAGACCCCCACCGATCAACAAGTTATTCCCTATCTTGTGGATAGGGAATACCTTCTAATCTTGTTACAACCCTTTTAAAAGGTGATCATGATGTGGTAAAAATAATGTGACATCTTTTTCCTATGTGTCAGTATGATTACGGGGATTACCAAATATGTATAGTATATATGTTGTACTTAGAGGAAATAAAATACTCTAAAATAAATTTATCTGTCGCCATCTTTTAACCTTCACAATTCTTTAATTTTTCCATTAATGGGCCGTTGTGAGGGCTTGTTTTTTGCGGGGCAAGTTGAATCATTTTAGGGTAATTCTAACTTTTTTATCACTAATTTAATTTTTTCTTGGAGATGGGAGTGACTGAAAAAAAAATAATTCTGGTATTCTGTGTTTTTTATACCGTGCAGGATAAATAATGTGATATTCTATTAAACTGAACTTTTACAGACCTGCATTTGCCAACTTTTTAAAAAATCTTTTGATATGACAACACTAATATTTTTACACTTTTAATATTTTTTTTAAAGTTCACTGATAATTAAAATAAACCTCTATAAAAGCTATTTTATTATAAGTATCTATAAAGGGACCTGAACTGGCAATTGTCTGATTGTATGTGCAATATATTGCAATATTTCAGGCAGGGCTTCACAAGGGCCCCAGGCTGCCATGGAATCCAATGCATCAGATTACAGCATATATTGGCCGGCCGTGGACGGCTGATATACGCTCGTGGAAATAAAGCCTAAGGACATGTTACAATACGCTTGTCTAAAACTGGCCTTATACAAATCTTTTCCCACAAACCTATAAATCAATCTGCTCAATTCAGTCGGTACTCTACGACATGATGCCTGCCCATCAGATTGTAAACGTGTCAAGGTACTCTTTAAGAAATAGGTAATGGTAAAAATAAATAAAATCCCATCCTGTGATTGTGGGATATGTAATACATTACGCACCTTTACGAGGACGATTTTCTCAATACTATCCTCTTTTTGATCTGTTCCCATAGTTTGGAGCTGGTCTGTGCATCCTCCTTCAAGCTGTTGAGAAGTACTACTCACATGGACCTTTAGGTTTCCTTATAATTGAAGAAGAATGGGTTCAGATGGGAATAAAGACAATAGGGAGCATAAATCATTTTTCGGGCTCAGTCACACGGGCGTTTTTAACGTGCAATTTTCCGCACGTCCAAAAATTTGCGCTGGATAAAACCAATGCTTTTCAATAGCAGCGGTCACATGTGCGAATTTTACATGCGGAATCACCTGCGGCAAAAATTAAAGAACACCGGTTCGCAGAACGCATGTAACGACAGCAAACCAGTGTTCTATGTATGTGAAACCCCTGGATGCAAAAGCCCCCTGGATGGGTTCACCTTGCGCTCAATAGGGCCGGCGGCAGCAGCAGCGCTGACCCCATTGAGAACATATAAGATCGCTCTTCTCTGCCACAGCTGTGGCAGAGGAGCGCGATTTTCTCCCATTGAATTCAATGGAGCTGGCAATACAGCCGGCTCCATTGAAAGCAATGGGCTTCCAGCAAGCGCTGCAGTGATTTTCAGGGAGGGGCTTCAAATATAAGCCCTTCCCTAAAAAATCATCCCTAAAATGTGTAAAAAAACCAAAATCTATACTCACCTCTCTGCAGCTGCTGGGGCTCAGCCGCGTCCAGCTGGCTCTTCTCCTGCACTGCTCTGAGTAGTATTCAGCAGACGGGGATTTAAAATCTCTGCCTGCTGAATGGGCTGCCTCTGATTGGCTGAGCACTGTGACCAATCAGAGGCAGGTCTCAGCTGTCATTCAATAGAATTCAATGGGAGAACATCACACTGCCACAGGGTCCAGTGACAATGGGACTCCCCGTGGAGATGAAGAAATCCTCTGCCACAGCTGTCACAGCCACAGCAGGGAATAGCGGGAACCGCCCGTATGACCGAGCCCTTTTGAGCGGATAAACAATGCTAGCAGCATTTTTTCCGCCGTGACGCCCGCTTAGGTCACGCAAATTTTTGAATGCATCAGTTGTGCGTTCAAAAATTTGTGCAGCAAAACGCCTGTGTGACTGAGCCCTTAAAGGTGCTGTTTAGGATTAGAAAAACATGGCTGGTTTCTTCTGGAAACAGCACCACACCTGTCCATGAGTTGATTGTGTCTGGTATTACAGCTTGGCTCCATTGAAGTGAATACACTGCAATATCACACACAACCTGTAGATAGATGTGGCGCTTTTTCCATAAGAAAGCAGCATTGTTTTTTTGTTTTTTTTTTATTTTAATAGCAGATAACCCATTATTTCATTATTTTCCTTTTGGCTGCTTTTACAGTGAGTCACAACTAATCATTCAAATGAATAAATAACTCATCGATAACACAGTAGCTAAATAATTACGTGCAAATAAAAAGATGTAAATGCTCCAGGGTACCTTGTTTTGAAGCGGACACATTCCATTTAAAGCTGGCTGTCTGATCTTCACAGATACATTGTGATTGCTCATTGTCCCCGACTGTTGGCATCATCAGGTCAGAAAGAGACACAGAAATCTGTTCCAGGTAGAGGAAATACAAACTTTAATTTAAAAATAAACAAATTGTGTTATTTGTATAGCAGCAATTTATTATACAGTGCTTTCAAGTAATTTTATTTATTACCCCCCTACTCATTTTACCAACCTTGGAAGGATGGGTCAAACTGAACCATGCATGGATTGAACTCACAACCTTCAGGTTGGGAGCAAGAGCTTAGGACTGTATTTCTGCTTCCTTAGCACTCTTATGCATTTCAATAGTGCATGTTTCTACAGTATGTAGAGAGGACAATAATATATTTAATATATATTTCCTTAAAGGGGTTGTCCCAGCAGGGTATCCCATATAAGTACAGTATATAAGAATATATACTCAGGAGCATGTTTTAAAAACAAAATGACCCTCGTCTATACGCTCAGCATCCTGTATGATCAGATATTAAAAGGACCATAATTATTCAATTCCTCACATATTATATATGCCCCTCTTCTTTAAATCAGACTCATATTGAAAAATATAAAGACTATAGACTATCCATTCGCCTTCTCATAATCTTCCGACTACACTGTAGGATATTAGGCAACTGACTCTAGCAGGAGTCCTCTCACATTGTTCATAGTTCTGCCCTCACTAGCAAAACTGCAGGAGAAATTAAACTCATGTTTTTGACCTTGTGGTTCCAAAGGTTTGTTTTAGGAGAAAGTCCTGCAGACTAATAAACAGTGTGGGTAAGAGCCTGTTCTTATTTGGGACTCCACGCAAGGGGTATTATCAGCTTTCCATTTAAAATCACCCCTGGACTGAACCTGGGTGGAAACCATCTCTGCCATTAATGAAATCTGCTTAAGTGGTCTCCCATTTGGCACTTTTCTGTTCATCTCTGGGACCTCAGAAGAGAAGGCTTTAGTCATTCTGATTTCGGACAGCTTCAAAATGAGTCGACAGTGTGGTCAGACAGCAAAAAAAAGATGTTCGGCTGCACAGCTAGTATAACCGGTAGAAAGAGGGAGATTGTGATTCTGCTGTATGCAAATCTGGTGAGACCTCATCTGCAATACTGTGTTCAGTTCTGGAGACCTCATCTACAGAAAGCATTGATAAAATAGAATAAGTTCAAAGATGGCTAGAAAAATGGTGAAAGGTCTCGAACAAAACTAATCAAGAAAGACTTAAAGAAATTAATTTGTATACCCTGGAGGAAAGAAGGGAGAGGAGGGACATGATGGAAACCTTTATATATGTTAAAGAAGGGAGACGGGGGACATGATGGAAACCTTTATATACGTTACAGGAGGAGAGAAGGGAGAGGATGACATGATGGAAACCTTTATATATGTTATAGGAGGAGAGAAGGGAGAGGAGGACATGAATGAAACCTTTATATACGTTACAGGAGGAGAGAAGGGAGAGGAGGACATGATAGAAACCTTTATATATGTTACAGGAGGAGAGAAGGGAGAGAAGGGACATGATGGAAACCTTTATATATGTTACAGGAGGAGAGAAGGGAGAGGGACGAAATGATGGAAACCTTTATATATGTTACAGGAGAAAAGGAGGGAGAGAAGGGACATGATGGAAACCCTTTATATATGTTAAAAGAAGGGAGACGGGGGACATGATGGAAACCTTTATATACGTTACCGGAGGAGAGAAGGGAGAGGAGGACATGATGGAAACCTTTATATATGTTAAAGAAGGGAGACGGGGGACATGATGGAAACCTTTATATATATTACAGGAGGAGAGAAGGGAGAGGGAGGAAATGATGGAAACCTTTATATATATTACAGGAGGAGAGAAGGGAGAGGAGGGACATGATGGAAACCTTTATATATATTACAGGAGGAGAGAAGAAAAGACTAGTAGATCCTTGGAACAAACTTCGAGCAGACGTGGTTGGAAAGTCAGCAAAAAATGAATATAAGTAAGCCTGGGGTGAGCATATATCTATTCTAAAAGAGAAACAAAAAGGAAATAATATAAGGGCAGACTAGATGGACCACGTAGTCTTTTTCAGCTATCAGTTTTATATGTTTCTATTTTATGTTTGAAAGAATATCAGAGAATGCCGGAAACAAATGTAAAGCTGCTGAAGTGGAGACCTATGTGTCTTTGTTTCATCACATTTCAATAATGAGATAGTTTCCATCCTGGTTCTGTATAGGGATGCTGTTTTTAGGATTTTAAACAGACAGCTGATGGCACCCCTGCACGGATCCCCCAAGATGTGAACAGGCCCTAAGTTTATCTTCCATTTACTCAGCAACAATTTCTACATGTTTCTCTAAACTCTAAAGCAATATGCCAGACTGATCTTCCATACCATCATGCAAGACTTTACGTGGCTGAACACATAGGCAGTAATGGGGAATTCCTCTCCTTGTACCACGGAGTAAGGTAAAATCAAGTCAATGAAGTAAGCCTGAAAGGTGGTGAGTTCTACACCACTGATCTCCCCGAAACCAGATTTGCCCAGGCAGAATGCATCCGTTTCCCATATAGTGATACTGTGTGGAGCAGTCAGGTCTAGTACAGTGTGTCCTTGTGGGCTGGAAAGCGGGAAAAAAAAAGATATTAAGTTCAAATTGCTATGGGAATGAACACGAATAACTGGAGCCTACATAAGTACTGCAAGATAGCTGGTGGAGCTACCCTTAAAACTAGATATGCATAGCCATGACATGAAAGAGTACACGGAAGTGCTGCCAATCTAAGGGTGCACCATACCTGTGAAAGTAGGCGTGCTAATGGTGAGTGGAGATAAAAAAAATAAGGTGCAACTTCCAGTTGAAAAAACGTGTACTTCCTTCTATGGGAAAGCAGATTCAAGCACGTCTCTCTTCCAGAGCATTTGTGCCTTCCCAGCACAACTGAGAAACCTGTCTATCGCTGGCTGGGTCAATGATTAAAAAAAGACAAGTCTGAGTTAGGGCTCCCACCCACTAGCGTTTTTTTCTCCACTGCGCTGCGAGAGTAAGTGAAAACTCTCGCAGAGCAGTGCGAGAAAATCGCTGCGATATCGCTGCAACAATCTTTTCAACGGGGCCAGCGACAGCAGCGCTAGCCCCATTGAAAAGATATGGAGAATGCCGCGGACTTCTGCCACAGCTGTCACAGCTATGGCAGAAGTCAGCGGCATGCTATCCCATTGCTTTCAATGGGATCGGCACTGCTGCCGTTACCATTGAAAGCAGTGGTTACTGACAAGCCCTGCAGAATGATTATCGGAGAAGGGCTTGAAATATAAGCCCTTCCCCGATAATCATAAAAAAGTGGTTAAAAAAATAATTAAAAAGTTACTCACCTCTCCTGCTGTCAGCCGCGTCCTCCGGCTGTCTCCCCGGCACTGCTACTGAGTTCTTTCAGCAGACAGGGATTTAAAAATCCCCGCCTCCTGAAAGGGCTGTGCGGATTGGCTGAGGGCTCAGCCAACAGCAGCTAGTGCTTAGCTATTGGCTGAGCGCTTAGCCAATGGCAGATAGCTCTTAGCTATTCATTCATGAATAGCAATATCTTAGCTATTCATGATTGAATAGCTAAGAGCTATCTGTCATTGGCTGAGTGCTCAGCCAATAGCTAAGCACTAGCTGCTATTGGCTGAGCCCTCAGTCAATCTGCACAGCCCTTTCAGTAGGCGGGGATTTTTAAATCCCTGTCTGCTGAAAGAGTTCAGTAGCAGTAACGGGGAGCCAGCTTGAGGACGCGGCTGACAGCAGGAGAGGTGAGTAACTTTTTTATTATTTTTTTAACCACTTTTTTATGATTATCGGGGAAGGGCTTATATTTCAAGCCCTTCTCCGATAATCATTCTGCGGGGCTTGTCAGAAACCACTGCTTTCAATGGGATCAGCAGCAGTGCCGATCCCATTGAAAGCAATGGGATAGCATGCCGCTGACTTCTGCCACAGCTGTGACAGCTGTGGCAGAAGTCCGCGGCATTCTCCATATCTTTTCAATGGGGCTAGCGCTGCTGCCGCTGGCCCCATTGAAAAGACTGGCGATGTCGCAGCGATATCCCAGCGATTTTGGGATATCTGCCTGCGTTTTTCTCACACTGCGATGCCAGACTTTAACTTTAGAATCGCATCTCAGTGGAGGAAAAAACACCAGTGGGTGGGAGCCCTTAATGTTCCTGTTCTCTTGACATTTCTTCAATTGGAAGTTGCACTTTTTTTTCTAGTCCACTCACCGTGGAGCCTACATACTCAGGCTGAAATAGCATGCAATAAGTTGGAAATATTGATGTAGCTTGATGTGTAATTTTCTACTTTGTAGAAACAGCGGGCACCACAATTCAAACTGCAGAGTACAAGGCAGCATGTATGAAATGCAGAAATACAACAAAGGAAAAAAACAATATAATAAAACCACTTAAAACCATATACAAAGTGTACAAACTTGGCCCTGACTTCAGCTACAGTTGATGAGTCTCCACATGATGCGGTTACATAATTCCATTAGATTGGTAGTATGACCAAAACTTCTAGATTACTGATCATGGATACATATATAAAGGGTGTGTCATTACTTTACTGTATTGATTCTATCTACAGGTCCTAAATTCTATGCTGATTAATCCTTTCCAATCCAATTTCCCTGCCACTCACATACTCTCCAGCTCTTATTTATTTTGGGTGGGGAAGCATGTTGCAAATTCCTTCAAATTACTCAACAGAAACACATAAAAATGATGTAATGATGATTTTATTACCAATTTTTTTAAATTAAGCGTGAGTTAATATGTATATTACATTATATGTATGTTACATATGTATATTACACATATGTATGTATATATTATTACATAGTATTATTATATGTGTATAGTATACATATGTATATTTTACATGTACATTACACTAGGAGAGAGGTCTGACATCGGAGTTCTCTTCTGCACATGCATATTACAGTATGCAGGGGAGAAATCCAACATCGGAGTACATATGACAGGTGAAGTGAATATTATTGATGGTGACCATGGAACCTGCCATGGACTGATATATATTAGGCAGCAAGTGAACAGTCAGTTCTTGATGTTGATGTGCTAGAAGCAAGAAAATATTTGAGGGGCAAGGACAAGATTATGATGACTAAACTACTAGGTCAACACATCTCTACAATAGCAAATACTGTGGGTGTTCCCAGTATGTAACTGGTCCAAGGAAGGAGAACTGGTGAACTAGTGGAGGCCGCACTTCACAGCTTACTATACAAAATATAAAGGATGTGCACCTAATGCCTTGCTGCCAGATACCACAAGACACCTTCAGAGGCCTTCTTTAATCCATGCCTCAGAACTATTTTGTATTTTGGCACGATGAGGGGAACCTACACATTTTTTGGCTGTAGTCTTAATGTCATAGCTGATATATATATATATCAAACAGCCTCTATGAGTATGGAGGAATTGCTGAAGCAATTAATACAGGAGAAGGTGCAGCAACAGGAGACCCTTGCTCAGAAGCAAAAAGCCCATATGGAGGCTATGCAGGTGCAGCTGGAAGAAGGGCAACTCCTAATGAAGCAGTTGGCTGTCTACCTGTGATGTGAGCGAATGATCCCCGTGTTGTCACTATATATATATATTATATAGGTCCATATGACGGTCATCTATTGTAAAGCTGCAGTCACACAGCCATATGCATGTTGCACATGAGAATCTCGGGTGCAACATGCATCGAACTGCACACGGACACCTAGCGGTGTGGTTTCCAAGCTGGTCTGACCCCAAACATTGAATGGGCTCTTCTCTTCGGTAAAATGGACGATTATAGGGTGTGCTGCAATGTCTTTCACATGGACCATCGGTCCGTATGATAGATCTCTCATCTGAATAACCTCGTAGGCTACAAGAGTCCATGTACTTTCTGTGAACTAGCTATATATACTTAGGTACTCCTATCTTTTACTTACTGGATACAGCACTTTAACTAAGTCTTTTCTAGAAGTTTTTTAGTGCATAAACTATATAGAAATGACCTTACCCCACAGAAACCAAATCAAAGAGCCACGTCTCTGGGAAGAATGTTCTTTTCAGAGGTTTCTTTTTCTCTTCTACAGTCTTTGAATCTTAAAGCAAGAAATACAGTAGTACAGTAAGATACAAGGTATGCATGACGTTACGGCAGAGAAAAAAGTAAAGAGACAGTAGAAGACTCAGGTTGCACCAACCATGCTGTTAATCCAGGTCTAGTTAAACTGAACTCAGCTGTTGAACCTGGTTTAAAGGGAACCTGTCACATCCCCACAGCACCATAAACTAGGTTATGGTGCTGTTAGGGAAGGTGACAGGGAGACGGGTGATGTATTCTATATACTCGCCCGCCCCGTAGTTCATCTGGTGCTCACCACTGAAGACCATGCCAGCACTGCAAATTGGACTCTTTTCACAGCAGTGTGAAAAGAGTCAGATTCGCAGTGCCGATGTGATCTTCAGTGGTGGGCACCACATGAACCACGGGGCGGGCGTGTATAAAAAATAGCTCACCTGACTCCCTAACAGCACTATAACTTAGTTTACAGTGCTGTGGGGATGTGACAAGGCCCCTTTAAAGCAAAATTGTTGCACCAACACCTTTTGATCTAAGATTTGCAAAACTAAGTTCACTTGATCTGCGAGCAAAGGTTGATCGTAGAAGAAATGTATCGAGCACTGTGATTGGTGACTGTGGTGAAGTGATCTTCCCAGCATTCATAGCGATAGTAAAAATATGGCTGCTACCAGCACCAAATGTGGGTGTAATTTTCCACCCATGAAAGGACTATCAGGCTATCAGCCTAGTCCATCATTTTGGATTTTGGCTGCTAAACTAAGTTCAACTAGTTTGATCTGCCATAATCGAGGAATCAAATTGAACCTAGATTTGAACCAGGATCATGGGCTAAACATGTTGGTGTAACATTTTTCTACTTGATGTTAGATTAACTTTTCCTAACCTCAGATCAAAACCTTGGTGCAACCGGCACTCAGTCAGCAAAAAGTAGCAAGATTACCTCTTACAAAAGTAGTTCTTTGGACAATCCCTTTATGTAAGAAGGGTATACCAATCACGTCACTTGTGATCTGTATGAGAATCTGATAGTAAGTCTTCTGTTCCCCTACAGCATCACTACTGGGAAGATGAAGCATTACACTGTCCTCATTGAAATCAATGGGCTGTCAATGTATTGCTCCAGTGAGATATGATCTTTGTCCTCAACCTCTGCCTAAGGGAAGAAGGCCCTCAACAGGTGACCACATAGGAATGCACTAGTAGGGTATCTAAAAAATGGATTTTCCAAACTAGAAAACTCTTCTCTACTATGATCAATGGTAATGTAGACAACCAATTAAGTGACTTAGACTTTAAAAGAGAGAACTACATGCATATGCTACCACCTCTCCCTACTAAATTAGATTTCTCAACAGATATCATGATAGCCCTATTTTTCTAGAGATGAACAATGTAGACACATACTACCAGTATACGATATTGTAAATAGTAACTGCCAGGAGCTAGAAAATGCTGGGTAGGGCAGAAGGAAAGAAGCAGCCTGTACAGGACATGAGTATGGTGGAGATTATCCTGAACCTGCAGGCTGTAGAGGCCCAGAACATATGCCTATTGTGCCTTTCCTATAATCTCGCCGTAGTGATCACTTTGGTTGGGTTCATGAATGATCTCATGATTTAGTTCTGCAACGGAAAAGGTACAGATAAACAATCAGAAGTGAAAGCTGAGAGTGCTGAGATATGATGACTTTACCATACAGTATAATCCCCATTCCAAGCAGATGTGTATAGGATTAGGACTAGGGATGAGCGAGTATACTCACTAAGGCACTACTCGCTCGAGTAATGTGCCTTAGCCGAGTATCACCTCGCTCGTCCCTAAAGATTCGGGGGCCGGCGCGGGGCGGGGAGCTGCGGGGGAGAGCGGGGAGGAATGAAGGGGAGATCTCTCCCTCTCTCCTGCCCGCTCTCCCCTGCTCCCCGCCGCAACTCACCTGTCAGCTGCGGCGGCCCCCGAATCTTTAGGGACGAGCAGGGAGATACTCGGCTAAGGCACATCACTCGAGGGAGTAGTGCCTTGGCGAGTATATTCGCTCATCCCTAATTAGGACATATACGTACTGGGCGGTTTCTGTAACTCTACTGTCCTTGATGGTTGATTGGAGATGCGTTTTTTTATGAAGGATGGAGCAGCACACACCACCGGCTTTCTTATCTTAGTATTCGTAAATATCTTGAGATTGCTGTGCTGTTAATAATAAAGAATATATACAGTGATACTATGATGCAAACATATATACAATGTTTCCTCCTCCCAAATGTGCTTTTGTTGCCAAATTATTGTCTCCTAGCTACTGTATGTCCGTTACTGGGAAACTAGACGCCAAGCAATTCCAGGATTGAAGTGTTAGGGCTCACTCAGGCAGGCGTATGGGGGCTGCATATTCCGCGTATTTTTCAAGTGCGTAATACACATGTAACACGAGTATTTTAAACCCCCATAGCCTAAAATGCATGTAATATGCACCAATATAGGTCATGCTGCGTCTTTCTTCACATGCGTAATATGCAGCCCTCATACACCCCTGTGAGTGAGCCCTTAGGGCTTCTTCAGATAATCATGATTTGGAACGTTTTGTGGGCGTAAAAATCACACCCGCAAAACATGACAAAATGAAAACATTGACTTCAATGGCTTCGTTTTCACGGCCTTACCCTATCTTTCTCGCATGTAGTTTTTCTATGATAGGCAGGACCTATCTTTCGGCTTTTTTTGCTGGTGCGTAAGAGCACAAAGTTTGGACTGGCAAAAAAAAAAGCCCTTTGACAAGTTCACGCACTTATACACTCTGTAGTGGCGAGTATTTGCACATGCACCCATTTGAGGAAGCCCTTAGAGTGATCGGGATTATTAAGCATGCTCTTGTTCCTATATAAAGACACAAAAGCGAGACATATGTCTTAGGGCTTATTCACACGAGCGTATATCAGCCGGTGTTTTCACTGATGAACGATATATGCTATCATCTGATGTATTGGATTCCAATGCATCAGATCACACAGGCGTATTGCCGCCAGGCAGGAAGGATAGTCCTGGAACTATCTTCCTGGCCGGACTACGTCCGCTGCCATAGACTCCTATGGGAGCCAATGACAGTGGGCGGAGAAGGGAGGTGGGAGGGATTTTTAAATAACACTACATCTACACTGAAAAGTGGAAAACCTTAACTGGTCAGATAAATCTAAATGTCTGTTACACCATAATGATGGGAGGGACAGAATTTGGTGCAAGCAGCATGAATCAATGATCCCTTTCTGTCAGCTGTTCAGAGCATGTCAATACCCTCCATCTAATCTGCAGCAAATAAAAGTAGCTTCCTGTCCGCATGGGACATTATTTCTGCAGAACAATTTAAATATTTAGTGAAATCTACGCCAAAACAAATTGCTCAGCTTCTAAAGGCCAAAGGAGGTCAAATGTGCTACTACCGTGTTTCCCTGAAAATAAGCCCTAGTTAAACTAGATGAAAAATACCCCCAGCAATACTCACCTGGCCCGCGGCATCTGGCTCTCTCGCACTGGTCTCCGGCGCTGTGGCAGGCTGCCGTGTCCTCAGCATTGATATAGCACTCTTTCTGGTGACAGGGCTTTGAATACCCCGCCTCCAGCAAGCGAGTGCTGTTATTGAATCACGAGAGCCGTGGTTTAGCCAATCAGAGCCGACACTCAATCATTCAATGAATGACATCACTGAATGTCTGTAATTGGTTCATAGAGCGCCGGCTGATTGGCTGAGCAACGGCGCTCGTGATCCAATCACAGCACTTGCTTGCTGGAGGCAGGGTATTCAAAGCCCTGTCACCAGAAAGAGAGTATTGTATCAACGCTGAGGATTGCACTGCAGCCTGCCGCAGTGCCAGAGACCAGCGTGAAGGAGCCAGATGCCGCGGACCAGGTGAGTATAAGCCCCCCACTTTCCGAAAATAAGACACTGCGCCTCTTTTGGGGCAAAAATTAATATAATACAGGGTCTTCTTTTCGGGGAAACACGGTAGGTGGACGATTCAAATAAAGTGGCCATTTAGCATATTTATTCACTTTATTTTAAAGACGGCAAACGTTGCACTCAGTATACTGATGAAGACAATTATTATTTGTTCTAAACAGGATGTTTTTAAGTAAATAAATAAGTAGTTGTTTATTACCTTGAGCATCATGTACACATCAGCATCACCGTGGTACCAGGCCGCCTCTTGTAGTCCAGCCTGGGGATCCTTTTTGTTTCTTAAACAAGGATATTTTTCAAAGTCTTCAATTGAATAAGGAACGCCTCGCTTGTTCAACATAACTCTTTCTGACATCATCTCAAGCTAGATAGAAAAAAATATATTGTTCCCCAGTCAGCAGGATCTATTACTGTTTATAGTAATGGTCTTCAAACCCCTGATTTCAGACTTTTGTACAACAACCCCCACTCCCAACCCTAGCACATCATGCTGGAAAGCAACAGGCTGGAAACCAATGGTTTATAGCATTGTACATTGGTGCTTAGGCATCAACATTGCTACCATGGAAAATAAGAGGCAAGATTGTAAAAACAAATATATAATTACCAACATATACCCCCACTAGAGATGAGCGAGCATACTTGATCGAGCATTGCCCTTAGTGAATACCTGCCTGCTCAGGAGCAAAGATTCGGCTGCTGGCGGCGGGCGGGGAGCGGCTGGGGAGAGCGGGGAGGAACGGAGGGGAGCTCTCTCTCTCTCCCCCCCAACCCCCCTGCTCATGGCCGCAACTCACCTGTAACCCACGCCGGCAGCCGAACCTTCTCTGCTGAACGGGGAGATACTCGCTAAGGACAATGCTCGATCGCGCAATTGTCCTTAGCGAGTATGCTCGCTCATCTCCAACCCCCACAACTAGTAGATTACCTTATGTATGGACTTGTGATTTGAACAGAATGATGTCTACTACAGGATGCCTCACTTGCTGCAGAATCAAAAACCTCTAAGATTAATGAACACATTTTAATAACATTTGGTAAAAGCATACTTTATGCAATGGGAATTAGGAACCCCTCATAACATGTGGTGGAAGTGTCCTCTGTTTGCGATCACGCACACCTGAACCAGACGCTCTGTATTGCTGAATGTTTTGGTAAGCATGTCCTGTGTTACTGCAGCAATTTCTTGCATGATGTTCCTTTTCAATTTCTGCATAGTTTGTGGCTTATTCTAGTGAACTTTCCTCTTCAGGAGGCAGCACAGATCCTATTGATTATGCAACCTGTGACAAGCAAGATTGCCAGCCTGAAACATGAGCTAAAATTCTCTAGTATTCACTCAGTGGGACCGTCTGGAGGTTCTCTGGTCACTGCAGCTTCCGGTGCTGTCTGTTCTAGCTGTTCGGTGAAAGCACAAAGGGAAGGCACATCTTGGAGGGATTTCAGGTCTTGAAGACAAGCTCAGTCTTCTCTCAGCATAGTGGGTGAATGATCAACTGCACAAGGGGTTCCTTGAAGTTGTAAGTAAGCTTCTCTAGCTACAAGACAGGGGGGATGCCAGCAGGAACGATGGCTTCACCTGGCTGCAGACTTCCTCCACCTCCTTCTGGCTTTCTGTCTTGCTCTAACCAACTCCTTCCCACGTCACAACACTTTTATATTTCTGTGCTGCGACACAGATCAAGGAAAAGGGAATTTCCCCAGTCTCCTCTAACCAGGGCTTTCTTCTCAAATCGGGTGTAGTTGGCTATGCCCCTTGACGAATCCGAGAGCTCCTTTTTTCTTCTGGGTCATGCACCAATGACAGGGTGGTCCTGTTTGCACCATACAGAGGTTTTCAGAGGGCCTCAAACGATTGTAGTAAATTGAAAATGACTAAACCAAATTAATCCATTAATTCCCTTTTCCAGCCCCAACTTCTGTTAAACGAAATCCAGCATCACTACCCTTCGCAAAATGAGCTGTAGTTAGGACAGTTGCTCTTGACTTGTAGCTAAGTACTTTTACTGTAGTGCCACACTTCAGGTCACTACAACTACATTACTGATGAAAAACATGGTTGTCGTGTGGCATTGTGTGCCAGTGAGACAGCCAAGCTAGCAGCCCAGACCAGGTGTTTTTTCACCCTTGAAAGTAAATGGTGCTTTTTAGGTGGTTGCAATAGGGTTAAAAAGCACTCAGCGAACATTTTTTGAGAGGTTTCTGATTCTCATTGAGTAAGGTATGTTTTAACCAAAATTTATAAAACTGTATTCATTAGTCTTGGAGTTAGAACCAATGTTTCTGGACCTCCAGTGTGCTCTACGCATAGAAGTGAGTGGGAGTCACAGAAACAATGTAGAACAGCTTCCATAGAACAGAGAACAGGAAAAGAAGAGCAGCTGGGACAAGGTTGAGGGAATCCATTTCTGGAAATACATGCGGGTCGCAGCGGTAAGATCTGCATTCTGTGGACATGCCATAAATATCTGAGATTGGAATATCCCTTTAAGTAATTCAATCAAGTTTTAGTATTTTTACAATTTAGGGTTGTTTTACATGGGAAAACTATCATCCAAATAATTGCTCGAAAGTACGAATACAATCGACAGTCGTTCCGTGTGAACACTGCCATCAACAGGGTGGCGAGCGATAATTTACTCACTAGCCGTTTGAGCTTACCCACGATAGTTGCTATTGATCAAAAGTCATCTGGTGCCAAAATCACAGTCATTCATACAGATGTATCTAGGCTAACACAAGTTTGGTATGCTGCATCTACAGTGAAAAACGTCCTGCGCCTTTCTGCTGGCTAGAGCTAGTACTGCAGTATGTGACATGCCGGAGAGGCCCCAACAATAAAGCAGCCGGAAATATATAGTAAGAATACCCTGCTGGACATCTTCCGAGATCGGAACTGCACAGGCTTCAATCAGAATGTAGAAAGACGTCAAACAGTGGATTGGAAAGGGTTAAACTGAATGTCCCCCATGCTATGCAAGTAACATAGTCATGCCGAGTTACACTGATCTGCGACTCATTACCCAGTAACTCACGAATGTTGGATGTGTTAGCAGTGTTACATCAGTATTTGAGTGGCTTGCAAAAGAATTTGCATGGAGATTCCCCTTACAAATAATATGTCGGTGAGCAACTAATGAACAATAAGCGCTCTTTGTAAAAAATTTCAAACGGCTGTTCGTACACTTCAGCAACTATCTGAACAGAGGCGGCTCAGTGTCTAAATTGGTAACTGTAAAATGGTTCGTAAGTAGAGATGAGCGAGCACCAAAATGCTCGGGTGCTCGTTACTCGAGACGAATTTTTCGCGATGCTCGAGGGTTCGTTTCGAGTAACGAACCCCATTGAAGTCAATGTGCGACCCGAGCATTTTTGTATATCGCCGATGCTCGCTAAGGTTTTCATTTGTGAAAATCGGGGGCAATTCAAGAAAGTGATGGGTACGACACAGCAACGGATAGGGCAGGCGAGGGGCTACATGTTGGGCTGCATCTCAAGTTCACAGGTCCCACTATTAAGCCACAATAGCAGCAAGAGTGGGCCCCCCCCCAACAACTTTTACTTCTGAAAAGCCCTCATTAGCAATGCATACCTTAGCTAAGCACCACACTACCTCCAACAAAGCACAATCACTGCCTGCATGACACTCCGCTGCCACTTCTCCTGGGTTACATGCTGCCCAACCCCCCCTGCACGACCCAGTGTCCACAGCGCACACCAAACTGTCCCTACGCAGCCTTCAGCTGCCCTCATGCCACGCCACACTCATGTCTATTTATAAGTGCGTCTGCCAGAGGAACCGCAGGCACACACTGCAGAGGGTTGGCACGGCTAGGCAGCGACCCTCTTTAAAAGGGGCGGGGCGGTAGTCCACAATGCTGTACAGAAGCAATGAGAAATCCAATCCTGTGCCACCTCCATCTGGAGCTGCACACGTGGGCATAGCAATGGGGAACCTATGTGCCACACACTATTCATTCTGTCAAGGTGTCTGCATGCCCCAGTCAGACCGCGTTTTTTTATAAATAGTCACAGGCATGTACAACTCCGCAATGGGAATTCCGTGTGCACCCACAGCATGGGTGGCTCCCTGGAACCCACCCGCTGTACATAAATGTATCCCATTGCAGTGCCCTGGACAGCAGAGCTAACGTCAGATGAAATGCAGGTGGGCTTCGGCCCACACTGCATGCCCCAGTCAGACTGGGGTTCTTTAGAAGTGGACACATGTAGTTACAACTCCCTGTGGACCCACAGCATGGGTGGGTGCCAGGAAGCCACCGGCGGTACATAAATATATCCCATTGCATTGCCCATCACAGCTGAGGTAATAATGTCATGTTTAATGCAGGTGGGCTTCGGCCCACACTGCATGCCCCAGTCAGACTGGGGTTCTTTAGAAGTGGACACAGATGCATTTACAACTCCCTGTGCACCCACAGCATGGGTGGCTCCCTGGAACCCACCGGCGGTACATAAAAATATCCCATTGCATTGCCCATCACAGCTGAGGTAATAATGTCATGTTTAATGCAGGTGGGCTTCGGCCCACACTGCATGCCCCAGTCAGACTGGGGTTCTTTAGAAGTGGACACAGATGCATTTACAACTCCCTGTGGACCGACAGCATGGGTGGCTCCCTGGAACCCACCGGCGGTACATAAAAATATCCCATTGCATTGCCCAACACAGCTGAGGTAACGTCAGCTGTAATGCAGGTGGGCTAAAAATTAATTTGATTACACTGTAGGCGAGGGCCCACAAAAATTGCTGTATCAACAGTACTAATGTACATCAGAAAAATTGGCCATGGCCAACCAAGAGGGCAGGTGAAACCCATTAATCGCTTTGGTTAATGTGGCTTAATTGGTAACTAGGCCTGGAGGCAGCCCAGTTAAAATAAAAATTGTTGGAGGTGAAAGTTTCAACGCTTTAATGAGCATTGAAACGTATAAAAATTGTTTAGAAAAATTATATGACTGAGCCTTGTGGGCCTAAGAAAAATTGCCCGTTCGGCGTGATTATGTGAGGTTTCAGGAGGAGAAGCAGGAGGAGGAGGAGGAATAGTATACACAGATTGATGAAGCGAAAAGGTCCCCGTTTTTGATGGGGATACAGAATGATGCTTCCATCCGCGGGTGCAGCCTACGTATTGCTTAGGTATCGCTGCTGTCCGCTGGTGGAGAAGAGAAGTCTGGGGAAATCCAGGCTTTGTTCATCTTGATGAGTGTTAGCCTGTCGGCACTGTCGGTTGACAGGCGGGTACGCTTATCTGTGATGATTCCCCCAGCCGCACTAAACACCCTCTCCGACAAGACGCTAGCCGCAGGACAAGCAAGCACCTCCAGGGCATACAGCGCGAGTTCAGGCCACGTGTCCAGCTTCGACACCCAGTAGTTGTAGGGGGCAGAGGCGTCACGGAGGACGGTCGTGCGATCGGCTACGTACTCCCTCACCATTCTTTTACAGTGCTCCCGCCGACTCAGCCGTGACTGGGGAGCGGTGACATAGTCTTGCTGGGGAGCCATAAAGCTGTCAAGGGCCTTAAAGAGTGTTGGCCTGCCTGTGCTGTACATGCTGCCTGATCTCTGCGCCTCCCCTGCTACCTGGCCCTCGGAACTGCGCCTTCGGCCACTAGCGCTGTCGTATGGGAATTTTACCATCAGTTTGTCCGCCAGGGTCCTGTGGTATAGCAACACTCTCGAACCCCTTTCCTCTTCGGGTATGAGAGTGGAAAGGTTCTCCTTATACCGTGGGTCGAGCAGTGTGTACACCCAGTAATCCGTAGTGGCCAGAATGCGTGTAACGCGAGGGTCACGAGAAAGGCATCCTAACATGAAGTCAGCCATGTGTGCCAGGGTACCTGTACGCAACACATGGCTGTCCTCACTAGGAAGATCACTTTCAGGATCCTCCTCCTCCTCCTGCTATACACGCTGAAAGGATGACAGGCAAGCAGCATGTGTACCCTCAGCAGTGGGCCAAGCTGTCTCTTCCCCCTCCTCCTCATCTTCCTCCTCCTCCTCCTCACCGCGCAGAGATATAGACAGGAGGGTGCTCTGACTATCCAGCGACATACTGTCTTCCCCCGCCTCTGTTTCCGAGCGCAAAGCGTCTGCCTTTATGCTTTGCAGGGAACTTCTCAAGAGGCATAGCAGAGGAATGGTGACGCTAATGATTGCAGCATCGCCGCTCACCACCTGGGTAGACTCCTCAAACTTTCCAAGGACCTGGCAGATGTCTGCCAACCAGGCCCACTCTTCTGTAAAGAATTGAGGAGGCTGACTCCCACTGCTCCGCCCATGTTGGAGTTGGTATTCCACTATAGCTCTACGCTGCTCATAGAGCCTGGCCAACATGTGGAGCGTAGAGTTCCACCGTGTGGGCACGTCGCACAGCAGTCGGTGCACTGGCAGATTAAACCGATGTTGCAGGGTGCGCAGGGTGGCAGCGTCCGTGTGGGACTTGCGGAAATGTGCGCAGAGCCGGCGCACCTTTCCGAGCAGGTCTGACAAGCATGGGTAGCTTTTCAGAAAGCGCTGAACCACCAAATTAAAGACGTGGACCAGGCATGGCACGTGCGGGAGGATGCCGAGCTGCAGAGCCGCCACCAGGTTACGGCCGTTGTCACACACAACCATGCCCGGTTGGAGGCTCAGCGGCGCAAGCCAGCGGTCGGTCTGCTCTGTCAGACCCTGCAGCAGTTCATGGGCCGTGTGCCTCTTATCTCCTAAGCTGAGTAGTTTCAGCACGGCCTGCTGACGCTTGCCCACCGCTGTGCTGCCACGCTGCGCGACACCGACTGCTGGCGACGTGCTGCTGCTGCTGACACATCTTGATTGCGAGACAGAGGTTGCATTGGAGGAGGAGGAGGAGAAGGGTGCTTTAGTGGAGGAAGCATACACCGCCGCAGATACCAGCACCGAGCTGGGGCCCGCAATTCTGGGGGTGGGTAGGACGTGAGCGGTCCCAGGCTCTGACTCAGTCCCAGCCTCCACTAAATTCACCCAATGTGCCGTCAGGGAGTTATAGTGGCCCTGCCCGCCTGTGCTTGTCCACGTGTCCATTGTTAAGTGGACCTTGGCAGTAACCGCGTTGGTGAGGGCGCGTACAATGTTGCGGGAGACGTGGTCGTGCAGGGCTGGGACGGCACATCGGGAAAAGTAGTGGCGACTGGGAACTGAGTAGCGCGGGGCCGCCGCCGCCATCATACTTTTGAAGGACTCCGTTTCCACAACCCTATACGGCAGCATCTCCAGGCTGATAAATTTGGCTATGTGCACGTTTAACGCTTGAGCGTGCGGGTGCGTGGCGGCGTACTTGCGCTCAAACACTTGCGCTAGCGACGGCTGGACGGTGCGCTGACAGACATTGCTGGATGGGGCCGAGGACAGCGGAGGTGAGGGTGTGGGTTCAGGCCAGGAGACGGTAGTGCCTGTGTCCTCAGAGCGGGGTTGGATCTCAGTGGCAGGTTGGGGCACAGGGGGAGAGGCAGCGGTGCAAACCGGAGGCGGTGAACGGCCTTCGTCCCACCTTGTGGGGTGCTTGGCCATCATATGTCTGCGCATGCTGGTGGTGGTGAGGCTGGTGGTGGTGGCTCCCCGACTGATCTTGGCGTGACAAAGTTTGCACACCACTGTTCGTCGGTCGTCTGCACTCTCAGTAAAAAACTGCCAGACCTTTGAGCACCTCGGCCTCTGCAGGGTGGCATGGCGCGAGGGGGCGCTTTGGGAAACAGTTGGTGGATTATTCGGTCTGGCCCTGCCTCTACCCCTGGACACCGCACTGCCTCTTGCAACCTGCCCTGCTGCTGCCCTTGCCTCCCCCTCTGAAGACCTGTCCTCAGTAGGCGTAGCAAACCAGGTGGGGTCAGTCACCTCATCGTCCTGCTGCTCTTCCTCCGAATCCTCTGTGCGCTCCTCCCTCGGACTTACTGCCCTTACTACTACCTCACTGATAGACAACTGTGTCTCAACGTCATCGTCCTCCTCACCCACTGAAAGGTCTTGAGACAGTTGGCGGAAGTCCCCAGCCTCATCCCCCAGACCTCGGGAACTTTCCAATGGTTGGGCATCAGTCACGATAAACTCCTCTGGTGGGAGAGGAACCACTGCTGCCCAATCTGAGCAGGGGCCCGAGAACAGTTCCTGGGAGTCTGCCCGCTCCTCAGAATGTCTCATTGTAATGGAGTGAGGAGGCTGGGAGGAAGGAGTAGCAGCAGCCAGAGCATTCTGAGTTGCAGCAGTGGACGGCGCAGAACTGTGGGTGGACGATAGATTGCTGGAAGCACTTTCTGCCATCCACGACAGGACCTGCTCACACTGCTCATTTTCTAATAAAGGTCTACCGCGTGGACCCATTAATTGTGCGATGAATGTGGGGACGCCAGAAACGTGCCTCTCTCCTAATCCCGCAGCAGTCGGCTGCGATACACCTGGATCAGGAGCTCGGCCTGTGCCCACACCCTGACTTGAGCCTCCGCGTCCTCGGCCGCGTCCACGTCCTCTAGGCCTACCCCTACCCCTCAGCATGCTGTATTACCAGTAATGCAGAAACAGAACGCTGTAATTAAATGTGCCACTTATTGGCTTGTGGTTGGAGGCTGACTTCACTTATGGAACGCCAGGAAATAATTTTGCGCAAGCCTGCTGTAACACTTAGCTGGCTGCGTATGAATTTGGAGAACTACTAAACCCAGCAGAGACCCAGTACACTGAGGACAGTCACAGGCAGCCCAAATAGATTTTTTTCCCCAAATTTTTTTGCAAAGGCCCACTGCCTATATTCAATCAATAATATGTCTTCTGTCCCTGCCTAAGCGCTTCTGGCCCTAGGGTATGTCACAGAACTGCAGAGTGTTGCACTGTGAACTACAATACAGCGGTGATTTCAGAGCCCAGACAATGCCAGGAAATAATTTTGCGCAAGCCTGCTGTAACACTTAGCTGGCTGCGTATTTATTTGGAGAACTACTACCCCCAGCAGACACTGACCCAGAACACTGAGCACAGTGACAGGCAGGCCAAATAGATTTTTTCCTAATATTTTTTTCAAAAGGACCACTGCGTATATTCAATCTATAATATATGTCTTCTGGCCCTGCCTACACAATTCTGTCCCTGATGTGTGTGTCACGGAACTGCAGTGTTGCACTGTTATTAAGTGCAACAGAGCGGTGATTTCAGAGCCAGGAAATAATTTGGCGCAAGCCTGCTGTAACACTTAGCTGGCTGCATATTTATTTGGAGAAATACTACCCCCAGCAGACACGGACCCAGAACACTGAGCAGAGTGACAGGCAGGCCAAATAGATTTTTTTCAAATATTTTTTTCAAAAGGACCACTGCGTATATTCAATCAATAATATATGTCTTCTGGCCCTGCCTACACAATTCTATCCCTGGAGTATTACTGCAGGGCGCAATGCTCTGCACGGCCGATATACCAAAAAAAAAAAAATGTGCAACACTGCTAAAAGCAGCCTCCACAGTACTGCACACGGTTAGATGTGGCCCTAAGAAGGACCGTTGGGGTTCTTGAAGCCTATAATAACTCCTAACGCTCTCCCTGCCTCCACACTTCTGTCCCTGGACTATTACTGCAGGGCGCAATGCTCTGCACGGCCGATATACCAAAAAAAAAAAAAATGTGCAACACTGCTAAAAGCAGCCTCCACAGTACTGCACACGGTTAGATGTGGCCCTAAGAATGACCGTTGGGGTTCTTGAAGCCTACACTAACTCCTAACACTCTCCCTATAGCAGCTCCGGCACCAACAGCACTGTCCCTCAGCTATCTCAAAACGCATCTGTGGCGAGCCGCGGGTGGGCAGATTTTTATACTCGGGTGACACCTGATCTCGCCAGCCACTCACTGCAGGGGGGTGGTATAGGGCTTGAACGTCGCAGGGGGAAGTTGTAATGCCTTCCCTGTCTTTCAATTGGCCAGAAAAGCGCGCTAACGTCTCCGAGAGGAAAGTGAAAGTAACCCGAACATCGCGTGGTACTCGTTACGAGTAACGAGCATCTCGAACACGCTAATACTCGAACGAGTATCAAGCTCGGATGAGTACGTTCGCTCATCTCTATTCGTAAGTGAACGTGCACTTTTTGATCGACTGCTCTGTCTTTCCGACCACAGAAAACACATGAGGATATTAAAAGAAGTTGTGCCAGATAACAAACTCCTTTCTGCGACAAAGTCAAACTCAGACAAACAAGAGTTTGCTATAACAGTGGTCCCCAAATACTGGTTGGGGAAGGGATATACAATATGTGAGAGAATGATATTATTGATTCATGGGTAACTCAGAAGAAATTATTCTCACCATCCTCATGGAGTCCTCCGATGTTCTATGTTTCCGGTCCAGTAATAGTCCTTTATCCACTGAACGCACTGAACAGAGTGATCCAGAATCAGCTTGCACTTCCAGACTTACTTTTTCTCCTGTCCGGACTTCTTCTTTAGAGAACTTAAGTGTGATCTATAAAGAAACAACATCCTATACAAACTGAAAACTTAATGGTTCCCGTATAATAATCTCTATTTAGTGTAGGAAGCGATTTTAGGGACTTTTCCCACAGGACGGAATATGCCGCACGACGCACAGCAGGCCGCTGTAAACTCTACTCCAAATCTGCCCAATACCTGTGGATTTTAGTATGGAATTCCCCAGCTATGGATTTGGCTGCGTCCTGCGGCGTTATTTCCGTCACGTGTGAAAAGTCCTTAAACAGAAAGAGGACATATCACAGCCAGCAGCCATACTCACTGATACAAGGGCAGGTGTAAAACCACAACCCAAAAGAGTGCCACACGGGTGCAAAATGCTGATGAACAACCACTCACGCACCAATCACATATTCAGGGGAGTGGCTGATAATTACTATACTTGCACATAGATTAGGCTAATTTCACAATAGGGAGCGTGAAACTCGTCCCTATATCACGCTCGTGAAGTGCGAATTCATTTTGATGGGAGGCATTTTTCGGGCAAAAAAACACCTCCATCACTTCTGTGAAGTTGCAAATTTTTCCACTTGTGTAGATCGGAGGATCGTCAAGTTTTTCCCATTATTTTCAAGGGGAAACCTCACTTCAAGTGCACATTGCACGTCGTGTGATGTGTTTTCCAGCCCCATTAAAAACAAACATTGGACGAGGTCATATCGCAAAATTTTCCCGATTCAGGAAAAAAAAAACACTAATGTATATGCTCCATTCAGAAGAAGGGGGTTCATATTGGAGAGAGATTGCACAAATCTTGCGCGAATTTCTCAACTGTGTGAAAGCAGCCGAAAGCATACAAAGTATGCCAGACCAACTGATAAGTGTGACGCACCATGCAGGCTTACATGATTCAGCCAGGTCGGTTGCCCTGCACCTCAAAAGTGAACCACACTAGTACTGCCACCCTGGGCCACCCCAGCACTTAGTGGTGGTTCAGCTATATTTTGTATCTGTGCAGTGCTCCTCCATATTGCATACTGAGGGGTGTAGTGCTTATAACCGCCCTGGTATTCTATATCAGTAAGTAGGGCCATTGGCAGTGATTTTTTTCTGCACCCCCCATAGCCATGCCCCTGTCCGGACTAGTGCTCTCACCTTATTCTTTAGGCATGCAGGAATTTTAAACTCTTTCCTATAGGATGGAATGTCACCGTTTTCCAGTATTGTGTGAACAACGAAAATGAAGTTAGGATAATACTCAGGACCTACTGGGATCTTCAATGTAAACTTTCCTTGCAGAACTGGAGAAAAAGAAAAGAAAGATTAAAAAAAACATTTATTTACTAATTCTTTTCCCATTACTTATATAGCACCAAGATGTTTCACAGTGCTGTAGAGACGATGAGGGACAATATCTTCTTGGCTCATGGTACCTTATTATCCATTAATAAACTGCTTCATTAGATAAACTGGATTATTGCTACTTTTTTTTTTTGCCTGATGAAGACCCCATGAGTTAGGATCATCGATCCAGTAAACAGATTAATAGATAACGTTTATAAAGGTTTAATCTCATGATGTCAGTTAAATGGTTGTCTGCTTTGAGCAAAACTTTCCTGTATTAAGGCATCTTTCACACGGGCATCAGTTTAACGCTCCGATAGCCACGCTAAAACAGCGTGGCTATCGGAGTGGTAAATCGCATGAACGCAGAATAGCCGCTATTCTCCGTGAGTTTACGTGGTTGGCTGTGGCATCTTGCAGTGCACTGATGCAGCAGTCCCGAAATCCTCCAGCTATCAGAACCATGAAGAGAATCCCCGCGGAGACTCTCTTCCCCATGGGGACTCCCGTCTCCACAGGAATGAAGGGAGTCCCCGTGTGGACTCACTTCATCTCTGCAGGGATTCCATTCATTGTTCTAGCCCTCCCCGCTGCTAAACTCCCTCCCCCTCCCTTTTTCTGCAGGCGGTGGGGGGCACCTTGCATTGTTTAGCAGCGCTTGGCACTGCTAAACTCCCTACTTCTCCCTTTGCCAGCTGGCTCCACTGACTCCCATAGGAGCGTAGGTTTTCCATTTTCTAGTTAAGATAAGCTTGGCCGCCAAAAGAGTGGCAGATTGATTTTCGGTCTTGCAGGGATATGCTGTTACATTCTAGGAGCAGTAGGGATAATTGTGGGTTTTTAACCAGGGTGATGCCTGTTACAGCATAAAGGGTTTGGAACACTCCCTCCCAGAAGGGTTGTGTCTTTGGGCATTTCCAGAAAATGTGGTATATTGTGGCCTCTTGTCCACAGTTTCTCCAGCATTTGTTGCTGCTTTTAGGGAAACTCCTTGCCAATTTAGAGGGGGTGTAGTACCATCTGGTTAATGTCTTGCAGGAGGTTGGCGGATAGAGTGGACTTGTTTTGCCTATTTAAAAGACATCAGCCATTGAGCTGGAAAAAAGTCATCTTTTCAGTCTTTTTCCCAATTTAACAGGTGAGGTTTTTTAATCAATCCCATGTCTCCAGATAGAACGTTGTAGAATTGTAAGAGGTACCAAGTTATTTGGAAAGGTGCATTTCACTATGTGGGGGCTGTGTAAAAAGGATTGTATCTGGCAATCTGAATGAAATTCACTGGTAGCTAGGCTGAAGTTTTCTGAGTATATGGAAAGGTATTGTCTTTTTGTTGTCTAGGAGATCTGAAACAGATCTAATACCTTGCCTGCTCCCTCTTCCCCTATTTAAAGTAGCAATGAAATAGGTAAGGGAACCTAGGGGCAACTCGATGAATTCAATGAATGGCTGGGCGCTGCCTGTGATTGGCTGAGCGCTCCAGAAGACGATTGCCGGGGCCGGACGGCTCTTCTAGGTGATTTTTTTTTAAACTTTTTTTTTTACAGTGAAGGATGATTTTCAGGGAAGGGCTTATTTTTAAGCCCTTTTCTGAAAATCATTGCTGCGGAGGTTGCTGCAGATAGAGCGGGTGTCGTAAAAACGTTCTCTAGAGTGCACGGGACGCACTGGTGGAACGCATAATTCCCCATTTCCGGGTATCGTGACTGAGCGGATGACGTGAGTTTCTTGCGGTCCACCTGGACGTGACGTGCGTTCCAGAGGACGTGCTCACGTCATCCTCTCAGTCATGATACTCGGAAATGGGGAATTATGCGTTCCACCATTGCGTCCCGTGCACTCTAGAGAATGTTTTACGTCACCCGCTCTATCCTGACACCTGGAAGTGGTATCTGGACGCCGTGGCAGGATGTCCATTGGCGTGCTGACATGTATGTCCCGGTTTTCACATTTAAATTGCTAATTGTGTTGTATGATGTATTGTACTTGATAAAGTCGCAGTGATCGCAACGAAACGCGTTGTACAGGACTTTTAAATGTTTTGATGACGGAATTAAAGGAAGGGAGATTTTTTTGCTAAATCCAAGATTCCACTGCCGTTCTCCTGTTGGAGTGCCGAGCCTCTTTCTTGCTTTTTTACTACCCTTTTAGGGGATTTAGGTAGGGTCACATTATTGCGCCAAATTCTTGTATTTCTCTGATGGGTTCCTAAAGCAAGTTTTAAATATATGGGCGAATGATCCAACCAGGTAGTCGTGCCTACTTCTGATGGCAGGGTTATGGGAAGAGTCCAACTGTTGACCAAGAAAAGGTCTATACGGGAAAATGATTTGTGGTTTGGGAAAAAGAAGGTATATTCTTCTGACTAGAAGTTAATTACATCTACAGATATCATATAAGGCTTCTTTATGAAGCCAAGGATACGTTCTATTAATTACAGTGGGATCTATTGTCTTATGTAGAATGATGCTGAAGTCCCACCATAAAACTAAATCTCCCATTTGTATTTTCTTGATTTTTTTTTTTTATTACCCTATTCAAAAAGGAGATTTGGGCACTGTTGGGTGTATAGACATTAGCCAGGGTGATGGGTTTTTCGTTTAGGGTGCCTGCAAGAATAATATATCTGCCTCTTGAATCTACAATCTGGTCTGTCACTGCAAAATTAAGATTGTCCCTAAATGCAATTGGGACTCCTGCATGTTTGTTTTTTTTGCACACAGGACAAATATATCTGGGGATATCTCTTGTTAGAGAATTTTGGGCAAATTGAACTGAGAAGTGCGTTTCCTGCAAATAAGGGAGACGGAACAATACCTCTGCAGTGCCACCTATTGGAAGGCAGCATTCCTGCATGTCAATGTTAGACTCTTTATACAAGCCTTGTAACAATGACTGGGAATTGAAAGCCAAGCCAGAATACCATACACATGGAGACCAAAAGTTTTATTTTAATTTGAGGCCTTTTCAGGGAATGAGACCAAAAGTTACATGCAAAAGAGAAAATAAACTGGTAAAAAATCCTGCACTCCAAGGATGTCTGTGAACAAGTAAAGCAACTGTATAGCCACGTAGACTACGTAGATGTTAGTGACACTTACTTTGGAGGAGAGGGATATGTATCACAGAAGCACGCTCCCAGTAGTGATGATGCATACAGGTTCTGTGGTGACGATAGAGTCCTCTGACCAGGGGGTCATAAATAGGAATTCTTTATTTTATTCATCAAAAAAATGGCAACGCGTTTCGGTGCATGCTGGCACCTTTCTCAAGCCCAAAACATACAAGTACAGAAAGCGTCATTTATATAGAAGTTTCTACCTTACAGACAGTACAGCACCCTGCTGACGCTCCGGCGGGAACTCCACTGGGCAAGTCACAGCGTGACGTCATTGCGCATGCGTCTCCCTACACCAACTGTGGACAGCAGGTGGCGCGCACGCCGCACATAAGCTCACTAACTGACGTCACTGCACATAAGCGTTCATGTCGTCAGCCATATAGGGCAAGTGGAACGTCGACAGTGTGTTGGCTTAGCAGTGCAAGAAAGCAGTGTTAACTACTGAGCACCACTACCGAGGCCGAATTAGAAAACCCAATTTTTAAGCCTATTGATTTTAATGGGAGTCGGAATCGGGAGTCCGGATTCACAATTATATTTTTAATAATCGCTCAACATTAATGTAGATGTAATGTACTTACACAGACTAATATACTCACCAGAGCCCAGGGACTGTTCTCTGATGTCAATATCATGTTCACCATGCGATAAAATGGCCCCCTTTGACACATACTGTGGAAGTACAGATATAAACGTGAATCAAACTAATTGCATTCGTGGTGTGACATGGGACAGATAAAGATCAGGAAAGTCAGGCTGGATTTTAGTGGTTGCATTTCTATTATTGATGTAAAATAATACATTTATACTATGGAGGTATAAGTATATGATTGTTAAAGGGGTTTTCCATGAGCAGGCACATGCTGTAAGCAAATACACAGAGGTCGGAGCAGAAGCAGCAGAAGTCTCCATGTCGGCCTCTGTGTAGTGGCCGCCGCTTGTAACTACAGGCACAGCTCGCGTTGATTTCAATGAGAGCCGTGTCTGCAGTTACAAGCGCTGGCCACTACACAGAAGTTGGCGTAGAGGCTTCCAATCTGACCTCAGTGTTATTGCGGCGCTAACAGTTTGCGTCCGCACAGCTGATCGGTTGGGGTCCCGAGCGACGGACCCGGCGGATCAATTATTGATGAGTTATCCTGATGATGGGTCATCAATAGTATTTCCATGGAAAACCCCTTTAAATATAATGTAGCCCACAGCGCCAACTATGTGTCATTTATAGTACTAGAGTCTTTCATATACTGCTACAGTTGTGTCCTTCCTTATCTTTTCTCTCAGCTGTACATCATCAGATATGTGCATCACAAGATGACCAGCCTTCCAAAACAACATGATTTTGAGATACTCTGCTCCGAGGTGTCTATCCTATATCTATCTATTGTGGCCACTCAGTGACTGTGATATGAATTGCAGGACTTAAGTGTTTTGCTAGCATGTCACAATATTGTACTAAATTTCTTTCCTGAGAAATTGAAGTCCTTAACCCCTTAGTGACCACCCTATCGTATTTTTAGGTCCTGCCATTGCAGGACGTGTATAAAGGGAGACAGTGCTGCTATCTCCCTCCATACATTGCAGGTGTCAGCTGTTTATTACAGCTGACACCTGCGGGCAACAGCCCCATTCGGCCGCGGCCGATCGGGACTGTTAGTCCTTTGAACACCGCTGTCAAATCTGACAGCGCCATTTAAATCCACCAAACGATGTTTGAGGGTCCCGTAGCAGCCCTCCCGCGGTGAGATCGGAGGAGCTGTGCGGGTGTCATGGCAGCCGGGGTCCATCTAAAAGGCCCCATGACTGTCATGGCAGAATGGCATTCCCATGGGGTGGCTTGATAGGCTGCCTGTCAGAATGCAGTATGATATAATGCTATGGCATTACATCATACTGCATAAGCAATCTAGTTGTGGTCCCCCAGGAGGACTAAAAGAAAAAGTAAAAATAAGAACAATAGCGTTTTATTAATTACTTTAAAAAAAAGTTATAAAAGTAAAAAAAAAAACCTTTTGCCAAATTTACAATAAAAAAAATCTAAATAATAGAACAAAAATAGATATTTGGTATCACTGCGTCTGATCTATCAAAGTCTGATCTATTGTCTGATCTAAAGTCTGATCTATTTGCCGCGCACGGTGAACTTTGTCCGAAAAAAAAAATTCCAGAAATGCGCTTTTTTGGTCACCCTGTTGCCAAGAAAAAGTCTAATAAAAGCGATAAAAAAGTCATATGTATTCCAAAATGGTACCAACGGAAACTAAAGGACATAGCGCACAAAATGAGCCCTCACACAACTATATTGAAGGAAAAATAAAAAAGTTATTCTGCGCAGAAGATGGAGACAGAAAATAATTTTTAAAAATGAAATATCTTTTAAAAAAAATATATAAGTAGTACATGAAAAAAAAACGATACAAGTTTGGTATCGTAGTAATCGTACTGACCCATAGAATAAAGTTATCATGCCATTTTTGTTGCAGTTTGTGCAAACATGCACTGAAAGATGGCGGAATGTCATTTTTTTCCATTTCTCTCCATTTAAAATTTTTGTTACGTTTTTCAGTACATTATACGGTACATTAAATAGTACCATGGAAAAATACAACTCGTCTCGCAAAAAACAAGCCCTCATACAGCAACGGATAAATAAAAAAGTTAAGATTTTTTAAAAAGGGGTGAGAAAAAAAGCAGAAGTGTAGTCCCTAAGGAGTTAATCAAATCAGGGCTAAGGTAAAAGTGGACACATCCATACAGCATCTTTGCATGCCCTTAGCTTCTCTCGTGGAAGCCGTATATGAAGATGTGGAACACAACCCAATTGCAAAGTCTCGGTAGCTCCCATTAATTTCACTGAAGAGTAACTGCATTTTAATCAGCACTTTTCCACTAAGGTTTGGAATCAGAAGCGATTAACAAAGCAATTTTCTGGCATGTATCTACAGAACACTCACAAAGTAGAAGAAGTGTAGTTGTCCATCTGCAGGATCCAGCTCTGATGTCTTGATAGAGTATTCCACAGTCAGATGTGGATCAGAGTCACACGACAAGCTACTCGTATCTGCGTCTACCGTCAGGAAGCTGTTACTTTCGGAGTAGAGAGGATGCAGCCAAACCAAAGTTTGTGAATAATATCTTTCTTCTTTTCCATCCGGTGGGAACCTTCCCTGGACAGAAAATAAGAGATTTTTCAATAAATACAGATGTAGAAAATGTAACTTGATGCTTAACACATTATGATAATTTTCTATGCCACGGTTTATTTACCCTTTCAGTTGTCTCACAATGGCTTTTGTTGTGTTAAGATCATAGAACAATAGCTTTTTAATGGCTTACGATAGATAACTTGTTGCAGAAAGTTATCCAAGTCAAGTTAAACTTTGCTAGATTTGTACATCATATTATTTTATCTTGGGTCATTAAGACCCAAGATCCTTTTTTCTTCAAAATCCAGCTCCCCCTGCCATAAAATAACAAAGAGTTGTATACTTACCTCTCCCCAACCTGTTTTGTGTTCCCTCTGACGCCACGTTTACAGACTGCCCCAGTCTCTTTATGGGACATTCTGCTGGTTCTTTACTTTTGAACAGCGCCATAAACTAAATGATGGTTGTTGCAGCCGTTCTGATGTTCCCACCTTGCTTTCAGGCGAAAGCAGGGTTTAGCAGCATTCCTACCTCTCCTGGAGCTGAGAGGTGTGGTGGTTGCAAGATTAATGTCAGTCAGCACCTGGTGGTAAGTAGCTCTGCTGCTATTTAAGCAGTGCTAACTGTTACTCCTGTGCTGGTCAATGATTCACTTCAGTCCTATGCTGGACAGCGATGGAGCAACACAGTGTGGTGGAAGCTCTGCTGGATAAGCTAAGTTCTTTGCTGTTTTGTTTGGTTTTGTTCTCCTTTTGTTTTGCGCTAGGGCTCCCAGTTAGGGACTGGTCAGTGGTCCAGGTTCGAGTGCAGGCTCGCACTTATCAGCGCGGTTGGTCTGCTGAGTAGGCAGGGTCCCCTCCCGGGTTAGGGGACGATAGGGAGAGCATTCACCTTTAGTTTTTGTTTCCTTTTGCACAGTTGTACCTTTGATTTATGTTATTGAGGTTGCACGTCCAGAGGACGCAACAATGGTGCTGTGTGGGAGGTGACAAGGGGGGAGGGGGATATATTTTTTATACCTACTTGCTCCCCTGCAGGGGCGTAACTATAGAGGATGCAGGGGATGCGGTTGCACCCGAGCCCAGGAGCCTTAGGGGGCCCATAAGGCCTCTCTTCTCCCTATAGGGAACCCAGTGCTATGAATAAAGCATTATAGTTTGGGGCCCTGTTCCAAGTTTTGCATCAGGGCCCGGGAGCTTCAAGTTATGCCTCTGCTCCCCCGTACCCACGGTGTCCCCCTGTGAAGTCTGAAAGTATAAAAAATGCATCCCCTGGCTCCCTGTCCACCTTTCGATCAGCACCATAGCATAGTTTATGTTGCTGTTTAGAGCTGACAGGTCCCTTTTAACCCCTCAAGGACGCAGCCTTTTTTTCACTTTTCCTTTTTCTCACAACTTTCAAAAAATCATCTCTTGTTTATCCATCGATGTAGCTGTCTAAGGGCTTGTTTTTTAGGGGGCGAGCTGTATTTTTCAATGATTATTTAACCCCTTAAGGACCAAGCACAGTAAATTTATGGTGCCTTTAGTCCTGGGCTTTAATCCTGCAATGTAGCAGGAGCATGTCAGGTCCCGGAAAGAAGGTTGAAGTGTTTTTTAACCACTTCTGCCTTCCGTTTTCAACCTACCTAGTGCTCAATGAGCACTAGGTAGTGAAGACAGAAAGCAGTACTGTTAGTTCCACTGTTCTACCTTGGGATCACGTGACCACTGGGTGCCCTCTGCCACAGCAGAGCTGCAGGGTCCTAGCAGATCCATATCAACTCTGTTATTGACTATTGTCACTACAGCGGGATGTTTTCCCCTCTAACTAGGACTCCTATTGACAACCCAGCTGCAGTGGATAAGGGTGAAATTTTTTACAAAAAGACTATGAATGACCCCCAGAGGTCTGATGTGACATCATGGGAGACATACATGTTAAAAAAAATATATATATAGGTCCGTAAAGCCACCACATGGGTAAAGTCCTTAAAAAGTCCCTAAAAAAATGTACCACATAATATACTGTAAAACGTTTAAAATGTCTTGTTTCTGTGGGTCACTACAATTACTACAATACCAAATTTAAATATATATATTTTTTGCTGTACTACTTTTAAAAGTAAAGTATCTTTAGTAAAAAATATAATTATTTCTTGCAGCCATCTTCTGACAGTCATAAGACATAGTTGTGTGAGGGCTCGTTTTTTGTCGGACATCCTGTAGTTTTTAGTTGGAGTACATAAAACTTTTTGATCACTTTTCATTTCATTTTTAGTTGGAGTCGGGGTGATTCTGACAGCATTTACCATGCAGGATAAATAATGTATTACTTTAATAGATGTGAATTTTATTGGTGCAGCAAGACCAAATATGATTTTGCTTTGAATTTGTTTATTATAAATATGGAAAAAGTTTTTTCTAATAATTCATAAAACTTTATTTTTCACTTATTTTTACATTTTTTTACTCCCCATAGGGGATTTGAGCATGTGATCATTACATTAACATAGGACGGGTACTTGATGGCTCTAGCTGTTACAGTGTTTGAGGCACACTGGTGTTAACCAGCACCAAAAGAGGACCCTATTTTAATTTATGCTACGGAGCCACTTTTTTGATATGCCCGTGCTAGCAGTTCTACGCCCACTATGTGGGTCGTTAGTTTATTTGTAAAATAATTTTTAGGACTTTAAAAAGACAAAAGTCCTTATACAGCAGTCCTGGAAAAACTGACGCCACGATGATAAGGACATACATTCATTTTTTTTCTATAGATCTACATGTAGTGGATAGTGAGACTTACTTCCACGGACACCATGTCATCCCATGTTGAGGTGTCCACAGTGAAAACTGCAAATCCCTCTTCATTGGTCACTGATGTCAAGTTCAGATCTTCTTCTTCAAAGCCCAAAACTAAGCAGACAGTTTCATTAGCCACCGGTTGATTTTTTCCATCTGTAACTTTCAGCTGCGGAAGAAAATAGGACTTTTCTTATAGTTTCTCCTTTATAATTTATTTTTTTTAAAAACATTTTCTACAGACATAACCACACTGGCCAATGATCGGCTGGCACAGTCGCCTGTTGGTATGAAACGTCAATGCTTCAGCAAGGCAAACACTGGTCGATAGCCAGTAACTTGCCAGTAACAATATGCTTTTTGCCAATTTCATGTGGCCATAGGAAGGCTACATGTTAGTGTTAGTAACTAGAGATGAGAGAGCATAGTCGCTAAGGACAAATACTCGAGTGAGTATTGTCCTTCTCAAGTACCTGCCCGCTTGTGAGAAAAGATTCGGGTGCCGGTGGGGGGAAGCAGGGGAGAGTGGGTGGGAACGGGGGGGGGGGAGATCTCTCTCTCTCTCCCACCCACTCCCTCCTGCTCACACCGCTCACCCGCTCACCCGCGCTCGAATCTTTTCTCACAAATGGGCAGGTACTTGAAAAGGACAATTCTCGCTCAAGTATTTGTCCTAAGCGAGTATGCTCTCTCGTCTCTATTAGTAACCTACCTTAAAGGTCAGGTGGTAAAATATCCCACTTCACTCTTACTTTTAGTCAATTTATATACTTTGAGAATACTGCCTGAGAATTATTTTGTGACTGTCAAATCACAGCTGCACAGTCCCCTGCCCTGCACTAATTTGTATGACCAATACAGGAAGCCGCTTTAGAATTCTCCTCGCTGTCATCCTCCACAATCCT
Source organism: Eleutherodactylus coqui (assembly GCF_035609145.1). NCBI lineage: Eukaryota > Metazoa > Chordata > Amphibia > Anura > Eleutherodactylidae > Eleutherodactylus > Eleutherodactylus coqui. Next base: position 250,747,423 of record NC_089840.1, read on the forward strand.
CTCTGCTCGGCTTTCAAATCCCACACTGTCAGCGTTATGTAAGAAAGCACTGTGATTGGATCGAGCGCTGACCAATCACAGCCAGCGCTCGATCATTCACAGCCGAACACAGCTTGACGGCGGAGGATGACAGAGCTGAGCAGAGAGGACGGCGGAGGATGACAGCGGGGGGAATTCAAGCTTGCCGCACCGCCGGTGGGAACACTGAAATTGAAGCAGCTTTCCGCACTGCCACGGGGGAACAGATGCCGGCTGGGAGGTAAGTATGGAGGTTTTTTTTTTTACCCCTTTCCGGACTCGAGTATAAGCCGAGGAGGGCTTTTTCAGCACAAAAAAAGTGCTGAAAAACTCGGCTTATACTCGAATATATACGGTATGATCTTTATTGCCCTAGACCACCAAAGATTTAAACTTTAAAGGGAACCTGTCACCTGCCTAAAGCACCATAAACTAACTTTTGGCACTAGTAGGTGAGGTAACAGGAATAGGGTGATGTATTTTTTAGGCCGCTTCCACATGGGCGACGTGATATCGCTATGAGAAAATCCCACTGCTGTTAAGAATTTTGGCCTCATGAACGGGGCTGCATTATGCCTCAATTTTGTATGGAGCCATAGTAGAGCACCTGTAAAAATACATGAGGATTTTATTCTATCTCTGTATGCATTTGCTTGTTTTTTTGCTGTTGGATTTTGTCCAAATCTGATTGTGGCTGTTAGGGCTGGCCAGGGCAGATGGACAGGGATTCCCTACACCAACCTTCACCCATGTCCCTACCTACTTGCCCCCCTGGGATAAACCCCAGGGCGACAACTATGCGACGGTCCCTGCGCTGCACTAGTGTCAGGGACCCCAAGAAGGAGGGACAGGGAAAAAACAGGTAGGAACCGTGTGATGACAAGGACAGGGTGACACAAACCAGAGACAAGTCAGGAAGCAAGCCGGGTCAAAACCAAATGATCACGAGCGAGGTACAGGAGGATAAGGCAAGGCAAGCCCAGAAACAAGCAGAGGTCTAAGCACAAAAGTCAGGTCAAAGAATGCAGTTGTAGTTAGGACTTATATGCAGACCCACCCCGCCCAGGGGGGCGGGGATAAGTCACCTGATGCCTGGAGGGAGTCATAAAAGCACCTCTCCCCCGACGGCGCGCACTAACCCGAGCACCGTGCAGCTGACCACTGGACCGGCGTGCCCGCGCAGCACGCAAGACAGGCCGCCAGCCCCCGTGACCTACCACGAGCACGGGGGAACCCCAGACAGAGCTGCCAGCCCAGGTCCCAGCCACGCCAGGAGGAGCAGCCTGCACAGACCGGACACCCAGTGATAACCCTTCTTCTAACAGTGGCACATTCCATCTAATGCCATATTTGTGAATTTTTTCTTCCCCGATAGCTTCGCTTCTACAGGAGAATACAGGAGAAAAGCTTTGTACATAAGACACCTGAAAAAGTACAGTATTGTATGACCGCACAGATTCCGTGTGCTGCCATACAGCCTCTATGGATTGTGTATTAGACCTAACAGTGGAGGACCTTAGGCCTAGTTTGATTTAAACCCAGAGCCCCTTTTCTCAAAAAAAACAACGCTGCCTCTACTTATATCATCACCTTTGCAGTAAATGGGATTCCCTTTTGGTAAAATTCCGGAATTTTCTCGAAACTCATTGCTAAAGTAGAGGTAATCATGGTCTCGGAGGATTCTCTTGCAGTGTAACCTGTGAGTAGACAAATAGAAAACATATGATTAAAATGAGATAGAAATTCCAGAATGGTGATGTATAATCCAAAATTAACTTACTTGGACCCTCAGGGGTGGATTGGGAACATAAAAACTCTAAGTCCCAATGTCCATGGGCAAAATAAAATTAATAAAACCACGCAGGTCTTCCGCACGTGTGATCCGCGCCCATAGGGATTCATTGGACACCCGCAGGTAATTAAATACCCGCGGATGTCATTTTTCCCTGCCGTGCGGAAATCAACCTCAGCATGCTCCATTTTGTGCAGTTTTTCCGCACAGACGGCTCCCACGCTTTCATTGAAGCCTATGGAAGCAGTCCAGTCCTGCGGCACACCCGCAGCTGTGCTGTAGGACTGCGGGAAAGCAGGAGTTCAACGAAAAAGGTGTGCACGGATCATGCGCATGGCAAGCTGCCGTCGTGCCGAGCACATCCGCGGGGCAGAAGAAAGAAAATCCGGTCACGACAGAGGGCAGATCCGCAGCGTCTGGACAGGTAAATATAATCTATTTTTTGGCCTCATGTCTGCAGGGCAGGAGGGCCCCGCTGTGGGATTCTGCACGGGAAATCCGTGCAGGCCCGAATTTCCCCATGGACATGAGGCCTAAAAGCAGCCTTGTGTTGTAGGTGGGTTCAAATTACTAGCACAGTGAGCCAATACAAGTATTACCTGATGCTGAGCTTTGAGATGTCATCCATTCGTTGCTAGTTTCTCTGGGTCTAGATAAACTGATAAACTAAGTGCAATGCAGAATTGCAGCAGCTCAGCTATTTATCATGCCATAAAGGAAGCAGAGGGGGATGTTTAGATTAGGCACAGGCGCTAGTACCACCTCCACACTACACAGCCATACTACCTTCTGTAACAAAAGGTCTCCTACTGCAGCCAGCCTGCATCTACTCTCCTGGCTCCCTGGGGCAGCAGGAGAGCAAGGTCTGTAGCAAGTGCTCCATCATGCATCAACCCTAATTCATCTGTAGTAAGTCTTTTGGAGTGCAGAGTATGAGCATCCGTCCAGGTATTGACACCAGTCCTGCCTCACAAGACCAGCCCATGACCTGACTGTCCAACTGTGAGTTCTCACAGTAGAGCCTATGATTAATTTGCCTTTCTGCAGCTTTATTATACGCAAGTCGTGAAATCCGGTGAGACGGCCGTGGAGCTGCGTAGTGTAATATGTATTAACACTAGCAATGTGGTCATTGTGACAAATGACACTGCAAAAAAGGACCTTGCAACTATCTGCAGAGACTTTGAACACCTCGGAAAGAAGGTGAAGGAACTAGGAGCACAGGTGGTCTTCTCAGCTATCCTCCCAGTGGATGGCCATGGAATAAAAAGATGCAACAGGATTCTAGAGGTGAACAACTGGCTACGTCGATGGTGCCGTCAGCAAAGATTTGGATTTCTAGACCATGGAGTGAATTACCTATTTGATGGACTGCTTGCTAGAGACGGGTTGCACCTTACAAAAACAGATAAGCATATATTTGGTGAGCTTTAAACTAGAACAATATGGGAAGGGAAGTGAAAGATCAGGTAAAAATATACAGCTAATTAATACATCTTAGAACCTTGCTATTAGAAGTGGAAAGAAAGAACAAAGACAAAAAAAAAAGAGCAAGACAAAAAATTCAGAAGGCAAGTAAAGGAGCAAGAGACACCGATCACAGACTAAAATGTTTTTACACAAATGCTCAGAGCATGGGAAACAAACACGGAGAATTGGAGCTCCTAACACAGGAACAGAAATATGTCATAGGCATCACGGAAACTTGGTGGAATGATACACATAACTGGAATACAAGGCTTGAAGGATACAACTTATTTATAAGAAACAGACCTAATAAAAGGGGAAGAGGTATTGTGTTGTATGGTAGGAAAACATTAATCTCCACAGAGATTCAAGCTTCAGAGCATGGGAGTTCTGTAGACACTGTTTGGGTAAGAATACAAGGAGAGAACAATAGAAAGGACACCATTGTAGGCATTTACTATAGGCCACTTGCACAAGCAGAAGATATTGATGAACTCTTTCTACATCAGATGGCCAAGCTCTCAAAGAAGCATAACATAGTGATCATGGGAGATTTTACCTATCCAGACATTTGTTGGGAATCTCTCTCAGGTAAAAGTAATGGATCCAACAAATTCTTATCCGCTCTTGCTGACAACTTTATCTTCCAAAAGGTAGAAGAGAAAACAAGGGGATCTGCTATCTTGGACCTAATTCTTACTAACAGGGAGGGGATGGTTGGGGAAGTAAGGGTGGCTGGGACCTTAGGAGGCAGTGATCATGCTATCCCCGAATTTTGGATAAAAAGGGGAAAAAGACCTGAGAAAACTCAGACCTCAAGCTTGGATTTCAGGAAGGCAGATTTTAATGAACTCAGAAAGAGGAATGGAAGAATCCAATGGCTGGATGTTCTTACGGTTGGGAAATTTTGCGAAATGAGATTCTCAAAACACAATCATTAACAATCTCTAAAAGAAGGAAGAATAGGAAGCATTTAAAGAGACCAGAATGAATGAACACAGAACTTGCACACATGTTAAAAAGGAAGAAAAATATGCTTATGAAATGAAAAGAGGTGGGAATATCTAAAGAAGAATATAATGCGGTCTGCAGAAACTGTAGGGCAAGTGTCCAAAAAGCTAATAATGAATTGAGGCTTGTAACAGAGACCAAAAGCAATAAAAAAGGATTTTTCTTGTAACAGAGGCCAAAAGCAATAAAAAAGGATTTTGGGGGTATGTCAAAAGCAAAAGTCAAAGATGCTATTGGATGCTTACAAGATGAAAATGGTGAATTGGTTAAGAATGATGTTGAGAAGGCTTTACTTTTAAATTCCTATTTTGTATCTGTTTTCTCTCAGAAAGTAGATGGAACATCAACTGATCTTCCCTGTAATATTGGGGGAATAAAAGAATGCCGGCTATCTATAAGCAGAAAGATGGTAAGGGAACACTTCACTAACGTACATGAATTCAAGTTTCAAGGTCCAGATGAATTACATCCTAGGATACTAAAAGAGTGGAGGTAATTGCTGAACCACTTGCCATAATCTTTAAAAATTCCTGGAGAACAGGAGAGGTCCCAGAAAAGGGGGGGGGGGATACTAAAAGTAAAAAAAATAAAATTTCACATATTTATAATAATAAATTAAAAACAAACAAAAACTCAAAACACATTTGGTACTGCTTCATCCATAAAAGTCTGATATGCCTCCAGCCTACCTTAAAGACTGGAGACTGCTAGGTTTCCATTTTGTTATTTTTGGTTCTCTTACCAACAAACCTCTGTTTTAGCTGGTAGCTAGTTGTGGTTAGCTCTAGATCCAGCGAATTTAGTAACTGTGATTGGGCAGGTCTTTTTATTTTTAGGCCTAATGTCCACTTGCATGCACGGATATCACTGCTGAATCCCGCAGTGAAATCCATGCATGCCCGCAGCCATGGAGTGGGGAAATATATTTTTCTTACCTCTTCGGATGCTGCAGGGCTTTCCTCTGTGCAGGCCGGATCTTCCTCCTTCTGGCCGGCGGATGTGCTTGGCATGCCGGCAGCGTGCCGCGACGTGCACACTGTTTTTTTCTTTAAATCTCCTGCTCTCCCACATATCCGCAGCACAGCACAAAAACAGCTGTGGCTGTGCCGCGGATACGGACGGCTTCCATAGGCTTCAATGGAAGTCACGGGAGCTGTCCATGTGGCAGATCCGCGGGAAAATGGAAAATGCTGCGATTTTATACCCATGCGTGCAACTTGCACGTCGGGAAGAAATCCCATTCGTATGCTTTTAGCTGCCCTACGGATGTTAATGCATCCCTATGGGCAGCAAGACGCACAGATCTCCCGTGCGGGGGCCAAACGCGGATTTTATAAATAAAATTTGCACGTTGACATTGGGCCTTAGTCTACAGGGTTTGTTCCTAGCTGTAGGCCATTAAGTGATAACTGGCATCTATTTGACTACTGAATTCTAGCTGGCAAATGCAAATCTTGTCGCTAGATTAGGAATCGTAATCCGCTTTAAGTAAATGAACCTTCCCTCTAGCATTGATAGGCATTGTCCTTATTACTCTCCATTATACTAACTAGGTTTTTTCCTAGTGTCTATTCAGAAGGACATTACTTGATAGGTATCCACCATAGTTGTTAATAGCATTAGACATTTTTTGGTTCTTTATCAATAAGGCTCCTGATGAGTCGCTTTCACGCCAGAAATGCGTTGAGCCAAAGTAGATCATTTTCTATTGAACCATACCTGTCTTTATTATGCTGGTATCCATCCAGAACGAGTGTAGATCTAATTCTGGTCCATATCCTTGTCTATATTTAGACCTATCTTGGGCCAATTAGGATATGGAAATTATTTAGAAATTAGTAGTAACCTAGACTCGGTTTGTATCCTTGGACAAGGCCGAGTTGATTTTGGACACTGGCACGCAGGCGCCTGGTACTTGTGTAGAAGTGGGATTTGGAATGTCAGCATAATTCTATCCTTCTGATAGAATTGTCACTCTGGTCTTCATGGTTGGTCATAGGTCTAATAAAGATTACATATCCCTCAAATTGACCAACATATTGTATTTGGGCTCTCAATGTATGATGACCCATGGGTCACTAGACTGAGTTGACTACGGTGCCTTTTTCAATATTCTAGTATTTATGTTGTTTGTTTATGAAGTCTTTCATTCTAAAATCAATATTAGTAAAAGTTATGTTTTAAAAGGAGTCAAGTCAGTGAAAGCGAATCAGTAATAGTCTGGTCTATGAGAAAAATACATTTTTTAAGCTGCACAATAAATGTCAGAAAAAAAACCCTGCTAACCCTGTCTCCAAGAAAAAAATGTAATAAAAAATAATTAAAAAGTCTTATGTACCAATAGAAAACACAGTAAGTCCTGCAAAAACATGAGCCCCCACACAACCCCATCAATGGAAAGATATAAAAGCTATGGCAGTCAGAAGATGGCGAAAAAAAAATAATTTAAAAAAAAGATATTTTATCTTTTATAAGTAGTCCAAAAAATAAACTATATCCGGCATTGTCGTAATTATACTGCTTCACAGAATTGGATCTTGTTGCTGTTGGACTCTCCGCCCAATCAGCTGCTGGAGCGGGACTCTCTGCTTTCTGGACCCGACTTTGTCTTTCGCCTGAGGCTTGGTACTGCGTTCTTTCCTGTTGCCGACCCAGACTGTCTGACCTGTCTCTGTGTTGTTTGTCTCTGTGTTTGTTTGTGGTCTGACTCCCTGCCCCACTTTCCTAGTGAGCCTAGGGACTGTCGCCCAGTTGTCGCCCTGGGATTTAGCCCAGTGGGACAAGTAGGTAGGGACAGGGGTTGCGGGCAGTTCAGGAACTTCCCGTACCCAGACCATAGTCCCTTGACATGTACGATGTAAAAGCAAGACCTCCCCAAAGATGGCAAAGTTGCGGGTTTTTCTCCATTTCACTCTACCTAGGATTTTATTTCTAAGTTCTTCGATATATTACATGGTAAATTAAATAGTAATACAAGCCCTCAGGCAGCTAAGCTGATGGAAAAATAAAAGACTTAGGCCCCCTGTCTACGACCGTGAATTCGTCGGCGGTAAATCGCCGGCGAATCACTCAGGCTGAAGCTTTCCATAGCGTTGCTATGGAAAGCACTGGCCCCCTGTCCACGAGTGGAGAATCATTGCGATTCTCCGCTCGCGGCTGGCAATTTGCAGCATGCTGCGGATTGCCTCGATTCTCCACGGTCAGCCTATCTGTCAGAAAGGCTGCCTGAGGACGGGCGGAAATTCCGCGGCGGGATTCCCCGTGGAATTTCCGCCCCTGGAAGCCTACATAGGATTGCGTTAACAAACGCAATCCTATGCAGACAGACGCGATTTGGCCGTGCGAAATATCACGCGGCAAACAAATCGCGGCATGCTCTATTTCTGTGCGAGGCTCGCAGAGCCCCACACAGAAATGTCACTCACCCGCCGCCGGCTCCGGTCTGCGCATGCGCCGGCTGCGCAGCAAGCCGGCACATCAAACAGCCGGAGCTGGCGGGCGCTGGTGAGTATGCGCTGGTCCCTGCAGGCGCTCGGGTCGGGTCCCGCGGCGAGAATCCTCGCTGCCGGATCCGACCCGCCCGTCTGCAGGCGGCCATAGGCTGACCTGCGGAGAACCGTGTGCCGGCTCCTGCTCCCAGGCAGTGGCTCCCGCAGCGGATCTCTGGGGGCCTTATGGTTTTTGAAAGTGGGGAGGAGAAACAAAAAAAAGAGGTCCACATCCTTAAGGGGTTAATCAAACTGACATAATATAAGGTGTGTTCAAAAAGTATCCAATCTTATTTTCTTGTGTGTAAACACATGAAGCTAGGGAGGTTTGGTTCACGTATTTAGGCGGCCCCAATGTGCATGCTTGGATTTTTTCGCAGTATCGCAGCGCACAAATCTCGCACTATTTTCTCTTGTTCTATTGTGAAGGAGCCCTAAGAATTATTTTGTTGCCATTCTGCATGTTATTTCCGAGCCACTTAATTACAATTATAAGTTATTTAGAATGTAACTCACCTGAAACGTCATCGGTCAATAAAATTTTGGTCATTATAATTTCATATCGACTTGAGATATTGAAAAAAGCAATGTCAAATTCTCTGGATATACACCCTTTGTCATCAGTCTGGCGAAAGAAAAGAAAATGAATATGAAAAAAGGGTAGAAAAGGCATGTACTGGAATGAAGGGGTAACAGGGATTTTTCGTATGTATAGAGTAAAAACTACCACATTTTCTTGGACCTCTTTTGGTCTCCTTGTCACTTCAGTCTCTCTTCATTTTTAGGTAGCATGATTATGTGTTATGTAACCACATGACTGTTGCTTCCAGTCACCGGGCTCAGCAATACCAATGCAGAGGCCAGGAACTGGCCACAACAGTCTCATGTTTAGACAGCACATAAGTGACTTCCTAGATGTAAGAGGCTAGGGGGAGAGGGGCGGGGAGTGACGGGGGAGGGGCAAAAGAGGTGAGCATAGCCTAATTTTTAATTTTGTATAATTCCTCCACTTTATGAAAAAAACTAAAGCTGCTGGATTACCCCTTTAATATGTCATGTCTCATAGGTAAGGTTGGGACATCGAAAACCGATATATCGAAATATCGATATATCGCTAATGCTTTGGCGATACTTTTTATCGATATTGTTATGCCCGATATATCGGTAACATCGATAGTTTAAGGTGATATAATATCGATTTTTGTAAAGAAGGAACGTGTCTTGTGGTCCGGTGACCAGATGTTCTTTCTTTACATTCCGCTGTTTCCTTTGTGTTGTACAGGATGTAGTTTTGCTCGCGGCACTAATGAACTTATAAACAAGTTCTAGAAACTTTTGGAAACTGTGAGGCGACTCTTTGTCACCAATAAGGTTTGCTCCAGGCAAAACGACTCTCAGAAAAAGTGGGGTCTTGGGCCCTTTTCCACATGCGTTTGTTAATGCTTTCTAAATGAAAGCATTTCCACATGAAGATGGAGGGCTGCGCTGAACGCACGAAGCGACGGTCTCGTACAGAAAAGGAGACGCGACATGTCGTGCGTTCAGCGTCTAACGCGAACGTAGTGCCCATAGAAAAGATAGGAGACCCATATAACGCAATTACAATTGCGTTCGGGGCACTGCGTTCGCGTTACCAGGCCCTGGAGTGTTTACAAGTTGCCATGGAGACCGTTGGTCCCTCAGCAGCAACTTGAAAAAATGCAGGGCATGCAGCCCCACGAACACACAGAGATCCCGCTCGCATCCCGTCAGGTCCAGCGGCCAGCTTCTGGCTTCCTTGCGGCCGGCAGGACCTAGTTTCAGTGTGTTTGTTGGCTCATTAGATAACGATTATTGGGGCCAATGATAAAAAAACTCCTTTTCATAAACCTAATTTTAATTATATGTTTCATCTGTAATTCTTTATTTTCATTTGTAACTTTAATATTTTTTCATGATGTTATTAATAGTTAGAAGTTCATAATAAATTCAACCGTTTAATGTTTTAAAAGAAAACTAATTTTTTTGCTGATTGTGTTGCTTTATTAACCCCAGACCTGTTTTATTTTTATATAGCATTTAAAAAAGTCGATATATCGAAATATCGATAGTTTTCCACCAATATTTTACAATAATCGATAGTTTGTTCAGCGATAGTCGATAATATTGACTATCGATATTTTTGTGTCGATGTCCCAACCCTACTCATAGGTAGGGTCCCACCTTTGGGATTGGAGAAGCCATCTCTCGTATCTTGCTGTTCTTTTAACCCCTTGAGTGGCAGGTTTCCTATCACCCTGTCCTGCCCACCAGGGCAGGTTTTTTAAAATGGTCTTATCATTGAATTTCAACTAATTTTGCAGTTGCGTCTCAAGAGCCATAACTTTTTCATTTTTCCATTGACATGGCCATATGAGGGCTTGTTTTTTGCGGGACAAGTTGTGATTTTTTAAACAGGGGGGAGGAAAAAAAGAAATGGGGAAAAAAGAAAAAAAGGGGCCATGTCATTAAGGGGTTAAATAATGTATTAACTTCCTTCTCTGGGTCATTACGACGCACACGGATACCACATGTGTGATTGTATTTTTGATTTTTTACAAAGTAAAGGGAGACAAGTGGTTTTTTTAATTGTTTTTATAATTTTTTTACTTTTTTTTTTTTTATTTTGAAAAACATTTTTTTTTTGTCCCTTCAGGGGACTTCCACAGGGACCCGTCAGGACCCCTGATCACATTCCGGGGGTCCGATGGTGACAGCCCTTTACATGCTGCAGTGACAGCCCTTTTACATGCTGCAGTCACATAGACTGCAGCATGTAAAGGGTTAACACAGCAGAGATCGGAGGTTTTCTCTGATCTCTGCTGTAAGAGCTGGTACCTAGCTGTCCTCTGACAGCTAACAGCCAGCTCTCCCTGCCACAGAGATCATCGGCTTGCTTCTGACAAGCCGATGGTCTCTATGGCAACCTGTAAACAAACCAGGAGATTGCCAACATATCGGCAATATCTTCTGCTGGTTTTTCAAAGCCCTTGCACTGCTCTGTGTGGGTCTGTTCAGGCAGAGCACACTGTCACAACTTGTGGCATTGTGCTCTGCAGCTCCCATAGTGATACATAGCCCAGAAATCTTCCGGGCTATGTTGCCATGAGCAGTGGAGCTAGTCCCGGAAAATTTCCGGGCGTGCCACTCAAGGGGTTAACACATGCTTAACCTACCCTTTCCATCTTCTCTGCATCCTGTGGTCATCTAAGTCCAACCAGTAGAACTTTTGGGGGGGGAGGGGGGGGAGTTCAGGGTGTTAAGGCCATAACTAAAATGCCTCGATATTACAACTTTATTCTTACTTACATGCACTCCTGTTATGTGTTGGCAATTCCCCATATCTTTAGGTTCACTGTCTTCTTGATCATATTCATAGAAATACCAATTAATTGTTCGATAGTCTTCTTTACATACAGAGAGTTCAAAAGTTCCTGAAACCGGCTTTCCATATGTATAACTGAAAAACACAGAACATAACATGAAGAATATGTTACATATTTGCAGTGTCAGCTACAGTATTGCAAATACAGTATATTGGACAATCCCTGTCTATATACTTCACTAGAGCCTATGTAGTATAGAACACTGTTGGGGCAGTGTAGAACTAAAACACAGGACTGTCTGTAACCAAATTCTAGTAATATCACATTTCAGACCCATGGCATGCCTTGTTGAGACAATCTCAACAGTGACAAGCCTGTTCCCTCATGTTAATCTGTCAGATACAATGACAACTAAAGCAGTTCTCCAGGGTGGGGACTGCAGAGAGGACCACTTACCTATATCAATGTGAGGGTTATGAACATATTAATTTATATATGTATGTATCTTTGATATACGTTTCCGGAGGCTGTAGGCCTAAATTGTACACTCTATTCTGTGTCCTATGAAAAGCTCTGCTAAATGCTTGTACATTTAGGTTAGTACTTAATTTCATTAAGTAGAGGTGTAATCTTAAATGTCCATCATGTCTCCAAGAGCTTGTTTATCTCGTTACACTGAACAAAAGGTTGTATGGAATGCTTTGTTTTTGACTGCTGTCTAGGTAGGGCATGTGATTAAAATGTAGAGTGTGATGATAATCAGGATACCAGACACAATGTCTACATACAAACAAATAAAGCATTGTTTATAGAGAAGACAAAATTATTTACCAGTAAAACAGGTCAACCTCTGTAACACTAGCCTACTGATACGCCTGCTATTTTCTGTATAAGAATAAGGCAATGTATACAATAAACTCAGATTGCTTCTAGACACAGGCCTGATCTCTGTGTTTCATAGCTTTCTCACGGCGGCCGCCATAACCACCTCTGATTTGGAGCCTCACAGCATATTGACGGAACATTGAATTCCCTAACATCAACATAAAATTAATGTTGCCTTGAGGTAAGTGGGCACATAATCTAGAGGCAGACTTGCAGCCTCTATGGAGCTTTTGGAGAAAGGAAGCCTTGCTGTGATTGGTCCCATTCCTTTGCTCCTGAGTGGCAAGAACCTATGCAGTACTGCCCTCCCCAGCGGAACTGCTTTATTAGTAAGTGAGGAGTGAGGAATTGACTCATTGATGATGGAAAGGGTGTGGATGGGGAAACAACCACCAAGCCTTTCTTTGATGCTTGGTCAAAACCTGGAACCATGATCAAGGACCAAGTTTGATACTTTAGGTGATGCCTCCTCTATGTACACCACTGCTTGAAGTGTATTTGAAATACATCTACAATAATAATGAGCATAGGACTGATACCTTCCACATGCTGTCACAGTAAAGGATTTCTCCACAGCAGACACCTTTTCTGGAATATTAGCCTTGAGGCTTAATCTCTTTAGAACTGAAGTGAAAAATTGAAGCATCAGAAAGTGTCAGCAGCTTAGAATTCATGTACAAAGTCAAACATTTCCAAATCATAGTTTGGTATCAATGAAACTGCAACCGTTTTCTGTCTCAACTGAATTGAAAAGAGTGATGTTCAAGATAGCCAGAATCCCCTGCCCCAGCTGTCACAGCTGTGGCAAAGGAGTGCGATGCTATCCCACTGCTTTCAATAGGGCCAACGCTGCTGCTGCCCCATTGTGAGCAATGGAATGAAGGCAACCCCTGCAGCGATGATTTTTGGGTGGTGGGTGGGGGGTCTTGAAATATAAGCCCTACCCGGAAAAACATTCCTAGCTGCAGAAAAAAAAACCTAACTCACCTAGAAGCACTGTCCAGCTCTTTTCCCCGGTCCCTGGCAGTCTTCTTCTATCTTTCTGGTGGCTGGGGATTGAAAAATCCCCGCCTCCTGAAAGAACTGCCTCTGATTGGCTGAGCGCTGTGACCAATCAGATGCAGCGCTTTAGCAGTCATTCAATGAATGTGCCTTGTCAAGTGATGGACTCACTACTGTATGGCTTGCTACAAGACACAGCTCTGATAACAGTAACAATCCATGTACTTGTATGTCTATTACTTGACCAGGACAGAATTTTATCCACTGAAAGCACACAATGCAGGTTCCGTTGGAATGACAGCAAGCATAGATCTTGAAAACCATAAAGGATTGATACATAAATATATTGGAAAATTGTTTAACACTCCATTGCGGAAAAGATAAGCATTATTCTCTGAAGCTAAATTATATTTCTCATTTATATAGAGTTGGATCTCATTGAGCTCCATAATATGTGTCGGACATAAAAGTGCGCATGATACGAAAATGGAGGAAAAAGGCAACTGCTTAAAAGATTGTTTTAAAATAGACAATAGATATACTCATTTATTAAATGGATATTAGTGAAATATTAATAGCCCCCTCTTTTGCTCATTGATTCCATCTCATAATTAATGTACGATGTTCAGGACTAAGGTATTACATACTCGTATGTCTATTGACTTCATTTATTTAAATTAAAGGTGTTCTGCTAAGATGCACAGCCCCTTTGAGAATATGAGGCTCTAGGTGATCCGCTAACTGCTCCGAGTCCTGCTGTCGATAACTGCAGCAAACAGCTGATCTCGCAGGGGAAAGCCGCGGCTAGCCTGACAGTTCTCCAGAAAACATGGCAGCATAAATGTAATTTTACAAGACGGTCATTCAAAATGAATAGCTGTCCTGTAATAACAGGATGGCAGAAGGTCCACCAGGACATGAGCTACTTTAATTGAGAAATACTAATAACTGGGAAATTTAGACCCCCTTTACACTTAAAGATAATCGCTTAAAACTCACTCAAACGGTAGCGCATGGCCACTAATAGAACAATACAGCTGTTTTGCATAAGCAAACAGCTGTACTCTTCTCAGAGCTGACTGCTAGTGTCCCCGCTGTGAATTCACAGCAGGACATAGGCACAGAGAATCTTATCAGCGCAGGCGGCTGATAACAGCCTTCTTCTGATAACAGCTGATTGCTCAATTCTAGCCAGCTAGAATTCAGAGATCAATGACTCGTGCACAAAAACTGCAGGATGCCAGTGCATTTAGACAGAACGAGAATCGCCCAAAAGACAACTTTGAGTGATTTTTGTGTGATTCTCATTCTAACTAGGCATATAAATAGGAGATGCCATCTTGGCATAAAACCTTTAAACTCCAAAAAAACATATAAAATAATTAAACACTTATAAATTAAGGACAAAATTATAACATATGAATCTTACCATATTCAGATACAGAAAATCGAACTCTATTTGCATCTGGTATATTTATCATGTAATCGCCTAGTGATAGCTCATTTGCCAAAGGAAAACTTAAATCTGCAATTCCTTGGTGTGGGGAGACATCCAACCACTGTCTAATCCGATTTTTATCTGGATCCTGTTAGTAAGCAGATACACATTGGTCTGATTGAATAAAGCCATATATGAAAGCATATTAATGGAGTATTAAGTGAGCTCATTGTTGGGTCTCTCATCGATTCCAATGCCTTAGATAACTGGTCTCAGATGGTCTTGAAAAAGTTACAAACAGCTGAGATGTCTGAAATGTTCTTTTTACTAGAATTACATCTTTTCCAAACTTTCCTTTATTGCTAAACCTACACCTAATGTAGGCCATTGTGTCTTCTCCTTAGGCCGCCTGAAGACGGCCGGGTCAGATCGAATTCCCGCAGCGGGATGCGGACCCGTACCCCTGCACAGCCCTGCGGCTTACCCGCTCCCGGCATCTCCTCTCTGCGCTGTGTGCCAGCTGGTGCTCAGCCGGCGCATGCGCGGAGAGGAGCCGGCCTGTCATCACTGACATTTCTGTGCGGGCCTCTCCGAGACCCGCACAGAAATAGAACATGCCGCGATTTGTTTTCGGCGTGTGTTTTCACACAGACAAATCACGGCCGTCTGCCTAGGATTGCGTTATCTAATGCAATCCTATGGCAGCGGGCACAAGCGGAAATTTTGCTGGAAATCCCGTCACAGAATTTCCACCCGTGTGCAGGGGGTCTTACTCCTAGCTGAGGCTGGATGTCCCATGAGTCATGTAATTATGGACAGCTCTTCTTAAATGGCATTGGTGAGGAGATCACATGTCATTTCTGCCAGCCAGGGAGAGCTAAGCAGAGATAATCAGATAATGACAGCCTGTATGCTCCCCCAGGACTAATCTTAAGGCTCATTTACACGCAAAGATGATCGCTCAAAGTTTGTTCAAAAGATAGGGAGAACGACAGTTTGAGCGATCATTTTGCATAAGCTGCTAATGGACGCTAATGCCTATTAGTAGCTTATTACCTTCATTTGCATGTAAATTAGCCATCCGGAGCTGTATGCAGAGAACAACAGGTAGTCTGTTCTCTGCATATAGTTCCTGTATTGTGCCGCGGAGCTCCAAGCTGAATAAAATGTAATCAGCGCTCCCCATGGAGAACACAGCATGAGGTCCCTGCTATCAGCTCTCCGGCTGAACGATGGATTTCATGCTTACCTAAAAATCATCATTCATCTGAAGAGTGAAAGTTGGGAGCATTTACACACAAGGATTATTGCTCAAAAGCCATCGTTTGAGCTATATCATTGCGTGTTAATGGGGCTTTATCCAAGATTGATGGAAGAGATGGAAGCTTCATGCAGCAGTTGAAAATATTCTGCTTACACAAAGCTCCCTGCCAGCAGGAGGCACACTATTGGTGCCTGCTTATGGGTACGTTTTTTTTTTTCCAAGAAGCAGATCTACGAAACGTTTTAAATACTACTTTATGTAAAACATGTATTTTTGAATTAAAGGAATTCTGTTCCCAGGTTAATGAAGTTCAACTCAGAGTTGAACTCTGAGTTATAGAGGCTGGCCATGTGACATGCAGAGTTACAGCTCTCTTCCTATATACAAAAGCTGAGAGAGCTATCAGTCTGCAAAATTCGGGTGGGGAGAAGCTGGCATGGCCCACCTCTTTGACTCAGAGTTCAGCTCTGAGTCAAACTTCATGAACCTGGTAATGGAATCCCTTAAACAATCCAATGTATGGCCTAAAGCACCATCCTGTGTACCTACAGGGCCCTAACATGTGTATCCAATAGTGCACTCGATATTTGGTGTCTGCAGTTTGAAGTTTCAAATTTCAAGCTCAAGGATCCAAGATGTTAACCCACTGCTGAGCTCAATGAGCATTAATGCCTTTAGGTTTTTTATGCAAATGACCATATTATGGCTCTGTAAGACTTCCCAGTTGTTCGCAGCTGTCAAACACAGAAGTCTATAGGGTGCTACTGTATCTCTATACACCGCCTTTACCATATGATCATAATATATACCATATTCAGTTCACTTTCTTTTTATATACACCTTAAAAGTACTACATTACAAATCTATTTAAATGGCAGTGGAAAAAGTGTTAAAAACTTCAATTTTCAACATAAGCAATACATATATAAACTTATGTGTATCTGTGCATGTATGTGGGAAGACAATGATATATACAGTATACTGTAATACCAGAGTGATGGAGGGGGAGCTGCTAGTACTTACAATTAGTTCCACCAGTGGATACTGTAAAACAAAGGATTACAAGGTTATATGAAGTATTTTACAAATCTCTACAGTCTCTACAAAATATAAAGCATGGCATAAAGTTGGTAATTTCTCCTAATTTTCATAAGTGGTCACCTATCTCTTGAATTTCATGAATACGTTTTTAAAGGTACAGAAAGGAATGGCACAGTGTGGAGGAACCCATGAAAGCACAAAGAAAATATTCAAATTCTAAGCTGAGGTTCTTCTAGTCGGAAACAAGCGTAGGATTCCAATGCTACAAAGCCGCAGTACTACCATTGAACCACCAGGGTCAACTGGCACCTTTCCGGTAGTTCATCTGCTTGAAACCTACAGCAGTTCTTTCTACCTCTTCATCTTACTTTGAAGAACAGTCCTATCCAAAACCTAAAACTGATTCCTCCAGTGCAATATATTTGCTCTCATAGCTTAACCCCTTAACACCACAGGGTGTCACTGTATGTCCTGGCTGCAGGGTACTTAACACAACAGGACATACACTTACGTCTTGGGGATAGCGAGAGATCAAAAGAGATCCCGCGCTATCTGGCAGCGGGAGATGGCTGTCATCCTTAGCCAGCCTCCTGCTGCAACAGCGGGGGTGCATCAGAGCAGCAACACCCCCCCCCCCCCTGCTGTTAACCCATTCCCTACTGTGATCTATGTAGATCACGGCATGTAAAGGGTTCACAGAAGGAGCGCGCTGTGGCGTCATCGGACTCTTGCAATAAAATTGCGGAGAGCCCAAGGGGTTGCCATGGCAACAGGATGCCAGATACAGGCGTCCTGCATTGCCATTGCCTATGATCGCTAATACAAGTGATAAGACATTGCAGGACTTCTGTCCTGCAATGCCTTATCATAACAATCATAGGTGTTATGATACAAGTCCCCTACAAGGACACAAATAGTGGGAAAAAAAAGATAAAAATAATGAAAAAAAAAAAAGAAACAAAGCTTTGCCCATGGAAAAATACAAAAAAATAATAGGACTTTGAATGCAGCAATTTAGAAAAAAATAATAATTTCCTAAAAAATAGTCTTTATTGCGGAAAAGTGGAAAAGCCTAAAAAAAATATAGGAATTTTGATATTGTTGTAATCGTACCGACCCGCAGAAAAAAAGGATTTTGTCATTTATGCTGCATGATTAACGCTGTTAAAAATTTAAAAACCTATGGCAGAATTGATGCATTTTCTCTCCCTGCAATCATAAAAAAATTACTAAAAGTTTTACAACATAGTCTTATGCACCCAAAAATGGCACCAATAAAAACTACAGTTCGCCACGCAAAAAACAAGCCCTTATACGGCCGGGTCAGCTAAAAAAAAAAAGTTATGGCTTTTGAAAAGTGGAGATGAAAATCCGCCAAAAATCGTTGCGTCCTTATGCCCAAAATAGGCCGTGTCTTTAAGGGGTTAAAATTGGTACTATAAACAAATACAAAATATTATTACTTGCCTATAAGATGTGTCATGAAAACCAAATATAGTAGATGGGGTCAGACTGAGTGGGTTATATTCCTTGAAATGCCCCCTTACCACCTACCACTTTGACTTTTATGATATGTCTGACTAATAGAAAACCCTTTGAAGCTAACACTGTGGAATTTCCAGTGTAGGCTTCAATAGACTAATTGCATGTAAATTATCAATACAACTACATTAAGACATTTAGGGCCATACACAGCAGAGCCCTGTGCACAGACCCTTAGTACAGAGTGCAACGATATATACAAAAACTAACACGAAGAGTATGTAAACTTCTCACCTTGTCATTTTTGGCATATAAATTCCTGTCCAAGGTTACAATCCGAACATTCACTAGAATGATGAACACATGACGTCACGAACTTTGCAGTATAACAGTTTTAATGATAACCAAAAGAGATAAAGTGTGAAGGCACATTCATAGCAAACTTTAACTTGACGCTTAATGTTAGAGGATCTATTGCTTCCCAAGCCCTTTAACTCTTATGGTAAAACCTGCTGGTGCTCCGGGAGTTAAAACATTTTCTAAATGTGGTATTTGTGCCAAAAAAATGTCAAAGTGGTCTGTACTATACATCAACATTATGTACCTGACTACTCAGTGGAGTTGAGTCCAAACTTCAAGTCAACGGGGATCTTGGCTAGCTAAAAGTTCAGACAACTTCTAGGAAGAATCAGGTAATTTGCATACGGCAGATGTACAGTAAAAACACTTTTTTGGGCAATTTTAGAAATAATTTAAATTTAGAAAGAGTGTGAGCTCCCTGTGCAGTCGCAGCTTTTACAATAAAAACGATAGGGCAAGGGAATGATACGTTCTTTAAAAGGGAATGCATCGCTTTTATATTTTTGCTAATTAAAACCAGATGATGAAGCAATTTTCATTTTTCTAATCTGCTTTTATTTTCTGATGGAAGATTTTTTTTTTGTCCATATAGGACGATGGGGGCAGAACTACTTTTTACAGCATTTAGAGATATGCTTTACAGCAGAAGGCTGAATGCACACAGGCATATTTGCACTGTGGGAACCAGAGCTCCGGATCCCACAGCAAATACTGCCCATAGACGTGCTATGTAAAAATCGCTTTTTCCTGCCCATGAGCTGAAATTAACTGCGATTTTTAGCTCGCGGGGGAAAATCGCAGCATTTTCTATTTTGGTGTGAGCCTCGCATGGACGGCTTCCAGTGATGTCAATGGAAGCTGCCCGCCCTCAGTGAGCAATGCACACGGGCCGCGGGATCCACGTCATTGCCTAGCGATGGCACGTCACACACTGTATTGAGCATATGCGCCGGCGCAACAGCTGGCACATCTTCGGTACAGAGGCTGGATGCACACGGAGCCAGCAGACAAGTACGCGGGGTTCACCGCTGAGACACAGGGTTGGATTCCGGCTGCGACATCTCACAGCCGGAATCCGACCCGTTTGTGTGCATTCGGCTGAACTTATAGTCTATTCACACAATTGACAGGAGGGGACCCCTGAATTCTATGTGTTGCGGGCATACTCTGTGACATATGCAGTGGTCATTGTGCAGAGATGGGGAGGAGGTGATCTGTGGCCATCATCTATTGTGAGTGGTGTATCCTGTCTTAACTATATATAGGTGTAACCTTTCATTGTAATCCTTCCTTGGATGACTGCTGAAAAGTTTTCTCCGGAAAACAGGAAGTATCGGACTATTATTAGGTCAGTGTGAAAAATGCAGAATATTAAGATTTTTTTAAGTATAGATTATGAAATTGAAAATTAAAAAATAACGCTTAGAATTCTTAAAGAATAATCTTTATATAATGCTAACTAGAGATGAGCGAACGCGTTCGTCCGAGCTTGCTATTCGTGCGAATATTAGGGTGTTCGGGATGTTCGTTATTCGTAACGAACACCATGCGGTGTTCTGGTAAATTAAACTTTCTTCCCTGAGACGTTAGCGCTTTTTTTTGGCCAATATAAAGACAGGGAAGGCATTACAACTTCCCCCTGCAACGTTTAAGCCCTATACCACCCCCCTGCTGTGAGTGGCTGGGGAGATAAGGTGTCCGCCTGATATGAAAGTCTGCCCCTCCCGCTGCTCGCTATGGATGCATTCTATATGCGCTCAATGGGGCCAGCGGCAGCAGCGCTGACCCCATTGAGAACATATAGAAGACAAATCCTTCTTCTCTGGCACAGCTGTAACAGCTGTAGCAGAGAAGAACGATGTTTGCCCATTGAATTCAATGGAACCGGCAATACAGCCGACTCCACTGAATGCAATGGGCTGCCGGCGATCGCAGGATGAATGGTCGGAAAGGGGTTAAATATATAACCCCTTTCCTGCAATTCATCCAGAAATGTGTTACACTAAAAATATATACCGGCGTATAAGGCGACCGGGCGTATAAGACGACCCCCCAACTGTCACCTTATACGCCGGTAATACAGTGGAGAAAAGAATAAAAAGCATTACTTACGTTTTTAGATGATCTGCGGCGCTCCTGCAGGCTGTCACTCCCTCCTGGTCCACGGCAGAGTATTGCTTTCTCCACGAAAGACTTTAAATCCCTGCCTCCAGAAAGACACGTGCCTTCAGCCAATCACAGCCAATGACAATGATGTCATTGAATGGCTGTGATTGGCTGTGTTTCTGGAGGCGGGGATTTCAAGGCTTGAAATCCCCGCCTCCAGAAACACAGCCAATCACAGCCATTCAATGACATCATTGTCATTGGCTGTGATTGGCTGAAGGCACATGTGCTTCTGGAGGCAGGGATTTAAAGTCTTTCGTGGAGAAAGCTTGTCTGCCGTGGACCAGGAGGGAGTGACAGCCTGCAGGAGCGCCGCAGATCATCTAAAAACGTAAGTAATGCTTTTTATTCTTTTCTCCACTGTATTACCGGCGTATAAGGTGACAGTTGGGGGGTCGTCTTATACGCCCGGTCGCCTTATACGCCGGTATATATTTTTAGTGTAACACATTTCTGGATGAATTGCAGGAAAGGGGTTATATATTTAACCCCTTTCCGACCATTCATCCTGCGATCGCCGGCAGCCCATTGCATTCAGTGGAGTCGGCTGTATTGCCGGTTCCATTGAATTCAATGGGCAAACATCGTTCTTCTCTGCTACAGCTGTTACAGCTGTGCCAGAGGAGGACGATCTTTATGCTGACAGTGGGGGGGGGGGGGGGGGGGGGCACTCTTGCCGCTATTGTGGCTTAATAGTGGGACCTGTGAACTTGAGATGCAGCCCACCATGTAGCCCCTCGCCTGCCCTATCCGTCACTGTGTCATTCCCATCACTTTCCTGAATTGCCCAGATTTTCACACATGAAAACCTTAGCGAGCATCGGCGAAATACAAAAATGTTCCGGTCGCCCATTGACTTCAATGGGGTTCGTTGTTCGAAACGAACCCTCGAGCATCACGGGAAGTTCGTTACGAATAACGAACACCCGAACATTTTGGTGTTCGCTCATCTCTAATGCTAACATATTCCACAGTACTTTTGAAGGAACACAAACAAAATAAGTCACTACATATATTATAAAACTTGATTTATACAATAGCTCATTTTCTGATGACACATTCCTTTTAAATAGAAAGATTTCAGATCATTTTAACTAACAGAATGAAACAGAAGCCACTGAAAATGTCAACTTAAAGTTTGCTGAAACTATGCATTGAAAGAGTAGCTGGGGGTGGAAACCCCCACTGATTGCTAGGATGAGGAGTTTGCAGCGCTTACCTGACTGCTGTGCTCCTGTCTTTGCTGCTTTCTGGCTTCTCCCGCAAGCTGAAGACAGCCTCCCAGAGATCTTTACAATGTGTCTATAGAACTCTATGAGGTCTACAGCTGCCAGGAGGAGCCAAAAACCAGTGAGGACAGCTGAAGGAGCACAGTGCTCGAGTGAGCTCTGCAGCTCCTCATTCCAGCAATCAGCAGGGGTTTCAGTGGTCTCAGCAGTGAGGCTCTCCCTGATGCACACTTTTAACATGTCTCTCTTTAACACGCAGAGGTACCACGCTGGCCTGTTGACCCCCTAACATCAATTTAGAGACTATAAACTCTCACATTCCTTGTCCCTGGACTAGTTATTTACTGTTATGCTCATCCCTCCCTGGTATTTATCTAAGTGCTATTAAACCCAACATGTCTGCGCCCTCTTATCCAGTCTCTGGTATTTAAGTGTAAATTAGGTTCACAATATCTGTGCCCTCCCATGTAATCATGTGTATATGTTTTTATATAAATACGTCTTTAGATTTCTTCCAATTATGCCTGAGGAAGAACCCTGCGTAGGTTCGAAAGCTCACTATAACATCATGTATTTTTGTTAGCCATTAAAAGGTATCATATCTACAAGATTACTTGGTTTCTCTTACTGCAAACAATCACACTCTTCTCTTTAATACTCTGTCAACTTAATGTTTACTACATCTGTCGATACCTACCAGTCTGCCCAGGCTTATACATGGGTTTATCAGTCTGGATTAAAGTCATATGAGTTCCTTTCATGAGCATGATCTTCTTGGTCTGGTTGATGTTTAGGGCTTCTCCATGAGTAGAAACATGAAACAACCAGACTTCTTCCTCTTCCACCACAGTAGGGAGCTGAGCGAAGATGAAATGTTATTAGAAATTTAAGAAATCCTTATTGACATGTTCAATTCACTGCCCTAGCACTATCTCTAAATACGATGGCTAAGCAAGAGTGGCTTGTTGGCCCTTAGTACCAAGGCACATTTCCCCTTCTGTTTTTGTTGATGTGAAGAACTGAAGTATTCAAAGAGTTATGTATGTCTACGGTATATAGAAGAAACCCATACTGACCTCAAAGGAATAACAATGAAAATATGGGGCACTCTTGATTGTATCCTCTGTGACCAACACACTTTGCTGCTCTCTCTTTAACTCCATTTTAAGTTGTAGCTCCCCCTTCAGCTTTGGGATAGTAATACATGCTTTCTCTTCGGCCGGGGAGATCATCAGGGCAGGTACGGTAATTGCATAATACCTCGAAGAGGATCAAAACAGAAATTTGTATAAACTTTAATGTGACAAAGCTCTTTCTGCTACATGTGACTTCAGTATTATAGATTACAATTAGCAATTTATTTTATTACTTTCATTCACTGTGATCATTTGGCATAAATAACAATATGGTGTTATACATATTCCATTTAACAGTTGTATGCTGACGTCACTGACTGCATAGTATAGTGATGTTAGCCCCACCCTGAAACATGGGTTGTATAAGAACTTATGTTACTAAAGGCTTATTTCACACGGGATCGCTCGACCAATCTCTTCTTTTCTTTTAACCTCTTTTTTTTATTTTTAGCTTCAAAAAGAAGCAACGGAGTGAACAAAGCTAAAAGAAGAATGCCCAAGATCTGAAAAAAGCAAAAAAATTCAGTATTGAAGTCACAGTAATGGATATTCCATAGGGATTGTCTTGATTCACATATCTGTAATTTGCAACCATCCTAGATGCATAGCCATACAATCCTGTAAGGCTAAACTACATTGAAGGGAGAGGAAATAGTAGGAGTTTAGCAGTTCATCAGGAACCTTATGAACCTTTCTTGGATCAACAGAAGGATAATAGGTACTATCACAGTAGGATAAGAAAACTCCAACATCTGGTGCCGTCACAGGAGAGGGGCGGAGTTTTGCTGCGTCATCTTTCATCGTCATCGGGGGTTGTATGGGAGCCAGTCATTAGGACGAGAGTTCCCCCAAATGCCTCATCTCACTGAAAAGAGGTGGTGCCAACATGTGTGGTTGAATGAACTGGACTCCCTAGCACCCAAAGCATCAGTTATGGCTTAGACAGTATTCCTTATTACTCTCAGTGTGCTCCTTTATTCCCTCTTTTTGCCTTAATAATGAGTGATATAAACACAACAGGCGTTTGGAGGGTTTCGAAATCTTTGACGGTTATTCCAAATATATGGATGTAATTAATAAGCAGGAAAATCACAATATGGGCTAAAAAGTTTTTTCTCGGGTCACCTTTTTGGTGGATGATATAAAGACATATTATAATGAAATCGCTGGTTGCTTATCTAAGGAGCGCATAAGCTCTACTGTGAATCAGTCATATGAGCGGGATGATGTGTCTGGCCCATCTCTCTGATGGGCATGCTCTTGCGCTGACTCTATGACTACCAAACGCTACTTGCAGTGACGTAGTGATACACCTCCGCTAACCACCAATGAGACAGATGGTAAGAGAAAGCGATTAACCTTCCTTCTCACCGCAGCAGATCTATATTATGTATTAAGGATCGGTCATGACGGGGTGCACCCTGGTTAGAAAAGCAGTACGCTTATTACCCCTCAGAGCTGTCTAAACTACTCAGAGTGACTAAGAGTAGCTAAATTAACCAAGCTAACTATGCATAATAAAGCAGGACACACAGGCCCCTCCCATATATGGAATGGATTGGGTTAGAACACTAAGACCCTCCCTTTGAGAAGGGTCGAGTCTATTATATAAATGGGGCTGATATACCTGACTCACATGTGCCTGTAGTCCACCATCAGGGCTACAGGTCACATCTCATCTTTTATTATGTTGAACCTATCTATCTAGGATCTCATAGGCAGAGTAATTGTGCTCATTTATAGTTAACAGAGATTAAGAATAGGGACTGATGTTCTCCAGAACCTGAATTTCTCAAGCAGTTACTTTGTTTGAATACACTTTGAGACCAAGTAGAGCTACAGAGTGATTGCGCTCCTTTATAGCTAGAAGTGAGTAAGAATAAGGACTGATGCTCTTCAGAATCTGAATTATCCAAGCAGTTATCTTGGGTTGCTCTCTTTGAGACCAAGTTATCTTAGCTACAGAGGATTTAGGGGTTCCAATTGCTCTGAAGCTAGCCCTTGACTAGATCCTGTCTTTTACATATCTAACGGGCATTATCCAAGGGACTGAAGCTTCGTATGTGCTTGAGACAGTCTGGGCAAACAATGTATCTCACTATGCATCCCTATTGAGATAAAAAAAACTAACATGGCAAGCCATATGCAGTGATAGCTCAACAGCTTAGTGCCTATGATGCTAGGTACTCAGACAGTCACACAGTTTGGGTACAGTTACGTGCATAACCACTGTTGGACTTTTCTCATCCTACTGTGGTAATACCTATTATCCTTCTGTTGATCCAAGGAAGGTTCATAAGGTTCCTGATGAAGTGCTAAAATAGCAGGGAAACGCGTTGAGCCACGAACTGACTTACCTTAGAAATAAATTACCTGAGGATCAAAAAGTGAATGACGAACCGACTTACCTTAGAAATAAGGATCTGAGGATCAAAAGAGAGGAAAATTGTGAACCAACTTACCTTGCAATTAAACTTTTGGGGACTACCCTCCATAATCTCCATCATTAATTAGAAAGAGTTCACAACTGTCCTTAATATGCTTGTGCAGTAATAAAAGATTATCAAATTCTGCTGATTACAGATCCCAAATCGGACCCTTCATGATTAGTTTTTTACAGGATTTCTTATCATTATCTTTTAAAATGATCGTTTAGTTCAATAGGTGATAAAATGATATTTCTGGTGCAAGTTTTAACATGACATTTAAGGTGTTATGATACCTCTCTGTGCTATACTATGTTACCCTTTCAGTTAGTTTAAAATGAGCTTTGTTGGGTTAAGATAAGAGAACAATAGCTTTTTTAATGGCATAAGACAACCTGTTGCAGAAATGTATCAAAGCCATGTTACACTTTGCTACATCTGTAGCAACTAATGCTAAAAAATGTATTTAGTCTTGTGACTGGCTATATCATACATGGATTACTTGCCTGACACATGTATGTATTTCCAATAAAGTAGCCCAGTACAAAATATGAATCAACTCACGGTTCTGAATGTGATGCTACTTCTGGGGAGAAGATGAAGAGACATATAGACAAGAGGAGAAGCTGCATTTTGGATTAAGACTCGGCTTCTTCTTTGTGAGAATGTCTACCAAACACTAGCTACATTTGGGTTTTGTAGAATATTTGTCTACTCCCTGATTTGCCTTTGATGAACTCATTAGAGGTCTTTTGTGTGAGGGATTTTTGGCTTAAATCTTACATTGCAACACAAGTTCATGACCGTTTATCTGCTGTGCTAACAGAGGAGCAACAAAAATAAAAGAAAAACCTGAACTAGTCTGTATTGCTCCTGTATTACGCATGGGATAATACCAATGTTAGAGCTTTCAACATATCAAATATAAGATCGTAAATAAAAAAAAACTTTGGGTAAGGCCGTTTTGAGGGTTAATAAGTAACATGGTGGTCAAGTTTAATTTGTACTTTGAGCTCCATGTTTACTATGGGCACCAATAATATTCTGCCAAAACATAAAGCCTTGAAAAGCTTGATATTTATCTATTCAAAAACATAAATTAACCCCTTAACGCCACAGGACGTAAGGTTATTGCAACACCCCAGAGGGGTGACCTTGGGCACCTGGCTAACATGAAGAGCTGGGAGGAATAAGTGCTATCTCGTCATGGTGGCACTTACCAGGCTCTGATCCCTGAGGAATGCCATGCAGCCAAGGCCAGAGCAGGATCGCAGCCCAGCTTCAACACTCCTTTGGCGGGGCGTGCCAATAAAGGGGATGAGGGGAGTTGTAGTAGATATCACTCGTGACGCCACCGTTCCCATATACTGATATTCTATGCAGCGTAGTAATAAACATGGAGACTTGTGTGTGGTACCTCATGTCCCCAGGAACGGTTAGGGCCCGTTATAACTTTTACTTGAAGGTTTAACTGGTATAACAGGTAATGCAGGTACAATTCACTTGCAGTAGTTACAGGCCATAACTCAGAGGTAGGGAAGATACACAGTATAAATACGGCCCTACAGTCCACGTTATCTGCATGTCACCGGTCTTGGACGGGGGCTCTCCAGAGGAGGAAGGGGGTTAGGGGTCACTCCGCATACACTCTGGCAAAAACACTTATTCAGGAAGGCTTAGCCAATACACACCCCGCACAGCAGATGCGTGGGTGTCTCAATCAAGTGCCTCTGTGCGATGATCCTAATGATGGACGGCCACACAGGAAAAGCCTGTGATGTGAATAGGTACCTGTTTTCAGAAACTGGGGTTGTATGCTCTCTCTCTGTTGCTGGGATTCACCCCTCTCACATCCACACTCCAAACGCTATGGGATGTCGCTCTTCTTCCTCCATCTTCACCTACATGGAAGCTGAAGGTGCTTCCATG
The DNA here is from genome assembly GCF_035609145.1 of Eleutherodactylus coqui. Classification (NCBI taxonomy): domain Eukaryota; kingdom Metazoa; phylum Chordata; class Amphibia; order Anura; family Eleutherodactylidae; genus Eleutherodactylus; species Eleutherodactylus coqui. The sequence continues at coordinate 250,774,901 of NC_089840.1, forward strand.
TGGCTCTGTGTTAGCACTCTCTGCTCCAGGAGATGGACACTTTTCTCGCTCTCAGACTCACATTTATAACCTCACTTGTACCACATGACACAACAGAATAGATACATTCAGCAGACAGAGCTAACAGGCAATGATTTTATTACAGTTAACCCTTCAGATGCTGCAGCTGTGCAACACATACTGCATATGACAGGACAAGCTTTGCACAGTGCATCTACATAGGATGAAACATGTATGACACTTATGGAGGGGACCAGGATGGTTTTCTGGGCCACTACATTATGTCATGGCAGCAGGGTACTTAATGTAACATGACGTAACCTTACATCATGGGGATTGCGCAGGATAAGAAGTGAGCCCACACCATCCGGCAGCGGGAGCTGGCTGTTACCGATAGCCAGCCTCCTGCTGCAACAGCAGGGGTGCATAAAGACAGCGACCCCCACTTTTAATCCCTTACATGCCACTATCTATGTAGATCTAGGTAGGGTGTTCCCTCTGTGACGTCATCGGATCCCCACAATGTAATCGTGGAGGGCTGATAGGTTGCCATGGCAACAGTATAGAAGTCCTGCAATGCCTTATCATAGCGATCATAGATGCTTTTGTTAAGGTCCCCTTCAGGGACATAAACAGTGTAAAAAAAAAACGTGTTAAAAAAACAAAACTCTTTTTTGCTCAAATTTCCCTATTTGTATAAAAAATGTAAACATTTAAGAAAAACCCCACATGTGTGGTATCATCGTTTCCGTAACAATGTGTACTATAATTTGAGTGCACTATAAATCCTGTGCATTAAAAACCGTAAAAAAGCGATAATAAAAAAATTATGGGACTTTGAATGTAGTGATGTAAAAAATAGTATACATACCGTCTATTACAGCCATATATATAATAGAGCAGTTGACCACAAGTGTGTGTGTGTCTCTCTCCATTGAAATCTATGAAAGTTATGGATGCAGTAGAGCCAGCAACTTCAGAAGAGCCACTTATATAACTGGTGGTCCCAGCTGTTAGCAATAAGTAAGAATCTGCAGATTAATTTCCAATTGTATCACCACTTTATTATCTAGCTGTTGCAGAAGATATGCTTAAAGGGGTTGTCTCGCGCCGAAACGGGTTTTTTTTTTTCCATAGGCCCCCCCCATTCGGCGCAGGACAACCCCAATGGATGTGTTAAAAAAAAAAATACATATTACTTACCCGAATCCCCGCTCTGTGATATCTTCCTTCTTCCTACTTCTTCCTTCACCAAGATGGCCGCCGGGATCTTCACCCACGATGCACCGCGGGTCCTTTCCCATGGTGCACCGTGGGCTCTGTGCGGTCCATTGCCGACTCCAGCCTCCTGATTGGCTGGAATCGGCACACATGACGGGGCGGAGCTACGATGACCAGCTCTCCGGCACGAGCGGCCCCATTCACCAGGAAGAAGACCGCACAGTGCAAGCGCGTCTAAAAACGCCAGAAGAAAGCGAAATTAGACGGATCCATGGCGACGGGGACTCTAGCAACGGAGCAGGTAAGTGAATAACTTCTGTATGGCTCATATTTAATGCACGATGTACATTACAAAGTGCATTAATATGGCCCTACAGAAGTTTATAACCCCACTTGCTTTCGTGAGACAACCCCTTTAATGTTTTGGGACTGCAAATATTTACTAAAAGTTATAATGCAAACTTTATTACTTTTAGGATATGACTTGGCCAGATGTAATTGCAGGCAGGGATGTATGGTAGGGGCATCTGCGCACATGAGAATTAATTTTCCCTAACGTTTAGCATGAGCTCAGTTCATTCTACAGAAAAGGGTAATTACAATTTTGGTCGAAGAGTGTTCAAACGGCGGCTGAAGCTCCGGTTCTATCAGTGCTATCAACATGCTTTTGATGGAATTTTAAAAACAGAATTCTTGCACTTACTCAACCATAGCTTCTACTGTTTGAAGTGGGGTCAGGAATACTGAATTTACAACTATCACCTGCTAGTATGTAGCATAGATAGGTAGGGGGATGAGAGATGAGCAGGCAGTGGAGATCTACAATTCTCCTGCCTCTTTTCCTGTCCCAGGGGAGGGTTGACATGAATTTTTTGCTCTCTGATTGTCACATATTGAGGTCTTTCTTTTTTCGCCTGAAAAGCAGTGAAAAGATGAGAGCTCACTAATCTAATCCCTCCTCTACAGCATTCAACCTTGCAGATGCCACAGTCATTGCTTACTGTGACATCTAAATATTTTTGCAGAAAAAAAGTTTTATTTTCTGCTTACACAAGGTTTTAAATATAAAAAGAACAAAAAAACTACACATACCGTATTTTTCGTTCTATAAGGTGCACCGGACTATAAGACGCACCCCCATTTTACAGCTGGAAAATAGGGAAAAAATATTTTGAACTCACCCAGGGACAGCACAGGGTTAGTGCTGGTCGATGGAGTAGAAGAAGCAGCAGAGTCTGAAAAACCAGAGCTCCATGTCACAGCGGCCATTCTGTGGAGGGAAGAAGCCATTTGGTGGAGGTGGGCAGCAGCAGCAGTTCCCACCGGTGCTCACCACCAATCAGCGGTACGTATGGGCGGCAGTGAGGAGGAAAGAAAACTGTTAACTAACCACACATTTGTTCATGCAATCACGTGTTTAATGAACCATCGCGCTAACTAAAAAGCGGTCACATGTTAAACTTGCAATCACATGAAAAAAATGGCAATCGCAATGAATTTCGACACATTCGTTCTATACGAAGCAGCAACTTTTTTCCACCGTTTTGGATGGAAGAAAAGTGCATCTTATAGAGCGAAAAATACAATGATTGGTAACAACTTATGCAATAAAATAGTACATCTATTCAGTATGCTAAATTCTGTAAGAAAACAAACTAACAACAAAAAAAATAGCGCTTAGGGTAATGAACCATTGATTAAATGATCATGCATGAACATCCCAAAGTAAAACTTACTTCAAGGGGGTATATATGACTATTGTCCCCTCCCCCCATATCCAGAAGATCATTAAATAATAACACTGATGCCTTTAGGAATTTCCACCAGATCAGGGTAGACTCCTCATTTATTCAAAACTCTATGCAGACAGACAGGAGATCTGACAATCAGAAATATACAATAAAGGTGCCAGGCAATGTGCATATGAGTGTAAATAACTCCTTCCTCTATTGGCCAAATTATAGTAAATCTGACAGCTGGTTGTGGCCACGCCCCTAATTCTAAGTCCCAACCACTTAAAAAAAAGTCAGTGTAAAGCTTCAAAAACTTCCACTTGTGGGCGACAAGCTCCTTTAATTTTTGGGATCTTTGAAATGCAAGGGCATTATTTTGGGGGCATTTTAATAGCATGTAGCGTGGTCTCTACAAGGGGGCAGGGCATATAGCTATAAAAATTTGTGGCTTTATGTCAATTGCAGTTTGGTTATCCAGAAAAAAATTTCCGAGGAGGTTGGCAACCCTGTCAGTAACTGCTCGGGCACTGCTGTCCTCCTACGCACGGCAAACACAGGCTCTGTGCAGTAATAAGTCAACACAGCTAAATAAATGGGAGAAAATAGCTGACAAATCTGTGTATACTAGTAGAAAGTCTGTCCAGGACAGTGACTGCAATCTGTACGTATAAATACCCATGCTGCAGAATATTATCCAGTGGCATTAGGAAAAGTTGTTGAAAGGTAAAGACATCAGCTGTTTCTAATACACTAAATACTGAAGCAAACCAACACGGAGGTCCCTTCGCAGTTTCCCCACTGGCCTACCCTGTTTCCCTGAAAATAAGACATACCCTGAAAATAAGACATAGCATGATTTTCCAGAATTTTTGAGGATGCAAAATGATTTTTCAGGCTTTTTGAGGATGCTTGAAATATAAGCCCTACTCCAAAATTAAGCCCTGCTAACAGTTAATTTAAAAAGTCAATTCAAATAGTGTCCAGGCAGCTATACATGTAAAAATGTTAAACCTTTTTGAACAAAAATGAATATAAGACACTGTCTTATTTTTTAGGGAAACACAGTACTGTTGTAGACATTGGCAGATTTTTTAAAAAGCCTCCGCAGACTTTTCTTTTTTTCTTAGTGCATGTTAATCAAATATTTCCCAGTAAATAACATTCCAACAAAGTTTGTTGCACAGAGTGGGCCACAGAAAATTTAGCACAGCCCCACACTCTTATGAAAGCTGTCTAAAAAAAACTTTGATGCTTATAGCAACCAATCACAGCGCAGCTTTTTTTTTTTTTTACCAGTATAAGAAATGAAAGCTGTTCTGTGATTGGTTGCTGTGGGCAACAAAGAATTTATTATAGACAGCTTTCAGGAGAGTGTGGTGCCTTTTCTGTGGCCCCAACTATACATACTATTCTGATGATCAGTGAGTGTGAGGGGCCATAACCTGTAGTTACATAATACATACACATGAGGGAAGTGTTTTGATAACAAATCGCACCACATCAGGCTCATTAGCACTGCTGTTATTGATTCCTCTTCAATTGTCCTGTTTTTGGAGCAGAGAGGCGGAAATCAAAACGAAGTAAACATTTCCATTTTATTCCTTCATTTATTTCATTCGATTGTCACAAAAAACAGAGATGTTATCTTTTGATTCTGTGTCCTTGTTACCATATCCAACCTGTCAGACTCGTGGCATTACAGTTTGGTCCACACCAGACCCCAGGCTCTCAGCTCCTACTGAGCTATCTCTGTCCCAGGTAGTAGCTTCAGCAGCAGTGTGGCTGGAGGTTTTAACTCCCCCAACCAGGTTGGTAGGCCCCCTTAAAACGTAACCTTCATTGTTAAGAATTATTAAAATATGCTATTTAAGGACCAACATGAATAAACAAAAAACTAAAGGCAAAAAAATTATATTGAAATGACGGAACAGTCAAAAGAAAAGGGGATCAAATACGGAATGCCTAAGGGATGGTGTCCAGTGGAGGATTCCCATGTTACAGTTCACGGTGGGTGTTCTCCATTTTGAGAATCTGTCGTTTTTGGTAATGGAAAGGATGGTCTGTTGATGTAGTGCTTGGTATGCCCTGGTTCGCGCTGCACAATCCCCGATTTGATTGGTCCACTCAGGAATTGACACATTGGGGTTTCTCCTGTCATAGTCACTTAGCTACTATATCTATGTGTTCAGCAGATACCATACTTATTCCTGAGTATTTGTCCGATTTTCATGATGTATTTTCCAAGAAACTGTTAGAGACTTTGCCTCCCCATAGGGAGTGGGACTCTGGTATTGATTTGATCCCCGATAGTCCCATCCCTAAGGGAGCCATTTTCAATTTGTCTGGGCATGAGCACAAAGCCCTTAAGTCCTATATCTCAGAGTCTTTGGCCAAATGTCATATCAGGCCGTCCAGCTTCCCTGCCGGGTCAGGTCTCTTCTTTGTAGAGAAGAAGGATGTGACATTGAGGCCTTGTGTGGATTATCGGGCTTTGAATAAAATTATAGTGAAGAACCAGTGCTCCTTGCCCCTGATTCCTGACTTATTGAATCAGGTGGCAGAGGCCCACTGGTTTTCCAAATTGGACTTAAGGGGGGCTTGCAATTTAATTCGCATCCGAAAGGGTGATGAGTGGAAGACCGCATTCAACACCTTGTTCGGGCATTTTGAATGTCTAGTCATGCCCTTCGGACTTTGTAATGCCCCCGCTGTGTTCCAGGGATTTATGAACGCAGTCTTCCACGACTTCCTGGGGGTATTTTTGGTCATATATCTCAATGACATTCTGGTGTACTCCCCAGACTGGGACTCACATGTGCGGCAGGGCTGGTTCTGACCTGTTTGCGCAAGTACCAACTTTTTGTCAAGTTGAAGAAATGCATTTTTGGTACTAAACAAGTGTCCTTCTTTGGTTATGTGTTTTCACCCACGGAGATTCAAATAGAGTCTGATAAAGTGGCAGCAATCTCCCAATGTGTCAGGCCAGATAACCTGAAAGCTCTCCAGCGGTTTTTAGGTTTTGCAAATTTCTCCCGTAGATTCAGTAAGAATTATTCTGTTATTGCTCAACCAATGACCGATCTTACCAAGAAGGGTGCTGACTTGGTAAGATGGTCGCCTGAGGCCCTAGAGGCTTTCAGTCATCTCAAAAGGGCATTTACTGCTGCCCCGGTGCTAGTACAGCCTGACGCATGGTGTCCGTTCTTCATTGAGGTTGATGCGTCTGAAGTGGGGGCGGGGCTGTATTGTCTCAGGAAGTCAGCGGGAGACCTGGGTATAGTCCATGTGCGTTCTTCTCGCGGAAGTTCAGTTTGGCGGAACGTAACTACGACTTGGGTTATTGGCGATTAAGTGGTCTCTAGAAGAGTGGCATCACCATCTTGAGGGGGTAAGGCATCCCATTACCGTGTATACTGATCATAAAAACTTGGTATATCTTGCCAATGCTAAGAGACTCACAGGGCATCAGGCCAGGTTTGGCGTTGTTTTTCACCAGGTTTAACCTCGTCATTACATATATTTCAGGGGAGAAGAACGTGAAGTCAGACCCCCTCTCACGGAGTTTCGGTTCGCTGGAAAGTGAGACAGTGGCTCCCGAGAATATCTTGGCACCTGGGGTGGTGGTGGCAGCTGTAGAATCTGATCTTGTTCCTCATCTACAAAATTGTTAGTAGGACGCTCCCTCAGGGGTGCCGGAGGGCAGATGGTTTGTGCCAGAGACCTTGCGTCCCCAAGTCATTGAAGAGTCTCACTCATCTGTTCTCACAGGCCATCCGGGGGCTCAGGGGACTCTGGAACTTTGTACTAGACACTACTGGTGGCCAGGCATGTCTCAGGAGATCTGCGACTTTATTAAGGGATGCTCTGTCTGTGCACGCTGTAAAAGTCAGCATCGACGTCCAGACGGGCCTTTGAGATGGTTACCGGTGCCTTTTCCTCCGTGGTCGCATTTATCGGTAGATTTTATCACCAATCTACCTGAGTCTCAGAAATTCACCACTATCCTAGTTGTTGTAGACCATTTCTCAAAGATGGCATATTTCGTGGCTTTAAAGAAGCCACCTTCTGCGATAGAATTTTCCAAAATTTTTGTAAAAGAAATCATTTGTCTACATGGGGTTCCTGAGAACATTGTATCTGATCGCGGTGTTCAGTTTGTGGCGCAATTCTGGCGACCCTTCTGTAGAAACCTGGGAACGTCCCTTTCCTTCTCGTCAGCATTCCACCAACCAACTAATGGTCAGACGGACCGGAAGAACCAGGATTTAGTGCAATATTTACAGTTGTTTGCTAGCGAAAAGGCACATCAGTGGGCAGAATTCCTGCCGTTGGCAGAGTTTGCACTAAAACAACTGTACTTGTTCTTCCACTGGGGTATCTCCATTCCTTTGTGTATATGGTCAGCATCCTCACTTCCTTACAGCTATTTCTACTCCGCCTGCCTGTCCAGCAGCTGATATCGCCACAGATGCGCTGCAGGGGGTATAGAAAGAAGTACGGAAGAACCTGGAAGCAACGGGGGCTCGTATGCAGTTGCGTAGTGGGAGGAGTCTGTCAGTATCTGAACTTTACAGTATGGGACAGAAGGTATATTTGTCTTCTAGAAATCTCAAATTGAAGGTTCCGTCTTTGAAACTAGGGCCGCGTTACGTGGGTCCCTTTGTCATCACGCGGGTAGTAAATCCATTTGCTTATGAACTTGATTTGCCAGCTGTAGGGTTCATAGGGTTTTTCACAAGTCATAATTGAAATCTTTTGTCCCTTTGGTGAGTTGCCCACTTGGGGTTAGCCAGGAGTGGAGGCAAGCAGGCAGGGACAGGGGTTGCGGGTAAGAACTAGGGCACCCAGCTGGCGTATCAAGGATAGCATACCGTAACAACAATTATATGCATATACTGATGAGAATACACCTCACAAATATATGTATCTACTGAGGATAATACACCTCACAATTTTTATATATATATATATATATATATATATATATATATATATATATATATATACTGAGGAAAGTACACCTCACAAATATATGTATATACTAAGGAGAATACACCTCACAAATATATGTATCCATTGAGGAGAATACACCTCACAATTATATGTATATACTGAGGAGAATACACCTCACAATTATATGTATATACTGAGGAAAATATACCTCACAAATATATGTATCTACTGAGGAGAATACACCTCACAATTATATGTATATACTGAGGAGAATACTCCTAACAATTATATGTATATACTAAGGAGAATATACCTCACAAATATATGTATAGACTGAGGAGAATACACCTCACAAATATATGTATCTACTGAGGAGAATATACCTCACAAATATATGTATCTACTGAGGAGAATACACCTCACAATTATATATATCTACTGAGGAGAATACACCTCACAAATATATGTATATACTGAGGATGAGGAGAATACACCTCACAATTATAAGTATCTACTGAGGAGAATACACCTCACAAATATATGTATGTACTGAGGAGAATACACCTCACAAATATATGTATCTACTGAGGAAAATATACCTCACAATTATATGTATCTACTGAGGATAATACACCTCACAATTTTTATATATATATATACTGAGGAAAGTACACCTCACAAATATATGTATATACTGAGGAGAATACACCTCACAAATATATGTATCCATTGAGGAGAATACACCTCACAATTATATGTATAAACTGAGGAGGACACATCTCACAAATATATACTGAAGAGAATACACCTCACGATTATATGTATCTACTGAGGAGAATACACCTCACAAATATATGTAGCTACTGGGGAGAATACACCTCACAATTATATGTATCTACTGAGGAGAATAGACCTCACGATTATATGTATCTACTGAGCAGAATAGACCTCACAATTCTATGTATATACTGAGGAGAATACACCTCACAAATATATGTATCTACTGAGGAGAATACACCTCGCAAATATATGTACAGACTGAGGAGAATACACTTCACAAATATATGTAAATACTGAGGAGAATACACCTCACATATCTATGTATATACTGAGGAGAATACACCTCACAAATATATGTATATACTGAGGAGAATACACTTCACACTTATATGTATATACTGAGGAGAATACACCTCACAATTATATGTATATACTGAGGAAAGTACACCTCACAATTATATGTACATACAGAGGAGAATACACCTCACACAAATATGTATATACTGAGAAGAATACACCTCACAAATGTAAGTATCTACTGAGGAGAATACACCTCACAATTATATGTACATACTGAGGAGAATACACCTCACAAAAATATGTATATACTGAGGAGAATACACCTCACAAATATATGTATATACTAAGGAGAATACACCTCACAAATATATGTACATACGGAGGAGAGTACACCATACAAATATATGTATCTACGGGCAGAAATAATACAAGAACCTGCCATAGGCGTCACCAGTCGAATGCTGATTTTGGCATTTAATGTGGGAGTGTACTTATGCCAAATATATGTATCTACGGAGGAGAATACACCTCACAAATATATGTATATACTGAGGAGAATACACCTCACAAATATATGTATCTACTGAGGATGAGGAGAATACACCTCACAATTATATGTATCTACTGAGGAGAATACACCTCACAAATATATGTATGTACTGAGGAGAATACACCTCACAAATATATGTATCTACTGAGGAGAATACACCTCACAAATATATGTATCTACTAAGGAGAATATACCTCACAATTATATGTATCTACTGAGGAGAATATACCTCACAATTATCTCTATCTACCGAGGAGAATACACCTTACAAATATATGTATATACTGAGGAGAATACACCTCACAATTATATGTATATACTGAGGAGAATACACCTCACAAATATATGTATATAATGAGGAGAATACACCTCACAAATATATGTATCTACTGAGGAGAATACACCTTACGATTATATGTATCTGCTGAGGAGAATACACCTCACAAATATATGTATATACTGAGGAGAATACCCCTCACAATTATATGTATCTACTGAAGAGAATACACCTCACAATTATATGTATCTACTGAGGAGAATACACCTCACAAATATATGTATCTACTGAGGAGAATACTCCTAACAATTATATGTATATACTAAGGAGAATATACCTCACAAATATATGTATATACTGAGGAGAATACACCTCACAAATATATGTATATACTGAGGAGAATACACCTCACAAATATATGTATCTACTGAGGAGAATACACCTCACAAATATATGTATCTACTGAGGAGAATACACCTCACAATTATATATATCTACTGAGGAGAATACACCTCACAAATATATGTATATACTGAGGTGAGTGCACCTCACAATTATATGTATAAACTGAGGAAAATACACCTCACAAATATATGTATCTACTGATGAGAATACACCTCACAATTATATGTATATACTGAGGAAAATACACCTCACAAATATATGTATCTACGGAGGAGAATACACCTCACAATTATATGTATATACTGAGGAGAATACTCCTAACAATTATATGTATATACTAAGTAGAATACACCTCACAAATATATGTATATACTGAGGAGAATACACCTCACAAATATATGTATCTACTGAGGAGAATACACCTCACAAATATATGTATCTACTGAGGAGAATACACCTCACAATTATATGTATCTACTGAGGATAATACACCTCACAATTTTTATATATATATATATATATACTGAGGAAAGTACACCTCACAAATATATCTATATACTGAGGAGAATACACCTCACAAATATATGTATCCATTGAGGAGAATACACCTCACAATTATATGTATATACTGAGGAGGACACATCTCACAAATATATACTGAAGAGAATACACCTCACGATTATATGTATCTACTGAGGAGAATACACCTCACAAATATATATAGCTACTGGGGAGAATACACCTCACAATTATATGTATCTACTGAGGAGAATAGACCTCACGATTATATGTATCTACTGAGGAGAATACACCTCACAAATATATGTAGCGACTGAGGAGAATACACCTCACAAATATATGTATCTACTGAGAAGAATACACCTCACAATTATATGTATCTACTGAGCAGAATAGACCTCACAATTATATGTATATACTGAGGAGAATACACCTCACAAATATATGTATATACTGAGGAGAATACACTTCACACTTATATGTATATACTGAGGAGAATACACCTCACAATTATATGTATATACTGAGGAAAGTACACCTCACAATTATATGTACATACAGAGGAGAATACACCTCACACAAATATGTATATACTGAGAAGAATACACCTCACAAATGTAAGTATCTACTGAGGAGAATACACCTCACAATTATATGTACATACTGAGGAGAATACACCTCACAAAAATATGTATATACTGAGGAGAATACACCTCACAAATATATGTATATACTAAGGAGAATACACCTCACAAATATATGTATATGGAGGAGAGTACACCATACAAATATATGTATCTACGGGCAGAAATAATACAAGAACCTGCCATAGGCGTCACCAGTCGAATGCTGATTTTGGCATTTAATGTGGGAGTGTACTTATGCCAAATATATGTATCTACGGAGTAGAATACACCTCACAAATATATGTATATACTGAGGAGAATACACCTCACAAATATATGTATCTACTGAGGATGAGGAGAATACACCTCACAATTGTATGTATCTACTGAGGAGAATACACCTCACAAATATATGTGTGTACTGTGGAGAATACACCTCACAAATATATGTATCTACTGAGGAGAATACACCTCACAAATATATGTATCTACTGAGGAGAATACATCTCACAAATATATGTATCTACTAAGGAGAATATACCTCACAATTATATGTATCTACTGAGGAGAATATACCTCACAATTATATGTATCTACCGAGGAGAATACACCTCACAAATATATGTATATACTGAGGAGAATACACCTCACAATTATATGTATCTACTGAGGAGAATACACCTCACAAATATATGTATATAATGAGGAGAATACACCTCACAAATATATGTATCTACTGAGGAGAATACACCTCACGATTATATGTATCTGCTGAGGAGAATACACCTCACAAATATATGTATATACTGAGGAGAATACCCCTCACAATTATATGTATCTACTGAAGAGAATACACCTCACAATTATATGTATCTACTGAGGAGAATACACCTCACAAATATATGTATCTACTGAGGAGAATACACCTCACAATTATATGTATATACTGAGGAGAATACACCTCACAAATATATGTATATACTCTGGAGAATACACCTCACAATTAAATGTATATACTGAGGAGAATACACCTCACAATTATATGTATCTACTGAGGAGAATACACCTCACAATTATATGTATCTACTGAGGAGAATACACCTCACAAATATATATATCTACTGAGGAGAATACACCTCACAAATATATGTATATACGGAGGAGAATATACCTCACAATTATATGTATCTACTGAAGAGAATACACCTCACAATTATATGTATCTACCGAAGAGAATACACCTCACAAATATATGTATATACTCAGGAGAATACACCTCACAATTAGATATGTATACTGAGGAGCATACACCTCACAAATATATGTATATGCTGAGGAGAATATACCTCACAAATATATGTATATACTGAGGAGAATACACCTCACAAATATATTTATCTACTGAGGAGAATACACCTCACAAATATATGTATATGCCGAAGAGTATATACCTCACAAAGACATGTATATACTGAGGATAATACACCTCACAATTATATGTATATACTGAGGAGAGTACACCTCACAAATATATGTATCTACTGAGGAGAATACACCTCACAACTATATGTATATACTGAGGAGAATACACCTCACAAATATATGTATCTACTGAGGAGAATACGCCTCACAATTATATGTATCTACTGAGGAGAATACACCTCACAAATATATGTATCTACGGAGGAGAATACACCTCAGAAATATATGTATCTACTGAGGAGAATACACCTCACAAATATATGTATGTATCTACTGAGGAGAATACACCTCACAAATATATGTATCTACTGAGGAGAATACACCTCACAATTATATGTATATACTGAGGAGAATACACCTCACAAATATATGTATATGCTGAGGAGAATATACCTCACAAATATATTTATCTACTGAGGAGAATAGACCTCACGATTATATGTATCTACTGAGGAGAATACACCTCACAAATATATGTAGCTACAGGGGAGAATACACCTCACAATTATATGTATATACTGAGGAGAATAGACCTCACGATTATATGTATCTACTGAGGAGAATACACCTCACAAATATATGTAGCTACTGAGGAGAATACACCTCACAAATATATGTATCTACTGAGGAGAATACACCTCACAAATATATGTAAATACTGAGGAGAATACACCTCACATATCTATGTATATACTGAGGAGAATACACCTCACAAATATATGTATATACTGAGGAGAATAGACTTCACACTTATATGTATATACTGAGGAGAATACACCTCACAATTATATGTATATACTGAGGAAAGTACACCTCACAATTATATGTACATACAGAGGAGAATACACCTCACACAAATATGTATGTACTGAGAAGAATACACCTCACAAATGTAAGTATCTACTGAGGAGAATACACCTCACAATTATATGAACATACTGAGGAGAATACACCTCACAAAAATATGTATATACTGAGGAGAATACACCTCACAAATATATGTATATACTAAGGAGAATACACCTCACAAATATATGTATATACGGAGGAGAGTACACCATACAAATATATGTATCTACGGGCAGAAATAATACAAGAACCTGCCATAGGCGTCACCAGTCGAATGCTGATTTTGGCATTTAATGTGGGAGTGTACTTATGCCAAATATATGTATCTAAGGAGGAGAATACACCTCACAAATATATGTATATACTGAGGAGAATACACCTCACAAATATATGTATCTACTGAGGATGAGGAGAATACACCTCACAATTATATGTATCTACTGAGGAGAATACACCTCACAAATATATGTATGTACTGAGGAGAATACACCTCACAAATATATGTGTCTACTGAGGAGAATACATCTCACAAATATATGTATCTACTAAGGAGAATATACCTCACAATTATATGTATCTACTGAGGAGAATATACCTCACAATTATATGTATCTACCGAGGAGAATACACCTTACAAATATATGTACATACTGAGGAGAATACACCTCACAATTATATGTATATACTGAGGAGAATACACCTCACAAATATATGTATATAATGAGGAGAATACACCTCACAAATATATGTATCTACTGAGGAGAATACACCTCACGATTATATGTATCTGCTGAGGAGAATACACCTCACAAATATATGTATATACTGAGGAGAACACCCCTCACAATTATATGTATCTACTGAAGAGAATACACCTCACAATTATATGTATCTACTGAGGAGAATACACCTCACAAATATATGTATCTACTGAGGAGAATACACCTCACAATTATATGTGTATACTGAGGAGAATACACCTCACAAATATATGTATATACAGAGGAGCATACACCTCACAAATATATGTATGTACTGAGGAGAATACACCTCACAATTATATGTATCTACTGAGGAGAATACACCTCACAATTATATGTATCTAATGAGGAGAATACACCTCACAAATATATATATCTACTGAGGAGAATACACCTCACAAATATATGTATATACGGAGGAGAATATACCTCACAATTATATGTATATACTGAGGAGAGTACACCTCACAAATATATGTATCTACTGAGGATAATACACCTCACAAATATATGTATATACTGAGGAGAATACACCTCACAAATATATGTATCTACTGAGGAGAATACGCCTCACAATTATATGTATCTACTGAGGAGAATACACCTCACAAATATATGTATCTACTGAGGAGAATACACCTCACAAATATATGTATCTACTGAGGAGAATACACCTCACAAATATATGTATGTATATACTGAGGAGAATACACCTCACAAATATATGTATCTACTGAGGAGAATACACCTCACAAATATATGTATCTACTGAGTAGAATACACCTCACAATTATATGTATATACTGAGGAGAATACACCTCACAAATATATGTATCTACTGAGGAGAATATACCTCACAAATATATGTATCTACTGAGGAGAATACACCTCACAATTATATATATCTACTGAGGAGAATACACCTCACAAATATATGTATATACTGAGGATGAGGAGAATACACCTCACAATTATAAGTATCTACTGAGGAGAATACACCTCACAAATATATGTATGTACTGAGGAGAATACACCTCACAAATATATGTATCTACTGAGGAGAATATACCTCACAATTATATGTATCTACTGAGGATAATACACCTCACAATTTTTATATATATATATACTGAGGAAAGTACACCTCACAAATATATGTATATACTGAGGAGAATACACCTCACAAATATATGTATCCATTGAGGAGAATACACCTCACAATTATATGTATATACTGAGGAGGACACATCTCACAAATATATACTGAAGAGAATACACCTCACGATTATATGTATCTACTGAGGAGAATACACCTCACAAATATATGTAGCTACTGGGGAGAATACACCTCACAATTATATGTATCTACTGAGGAGAATAGACCTCACGATTATATGTATCTACTGAGCAGAATAGACCTCACAATTCTATGTATATACTGAGGAGAATACACCTCACAAATATATGTATCTACTGAGGAGAATACACCTCACAAATATATGTACAGACTGAGGAGAATACACTTCACAAATATATGTAAATACTGAGGAGAATACACCTCACATATCTATGTATATACTGAGGAGAATACACCTCACAAATATATGTATATACTGAGGAGAATACACTTCACACTTATATGTATATACTGAGGAGAATACACCTCACAATTATATGTATATACTGAGGAAAGTACACCTCACAATTATATGTACATACAGAGGAGAATACACCTCACACAAATATGTATATACTGAGAAGAATACACCTCACAAATGTAAGTATCTACTGAGGAGAATACACCTCACAATTATATGTACATACTGAGGAGAATACACCTCACAAAAATATGTATATACTGAGGAGAATACACCTCACAAATATATGTATATGCTAAGGAGAATACACCTCACAAATATATGTACATACGGAGGAGAGTACACCATACAAATATATGTATCTACGGGCAGAAATAATACAAGAACCTGCCATAGGCGTCACCAGTCGAATGCTGATTTTGGCATTTAATGTGGGAGTGTACTTATGCCAAATATATGTATCTACGGAGGAGAATACACCTCACAAATATATGTATATACTGAGGAGAATACACCTCACAAATATATGTATCTACTGAGGATGAGGAGAATACACCTCACAATTATATGTATCTACTGAGGAGAATACACCTCACAAATATATGTATGTACTGAGGAGAATACACCTCACAAATATATGTATCTACTGAGGAGAATACACCTCACAAATATATGTATCTACTAAGGAGAATATACCTCACAATTATATGTATCTACTGAGGAGAATATACCTCACAATTATCTCTATCTACCGAGGAGAATACACCTTACAAATATATGTATATACTGAGGAGAATACACCTCACAATTATATGTATATACTGAGGAGAATACACCTCACAAATATATGTATATAATGAGGAGAATACACCTCACAAATATATGTATCTACTGAGGAGAATACACCTCACGATTATATGTATCTGCTGAGGAGAATACACCTCACAAATATATGTATATACTGAGGAGAATACCCCTCACAATTATATGTATCTACTGAAGAGAATACACCTCACAATTATATGTATCTACTGAGGAGAATACACCTCACAAATATATGTATCTACTGAGGAGAATACTCCTAACAATTATATGTATATACTAAGGAGAATATACCTCACAAATATATGTATATACTGAGGAGAATACACCTCACAAATATATGTATATACTGAGGAGAATACACCTCACAAATATATGTATCTACTGAGGAGAATACACCTCACAAATATATGTATCTACTGAGGAGAATACACCTCACAATTATATATATCTACTGAGGAGAATACACCTCACAAATATATGTATATACTGAGGTGAGTGCACCTCACAATTATATGTATCTACTGAGGAGAATACGCCTCACAATTAAATGTATCTACTGAGGAGAATACACCTCACAAATATATGTATCTACTGACGAGAATACACCTCACAAATATATGTATCTACTGAGGAGAATACACCTCACAAATATATGTATGTATATACTGAGGAGAATACACCTCACAAATATATGTATCTACTGAGGAGAATACACCTCACAAATATATGTATCTACTGAGTAGAATACACCTCACAATTATATGTATATACTGAGGAGAATACACCTCACAAATATATGTATATGCTGAGGAGAATATACCTCACAAATATATGTATGTATATACTGAGGAGAATACACCTCACAAATATATGTATCTACTGAGGAAAATACACCTCACAAATATATGTATCTACTGAGGAGAATAAACCTCACAATTATATGTATCTACTGAGGAGAATACACCTCACAAATATATATATCTACTGAGGAGAATACACCTCACAAATATATGTATATACGGAGGAGAATATACCTCACAATTATATGTATCTACTGAAGAGAATACACCTCACAATTATATGTATCTACCGAGGAGAATACACCTCACAAATATATGTATATACGGAGGAGAATATACCTCACAATTAGATGTGTATACTGAGGAGCATATACCTCACAAATATATGTATATACAGAGGAGCATACACCTCACAAACATATGTATATGCTGAGGAGAATATACCTCACAAATATATGTATATACTGAGGAGAATACACCTCACAAATATATTTATCTACTGAGGAGAATACACCTTACAAATATATGTATATGCCGAGGAGAATATACCTCACAAAGATATGTATATACTGAGGATAATACACCTCACAATTATATGTATATACTGAGGAGAGTACACCTCACAAATATATGTATCTACTGAGGATAATACACCTCACAAATATATGTATATACTGAGGAGAATACACCTCACAAATATATGTATCTACTGAGGAGAATACGCCTCACAATTATATGTATCTACTGAGGAGAATACACCTCACAAATATATGTATCTACTGAGGAGAATACACCTCACAAATATATGTATGTATATACTGAGGAGAATACACCTCACAAATATATGTATCTACTGAGGAGAATACACCTCACAAATATATGTATCTACTGAGTAGAATACACCTCACAATTATATGTATATACTGAGGAGAATACACCTCACAAATATATGTATATGCTGAGGAGAATATACCTCACAAATATATGTATGTATATACTGAGGAGAATACACCTCACAAATATATGTATCTACTGAGGAGAATACACCTCACAAATATATGTATCTACTGAGGAGAATAAACCTCACAATTATATGTATCTACTGAGGAGAATACACCTCACAATTATATGTATATGCTGAGGAGAATACACCTCACAAATATATGTATATGCTGAGGAGAATATACCTCACAAATATATGTATATACTGAGGAGAATATACCTCACAATTATATGTATCTACTGAGGAGAGTACACCCCACAAATATATGTATCTACTGAGGATAATACACCTCACAAATATATGTATATACTGAGGAGAGTACACCTCACAAATATATGTATCTACTGAGGATAACACACCTCACAAATATATGTATATACTGAGGATAATACACCTCACAAATATATGTATATACTGAGGAGAATACACCTCACAAATATATGTATCTACTGAGGAGAATACGCCTCACAATTATATGTATCTACTGAGGAGAATACACCTCACAAATATATGTATCTACTGAGGAGAATACACCTCACAAATATATGTATGTATATACTGAGGAGAATACACCTCACAAATATATGTATCTACTGAGGAGAATACACCTCACAAATATATGTATCTACTGAGTAGAATACACCTCACAATTATATGTATATACTGAGGAGAATACACCTCACAAATATATGTATATGCTGAGGAGAATATACCTCACAAATATATGTATGTATAAACTGAGGAGAATACACCTCACAAATATATGTATCTACTGAGGAGAATACACCTCACAAATATATGTATCTACTGAGGAGAATAAACCTCACAATTATATGTATCTACTGAGGAGAATACACCTCACAATTATATGTATATGCTGAGGAGAATACACCTCACAAATATATGTATATGCTGAGGAGAATATACCTCACAAATATATGTATATACTGAGGAGAATATACCTCACAATTATATGTATCTACTGAGGAGAGTACACCCCACAAATATATGTATCTACTGAGTATAATACACCTCACAAATATATGTATATACTGAGGAGAGTACACCTCACAAATATATGTATCTACTGAGGATAACACACCTCACAAATATATGTATATACTGAGGAGAATACACCTCACAAATATATGTATCTACTGAGGAGAATACACCTCACAATTATATGTATCTACTGAGGAGAATACACCTTACAAATATATGTATATACTGAGGAGAATACACCTCACAAATATATGTATATACTGAGGAGACTACACCTCACAAATATATGTATCTACTGAGGAGAATACACCTCACAATTATATGTATATACTGAAGAGAATAAACCTCACAGTTATATGTACATACTGAGGAGAATACACCTCACAAATATATGTATCTACTGAGGAGAATACACCTCACAATTATATGTATCTACTGAGGACAATACACCTTACAAATATATGTATATACTGAGGAGAGTGCACCTCACAATTATATGTATCTACTGAGGAGAATACACCTCACAAGTATATGTATATACTGAGGAGAATACACCTAAGGCCTTAGTCACACGGGCGTTTTTTCGCGCGATTTGCGTATCGCATGATGGAGGCGCATCCGCAAATCGCGTGATCGGGGCCAAAGAAATCGCCCAGCTGTGGCAGAGAAGAATGATTTGTCTTCTATATGTTCTCAATGGGATCGGCGCTGCTGCCGCCGGCCCCATTGAGCGCATATAGAGAAGAGAACAGGAATCGCAGATCGCAAATAGGTGCGATCTGCGATTGCTGTTCTATAATTTATCGGAGGAGCGCATAAAAAGCGCTCATGTGTCCGATACCATTGCAAAGCAATGGTTTTAAAAAATCGCCGGACGCATGCGCAAATCGCGCGAAAAAACGCCCGTCTAACTAAGCCCTCACAATTATATGTATATACTGAGGAGAGTGCACCTCACACTTATATGTATATACTGAGGAGAATGCACCTCACAAATATATGTATATACTGAGGAGAATACACCTCACAAATATATGTATATACTGAGGAGAATACACCTAACAATTATATGTATATACTAAGGAGAATATACCTCACAAATATATGTATATACTGAGGAGAATACACCTCACAAATATATGTATATACTGAGGAGAATACACTTCACGATTATATGTATATACTGAGGAGAATACACCTCACAAATATATGTACATACTTTAAGTTGTGGCTCCTCGATGACATGTGGGGCCCCAGACAGGATCTGTGATAGGGCCTCTGAGGAGAGGACAGATGGTTCCGGTTCATGAGGGGCTGGTCCCTCCGGAGTAATGGCCTCTGAAACCAGAGGTGCTGGGATTGGTATAAACAGCTGGGAGGCGTCAGCCTGCATTCACACATGGTGTTTTTGTTGCAGTTTTTAATTGCGACTCTTCCACAATTAAAAAACACATAATAAAAGCATGCAGGTTTGTTTTACAGTGCCTGCATCTTTAATGCAGTTTTTGATAACGGAAACCCTCAATCAAAAACCGCAAAAAAAAACGCCATGTGTGAACACAGCCTTATAATATGTCCCTTACAGCCGCCCTTACCAGCTCTCACCTTGTAAGACGACATCTCTCTGGTTGCTGTTTAAACAGGAACGGCTTATTTCCAGAATGAAGAACGTAGTACAAGCGAATTAAGGCAGAATCCTCTGAGCGACGCCATGTGACTGAAGCCAAGGCTTGATGGCGCTCTGCGATAAACTACATGATCGAACATCGGTAATGTCTCTGGCGCTGA
Organism: Eleutherodactylus coqui; assembly: GCF_035609145.1. NCBI lineage: Eukaryota > Metazoa > Chordata > Amphibia > Anura > Eleutherodactylidae > Eleutherodactylus > Eleutherodactylus coqui. The sequence continues at coordinate 250,796,373 of NC_089840.1, forward strand.
ACTAACTTCAAAGCTTGAGGCATGTTCACTGCATAGAGGTGAGGATACCAGGCTGGGGATCCCATGTACATACTGAAGAGAGTGTACCTCACAATTATATGTATATACTGAGGAGAATACACCTCACAATTATATGTATCTACTGAGGAGAATACACCTCACAAATATATGTATCTACTGAGGAGAATATACCTCACAATTATATGTATCTACTGAGGAGAATACACCTCACAATTATATGTATCTACTGAGGAGAATACACCTCACAAATATATGTATCTACTGAGGAGAATACACCTCACAAATATATGTATATACTGAGGAGAATACACCTCACAATTATATGTATATACTGAGGAGAATACACCTCACAAAAATATGTATATACTGAGGAGAATACACCTCACAAATATATGTATATACTCAGGAGAATACACCTCACAATTAGATGTGTATACTGAGGAGCATACACCTCACAAATATATGTATATACAGAGGAGCATACACCTCACAAATATATGTATATGCTGAGGAGAATATACCTCACAAATATATGTATATACTGAGGAGAATACACCTCACAAATATATTTATCTACTGAGGAGAATACACCTCACAAATATATGTATATGCCGAGGAGAATATACCTCACAAAGATATGTATATACTGAGGATAATACACCTCACAATTATATGTATATACTGAGGAGAGTACACCTCACAAATATATGTATCTACTGAGGATAATACACCTCACAAATATATGTATCTACTGAGGAGAATACGCCTCACAATTATATGTATCTACTGAGGAGAATACACCTCACAAATATATGTATCTACTGAGGAGAATACACCTCACAAATATATGTATGTATATACTGAGGAGAATACACCTCACAAATATATGCATCTACTGAGGAGAATACACCTCACAAATATATGTATCTACTGAGGAGAATACACCTCACAAATATATGTATCTACTGAGTAGAATACACCTCACAATTATATGTATATACTGAGGAGAATACACCTCACAAATATATGTATATGCTGAGGAGAATATACCTCACAAATATATGTATGTATATACTGAGGAGAATACACCTCACAAATATATGTATCTACTGAGGAGAATACACCTCACAAATATATGTATCTACTGAGGAGAATAAACCTCACAATTATATGTATCTACTGAGGAGAATACACCTCACAATTATATGTATATGCTGAGGAGAATATACCTCACAAATATATGTATATACTGAGGAGAATATACCTCACAATTATATGTATCTACTGAGGAGAGTACACCCCACAAATATATGTATCTACTGAGGATAATACACCTCACAAGTATATGTATATACTGAGGAGAGTACACCTCACAAATATATGTATCTTCTGAGGATAATACACCTCACAAATATATGTATATACTGAGGAGAATACACCTCACAAATATATGTATCTACTGAGGAGAATACACCTCACAAATATATGTATATGCCGAGGAGAATATACCTCACAAAGATATGTATCTACTGAGGATAATACACCTCACAAATATATGTAGCTACTGAGGAGAATACACCTCACAAATATATGTATATACTGAGGAGAATACACCTAACAAATATATGTATATACTGAGGAGAATACACCTCACAAATATATGTATCTACTGAGGAGAATACACCTCACAAATCTACTGAGGAGAATACACCTCACAAATATATGTATCTACTGAGGAGAATACACCTCACAAATATATGTATATACTGAGGAGAATACACCTAACAAATATATGCATATACTGAGGAGAATACACCTCACAAATATATGTATCTACAGTGGAATGAACATATATAGCACATAACTAGATGCCTATTGATTTTCCTGAGCAAGATAGACCTGGAATGAAGCATATATATTTAGTTCATACTGGAATGAACAGATTTTCCACAAAAGCAGATCGTTAAATAATTTTTCAGTACTAGATTGATATAAAAAGAACAGGTTGTATATACTTTTTACAGTGGATTGAACAGACATTTCACATAAGTAGATCGACATAGTATGAACAAGATGTACATGTAACTTAGGCCTTATTCACAAGATCGTATATATGCAGCTATTGTAGGCGCGTCAAAAAATGGTGAAGCATTGCATTCCAATGTATCTATTCTGATGAACGATTTTTGGGCACGGGAAAAAATCATGCCGGGAAACGTAGGATATCGGCGACCATGCATGAAAAGGTCTGGCCCTATCTTTTGACGAGATACACTGGAAGCTCCCATAGACTTCAATGGGAGCAGAAAAAAAAGGGAGGGGGAGGAAGTTATCTAGCGTCCAATGCTCGGGGAAAAAATACAGCTGCCTCTATTTTACCCCTTAAGGATGTGGCTCTTTTTTGTCCATTTTTTATTTTTTTTCTTCCCCCTTTAAAAAAAACATGACTCTCTTATTTGTCCATTGACATGGATGTCTGAGTCTTGTTTTTTGTGGGATGCGTTGTATTTTTCAATTGTACTATTTAATATACCATATAATGTACTGAAAAACTTCATTTCACTCCACTAAAAATTCTAAGTGGAGTTAGGTGTAAAAAATATAAATTCCGCCATCTTTGAGTGCGTCTTTTTTCTGCGGCATACACACTGCAACAAAAATTACATGATAACCTTATTCTATGGGTCAGTACGATTACTAGGATACCAAATTTATATAGTTTCTTTTTTCTGTACTACTTTTATTTTTTCAAAGATAATGGCCGATGATATGCTAATTAAGATCAGGACTTGATTGCGGCTATTATTCTTTCGTGTGATTTTTCACCACGTATGGCGGAGCATAAAAACGCATGCAGTAGTGTGAAAGAGGCCTTACACTGGACTGAACAGATATTCCAGCTAAGCAGATGCTTATTAATTTTCTTGGGCCAAATGGAATGCCCTGTGAAAGAGCCATGTGGACCATCTGCAGGTAGACCCCTGTCCTTGGGTCCTAAAGCCCTAAAGGTGCATTTACAACACAGATGATTGCTCAAAATTTGTCAGAAACTGACAGTTCTGAGTGATCATTTTGTATTGGTACTAATGGGCTAATCAGCCCTTTAGTACTTCATTGCATGTGTTTAGAGAACACCGGGCGGTCTGTTCTCTAAATACATCGCTATTGTTCTCCAGCGGGATAGCAACTCTTAACAGCTGTTAAAGAAAGTTATCAGCGCTGCCCATAGAGAATTCAGTATGCGGTCCGTCTTATCTTATTGTCCTGAGGGACGAGGATTTCATGTAGACCTGAAGTCAGCGATGGACGAAACGTTCACGGTAAGTGCACAATGGGCGCACATTTACACACAACAATGATCCCTTTTGAACGTTAAACTGTCGTGTGCCGTGGGGACGTATTTCTTATACTCGACTAACCCCGTGATACAGAGTTGTCCCCCTTTGAGAATCGCACAGTGCTAGAAAATATGACTAGTTTCAGAGTCTCATAGACTTGTATTGGAGTGTGTTAGTTTTTCAGTGTGCGCAATCTTCGGAGGGTGACAGTGCTGGATTGTGGGATCAAGTCAGTATAAAAAAATGCATAACCCGGCTTCCTGTCACATCCCCTAACAGCGCCATAACCTAGTCTGTGCTGCTGTAGAATGTGACAGATTCCCTTTTACGCCCTTTTTCCCTTTTAAGGATGTAGCAGTTTTTTTATTGTTTTTTCCTACTTACTTTAAAGAAAAAAACAAACTGCTTATTTATCCATCCATGTAGATGTCTGTGGGCTTGCTTTTTTGCAGGAAGAGTTGTATTTTTCAATGGTTCTATTTAATGCACTATATAATGTAAACGAAAACTTTTCAAAAATTCTATGTGGAGTGAAATGAAAAAATAAATGGAATTCTGCCATTTTTTTTCTGGGGGGGGGGTCTTGTTTCTACGGTAGATGACATGATGACTTTATTCTATGGGTGGGGGCTTATTTACATGAGCGTATATCAGCCGCCGTTTTCATGGCCGGCCGATACATGCTACTATCTGAGCTGTCTTCTCCCTTCCCTTCCCCTCCCCTACTTTCTGCTTCTCTCCCCCCTCTCTGGCTGTTTGCCATGGCAGGGGGTGGGGCAGGGTGGAGCTAAGCTCCGCCCCATCCCACCACCTCCCATTGCTGGACAAGGAGCGGGGAGGGGCGGGAGCTTAACATGCACACATTAAAAAGGAAGAAAAATATGTTTATAAAATGGAAAGAGGGGGGAATATCTAAAGAAGAATATAATGCAGTCTGCAGAAACTGTAGGGCAAGTGTCAGAAAAACTAAAGCTAATAATGAATTGAAGCTTGCAACAGAGGCCAAAAGCAATAAAAAATTGGGGGGTCAAAAGCAAAAGAAAAGTCAAAGATGCTGTTGTATGCTTACAAGAGGAAAATGGTGAATTGGTTAAGAATGATGTTGAGAAGACCAAACTTTTAAATTGCTATTTTGTGTCTGTTTTCTCTCAGAAAGTAGATGTAGCATCAACTGATCTTCCCTGTGCTATTGGGGGAATAAAAGAATGCAGGCTATCTATAAGCAGAGAGATGGTGAGGGAACATTTAAACTTAACTTAATGAATTCAAGTCTTAAGGTCCAGATGAATTACATCCTAGGATACTAAAGGAAGCAGCAGAGCTAATTGCTGAACAACTCGCCATAATCTTTTAAAATTCCTGGAGAGCAGAAGAAGTCCCAGAAGATTGAAAAAGGGCAAATGTCCCTATTTTCAAAAAAGGGAAGAAGGTGGATTCAAGAAACTACAGGCTTGTGAGCCTGACTTCTATAACCGGAAAGATCTTTGAACAGATTATTAAACAGCATGTATGCAAGTACTTGGATAAAAATGGAATAATTAACCAGAGCCAGCATGGGTTTGTAACAAACAAGCCATGCCAGACTAATCTAATTTTCTTTTATGGCAGTATCACTGAACATGAGTCAACAATGTGATGCAGCAGCCAAAAAGGCAAACACAATTCTGGGATGTATTAAGAGAAACATAGAGTCTAGATCACATGAGGTAATTATCCCCTCTACTCTTACTTAGTCAGACCTCATCTGGAATACTGTGTCCAGTTCTGGGCACCCCACTTTAAAAAAGACATAGACACACTGGAGCAATTTTAGAGAAGAGTTACCGAGATGGTGAGCGGTCTGCAAATCATGTCCTATGAGGAACGGTTAAAGGATCTGGGAATGTTTAGCTTGCAAAAAAGAAGGCTGAGAGGAGACTTAATAGCTGTCTACAAATATCTGACGGGCTGTCACAGTGCAGAGGGATCAGCCCTATTCTCATTTGTACAAGGAAAGGCTAGAAGCAATGGGATGAAAATGAAAGGGAGGAGAAACAGATTAGATATTAGAATAAACGCTCTGACAGTGGGGGTGATCAATGAGTGGAACAGGTTGCCACGGGAGGTGGTGAGTTCTCCTTCAATGGAAGTGTTCAAACAAAGGCTGGACAGACATCTGTCCTGGATGATTTAGTGATCCTGCACTGGGCAGGGGCTTGGACCCGAAGACCCTGGAGGTCCCTTCCAACTCTACCGTTCTATGGCAATCCAAGAATGATGCTCCACCACGGGCGCCGCTGTGCACTCACTGCTGTGATGTTGGACATGTGTGCAGCCGCTTGTCTGTGCTAACCGTTCGCATGCAGATGGTTGTGGTGCTAATGGATGTTCCATGGCCTGTGAGGCCTCCTGACCGAGTGTTTCGGCAGATCTGTGTGATGCCTTTACAGCTCGTATAAGATTTCGTTGTCCACGTTCTGTCAGTTTACAAGGACCCGATGACCCTGCAGGTCCCTTCCAACTCTACCATTCTATTATTCTATGTATATCGTCCGTCCGTGAAAACGGCGGCTGATATACACTCCTGTGAATGAGCCCTCAGTACGATTACAATACCAAGTTTTTATAATTCATTATTTATTTATTTTTTTTGTAGTACTTCTAAAAAAATATCTTTGGAAAGAAATAAAATTATTTTCTACCACAATCTTCTGATAGCCATAACTTCTCCATCGACAATAGTTGTGCAAGGGCTATTTTTTTGCAGGACGTCCTGCAGCTTCTATTGGTACTATGTGGGAGCACATATGATTTTTTTATTGCTTTTTATTATAGTTTTTCTTGGAGATGAAGGCTACAAAAAACCCGCAATTCTTGTGCTTTTTCTTTTTTCCAGACGACATTCACTGTGAGGGGTAAACAATGGGTTAGAGAATCACAGGGGCAGAACTTTGTCTGACTAAATCAAATTGGAGCCCTTCACAGTGACAGACAGACTAAAATATAACTTTTATTCAAGACTAACATAAAATAATGACTTGGGCTAAGAACAAGACAAACATAAAGACAGAGAATATTACAGATAGGTGGGTAATTGGAGTTATTAGAATCACCCCACCTAGGCTATGGTAAAGACGAGACTGAAGAGTCGCTAGTGATGCATCAGATAGTCCGTAATTTAATGAGTAGAACCACGGGTATCAGATATAAGTCTAAGAACACTTTGGTACTGGAGCAAAATTGCTCAAAAAACCTATGGAGATCGCACTGGTTTAGTCGTCACTTGCGATTAATTAATCCAATGGTCACTAAAGTGGGGCCCCAGTACCTATAAACTATAAGAAAAGTGTCACGCATCAGTATAGCGACCGTCTGTAACAAAGTGGTCACATTCGGATAGGTTGATGATCACAGGATTTGATAGTTACTTAGCCAATAATATGATTTGAGGAAACCATAAAAGTGCCTCAAGTATTTGGCTCAGAGTAGTATCAGTCCATATCATTTGGAAAGAACGGTAAGCTCTCTTTAGTATAAGTATAGCTCAATATACAACTCATATAACTCGAGAGAAGAATGGATGACCTCTCTTTATGTGAAAGGGTGATTACTGCTCAGGAATAATTACTGCTCGTAGAAATATGATTACTTGCTCAGGAATAATTACTGCTCAACGCGTTTCCCTACTAGGATTGTTGGTAGTTCATCAGGAGCAATTGTATGAGTTATGCCATACGATATGACAGGTTCATTGAGTTGAAAACTCAAGAGAAAGAGAGAGAAAGTACCACAATCGTGTTTTGAGACACGAAGGGTTAAATACTTTGTCAAATTTTGAGAAAGTGCCACAATCTTGTTTTGGGACACAAAGAGTTAAGAGAAAGTGCCACAATCGTGTTTTGGGACACGAAGGGTTAAATACTTTGTCAGATTTTGAGAAAGTACCACAATCGTGTTTTGGGACACGAAGGGTTAATTACTTTCTGCCAGATTTTGAGAAAGTACCACAATCGTGTATTGGGACATAGAGGGTTATATAATCTCTGTCAGATTTTTGTTGGTGTGGTCATGCAGGCTAGTTAGGAGATGTGCAGGAGATATACTGATTTATAGAGAAATACTGCACATCAACTAACCTCAAAGAATTGAAATGGGATCAGAACTAGAAGGTAGGGGATTATTCAAGACCCATACTTAGTTCATCATCCAATCTTTGAACAAGGTCGCTAAATAGCTAAATAATAGCGGTCTGCAACTTGTTCATATAATAAGCTCTATAGATATATAGTAGCCTGGGACTAGTCTATCAAAAAAGAAATAGAGTTCTAGGCTACATAGAGCTTTTTTCAGATCCCTTTCATTCTATCAAGGTCTCTAGGCAGCGCATAGTAGCATAAGCAGAGCGGTGTCTTTGCTGCCTAGATATGAGACCTGCATCCAACACACACACATTCAGATAAAATAACAAAAGTGGTAGAGCCTGGAGCTCTGATGGTGAGCTCAGGCATTATCAAACAATGGGTTACTTTGATAGATTGAACTTTAATGGATGCAGCGAAACCAAATAGGTTTTTGTTTTTTTAGATTTATCATACGGTAAGTATGGCAAAAGTTTGTCTTTTTTACCTTTCATTTTTTTAATACCTAAGAAACCTTTTTAAAACTTTTTTATTCTTTTTTTTTCAGTCCTCTTAGATGTCATGATGAACCTGCAATGCTTTGATTGCTACTGTAGCTGGTTACATTACACCGTGATCTGAAATGCAGGGGCTTCTGAAAGCCCCCAGGGCAATCTGCCATGGCAGCGCTGGGGGCATTCAGAAGGCCCTGGCTGCTGTGTAACTGCACAACACCCCACAATCTCATCACGAGGAGCCATTTGTGACACCCAAACATCAATCAGAGCATTTAAATGCCGCTGTCAGAATTTATGTCTGCTTTTAAAGGGTTAACAGCTTCGATCAGCAGTGCTGCTGATAAAAGCTGTTGTGGGCATGTATCAGCTGTAAAAAACAGCTGGCACCTGCATTGTGTGAAGCGGGATCAATCCCCTATCCCCTTCCATACAAAACCTGAACCTCAGTGACAAAACTGAACATCAAGGATCGTTAAGAGGTTAAATAAGTTTATCCACTTATTGATCTTCGTTCCGGTGCTGTATTTATGTACCAATCTTGGTTCTGGTGCTGTATTTATGTTATTAGTTTGTTCTGGTGCTCTATGTAATAAGCTTGGTTCTAGTGCTCTATTTTGTAATGAACTGTTCTACTATTAATGAATACAATTATATATATTTGGAGAATTGAAATTGTTTCACTGGACTATTTTCTGCAGCGTGCTACATCGCGGGCATTTGACATACATAGTTTAATCATTCAGGTGGGAAATGTGTTAAAATTTAGAATCCCACCCTTAAAAGCATAATGCAGATGTGAATGTGCTCTTACAGATAGTCTTTTAATGCATGCTGGTACGTGTGAGTACCATGGCTGTCCAGCTGACATGGTATTACATAATGATTTAAAGGGGTTGTGCCTAGTCTAACATGTATCCCTTATCCACAGGATAAGTGTTTGCTTGGTGAGGTCTGATGGGAGTTACCACTTGGGTTTGCCCGATCTCATGGAACTCCTCATCGGCCACTTCCACAGTCATCTTCCGCTGTAGGAGAACAGGTGGGAGTTACCACTTGGGTTTGCCCAATCTCATGGAACAGCAACCCGGCCACTTACAGAGTCATCTTTCCCTGTAGGAGAACCCGTGGAACTTTATTTTAAAGCTGTGCCTCTGAGAACCAAAGGGGAGTTACCAATTGGGTTTGCCCAACCACATGGAACTTCTCTTCAGCCACTTCCACAGTCATCTTCCCCTGTAGAAAAACCGGTGGGACTTTATTTTAAAGCAGTGCTCTGGGAACCGAAGCGGAGTTACCCCTTTGGCTACCCGACCTCATGGAGCGTCAACGCGGCCCCTTCCACTGTCATCTGCTCCTGTGGGAGAACTGGTGGGAGTTACCACTTGGATTTACCTGATCTCATGGAACTCTGTACCAGCCACCTCCACGCTCATCTCCCCCTGCAGGAAAACCGGAGCGACTTTGTCAATTTAAGCACTGGCTCAGAGAACCAAGCGAGAGTTACCACTGGGGCTACACGACCTCATGGAACCCCGAACTGACAGTGAGAGTGGGGCCTCGTCTCTGCCCCCCAAGGATTCGGTGCAGAAGAGGGTTGGCTGGGGTACAGTGACAGAGCAGCCCCACTCGTCCCAGCACTTTAAGAAAATTGTCAAAGACCAGCTCGACTTGGCAATCCTACCCATATGCCCGAATCTAACCCCCCATCTTAGAGGCTTTTTCAAACATAGGCGGCAAAAGCAGCCATCTCAGGCCAACTTCCTGGAACTGCCGTCCAGGTTCGTCCTCATCCTGGTTCTCGGCCACCTCAATTTTACCTCAGTCTATCCTACCTCCTAGACTCGGCCACTTGTGCGGCATCACCAAGTCCCTACTGTGAAATGAGCGGGAATTACCACAAGGTTTCCATGGCCTCCTGGAATTCCAATCCAGGCATCATCTGATCTCTACCACTCGGACTATTCGACCTCCTGGAACTCTGACCCGGCTACTTGGGCAGACATCACCTGGTTCTGACATCTCGGTCTATCCGACCTCATTGAACTCTGACCCTGCCACTTCCACAGTCGTCTCCCCCTGTAGGATAACTCGGTGGGACTTTGTCATTTTAAAGCAGTGCCTCTGAGAACCGAGCGGGAGTTACCACTTGGGATCGCCTGACCACATGGAACTCCTCTTCGGCCACTTCCACGGTCATCTTCCGCTGTAGGAGAACCGGTGGGAGTTACCACTTGGGTTTGCCCAACCTCATAGAACTCCAATACAGCCACTTCTATGGTCATCTCCCCCTGCAGGAGAACCGGTGGGACTGCCATTTTAAAGCAGTGCCTCTGGCAAACAAAGGGAAGTTACCACTTTGGCTACGCGACCTCATGGAACTCCAACCCGGCCAGTTCCATGGTCATCTCCCCCGTAGGAGAACCGGTGGGAATTACCACTTGGGTACGCCCGACCTCATGGAACTCCGCATTGGCATCTTCAACGGTCATCTCCCCCTGTAGGTGAACCGGTGGGAGTTACCACTTGGGCTGCCCGACCTCATGGAATTCTAACCCAGCCACTTCCATGGTAGTCTTCCCCCTGAAGGAAAATAGAACTTTGACATTTTAAGCAGCGCCTCTGAAAACCGAGCGGGAATTACCGCTTGGGTTTGCCTGATCACATGGAACTCCTCTTTGGCCACTTCCACAGTCGTCTGCCCCTGCAGGAGAACTGGTGGGAGTTACCACTTGGGCTGCTCGACCTCATGGAACTCCAACCCAGCCACTTCCACGGTCATCTCCCCCTGTAGGAGAACCGGTAGGACATTGCAATTTTACAGCAGTGCCTCTGAGAACCGAAGGGGAGTTACAACTTCAGCTGCCTGACCTCATGGAACTCTAACCCAGCCACTTCCATGGTCATCTCTCCCTGCAGGAGAATCCGTAGGACTTTGTCATTTTTTTGGAGTGCCTCGGAGATCCGAGTGAACAGTGAGAGGGGGGCCTAATCTATGCCCCTGAGGGGTTGGAGCGACAGGAGTACAGTGACAGAGGGCAGCCCAATGCATCCCAGAACTTTGAGAAAATTGTCAAATACCAGCTCTATCCAACTGCCCGAAGTGACACTTCTTATCCCCATGTTAAAGTCTTACTCAACGTGAGAGGGAAAAACCTGCAATCTCAGGCGACCTCCTGTAATCGGCGCCCAGCCTGAGCACCCAGGTTCATTCTCATCCCGGTTTTACCTCAGTTTATCTGACCTCCTGGAACTCTGATCCTGCCACTTGGGCACGCCTCACCCGGTCCTGGCCTCTCGGTCAATCCAAACTCATGGAACTCCAACCCGGCCACTTCCACTGTCATCTCCCCCTGAAGGAGAAACGGTGGGAGTTACCGCTTGGGTTTGCCCAACCTCAAGGAACTCCTCATTGGCCTCTTCCACGGTCATCTTCCCCTGTAGCAGAATCGGTGGGACTTCATCATATTAAGCACCTCCTCAGTGAAGCAAGTGGTAGTTACCACTTGGGCTGCCCGACCTCATGGAACTCATCGGCCACTTTCATTGTCATCTTCCCCTGCAGGAGAACCAGTGGGAGTTAGCACTTGGGTTTGCCCAACCTCATGGAACTCTGCATCTGCCACTTCCTCGGTCACCTCCCCCTGCAGGAGACGGGAGGGACTTTGTCATTTTAAGCCCTGCCTCAGAGAAACGAAGGGTAATTACTAGAGATGAGCAAACGTACTCAGTAAGGCCGATTTCGCAATCGAGCACCACGATTTTCAAGTACTTCACTACTCGGGTGAAAAGATTCGGGGGTCGCCGGGGGGTGGGGTGTGGCGTGGTGGAGCGGGGGGGTAGCAGCGCGGAACAGGGGGGAGCTCTCTCTCTCCCTCTCCCCCCCCCACTCCCCTCTGCAACCCCCCGCTCACCCACGGCGCCCCCGAATCTTTTCACCCAAGTAGTGAAGTACTAGAAAATCACGGTGCTCGATTGCGAAATCGGCCTTACCGAATACGTTCGCTCATCTCTTGTAGTTACCACTCGGACTGCCTAACCTCATGGAACTCCAAGGAGACGAGGAACCTATGGGGGTTATCATTCTCCAAAGGAGATGAGGAACCTGGGAGGAGGGGGGGGGGGGAAGAATCGCTCTCCAAGGAGACAAGGAACCCAGGGGATTATTGCTCATCCTGATCTTCTCTTCCCACTGACTTTGCCAAGCATCAGTGGTGTTTCCAGTTCATTAGCGCGCATCATGTGGCCAAAAAAAAAAAAGAGCCACTGTTTGATGATTTTGCCCTCTAGTGATATTTTCGGTTTGACGCAATCTACCTTGTTCATTGTCATGGTGGTCCAAGGTATCCGTAGCATTCTCCTCCAGCACCAGAGTTCAAACGGATCAATCTGACCTCTGTTTTTCTGAGCGTCCAACTTTCGCAACCATACATAGTTACGGGAAAGACGACTGCATTGACCAGTCTGTTTTTTTTTTGCAATGCTAATATCCTTGCTTTTCCATTCCTTGCATTGCACTCCTACCAAGTGTAATCGTCTATTGATCTCAGGTCCAGATTGTCCGTTGCAGTCGATTTTGGATCCAAGGAAGATGAAGTCTTAAACCGCCTCAACTTCTTTGTTAATTTTTATGTTCACTGTACCGTTGCCTATCGCGGTCATGACTTTCGTTTTCTTGCTGTTGAGGTCCAGTCCCATGCGTTCGCTTTCCTTTTGTACTTGTTGGATAAGGTATTCCAGGTTAAATGGCACTTTCGAAAAATATAGCTTGGCCGGCAAGAAAAGAAAAAAAGCCCTCATACAGGTATGGAAAAAAATACATTGTCTTAAATGGCAGGAATGAAAACGAAAAAAAGTCAGTTCATTAAGAGGTTAAACAGGTTTTTCATGTGTTACCTGCAAACCTCCCAGAGTCTGTAGAGTTGAACACCAAGCAAATTAAACAGTTTAAGGCCTCAGTAAAAACAGTGAATGAAACAGAACTCATTGGTATGCAGAGGCACCACCCAGTGGTTGTAAAGTGGTGGTGCACCCAAGTAAGTTATGAGAACAGCCCAGGCCTCATATAGACACAACTGTAAAACAAGCTGGTAAACACCAGCACCAAGTTTTTAGGAAAGGCACAAGAGGCATGTGTACTGGAGCCTCCAGCATCCACCCAGTCAGATTCTATCTACACTTATGTAAGGTGACCAGACACCCCGATTTAGGCAGGAAAATCCCGCTTTGGGACCCTGGGTCCCTAAGCTTGTCAGTCTTTTCTCCCGCTTTAGGGATGCGGGGTCACCATGAAGGCAATTACCAGTGGAGGTACCGTGGCTCCCCGGCTGATTATCACTGTGGCGCTGCTGCAGGATGCCACTCTGACGTCAGTGTGTGCACCCAGGATCATCCTACCTTGTTCAGCAGGAGAGAAAAAGACGTCAAGATGCACACACTTCCGCCCGGAGCAGCGGTGTTCTGAAGACCAGGAGTCAGCGAGTATATCGGTCTAATGGGGGACACTTACTACTGGGGCCACTTTGCACGTGGCAGAATACCTCAAGTCCAAAAAGTGTCAAAACCGGCACCATTGGTGCGGATTTCGACTGGGAAACAGCTGCGTATCTGCAGCCAATTTTATACTGTGCGACGCTCCCCTCACCTCCTCCAAAGGCTTCAGCTGCCAGCGCTCCCCAGCTTACAGCGGCCTGCGAGATGCGGCGCCGCTGATGGGAACGGGAAGCCTTTGGAGGTGGTGAGGGGAGGGGGTAATGCCTCACAGTATGAAATTACCTGCGGATACGCAGCTTATTGCCAGTCAAAATCCACACCACTGGTACAGATTTTGACTGTTATTTGGATGCGGAAATACTGTGGACTTTGCTCCCTGCCTTTTTTTTTTTTTTTTTAAACAGCCCTGCACTTTTTATAACAAACCGTAGGTAAAACCATATGTTGTGATGAGCCCCGCCCCTGACCACACCCTTTTGTCCCACTTTGACACTGGGAAAATCTGGTAACCTTAACTTATGGGTAGTATGTACGGTGCTCATCTTTCGAGCACCAGGAAAATGAGGATCACTGTCCTTCCAAGAGGTGGGAGATACACATCGGTATTGCTCCTTTTAGAAGGTGTAGCCCAGAATTTGAAAAACATGGTTCTTTCTTCCAAACCCAGTGCCACACCTGTCCAGAGGTTGTGTGCAGTTTCGCATTTCAGTCCCATTCACTTCAATGGCGCTGAACTCAATGTCAGACAGAACCTATGCACAGAAGTGGTACTGTTTCTAGAAGAACACAGCCATGTTCATCTAATCCTGGACAACCTCTAAGTCACCGCCTTATCTCCGTAATTCCCATAGACTGCAATGTGTGGGTCATGGCTACTGTAAAGGATCAGGTAGTCCTAAGTTCTAATGGTAGGATGGATCAAAGCTACTTTGGCAGCTGTCCATGTGCCTATGAGTAAAGCAGCATACACTTGAGCCTTCCATGGGACGGATATGCTGAGAAGAAATCCTGATGTATATCTCAAATGGAAGGCTGAAATGTGATGTGAGCAGAGTCTGAGGATAAGATAATTCTTAAATGAAATCCAATACCATTCCTCTTCCAAAGAATACACTTGGCACTTTATACTGGGGCAGGAGCCTTGGTCCTGGCTTCCATGAAACTATTGGAGATTTCTAGCAATCCCACTGAATATGTAGTGACCCCAAAAAGTGTCCTACAGAACATTGATACTGTTTTGAGGTAGTTCAGACACTCTCCTGGGCCTTAAATGGTTAACCTGCCCAGTAACAAGATATGGCATTTTCATTGGCTGACAGCAGTCCCAATTCTCATTCACCTGTGGCAATGTCTGAGGCACTGACAATATTGAGGAAATCCTGAAAACATGACCTGTTGAGGTCCCTGAGGACTGGAATTGGGGAACACTGTGTTAAACAATCAGAGCAGAGCAGATGTATGTAAGGCGAGTGAGAGCAGTGGTAAGAAGATTGAGAGTGGAGACAGAGCAAGGAGTGGATGGCAGAGAGATCCCGAGGCGGGTGAGCAGCTGTATCACACAGGCATATCCCAGTACAGAAACCATCAGAATGCCACCAGCTGTACAGCTGACACCGGGGTCTGATGGTGGGATGTCACCAACACATGGAGTACAGGACGTGGCATCTCTCTTGAACCTTCCAAAATCCACTGTTGGCAATGTTATTGAGAAATGGAGGCCATCTGGCGTATGTGGTGCAGCCACATTCAAAAGGGACCTTGTAAACTGAGAGACCGTGGACAACGAAGTCTTATACGAGCTGTAAAGGCATCACACAGTCTGCGAATCACTCAGTCAGGAGGTCTCTGAGGCCATAGAACATCCATTAGTACCTCGACCATCTGCATGCAAAGGGTTAGCATGGACGAGCGGCTGCACAGAAGCCTAACATCACAGTAGTGAATGTACAGAGGCGCCTGCGATGGAGCATCGTTCTTGGATTGTCATAGAATGGTAGAGTTGGAAGGGACCTCCAGGGTCATCAGGTCCAACCCCCTGTTCAATGCAGGATTCACTAAATCATCCCAGACAGATGTATGTCCAGCCTCTGTTTGAAGACTTCCATTGAAGGGGAACTCACCATCTCCCGTGGCAACCTGTTCCACTCATTAATCACCCTCACCATCAGAAAGATTTTTCTAATATCGAATCTGTCTCCTCCCTTTCAGTTTTATCCCATTGCCTCTAGCCTTTCCTTGTGTGTGGAAGCATGTGGTGTGATCAGATGAATCACAGTACACCATCTAACATTCGGATAGCCACATTTGGGGATGACCATTGCCTGGGCAGTGGTTTCTACACAAATGCTTCACCCCAACAGTGAAATTTGGAGAAGCTTCAGTTATGGCAGGGGTGTTTCTGCTGGAAAGAGCTAGGGCCATTGGTTATAGTAGAGTCTACACTCAATGCCAATGGGTTTAAAGACAGTGTGGACAACGTGGCATTGAGGCTGGTTTGAGAACATCTGCAAGCTTCACTGGCCAGCCAAAAGTCTACATCAAGCATCTTTAGGATGACCTAGGACGCCAAATCTGTGACGCCTAACACACCCTGCATCACGATCTGAAGATCTGCTCGAAGGAATAGAAGCAAATCCATCCACACATTATCAGAATTTAGTGTAAAGCAAGCCTATGAGGGTTTCCGCAGTTAGAGGCCAAGGGCGGCCCAACACTGTATTGAAGAGCATGAAGTCAAATTGCATCAACTTCTGGGTGTGTCCCAATACTTTTGCCAACGTAGTGCATCTGCCACATGCCACAGCATGGAAGCACTATAGAATGATACACTGCGCACAAAACCCTACAGGAATGTATGAGCACATTAAACTGCATTGTGTATGTAAACTGCTATATGCCAAAAGAACGCTGCCATCTAGTGGTCAAACGCTTATTAGCAACACACTGTAGAAGTCAGTTCTTCAGGGCTCATATTCCCCTTACCCCTACTATACATCAAGAGATGTGGGTAATGTTCATGACTCTGCACCTCAATAACGACACAACCAGTAATTTGATATTATATTTATTACCGATCTGCATAGTAATTCCTCTCCGCACAGTCAGTCCCAGAGTGTTCAGAAAGCGCTGGTAAATAGGTTAAAAAAAAGAAATGCAATAAAAAAAGAAATTATGTGTCTTTGAACTTTTTTTATGATTAATTTTTTTTTGTTTATTAGAAATACTCCAGCTCTCCCCCCCCCCCCCCCCGGACGTCCGGAGTCTCCCACTTGTAGTTACTGAATGGCCTTCTATCCAGTGTCCTGAGGTAAATCCGTTTGGTTATACATCATCCTATTGTAGTGATCGCTGGGCGTAGCGTTACCTCCGGTGACTCTTCTGGGCTTGTTTTAATAACGTGTCGAAATCTAGACTTTCAAATTTACTTCGAGTGGACGCCGGGTCAAAGTCATCCCGGTTCGAATCTGGAAATGAAGACGTAAAGAAGTAACGTTATGTAACTACAGAAATGGGCTAAATGACGAAAATGGCAATTCTAAATCACCGCCTAATGCAAAAAAACCCAAAAAAGACAAACATTAGCCAAAGAACTAAGTACAGTCCGTGCAAGCTCACAGCGTAGGACTCCAAGGGTCCCAACTGCAGTCGCTGCTGTGTAATTAACCCTTTCTAATCCAATTTGTATCCTGGTTTTCCTAGGGGGCTTACTCTTTTCCTGCTGTTATACAATGGCGCTATCTGCTGGCAAAAGCCAGTACTGCATGAGGTGACACGTTGGATAGGCTCCAACAGCAGAGAGGCTGGCAATATACAGTAAGAGAACCCCGATGGACGTCCTCCAACATCGGAGCTGTACAGCCTTCAATCATAATGTCTTTAGACGACAGTGGATTGGAAAGGGTTAAGGCTTGACGTGACCCTTCGGGCCTGAACAAGCAAAGATGGCCGCATTGCTTCTCTGACTACCTGATGCAAACTGTGCATAGCATACATTGGTGGTCTACGATGCAATATGCTGCTCTTGACTGGCCAGCACAGGTTAATCCAAGCAGGTGTAGTGTCTTATACTAATGATACGTACTAATGTACAGTACACATCAGGCAGTCAGAGAAGCTGGTGCGGCCATCTGTTTGTTCAGGCCTGGACGGTCGCTTTAAAGGGAGCCCGTTAGTTTCCACTCATTAAACAGGTTGTCTGGGACTTTTACTATTAATGACCCAGGTTTAGGATAGATCATTAATAGTTAGTTGGTAGGGGCCTGCCGCTTGGGATCCCCACTAAATCACTGTCCATAGTGCAAAGGCTTGAGCTGGTACTACATTAAATGGCAGCTGTGCCTGCACTACCAAACTGTGCTGCTGCATTGCTGACAGCACTGCTAGCAAGGACATCTAGGATCTTGAGAATCGGACCCCCTCTCATCAAGTACCGATGACTAGTGTTGCTCAATTTTCGCAAAATGAGGTTAGTTAAAATTTCCCACAATGCCTGCTGCAGAGGTCAGCATGCAGCTAATCATCAACCAAGGTACCTTGCTGATGTCACCAAATGTGTCCTCCATCTAGCATATGGGCAGCAGTTTCATTGTACGCCTGCATCACATGACCTAGCCATATATAACGTAGGCACAGTGTAACCAGCGACCACTTTACAATTTAGTACAGACGAAGAAGCTGAATAATTGTTTATATGCCTATATAACATGTGGTCTGTTAGGGACAGATATTCTACAGAGGATATACTGCTGCTGGTGTGAAAGCTTATATGCCAGCAGAGAACCTAAACGGGGTTCTATTGGAGGGAGCAGAGAAAGAAGCTGCATCACTTTTGTATGTCTATATGAAGTGTGGTCTGTACACCAACGTCAACGTATATAGCAGCAAAGCAGACTGACAAAATATGCTTTAACGTGCGGAATACTGCAGTTCTCAGTGTGTGGCCTCAGACGTAGTTCGAAGTTGCCAGTCTATCCACTACTGTTTACTTGCAGACTGTACGCAGCTAGCAGTGGGTTGGGGTTCAATTACGCCTCGCTGAACGGGGATAGCTCACAAAAAACACAAGCTATACTCCGTGGTCACACATCATGCTTCCCAGGGATTGCGGCTTATTTAGTTGGTGGTGTTTTGTTGTTAAAAAACAAAAAGAAAACCAAACAGGGAAACCGCAAATACCCAAGAGGAGAAAGTACTTGATCTAACAAGGAGAGGGAAAAAAAAAAGCTGTCAGGGAGGAGGAGGACATGGATGGACAGCACTCTGCCAAGGCAGCGAGTAGGGTGTTGAAGAAAAACATAAGGGCAGTGCCATAAGCCTCAAGTACTACTAGTCCCAGCAGCAGCATCATCAGGCCCACAGCTGGGTCTGCTCACAGGACTTGTGCAGCCTGGGCATTCCTTGAAACCACATCTGATGACAGAAAAGTGGTCCTCTGTAAGATCTGCGTTGGGGAAATTACATGGAGAGCAAATTAACGAACCCTTTTTTTAACTCCCATTGTCTTTAATGAGTTGGAATTAACCATCTCGATTCACAACGATTTTCTTGAAATCAGCCCGATACAGACTCAGATTACTTCAATAAATCACTCTTCACTGCTGATGACCTGACCTTTAAGGGGTTGTGTCAAAAAAACAAAAACAAAAAAAACCACTCACCTGTGCCATATGGGGCGGTCACTGGGAGGCTGCTGCTCCTCTTTCACTCCAGCAGCTGTCCGATCGCAGGGCAGAAGCTGGCAAAGTGCCAGCTTCCGCCCCTGCTCTGACCATGCCGGGGGGCAAGTACTGCCGCCTGGGTCAGTGGTTGGCATGTCACAAGTGACGCGTTGCCCACCGATTGGCATGGCTGCATCTAACCTCTGCCATCCTCGGAGAGTCAACGGCGAGTGCGCATGCATCCCCCTTTCCCGTGCGCATGGGCACTTGCTGTCAACTCTCCGTAGACGACAGAGGGTAGACACAGCCAGGACTCTTCTTTTACAGGTTTAACTCTACAGGCATGCAGGGAAGGATGCAGGCGAGTATACATTTTTTTTATTTTACTGACAGAACCCTTTTAAGGATAGGTCACCAATAGAAAAAGTCCCCAAATGCCCCAAAGTACCTCCTAAAACCATCCCCAGTGTGTTGTCAGCCACCAGACCACTACCCATATAGCTTAGGATATCTGTGTGTAGACTGGTTGGGTTTATGTCCTCTAGTAGCAGACTTAGTTCCCTTCACACAAGTACTTACCAAGATCGGCATAATTACTTCTACAAAACTGCCTTCTGCCTCCGAAGCAGAGATCAAAAGGCAACTCGTCTGGAAGGCACAGCTTGTGACCATTTTCTATAGCAGCAAAGGCCTCTCTGGTGCAGCGGTACGTGACAAAGCCATAGTTATCACTGGGGGAGAAGAGGACTACAAGTTAATACAAATCGTGTGCATGACTGTAACCATACAAGGTAAAGGTCTACTACAGCAGTTGTCCTAACAGGAGATCCCTTTGATATCACACGTTTGTGGCCTTAAATGGGATTTCCAGGACTAAATCACTGACGACTTAACCTCAGGATGGGTCAGCAATTATAGGTGGAGGTCTGCTGATTGGGCTCCCTGCCGATCAGCTAAGTGAAGTCACAGCGGAGCTTGTGTGAGTGCCAGGGAAGCTGAAGTCCATACCAGGCATGGAGCTATCCATCTATATAAAAATCTGTGCCTAGTAATGCAATTCAATGCTATTCAATTGAATGGGGCTGACCTGTTCTCGGGCCACGTGACCTATGAGCGCGATATCACAGGCTTGAGAAGAGGTTGCGGTGCTTGTGCAAGTCTCTCAGTCCTCTTCAGACTACTGGTGACCTATCCAGAGGGTAGGTCAACAGTTTAGTACTGGCGGGCCCCTTTAAAGAACAATACACCATATATACTCGAGTATAAGCCTAGTTTTTTCAGCACATTTTTTTAGGCTGAAAAAGCCCTCCTAGGCTTATACTCGAAGTAATAAAAAAAAAAAAACGCAATACTCACCTCCCAGCCTGCATCTGTGTCCCCGGCGCGATGTTCTCTCCGGCGATGCAGCAAGGTGCTAGAGAATTCTCCCTGCTCAGCTTTGAATTCACCCACCGTTAGCGCTGTGTAGGTAAGCGCCGTGATTGGATCAAGCGCCGTGATTGGATCAAGCGCCGTGATTGGATCAAGCGCCAGCCAATCACAGCCGGCACTCAATCAATCACAACCATTCAGTGGATGACATCACTGAATGGCTGCGATTGGTTTATCTAGCACGGGCTGTGATTTGCAGGCGCTCGATCCAATCACAGCGCCTATCTACACAGCGCTGACGGCAGGGGAATTCAAAGCCGAGCAGGGAGATGACAGCGGGGAGAATTCTCAAGCAGCTTGCCGCACCGCCAGGGAGACCATCGCGCCGGATACAGACGCCGGCTGGGAGGTGAATCTTGCATTTTTTCTTTACCTAGTATATACTTGAGTATAGCTAGGCTTATACTTGAGTCAATAAGTTTTACCAGTTTTTTTGTGGTAAAACTTATTGATTCGGGTGGGCTAATACTTGAGTATATATGGTATATTATATATTCCCCCCCTCCCCCAGTGTCGCATTCCAAGAGCTATACTTAGTTATCAATCCCTAGAGCTGTATCATGAAGAAATTAGCAGTTTTTTTATGTACTTCTCATCCACAATCCCTTGGGAATATAAGCAGCACTCACCTAATGCTTGGAGTACTATGTAATACATTCTATAAAGCTTTCTATGTATTAAGTCATGTCCCTGGCATGGCCCAATAAGCAGAAGCTCATGCAAGTCCTGAAAACCTTCACTAGACACTGGCTGCCATGGTTAACGGCTCTGGCACTGAAGTACCAGTAGAAGTTGGCAAGTACAAGAAGGTTTTTGCAGCATTTACAGTACAAGCTGCAGGGACAGGATGTATAAACCCTCGTCCACCTGATGCAGAAAAACTCCCCACGTAGTTGACACGCTGCAGATTCCAGTGCAGATCCAACCCTTTGCAAAAGGGTGAAACCCGCCCCATTAGCTGCTGATTTGGCCGCTTCAAATTAACGGTGAATCCTATATGCAGACAGCCATCATCCCACCAAAAATGTCAGTCTCACTCAACCAATATAACAAGACCAAAAATCAATACCCAAGACAGGACTGCAGAAGGCATTAAAAAATTGTTTATTAAAAATTACATATATAATAAAAACATAGAAAAAACAAATTACGAACAAAATGCAGCATCAATACATACCTCAGGTCAGACATACAAGAACTTGCTAAAGAAAATCATATCAACCAAGCTCCATGTCATGCACATAATAAAGTGTTACCATGTAACCCAGGGTCTGGAAATCCCTGCGCCCCGGAGCGCACATGCTGCCCTTGGCTTTGTCCTGGACTTTATTGTGTGCATGACATTGAGCTTGGTTGATAGGATCATGATTTTCTTTAGGAACGGCTTCTACCTGTGACCTTTGTGATGTATTTCCCCTATGCATTAATGCTGCATTTCCTTCATGTTGTTTTTAAACCTTTATTGAAAATTACACAAATAAAAACTTTATAATTTCTTCTTAGACATTGATTTTGGGGTTGTTCAAATTAACGGTGTATTCAACGAGTGTTTTCTACTGCTCATGTGAGCACTGCCCTAAGTGTACAATGAAAACACTCACCCCTCCTCTCTGAAGTGAATGGTGCATTCCTCTATCTCCCCGAAAGCAGAGAAGCGCCGTCTCAGCTCCGATCTTGTCATGAGGTTGTTGATCTTCCCGATGTACACGACTCTCCTCTCCTCCTGCAACGTCAGGAACACTCATATTAAAAGTGGCAAATGCCCATATATCATCATATTCACCCCAAATATAACAGGTCACAGAGCATAAGCAATGGCGGACTCTTCATGCTACATACTAACATTGCTCTGCTGGCATCGTTTATTCTCCCTGCGGTAATCACTTCACTCCTCACGGATTTGCTGAGAAAAGTGACTTCCAAGCAAGTCACTCCGTAATTACAGACCAACTTAAGATCGCTATGAAACCATAATTAAAAGAACTACAAGTCAAGATGGCTGATAACAGCGAGCAACAGACTACATTGCAAAAAGTAGGCTTCCAGTGAATACAGCAAAAAGATCCACAGGCTCCCATTGACTGGATAGAGGCCTCTCCGACCCTCTTCATGCCGGGATCCGTTGAGGATAGTTTTTTTTTCTTGCACAGCAGACTGCGCAATTCTATCTAGAACGCCCCTTGAAAAAAATGAATCTGCTAAATGGATGCCATTGGATGGTATTCGCCACAAACATCTGTTTGGGGGAGACGTCATGAGCTTATCAAAAGCATTTTTTAACGACGTATCCATTAAAAGGATCTATGGGTGACCGATGTGAGACGGGTGTCCAACAGTCACGAATCAAAAAGTGCAGAAAAACACATATGTACTTGTAACACTATAGTAAATCTGCACCAACACCACATATGTCGCATCACAAACTGAAAAAAAAATCCTAAAAATAAGAAACGCAACACATCTAAAAATATCACATCGTTATTGAAATTACTACTTACATAAAAAAATATGAAAATGATCCACTAATCCATAAAATAATGTGCAATAAACCCTGTGCATCTAGTAACAAAACATCTTCAACAGATTAAGCCAAAGCCTAAGTGCAATATTACAGCATTACCAAATATACAGATCACAGACCCCCGTATACAATGCGACAAGAGATGGCGTCAGCACCATTGGTCTCCAGCCCGCTTTGCCTCCAAGCACAGGAGCGATCATCGCGACTGCTGTCAACACTTCAGCACCCAACAGCTGTCCCATATGAAAGGGGCTTTAGAGAACACTACCCGTTGTGGTGGTCTCCACGAGAAATATTACCTCCCTATCTCACAGCATGATAATCAGATGAACGAACATTGGAAATATGTTTGTTCCCAATTATTGTAAAAGAAGCAGCAATCAGCCAACAAGTGAGCAAATGTTTGCTTGCTTGTTGGCTGATTGCATGTTTTATGCAGGTCAAAAAAAAACAAACTGGTTGCTGGCAGCACATCTCTCCATGTAAATAGGGAATGCATTGCTGACAACAGGCAAACTGTATGGGGCCCGCACAATTGTAATAATGATCATTTGTCCCCATACAGTTCACAAATCGGCCAACCCGAAAAGCCGTTTAAAAAGGCGTCGACTGACTTGTTATATTGGTGTAAAAGGATCCTTAGACTCCACAGGTTAATAGATTGTATTGTTTTGTAGGCTGTGTAGTAAACAGATTGAATTCCAGCAGCCAGGTAGCCAAAACGTTTAGAAGCATGACAAAGCAGCTCCTGGATGTCCAGCAGGCCCCATAGTGTTGACCCATGGCTGGAAGTACTTACTATGGCTCTCTCCTTATGATACATCCTCCTCCTGTTATAACTTTCTCTGGATTCACACCTGCCAAACAGACGTTATATTACCAAACAGATTCAGACTCAAAATATAAAAACTACCCCCTTGTAGCGGTGCATAAAACCAAACCACGTCTTTAAGTCTCACGCAACATATAAACATACCTCCTGCTTCGGCTCCGGTATCTCCGCCCGTAAGGTGATCTGGATCGTGACCTGGACCGACTGGAAGGAGGAGAGCACGACCGGGATGAACGTGAGGAAGACCTAGAGGAGCTGCGGGAGCCATAACTAGATCGGGAGGAGGAGCGCGATCTGTGCCTACTTCTAGATCTGTAACGGGATCTAAGACAAGAAGAACACAAGATAAATGGCGCCCGATATGGGAGGGGGGGAGGGATGAAAGAGCCAGCAGACAGGTAAATTTCATGGTATATGCCTGTATATCAACATCGTCAATGAAAAAAAGAGCGCGTAATACTGCATTTTTCCTGCAGGGGCAGCATCAGCTGATAGGGATTTTGGAAGCCAGATGCTTGGCAATAAGCCGACTGCTTTTAGAGTATGTTCCCACATAGTGGAAATTCAGTGGATTCTCCACAGTGGAAGATTTGCAGCATTTTCACACCAAAATTAGCAGTTAGTGCGGATTTTGACTCAAAATCAGCTGTGCATCCAGCTGATTTTAGCCTGTACTGTGCTCCTTCCACCTACCAAATACTGCGCGCTCCTGTACCCTACTGCTACTGAACGCTCCCGGAATTTATGTGATGCGCCGGTCACATTAAGGCACTTCTGCATCACATGACTGGCGGTGCTCAGTACCAGTTGCCGGTGTGCGCTGCGTTCTGGGCAGAATCGAGCAGTATTTGGAGATTAGAGGAGGGCTGTGAAGGCAAATTTCAGGGTGAAATGCACACGAGCAGATTTGCATTGCAGAGTCTGGAGTGGGCGACTGCCTCCGGAATCCGCTGCAAATATGGCCCATAGCAAGCAACGCAAAATGATTCTTCATGCACACGAGCGGAAACCAATTGCGGTTTCCGCTACTAGATTGAAAAAAAACGCAGCATGCTTTATTTTCCTGCTGATTCCTCATGGACGGTTCCATTGAAGTCAATAAAAAGCCATCCAACCCACGACCCATCTGCAATAGACATTGTGGACGGGCAGCGGATTCCACAAGACAGACAGGAGTTTTAAAAAAAAAAAAAAAAAAAAAGAAAATCTGTAGTGCACATGTCTAACGGTGGACCATCAAGGTACGAGCGGATGCCAGTTGGGCACAGGGTCAGATTCAGCTGCAGACTCCTGCATGTGGAATCCACCCCACCCATGTGCATGTGGCCTTAATGGGTTATTTGATGCAGAAACGCTGCGGGATTCTCTGCTGAAGGGTTTTCACAGGCTTAAGAGGCCAAGTGCTGTCTGTGGCTGTATCACCACTGAAGCCTGCGGTTGGTTGAGGAGTCAATGGACGGCACGTCACCGCCACAGCAGCGAGGACAGGGTGCAAATTTAGGAAGAGAGTCCTAATGTCTCTAAAATGGCTTGCATGATTAATACTTTCTAGGGTAACTATATACCTTTATGCAGTTGTATGCTTGACCAAGACCTTGTGCCAACGTTGCTGCCAAATTCTTGGAGGAATAAAGACATATTTGCACCTTGTCATTTAGCAAATTTGGGGTCTCATCCCCTGCACCCCCACTGATCAAAGCTTTAAAAAAAATTTTAAAAATGCCAAAAATTCTTAATGTCATGATCTATATTAAAAACACAATCCTGCAGTTTTCACACCAAACACTAATCCTGCTACTCTGACACTTCTTGTTCTGAAGAGAAAACTTTTCAGCAGTCATCTCTATCACAGGCAAGATTACACTAAAAGGTGACACCTGTACACAAAGACGACAAAATCCACCATAACCAATAGGTGATGTCACAGCTCACCTCTTCCTCCCTTTCTCCCTGCACAGGTTACAAGGCAAGCCCACAACATTCTTCCATAGAATTCAATGGATTCTCTCCTCTCCATTGTAGCTGTGGCCCAAGAGGCTGCTGTAAAGAATCTGCTAACTGCAGGTCAGGTGAAATGCCTGCCCGCCCCCATAGTCATGTAGACACAAAGGAATTGTAATCGGAAAGTAAAAAACAGACAATTCTGTTTACAGGAGTAACTATTACGGCTCCTTTTATCTGGTCACGCTAAACTAGACCGGAGCCAATTACTACAATATCTGGTTTCCCGCCGACTAGATCTCCTGTGTCGGTTCTGCATAATTCTGTGTAGGGAAGATAAAAGAGATGCAACCAATTCAACCTCCACCTAGAGACTCCAACACTTTCCAGGAACCAAAGTTACGAACTCCGGCAATATACTGAAAGGAAGTGAAACTGCGAACCTCGCAGCCTCACCTGGTATTACAGCTCAACTCCAATGACATGAATGAGGCCGAGCCGTCCTACTACACAACCTGAAGAAAGCTGCCATGTTGTTCTAATCTTGTACAACTGCTCCAAGCGTGACGTCATCTCCCTCATCAGATTGGAGTTAGCAGAAATTGCCCAATTCATACTTGCAGCATTATCCAAGCAGCCGGCACACGGCTGGGCCCTTCAGGGCTCCGGTTACACCAGTAGGACCAGCTGCCAACAGCTCCTCGATCTGTGTAAGCCCCCAGAGCAAGTGAACAAGTTGCCAAGTCAGCAGCGGCATCACACAATGTTGTGCCATTTCTGCTGAACACATGGCTCAGATGTGACGTCCCGCCGGCGGTGCGAGCGCTAGGATGTCCGAAGATTTCATCTCAGAGCCGACGGCACAAAAGAAAACACTTGCACTACAATTGTTAACTCCTGCTACCCCAAGTGCGCAGTTTACATACAGGCACATTAAGGGTATGTTCGGAGTCACTGCAGAAAGTGCTCGCCAAAGGCGTGGCTTTTGATGCAGATTTTGGTGCGGATTCACCACAGATGTCACCCCATCAAGTAAACTCCATAGTGAAACTCTGCAGCACAAAACAAGCGGTGGATTTAACACCTTCCTGGCCACACCACGTAAAGTCCACTCTATACACAGCAGCTAACCGTTTTTGACCGTCAACAGCAACTGCCGCAAACTGAGCTAGCGCTGATAGAGACCATTAAGATGCAGTAGTCAAAATGGACCCCTCTAGTGCCCCATCACAGAAAAGTTTACTAAGAGTGTGCCCAACCCCTTTAAAACAAAGTACAGTTCACTGCCCAATACAAGAACCCAACGAGATACTTACGTTCTTCTCCTCTTTAATGAAGGCGACCTTGACCGAGACCTCGAGGACGAAGAGGAGGAGGATCTCGAATCTGAACGACTACCACTAGACCGGCCTCTCCAAGAGGATCTCTGGGGACTGGGGGAACCCTTGTATTTCCTGTAGCAGCGCAGCGCCCTCCGTGACACCGAGGCGCTCCCTCTTTTCAGATCAGTTCTGTTCTCTCGGCTGTCACTACGACAAGGCGAGGCGTCTGGAGACATTAATACTGAAGCCGATGGATTGGTGACTGCAGACTCGGGCATAACATTAGTCCTATGGTCCAGGGGGGCACTGGTGGCTTGCTGAATGCTACCACAAGGTGTAACCGGTTTGACAGGGGCACAGGTGGTACTTTGGTTGGCAACGACTAGAGGTGCACTTGGCGCCGGCTGCTTTGGGCAAGCCTCGCTTTGCTGACGTTTGTTGAATTGCACTATGGGTTTGATAGTGATGTTTTGATGGTGCTTCACGTTCCAGCGAGAGCCTTCTTCACACTGCGATGGTGGGGCAGGATACGCAACAGCGGTGGTGGAAGGCTTGTTTTTGGCGCACTGATTTGTCAGGATGCAGTAGTCGTGGTCTCCAGAGGCCACATGGATAGGAGGCACCGCTACAGAGGAAGAAGGTCCGGCGCTACGATTTTTCAGACGGCTTTGTGGTAGTGGCTCGATGAGTTTTGTAGTCTTCAGAGGTGAGCGGGTCCTCTCTTGGCCCTGCAAAGCCTTGGACTTAGGAGGCCCAGCGACCAGAGACTTCCAGAGCTGATGCGGAGGAGTCGCAGGAGGGGTGAGACCTTTGAAACACAAAATGACTTATTACAATCTACGGCATGTCCTGTAATCACTTCATACTAATACACCATTTATAGCGGATACCGAGACGAAGCCACTTCTAACATTTTACAATTTAACCCCTTAAATGTCCCACATATGTTATATGGAGGAACTATGCGCAGAACACTCCAGGAAAACCGATACGTTATTGGCAGTGTGGCAACAGTCGATTGACTGAGTCTGCAATAGAGTTCTGCAATATGTTTTCTTGAGACTTACAGGCCCAGGGTTGACTAGTATCCTTTGCTTGACAATGGGGATTACCATTTTGAACTCCCTACCTTATCCTACACACACAGTTAAGCAACTATTTACATTTTATTTTTTAGGGTGGGGTGAGTGTTTCATTGGCAGTACAAACACCATTGCAATTGACTGTACCATTCTCTGACCAACTATACACTGTAATGCTAGTGTACTGCAGTGTATTATAGTCTGCCAGTGTTTTACCGACATGAACCCCATCTATTGTATTTGCCTATTAAAGAAATGCTATGGCAGATGAAGGACCTCTGACTGCCATGATAATCCAACAGCCCTTGGCAACAACAAGGGGTGACCAACTCTCTGCTCTTTTAAACACCGTAGAAGGCAGAGCTGCTATTAAAAACACAAATCTAGAGAGTTTAGGAATATATTATGACATTGCCCTAGGAAATTGTCTGTGTTAGATAAAACACCATTCTAATTGTCAAAGACAAAAAATACCTATAGTTAACATCCCCCAAATATAAATATTTTATTTAAAAAAAACACATCGATTGATTTTTAAAATAAAGGGGCAAATTGTGATAGTAATGCAATGTGACCAGCAGTCCTCAATCATCATCATGCATATACAAACTAATAGGCCTGGATGGCCAACTTCCAAAAGCCTATGTGGAAA
Organism: Eleutherodactylus coqui; assembly: GCF_035609145.1. NCBI lineage: Eukaryota > Metazoa > Chordata > Amphibia > Anura > Eleutherodactylidae > Eleutherodactylus > Eleutherodactylus coqui. The sequence continues at coordinate 250,825,275 of NC_089840.1, forward strand.
TTAATAAGTCAGCACCACCAAAACCCTATTAAAGTCTAACCTATAGCCACCCCGACATGTTTCATCTTACGGCATCCCCGGGGAAAGCAAAAAAAAAACTAACACAGGGCTATAGTTTTTTTCGCTTCCCCCGGGGATGCCGTAAGATGAAACACGTCAGGGTGGCTATAGAGTAGACTTTAATAAGGTTTTGGTGGTGCTGACTTATTAATTTCCACATAGGCTTTTGGAAGTTGGCCATCCAGGCCTATTAGTTTGTATATGCACAATTACACACATGATACTAATTGATGACTGCTGGTCACATCTCATTGCCATTACCATTTGCCCCTTTATTTTAAATATAATTTGAAGTTTTTTGTTTTTCTTAATAAAAGTATTTATATTATATTTTAGGGGATATTACCGCTGGGTATTTTTTGGCTTTGGCAATTAGAATTGAATTTATGGAGTCATCTCCAATCATCCGGCCCCACCACCATGCCATAATCGTACGGCGGTTTGTAGTACAGACGTACTATCACGACTTAGAACAGGTTAAATCTAGAGGAGCAAGACTGGAACAGAAGAAAGGTATGTGTGGACTCCTCATATTGGCGCACATGTGAAGGTATATTGCTTTGCTAGTCTACACTCAGGTGACCGACTTCCGTTAACATTACAGTCGGCTGCCGAGCGCAACAGATCTTTTTCTTCTCTTCCAATCTTGAGCCAATGTGATAGAAAGAACAGACACCTGCAGTGTATCATTATACATGAGGAATGTAGCAAAAAGTAACAAAAGCCAAGAACTGACTGTGTGTAATCTGTGCGACAACACACTCACCAGCAGTATTCAACAACTCCGGGGGCAAAAACTTCTCAGGAATCTTTTTCTCCAACGTTTTCTCCGTCCTGTCAAAGAAAAAACAACATCTCACAATCACGGCTTACACAGGAAACACGACCTCAAATAAGGGGGCAGACAAGTTACACCGGACTGAAAAACCGTATGTGCATGGGGTGTCCCGACTCTCCCCCGCCCTATTAAACGGAGATAAGCTGCTGTCAGGAGTTGTGGCAACAGCTTGAGGATCTTTGCACAGGGCAATTAAAACAAATTTGGGTGGTAACCAACCTGCGTACGCGCGGCCACCGACAGGACCATCAACAATAAACCGCTCACTGGTTGGAGTCACTCGGTTTTTAGCAAGACAAAAAGAAACCAGCAACTATCGAGCCCCGTGTAAACAGGAGCCGATGTTTGTGCAACTCCCGCTTACTGTAGCTAGGTGGGTGGCCGGAATGATCCCAACACTCCCCACCTACATTTACTTGAACGACTATGGCTGATGAGTTGGCACAAGAGCGAGTCGGGCACCAGACCCTGTAAAGGGACCTTAAGCCCCCTCTTCATACTTAGAATACATGTAAGTGTACGGAGGGGGGGGGGGGGTGAAGGGGCGTGCGTTGGAGGAATTGACATCTTAAGCAAACCATATACAAAATAATGATTGCCATCATTCCGGCCAACGTATGTGTGTTTGGGTATGGACACCTCTAGATTATCACCTTATGTGCAGCACGATGTTACGTTTTTTAGGGGCAGTTTGCCATTAAAAAAAAAAAAGTCTTGTTGAGTTCAGACATTTTCTCCTATATGGGCAGCTGTGACTGGTGCCTTCAGTGCATGGAAAAAATGAGCAGCGTGTCCTATTTCAGTGCATAATACATGCAGAAATAGGCCGTTGAATTCAACAGACCTGCATTTTCACAGCGTATTTGTGCATCTAAACGATGGGCCTTCTGCCTTTTTCAGATGCACATATAAATACATTATATATTAGGCGACCAAAGCATGCATATGCCTGTGAACAAGCTGCAGTACCAGGCATGACCACTAGTATAATGCGGAAAACTTTCATATTTACTCCACGACATTCCGTAATATTTTTGCAAGTACAACTCAGCATATTCCGCGGCAGCCGGTAGGGGTAGGGTAACACCCGGCATATTCCACGGCGGGCAGCTGTAGGGTAACTCTTCTACTTACCACGAGTTTCCTACAGCCAGTTTATCAGGACTTTGAGAGAGCCGTTCCTCCTCTTTAGCTGCAAAGAACCAAACGTGTTAAACTACTTGTATTCAGGGTGGGGGAGGTGGATGGACGGGTCACGTGCAGAGCAAGAGGGGAATAGACTACATTATGTGAAATCTACAACCTGGAACCTCATTGGGTTCTCCATCATTATGGGGGCCATTCTACTGCATTAACCCTGTAAAGACCGTGGCTTCATGCACATTTGTGTAATGTCATCTGGATTTGCAGTTTATTTTTTTAGGCAAAAGATAAAGATTCTAAAACAAAAATGTGATTAAACTAAAAGGAGAAAACTCCGGCTCCGATGTGCATGAAGCCCGGGGTACCCGGCTGGCTCACACATGGCATGGGCACACGTTGTACCATTATGTAGTTCCTGCAGAGCCAGCTGTTCCCAGTAAAGGGGCCTGTGCAGACTAAGCACATTCTCTCCCCCCAGACAAACACGGCACAGATCCTGTATACTGGAGGAGGGGGAACAGGCATGGGTTCAGAAGTATTTGGGATGGGGGCCGGATACAGATCAGAAAGGCTACTATGAAATGTACATTATAGTCACGAGCGTACCTTCAGACTTCTCAAACTGCTCCAACAAGCTGGTCAGATCGGACGCTTCAATACCTTGATTAAAAGGAGAAAGCCAATTAACATTCTTAGCAGTTTTAGGTTAACCTTAAACGGGTCGTCTCAGCAGCTGATCTCCCAGGTCCCGCAGGAATCCACAGGCAGGCATTTCCCCTGTAGTAGTATTACATGGCGGCTATTAAGATGAATGCAATAGACAGACGGCATGAGCCCAGCAGAATCGGGGCGGTTTGTACACGACTGTCTTATATTCTGGCTCAGAGGGAATCCCGAATGGATCACCAGTGCTTAAAGGGATTAGTTCCTCAAACTGGCCCCAACATGTTCTATTAACATAACAGAAGACATCCGCCCCCTCCCCACTGTGTCCCCCCCCCCCCCAATCCCAGGTCATGTGACCATATAAGCTAATCACTGGCTGAAGGGAGCTGGCAATTGGCTGCAGCAGTCACATGGCACTACCAGGATCGGGAAATGAAAACAAGCGGAGCCGGGGGCCAGCAAAACAAAAGCTGTAGGGAAGTGGAAAAGGTGAGTATGCAAGTATATCGTCTCTTATGTTACCAAAGCAGACTCAGTCAGTTTGGGGAAAGAAAAATACAGTGTGTCTCTAGGTAACTCCTTGAAAGGGGATGACTGGGAATTTTACTATTAATGACCTATCCATAGGATTGGTCATCAATGTTTGATCAGTGAGGATCCGCCGCTCAGAATCCCACCAATCAGCCGATCACCAGGCCTTCTGAGTATGAACAGGGCTGGAAGCAGACAGCGCTGTTCATATTGCAGCAGCCTAGGTTTGTATCGCATTGAATTCAATGGGAGCTGTAGTACCAAACCAGGCCACTGCAATGTTGACAGCGCTGTCAGCACTGAGCAGTCTAATGGATCAGCTAGTTTACTTCCTGTTACTTTTAACCACTCCCCGCTGGGTGTTAAAGAAATGCAAAACACAGAACGAGAAGTGCACGATTCTCAAAGTCTAAATAAGCTGCACGAGTACGGACGAGTTGGTGAGGACGTCACCAGTTCCTTCATTCAGGCAAAGAGAATTATGCATTTCTCATTGTGTGTAAAAAGGCCATAAGACTTTATTACAAGACTAAGATTTGCCCTCTTTAAAACGAGTTATCTGATCAGAGCGTCTCCTCTAACATGGGTGCAGCCAAAGCATACAGCTGATCAAGACATGGTGATGGGACAAGCCCTTCAAAATGCCAAATCCAGAGATACATGACATTTCCTCCGCTTTAGTGCCAAAACTCAGCAATACAGCAAACCCATTTCACATATCCGCTCCTCGTGGGAGGGGTTACAAAATACCAAATTCCCAGATTATTAGATACTCTTGCAATTTACGCACTTCACTCCTAATTTGATCAACCTATGTTCAAAGTGGGGAAGTACTGTAATTTTTACCTGAGTCACACGAAAACCCTTCCTCATGGTCCTTCAGATCAGATTCTGCTGTTCTCTGCAGACTTTCCTCAGAAGTACAGAGAGTTTCAACACGAGGGACAACAGGCTCTTTGGATTCTTGCTTGGACCCCGTACAGGATGCTGCCAGTTCATCTTCGGCTACTTTTTGGGCAGTTCTACTTCCTGCGGCCGGCTCACCTTCGGACTTCTCAAGCATTGAAGACTCTTCAGTAATGGATGTGGAGGTTTCTTCTGTGGGAGATTTGTCTACTACTTGCCCAGTGACATCTGCAAGCATAGTCTGCTTTGGCTGCGCCGGTTTTAAGGCTGCTGCAGATGGTGGAACCTGAACATCCAGCTGAGTGTTACCCAAGACTAAATTGGAGGACGGCTTTAATTGGAAACCTAATTTCTGAGCTTTTTTCAAAATTTCCATTATTTTGATCACCACTTGGTTTGCAGATTTTAGATCAGGAATAGAAACATTTGCAAGCTTAGAAGCAGAGGGGGCTGCAGTCTGAGATTTATCAGCTTTCGTTGGCAAAAACGATGTAAGGCCGGGATGTACTTGGGACCCATCAGGGGTTGAAGTTTGGCCATGACTAATATTCTCTGGTTTGGCAGCGGTTTTGGACTGCCGTTGGCTTACACCACTATCAGTCTTTGGCACTGCTTTCCTGTTAACAATAGGAAGGACAGCGGGCTGGGGTCTGCTATCTACAGGTGCGACTATAGTTTCCTGCATCATCTTCTGATCTGACAGCATATGGGGATTGGGTCTTACAGACTTTTCAGGAGAGCTGTGGAGGGATTGACTTTCAGGCATTCCTTGCACCATTTGAGCGTTTGGCCAATAGGGTGTTGGTGGCCCAGAAACCCAACTGGTAGGATGTACCGGTGGCACTACAATAGGTGGAAATGGAGCCCAACTCATGACTGGTGGTGGTTGTAACGGCATAGCATTTGGATAATGAGGACCTCCTGGCAAAGGTGGCATGCCAGGATAAAAAGAGGGATGTGGAGGGCCAGCAGCCCATGTAGGAGGATGAAATGAAGGTGGCATAGTAGGCTGGGGATTTATCATTGGAGGTGGAGCAACTTCTATGACGGCTGGACATGGTTTTTCATTTAATTGTTGAACATCTTGGTTGGCTACCGGCGTTGGAATCACAGTGACTGGAACAGAAGCGTCTTGTGCAGGAACATTGCTATGCTTTTTCTGTGGGCAAGCCTTTTCTTCTACTGATGGCTTATTTGAGTGTGTAGGTACGATTAGGCAAGGCAATTCAGCCAACCCTGTTGGGGGCTCAGGAACACTTGGCCATTTGCTACAAGACTGGTTCTCATTGCCTCGATCAGGGTTCGGTTTGCGATGCTGAAGTCGCTTCCTATATTCACTTAAGCTGAGCGACTTGGGCTTGGTTTCCTTGTTCAGCTGCAAAGAATCCCCATCCTGCACATCTTCAAGCTTTGAGGCACCCGATTCTTCATGACCAGAGGGCTCTTCCCCACTGCAGATATCGGAAGCAACCAACATCTCTTCAACGTCTTTTTGTTCAGACTGTAAACCCTCAACCTCGGCATCTTGGGACTCTTCAGGGTTGGGGTTTTCAAGTTTTGGGTTGGACTCTAAATCTTTGTCATTCTCACCTCCTATGTTTGTTTGCTCACTTTCTTTAGCAACCGGTTTTACTTTCCTGGCTGCACTTTTTATCTCAGGGTTGGAACCGTCCAAGCTTTCACGAGTTCTCAGCTTGGTGCGGCCAATCTTGGAAGAGCGAAGCTCCATCTGGGACTCCTTAACCTGATCCAAAGTTTTAGTTAAAAAGTCAGATTCCTGCAAGGACGGGTTACTCACACGGCATGCAGGCGGTTGGGTGATACTTTGTACTGGTATTAGTTCAGAATCTGTAGATTTTCCTCCGGTTATGCTCTTCGTTCTACTTTTCCCCTTGGATTTACAGGGTTTCTTGTCTTTGCTGGACCTCCTTCCTTTTGGTGGCACCTTTTCCTTGGCTACTGACACATTGATTGCTGGTTCACCATTTTTCTTACAGTCTGGAACAATTTCCTCAGACTTGCATGTTTCATCATCATCTGGAGACTTCACTAATATATCAGAGGCCGGGGGTTGAACACAAGTATCTGGCAATTTAGGCTCAGCCCCATAGTTCTCCATGGGTTCAGGATCAACCTCATTTGATTTTTCTGTAATATCAACTTGCTTTTCATTATGCATGGCCAACTCTGGAACAGACTCCTCTGAGGAAGGCAGATTTTCAGTTTTATCATCCATTTGCTCCATATTATCTGAAGACTCAGAACACAACATGTCCACCGGGGGCTCCACCACTACAGGTACCTTTATACATTCTCCTTGTTCGGACACAATCTCCAGAAACACTGCATCACTCAGGAGGTTCTTGTCATCTTCTGACTCGAGGCACACGGTTATGGCAGGTAGGCAGTAAGGATGCATGTATTTAACCAAATCATTAAGGGCAACATTCTCCGTATTAATGATGCACGGCGTTCTTTGCATCAGGATCTGCTCACGATCGCCGTCATTACTATCAGTTTCTGTGTTCTCAGAAAAGTGGTCATCAACTGCAAGTAAACCGGAGTTAACAGCAACATCCCCCGAACACGGCACGTCTTCATCCTCTCCATCACTTCGCTGATGGGTTTCCTGCGCTTCTGCCCTGCGGGGTAAACATCCCCTCACGCTTTTATGTCGGGGACGTCTCTTTGGTGTAGAGCTGATGATATCCGGAAACAGTTCCCAGTTTGGCCCAGAATAGAGACCTTCGATCTGTAATGGAAGTAATAATAACCACCTTTATATAGCGCCAACATATTCTGCAACGCTTACAAAAACAGGGGAGAACAGATACAAGAAACAAAAGATACAAAAAATACTGTTCTATGTAGTAATCGATTGATGTAGACAGTAGGAGGCGAGGGTCCTGCTCCAACAAGCTTACATACTACAAATAATGGGGTGATACATAAGGTAAAGGGGCTGGAGATGTGCACAGTATGGCGGGTGGAGAGTGAGGGATTCTATACACAAACAATGGTCAGACTTAGGCAGTGTGGTGGCTGAATCAGTATGACTGCAGGGGGTGGTTGATTACGGCTAGCAGGGATTGTAGTCAGGAGGACAGGGAGCATGTTATCAGGTGGAGTACCAAGGGGTTTGGTTTGGGATATATGGTATGCCTCCCCTAAAGAGGAGCATTTTTAGAGCACTCCTAAAGTTTAATGTTGGAGGCGGGAATGTGAGGTTTGGGTTAAAAGGGCACCTTTAACTCTGATTTCATTAGCTGAGCGGAGGGCACGGGCTGGGTGGTGGATTGAGATGACGGAGGCAATGTAGGGCTGCCCAATGCTATGGAGAGTTATGGATGAAGGTAGGGAGGTTGAATTGAATTCTGTATTTGACGGGCAGCCAGTGCAGTGACCGGCACAGGGCAGAGGCGTCTGAGTAGCGGCTGGACAGGAAGATGAACCTGAGTGCTGCATTCAGGATGGATTGGAGAGGGTCGAGTCTGGTATGGAGGAGGCCGATCAGCAACGAGTTGAAATCGAGCGGAGAGTGGATGAGGGCATCAGTGAGCGAGTAGGGAGCGCAATCACCACACGAGTCTAGTAACGTACAATACTATAGGATACTTGTCCCAGAAACATGCCAGGAAAAGGCATCACAAGTTGTTCACCTCTTAACCCCTTAATGACCTGAATGATCAGATACTTTAGCCGTCCTAAATTAACTAAGCTGTCTCACAAACTAGAATGGGTTTCCCATTTTGCTTTGCTCGTTTTTATACTTAAAACCACCCTCCGGTTCTGAAACAAAACCGGAATGAGTGGGTATATTACCGGGTGCCCTCTCCTTTATTCCTGTCCAGCTGCCGATCTGCAGGTCGTGGAGCCCAACTCTGATGTTCCAAGATGGCTAAGTCACTACTTATTGTGCCCGATGCTCTGTGTATTGGTATTCAGCCAGCGCATGCTGCCTTCCGATTGGCCAGGGCTCTTCATGTGAGCAGTGCCAACCAATCAGAGCAGAGTGTAGTCTTAGAGCCTTTTAGACCGGATGATTGTCATGCACATAAGTGCCCAAAATCATCCCGGCGATAATCGCTCCTATACTTCCCCAATAATCTCTCAGTGAATGGAGGCAGAAAGGACCAGAGATCGTTCCAGTCACCCGCCTCTATTCACAGTAAAGGGGCAGTTGTTTATAGATGCCCATTTAAATGAACCGATCATCCTTCAGTTATTATGCCTGCCTAAACTGAGCAAACAGTAAGCAAACAAATTATTGTTTGTCGTTCAGTCGCTGGTAGCATTTACACTGAAAGATCATCATTCAGATTCCTGCGATCCCTGAACTATTCTGTGTAAAAGAGCTCTTAGACTACCGAGTGTGCAATGGGAAGTGTGAGACGTGGCACATTCATCCTGGATCACCCGAGCACGGCGCCGGAAGCCAACAGCTGTACGGAAATAAGAGAAGGCACCAGGTAAGAGAACACATACCAGCCTCCCTACAGAGCGTCGCTTTAATGTGTATTGCCCTGGGTGAACTTTCATTATCAGAGTTGGTACGGTCCTAAAACCCAACAGCTCAGTTATACCAGGGAGCGCTTGGTGATCATACGACTGCCAGGTCCAATAATGTGTTCATTGTGCCCTATTGTAGATTGTAAGCTTCTGTCTTCTCTCCGGGCACTGAACCTGTGCCGATTGCAGGAGTGATGCCAGAGCTGTCGCTGTATACTTGGGACCTGTGCCACCTACTATCAAAAGATAGTGGGCTGTTAAGGGGTTAATATGCCGGTCATTTTACTCACTTTGTTGGAATCTGCTCTGCGCTGGCCATTCACAGAGAACATCTCATGTTCAGGTGGCGTACGAGACAGCGCAAGAAATGTCTGCAAAGAGAAAAGAAGTGAACCTTAGAATGCGGATCTCTTATCTTCCATAGTAACTGCAGGCGATACAAATAATGTCCCCTTCGGACGACGTTCCGGGAACCCCCGTACATACCATGCTGCCATCTCGATCCTTTGGTGACACCAGGAGTTCTGTATCTGGGATGATGTCAAACGGTGATATGTTCTCATCATCTGCGTTGTCCAGGATCTCCGTTAGAGCCGTCAGCAGAGATAACTCGTTCTCCTCATCAAAATGATCTTTCTGCTGCAAAACGAGGAATAACACCATATAAACGGGCTCTACAGGATGAACACATGCCGCTTTCTGGCAAAAGCCGTGCCATGTACCTCTGTGAAGTCAGCACCCCATCTTTCAAAAAAGTTATTTTTTTTATGAGTTCTGGATGCACCCCAAAGAGTTCTAGAGTTCCCTATTAATTTTTAAAATAGTTCTAGCGAATTAGGCACAAAAATCAACAAATGTATCTCTGCGGTGCTAACTTCCAAAAATGATATTAATAAATCAGCGAGAACTTTATAAATATGGGTATTAGAGCTTCGAGCATTAAGAGTTTTCTTCAGAACTCTTGAGGTGCTACCCAGAACTCTTATAAAATCGCGGGATTTCCCCCCAAATTTTTTTTTACACATAACTGAAATTTTTCTGATCCGGCATCTAAAAATCAGCGAGAACTTTGTAAATATTGGTTCTAGAGCTTCGAGCATTAGGAGTTTTCTTCATAACTTTTGAGGTGCTACCCAGAACTCTTATAAAATCGCGGGATTTCCCCCAAATTTTTAACACATAACTGAAATTTCTGGATCCAGCATTTGAAAATCAGCGAGAACTTTGTAAATATTGGTTCTAGAGCTTCGAGCATTTAGAGTTTTCTTCAGAACTCTTGAGGTGCTACCCAGAACTCTTATAAAATCGCAGGATTTCCCCAAAAATTTTTTACACATAATTGAAATTTTTCTGATCCGGCATTTGAAAATCAGCGAGAACTTTGTAAATATTGGTTCTATTGGTTCGGAAATCTTGCGGTTTGGCCGCAGCGAAAAACCGCAAGATTTCCGCCAGGAGTACCGCTGCTGCAAAACCCGCGGCGGCTTTGAAGCGGCCCGGCCGCCCGCTCTTCCGCTGAGGCCAGCGCTCCCATAGAGGAGAGCGCGCCCGCAGCGGGAAAAAAAAAATGAACATGCCGCGGTCGGCAAATCCGCGCCGGCTTAGCCGCAGTGGATTTGCCGTCCCGTGTGGACGAGATTTCTGAGAAATCTCGTCCACAAGGCTGGCTAATCCCGGGATTAGCGGCTGCATGCGGATTTGCCGCGGTGAAATTCTGCACAGAATTTCCGCGGCAAATCCGCCCCGTGTGAACCCAGCCTTAGAAAACTGATTATATCAAGCAAACATGGAGTGGGAATAGAAGTGAAATAAGATGAGAGAGAAGGAGAAAAGAAAGAAATGAAACCATGTGGTTAGGTCCGGAGAAAATCGAAACTGGTTCCAGATCATCCAGATAGAGGCACATTTCTCATGTCCTAGTTCGTCTCTGGCACTGAACTCTTCCATATCTTTCAGGTGATCTAAAGCTTCCAACCACATTATTCTAGAGGGAGGTGTCGTAGATTACCATATTCTGGGGATTATCTGCCGCATGGCCAGTATAAAAAATCTGAGTAGGGAGCTTTTCAAATGTGCCACTGATCCTGGGAACACAGACAGTACTACTATTTCTGGCGTAAACTGGACCTGAGTTCTGCATACCGTGGAGTAAAGAGTGTTGATCTCCTGCCAGAATGGGCGCATCAGAGGACATGACCACCAGAGGTGAACAAATGACCCTCTTTCCGATTGGCATCTCCAACATTTATCCGGATACTGGGGGAATATCCTGGCTAGTTTCACTGGGGTCTGGTACCATCTTGTTAGTATTTTGTAGTTTAACTCCTGCACCTTGCTAGAAACCGACATTTTATGTGACAGGATGTATGATTTTTTTTCCAAGACTCCTCTGGGGGCGCCACCTAGTTCTCGCTCCCAATTCCTTTCAATGTCTTTCCCGCAATTGCGCGTGTCCTCCTCAACCAACATCTGATATAAAGTCGATATTGTTTGTTCAAATGCCGCGATTTTATAAGAGTTCTGGGTAGCACCTCAAGAGTTCTGAAGAAAACTCTTAATGCTCGAAACTCTAGAACCAATATTTACAAAGTTCTCGCTGATTTTCAAATGCTGGATCCAAAAATTTCAGTTATGTGTAAAAAATTTTGGGGAAATCCCGCGATTTTATAAGAGTTCTGGGTAGCACCTCAAGAGTTCTGAAGAAAACTCTTAATGCTCGAAGCTCTAGAACCAATATTTACAAAGTTCTCGCTGATTTTTAGATGCCGCATCCAAAAATTTCAGTTATGTGTAAATAATTTTTGGGGAAATCCTGCGATTTTATAAGAGTTCTCGGTAGCACCTCCAGAGTTCTGAAAAAAACTCTTAATGCTCAAAGCTCTAGAACCAATATTTACAAAGTTCTCGCTGATTTTCAAATGCCGGATCAAAATAATTTCAGTTATTATGTGTAAATATTTTTGGGGGAAATCCCGCGATTTTATAAGAGTTCTCGGTAGCACCTCTAGAGTTCTGAAGAAAACTCTTAATGCTCGAAGCTCTAGAACCAATATTTACAAAGTTCTCGCTTATTTTCAAATGCCGGCTCCAAATATTACAGTTATTATGTGTAAATAATTTTTGGGGAAATCCCGCGATTTTATAAGAGTTCTGGGTAGCACCTCCAGAGTTCTGTAGAAAACTCTTAATGCTCGAAGCTCTAGAACCAATATATACAAAGTTCTCGCTGATTTTCAAATGCCGGATCAAAAAAATTTCAATTATGTGTAAATATTTTTTGGGGAAATCCTGCAATTTTATAAGAGTTCTGGGTAGCACCTCAAGAGTTCTGAAGAAAACTCTAAATGCTCGAAGCTCTAGAACCAATATTTACAAAGTTCTCGATGATTTTTAGATGCCGGATCAGAAAAATTTCAGTTATTATGTGTAAAAAAAAATTTTGGGGAAATCCCGCGATTTTATAAGAGTTCTGGGTAGCACCTCAAGAGTTCTGAAGAAAACTCTTAATGCTCGAAGCTCTAATACCCATATTTATAAAGTTCTCGCTGATTTATTAATATCATTTTTGGAAGTTAGCACCGCAGAGATACATTTGTTGTTTTTTTTGCCTTATTTGCTAGAACTATTTTAAAAATTAATAGGGAACTCTAGAACTCTTTGGGGTGCATCCAGAACTCATTAAAAAAAAAACTTTTTTGAAAGATGGGGTGCTGACTTCACAGAGGTGTGCCATGTTTGTGCACAGGTTTTATATATTACAGCTCAGCTACATTAACTTCATTGGTATTGAGCTGCAAAACCAGACGACCCGCGGACAAGAACCAAAGCTGTATCCCATCCTGATCAGACTCAATGATCATAAGCCAAGTCCCTCCAAATATCAGATTACTGTTCTGCACCTCAATGCACAGCTGAAGGCCAGTGCAAGTACCCAAAAGGGGCACAGCCGATGCCGCGAGTACGGGTAGACCAAACAATGTCACAAGATAGCAATCTCAGGGCAGAAATTACTTTTTGTGGATATAAACTAGTTAAACGCAAACACAGATTGTCTATAAATGGTGGCAAGCTTACGCCTCGTACCTCAGCCGATGCCCCGAGATCGTCAATGATGGAGATGATGGAGTTGTCAATGTAGCCCTGGAAGGTCCCCAGGATTCCTCCTGCATCCAGGGACGACAGAGCGAGATCAGAGAGGCCATCGCAGGTTTCATCTTCCTCCAGGTCGTGACACTGAAAAACAAGGCATTTCTAAAGCACGTATCTACCAGGAATTAAGTGCCATTTCATTGTTACTATTTGGGGTAGGAGTGCCAGTAGACGCAGCATATGTCTCCACCACAAACCACAGATGGCGCTCTACTGACTGTGGGCTGGCACTTGGATTTCAACCAACAGGTCTGTGTGACAGCCGGTGGCCAGTAGAGCTGCCTGCAGTTTTCAGCGGCATCCTGACAAGCCTACTTAGTGCCGATGGTACCTGTGTAAGCACTACCCTATTTACGTCTGTGTTGGCAATCTCTTCATAAGTTTCCATTAGGAACAACAGAGGGACGGAAAACAAACACAAAGATCAAAAACGGGCGTCCGGGATTTTAGCCGGAATTATTTTGTACTAAGACATCAGTCAGGAGACGACGTTCTCTACAAACGCCCGGACCACCGGCTGACATTTCCTTGGTTTGATACGACTCACACAAAGCAGTTGTTGTTTTTTCCGTAACCACAAAGACATAACGGTCCGCTTCCAATTCACTGCTCCGTCTTATGATGGAGCCGAACAGACCCCATTGACCTTTTGCTGGAAATAAAAGCATTCCAACACGGATGTAAAACATCACCAATCTCAGTGCACAATTGTCTTAGAGGGGTTGTCCTATAAAATTAAAGGACTGTTCCCATTGTAATTTTTATGGCAAATCCACAGGACATAAGTCCAGAGGTGGATTTCACACCCATCTGGATAGCTGCCCCCTTTAACACTGGTACCAGCTGCATGCGGTGTCCGGGAATTAGAGGGAACCACCAAGCACACCCTGCGGCACTGTTTCCATCAGTCCTATAGAAGTGAATGGGAGTTATGGAAACCGTGTAGCAGGGCGCGCCATGGTGTTCCCTCCGCTCCAGAATTAGAGGGCGCTCACACGTGGCTCCATAGCATGTTCTGCACTGTAGATTTTGGGGTGGATTTGCCCCACTTGAGGCGAGTTTTATTATGGGTTCATAAAGGTCCCCCTTTCAATTGAAGGGCTGAAGTCTGCTGCAGATCGGTATCAAAATTCACACCAGTGGTAGATGGAACCAAACGTGTCCCATAATGTGATGTGAATCCAGCTTTATGGTCCCTTTATGTCCCCCTCACCACGGACAATAAGTCACGCACGGTGGAGTCGCGGCTGACAATTGTGACTGTATATATCACATGTATACACGGCTTAACTCGACCAACAGAAAAGCAGTGAGAATCAGGGCCGTCGTTAACCCTGTTTGCCGTCGTTAACCCTGTTTGTCTCGAGTCAACAATTAAACAAGTCTCCCACATCTGACCTGATATAAGGTCTCCAAGCAAACCTCCGCCCAGCAGCCACTCCCCGCACTCGCATCGTTACGCCCCTCTTTTGGGGCATCTGCAAGGTTATGTGCAGCGATCTCTCCCTTAGCAGTGAAGCCGCGCACAAGTTGTGGCGCGCTGGAATATTGCTGCAGCGTCACTTGTAGTAATAACCAAGGCTGAAATAAGAATCCTCAGAGCGCAGGGATCCATGAGCCATCAGAGCCGGTGAGTCATCGTGCCGACAGCAAGTTGTTACAATGTATCAACCCTGGGAACAATGGCTACACTCTGACGTCACAGGCTTCCCTCCTGCAGGGAAGCTGCCAAGATGAGGATGGGACAATCTTACAAGGAGAGCCTCTTGGGAGGAACCCATCAAAGAGGGATTATCTGAGTGCAAACTCTTCAAGCCTGGGTTCACACGGGTCGGATTTGCCGCGGTTTACTGTTGCATATCCGCACTGCGGCAAAACCGCTGCATGTGCAGTGCAAATGTGTTTGGGCAAAAAGCTGTTCTCACAGGATGGATTTTTTTCCGTACTGCCACAGTGTGGAAATACAGCAGTTCTGCAGCAAAACTGCAACAGAAAAACTGCAGCAAATCCGCCCCATGTGAGCGGTGACAACTGCAGATTCCATAATCCAAAGCCGACCATGTGAAACTGGCCTAAGGGAAAAAAAATACCGCCAGACTCCGTGGCCGCTGCCCTGCTGGCCGTAGCCTTAGCTTATTGGCTCCTGGGACCTGACAGCTTCTTTTAACCCCTACCAACACGTTCGGGGTGTGTATGGAGGGAGAGCGCAGGGTGATCTCCCTCCATACAACGCGGGCACCGGCTGTTTCTTACCGCCGGCAGCCACCCGGCAACAGCTCTGATAAGCAGCGTGGCTCATCTGAGCTGTGCTGTCAATTCTGAAAGCAGCACAAAGCGCGTCCAATCTGTGGGACAGGCACTGACCTCCGAAAAGAAGGTCTCTTGGGGCCCATCCCTCCCGGTGGAGCACAAATGGAGAGAAGGCCCAACAACTGGACCTCACAACAGGCAGCATCTACACCTAACCAATCCATGCCCACCGCCGCCACAGTCAGGGGGCTACGCATCTGAATGACCAATGAGCAATCCAGCAAAAAAAATAATAATAATTTTGTACAAAATTTGCAACATTTTTTACCCTTTTTAAGGCAATTTTTAGATAAACTTAAGGCCTCCTTCCCACGAACGGATTTACGCCGCGTAGATTCTCGGCAAAAATCCGCTGCGTTGCCCGCAGCTATTAGGTTCTATTGAACCTAATAGCACAATGCTCACGATGCGTAATTCCACCGCGGAATTACGCACCGCGATTTCTCCCGTCCTCACCCTCAGCATGCTCTATTTGCTGCGGGTGAGGACGGGCTGTACGCGCTGACGGCTTCCATTGACTGCAATGGAAGCCGTCCGTTCACGCTATCTCCCGCTGTAACCAGCGGGAGATAGCGTGAAAAAACGCTTCCCCGCCTACCGCGGCCGCGTCACGTGACACTGCCGGCCGCGTCACGTGACACTGCCGGCCGCGTCACGTGACACTGCCGGCCGCGTCACGTGACACTGCCGGCCGCGTCACGTGACACTGCCGGCCGCGTCACGTGACACTGCCGGCCGCGTCACGTGACACTGCCGGCCGCGTCACGTGACACTGCCGGCCGCGTCACGTGACACTGCCGGCCGCGTCACGTGACACTGCCGGCCGCGTCACGTGACACTGCCGGCCGCGTCACGTGACACTGCCGGCCGCGTCAGCGTCTTCACGCTATCGTCCGCTAGTAAGTATAGGGGCTCTGGGGGGCGCCGTGACGGGCTTCACTGCGTAATATTACGCGGCGGAGCCCGTCACGCTCGTGGGAAGGAGGCCTAAGAGGTTAGAGGAAAAGAAATGACAAGGGGAAAAAAAAAAAGCTCTAAAATACTCAGGAACCCAACACTAACCCGGCCATTCAGCACTGCACTAGTTAATCCTCATAACAACAAACAGCATGGGAAACCTCCACTTGTCTGCAGTGGTGCTGTGTACACATTGCGGGACCCTCCCCTCCCCCGCAGCTCACACAGCTATTACTGCCAGACCCAGACAGGAGGGTCCCACAGCGCCCCCCTCTAACATATGGCAGCGGCACTCCAACAGCAACTCTCACCACTGCAGGAACACGGCACGGCCGACAACACCAGCGGTGACCGCAGATAACAGCAGAGACCGCAGATAACAGCAGAGCTCGACAACCCTTGATATCGGCAGCCGTTCATTCACAGT
The DNA here is from genome assembly GCF_035609145.1 of Eleutherodactylus coqui. Lineage (NCBI taxonomy): Eukaryota > Metazoa > Chordata > Amphibia > Anura > Eleutherodactylidae > Eleutherodactylus > Eleutherodactylus coqui. Next base: position 250,841,771 of record NC_089840.1, read on the forward strand.
AAGCAGGCCGTTACAACTTGTGTACACGGGCCGCAGGTGTCCGTCCGCCATCAGTGGCTCCAAATACATCATGTGACCCGCCTATAAACGGACCCCCATCTGTTGGCCGCTGGCGCGGGCAGCCACTCACACCACTGGTCAGAAGCCCCCGGCGGCGGCTTAGGCAGGGTCACACTTGTCTCATCATCCGTTTATCTGTTCCACCATACAACAGTCCCAAATTAGTCCCACCGACCACAATGGGGGCCGGCAGTCTTGCGGCACCCACTAATGTTTCCAACCGAAAACGTCCTCCAACACAGAAGTGAATAGGAGGGGGCGCACTTCCTGTGAGAATAGAGGGGAGGCAGGTCAGAACCCGCTAACTGCCAGGAGTTCCCAATTGGGAGGGGGGGGGGCCGCAGTTATGATAAAGTATTACGGGAGGGGGGGGGGCGCAGTTATGATAAAGTATTACGGGGGGGGGGGGCCGCAGTTATGATAAAGTATTACGGGGGGGGGGGGGCCGCAGTTATGATAAAGTATTACGGGGGGGGGGGGCCGCAGTTATGATAAAGTATTACGGGAGGGGGGGGGGCGCAGTTATGATAAAGTATTACGGGAGGGGGGGGCCGCAGTTATGATAAAGTATTACGGGGGGGGGGGCCGCAGTTATGATAAAGTATTACGGGAGGGGGGGGGGGCGCAGTTATGATAAAGTATTACGGGGGGGGGGGCCGCAGTTATGATAAAGTATTACGGGAGGGGGGGGCCGCAGTTATGATAAAGTATTACGGGGGGGGGGGGGGGGCCGCAGTTATGATAAAGTATTACGGGGGGGGGGGCGCAGTTATGATAAAGTATTACGGGAGGGGGGGGCCGCAGTTATGATAAAGTATTACGGGAGGGGGGGGCGCAGTTATGATAAAGTATTACGGGGGGGGGAGCCGCAGTTATGATAAAGTATTACGGGGGGGGGGCCGCAGTTATAATAAAGTATTACGGGGGGGGGGGCCGCAGTTATAATAAAGTATTACGGGGGGGGGGGGCCGCAGTTATAATAAAGTATTACGGGGGGGGGGGGGCCGCAGTTATAATAAAGTATTACGGGGGGGGGGGGGCCGCAGTTATAATAAAGTATTACGGGGGGGGGGGGCCGCAGTTATAATAAAGTATTACGGGGGGGGGGGGCCACAGTTATGATAATGTTTTACGGGAGGGGGGGGGCCGCAGTTATGATAAAGTTTTACGGGAGGGGGGGGCCGCAGTTATGATAAAGTTTTACGGGAGGGGGGGGGCCGCAGTTATGATAAAGTATTACGGGAGGGGGGGGGCCGCAGTTATGATAAAGTATTACGGGAGGGGGGGGGGCCGCAGTTATGATAAAGTTTTACGGGGGGGGGGGGGGCCGCAGTTATGATAAAGTTTTACGGGAGGGGGGGGGCTGCAGTTATGATAAAGTATTACGGGGGGGTGCAGTTATGATGAAGTATTACGGGGGGCAGTTATTATACAGTATTACAGGGGGGGGCAGTTATTATAAAGTATTACGGGGGGGGCAGTTATACAGTATTACAGGGGGGGGCAGTTATTATACAGTATTACAGGGGGGGGCAGTTATTATATAGTATTACAGGGGGGCAGTTATCGTAAAGTATTACAGGGGGGGGGCAGTTATTATAAAGTATTACGGGGCAGCAGCTGTTATAACACCCAGGACGCCCCAGTAATATCGGGGTTATTACAGCTGAGGGGCTGCAGGTATAACGTAGGTCCCGCTCCCCGGCCACACGGGGAGCCCCAGGAGGGAGCGGCGAGCTCCCCGGCCCGGCCCCGGCACACACACGCGTGTCTCCAGCATCCACGTGTCACAGGCAGCCGGCTCCCGCAGCGCTCTGCTCCCCTCACACCGACAGGAAGGGCTCGCAGCGCCTCCCCCGGTTGACGCCTTCCCAGCCCCGTACCTGGAGAGGGCCGCCGGCGGTGAAGAGCTCCATTCCTCCGATAGTTAGCGTCTCCTCGCCCGCTCCCCACCGCGCCGCCATCTTGGCCCCACAGCTCCTAACCCGAGCCGGCAGCAGCGAGCAGCTCCGACCTGAACACGTGGTCCGTGCCGCATGGGAGGGGGCGGGGCCAGCCGTCAGTCCCTGCCGGGAACTGGGAGGGGCCGCCGCCATCTTGGTTGTGGCAGTAGAACCAAGCACTATACATATATACTGCTCCAGAAACACATTCAGCACATATGTACAGAACCAAGCAGTGAACATATATACTTCTCCAGAAACACCTTCGTACATATATTAAGCACCAGAACCAAGCTCTGTACATATATACTGTACCAGAAACACATTCAGTACATCTATACAGCACCAGGACCAAGCACTGTACATATATACTGTACCAGAAACACATTCAGTACATATATACAGCACCAGAACCAAGCACTATACATATATACTGCTTCAGAAACACATTCAGTACATATATACAGCACCAGAACCAAGCACTATACATATACTGCTTCAGAAACACATTCAGTACATATATACAGCACCAGAACCAAGCACTATACATATATACTGCTTCAGAAACACATTCAGTACATATATACAGCACCAGAACCACGCTCTGTACATATATACTGTACCAGAAACACATTCAGCACATCTATACAGCACCAGAACCAAGCACTCTACATATATACTGTACCAGAAACACATTCAGTACATCTATACAGCACCAGAACCAAGGACTCTACATATATACTGTACCAGAAACACATTCAGCACATCTATACAGCACCAGAACCAAGCACTGTACATATATACTGTACCAGAAACACATTCAGTACATATATACAGCGCCAGAGCCACGCTCTGTACACATATACTGTACTAGGAACACATTCAGCACATCTATACAGCACCAGAACCAAGGACTCTACAAATATACTGTACCAGAAACATATTCAGTACATACATACAGCACCAGAACCAAGCTCACTAATTATATACAGAACCAAGCTCAGTGCATATGTACGGCACTAGAACTACGCTTAATATTTATATGCAGAACCATTGAAACCAGTAGGGAACACTCGCCGAACCTTTCAGCCGCGCCGGAAAATCGCTGCTTCCCTGAAGTGATGCCAACCGTTTTTGACATAAAAGCGCCTCACGTCCCTGAGCGCCATACTGAGCCGCGTTTCACGTCCCTGTATCCCGCTCGCCCGTGAGAAAATACCCTACATGGGAAGGCAGGTAGCAGCTGCCCCCGCGCCCCCTGGCATCTAAGAGCGCCCAGAGACCGCTCTGCCCCACAAGTGCACACCCGTATTATAAGTGGCACATGGTATTTGGGGACTCCTTACAAATGTAGCTTTTGGGGCCCAGAACTGCCAGTTAACTCTCTGCTGCCTGGAGACTATTTTGTGAGCCTCGTCTCCACCCCATCATCTCCACAAGTCCGGGTGATGCGGCATATAACTGCTGATTATATGGTTTTATAGGCTGCGATGTATATAATTATACAAGAGGTTGGCACATCTGACATCAGTCTCTAAGGCCGGGCTCACACGCACGTCTGCCGGAGCGCCATGCACAAGCACGCAGCGGGTACGCAATGACATGCGTGCTGCCAATCCCCATACACATACTTGGAGAGTTTGTGCGCATAATACAAGCCAAGATTGCGCCATTTCTTTCAAGCGGCTGTACTCCGCATGAGCAGCATGATTAAAATTTATGCCATTTTGTTACTGCGTTATAAAACTGCGCAAGTAATCCGCAGTACGCATATGGTCATGTGGCCTGGCCGTACTATAATATTTGCTAAGTGTGCCGTCATATGTTGCCTCCATAATACGGCGCCCACTGGTGTAAGCCACAATGGATTCTTATAGGCCTGTTAATGACCTACTGTCAATGTTGTCCGAGCAGGAAGCAGATAGTGCTGTCCATAGTACAGTGGCCAAGGCTGGTATTGCAGGTGCAGCTACCATTGAATTCAATAGCAGCTCTGCCTGCAGTACCAAACTGGTCCACTGCAATGTTGGCAGCGCTATCTAACTCTTCATGGTAAAAAAGCGGAATCCCTGGCACACATGTGAAACTACCCTTAAAGGGGTTGTCCCGCGCCGAAACGGCTTTTTTTTTTTTTTTTTTAACCCCCCCCCCCCCCGTTCGGCGCGAGACAACCCCGATGCAGGGGTTAAAAAAACACACCGGGTAGTACTTACCCGAATCCCGGCGGTCCGGCGTCTTCATACTCACCTGCTGAAGATGGCCGCCGGGATCCTGTCTCTCTGTGGACCGCAGGGCTTCTGTGCGGTCCATTGCCGATTCCAGCCTCCTGATTGGCTGGAATCGGCACGTGACGGGGCGGAGCTACACGGAGTCGGCATTCTGCACGAGCGGCCCCATTGAAGACAGCAGAAGACCCAGACTGCGCAAGCACGGCTAATTTGGCCATTAGCGGCCGAAAATTAGTCGGCACCATGGAGACGAGGACGCCAGCAGCGGAGTAGGTAAGTATAAAACTTTTTATAACTTCTGTATGGCTCATAATTAATGCACAATGTACATTACAAAGTGCATTAATATGGCCATACAGAAGTGTATAGACCCACTTGCTGCCGCGGGACAACCCCTTTAATGGACTCCTGCGCACGGGTGGATATTTTCTGCAGAACCCGCAGTTGGCGTCCGCACCATAAATCAGCAGCAAATACTGCCCATTACTTCCTATGGAGATTCACTGCTTCCTCCACAAGAGCGGAAATCAATTGCAATTTCCGCTCGCGGGGGGAAACAATTGCAGCATGCTCCATGTTTGTGCGGATTCCACACGGACAACTTCCATTAAAGACAGGGAAGCCGTCCAATCAGCAGCCCGCCCGCAATGATTATTGCGGACAGGTCACGGGCTCCACATCGCCACCTAGCGACAACGCGGGGGGAAAAATTACTGAAAAAAATATCTGTGCTGCGGATGTGTGACGGCGTGCCGCCACGTCCATCCACAGTACAGAGCAGGTACGTCTGGACGCCGCTGCTGCCAGAGCCAGTTTCCTCCTGCGTCTGCAGGAGGCCTTACTGAGTCGCAGTGCAATCATGCGTTGCTGCGGCCCTGACATTACACAGACACAATTACAATACAATGTAAAATGAGGTAAAAAAAAATAATGTTTATAAAAATAAATAAAGTTGCAAATGAAACACTTTAAAAAAAATTTAAAAAAGCTGTATTCAATAAACAAAACATTACCTAACAGGGGCATTTCATTGGTCAGGAGAGCATCACGTGACGATTGTGTGTACAGTCATCCCTATGACTCACATAAGATGGCGCGAAAGCCGAGCACTGGGGTGCGTCCTTTGCGCTGATTGGCTGCATCGTGCGGAGACCACGCCCAGACGCTTGTTTTCCCGCGAATTCAGGGAGCAGCGGCCAGTCCGTACACGTGGTGGGCGGAGGAGGAAGTGAGGAGGGGCGGGGTCTGTAATGCCGGAGCTTCCTGGGCTCAGTAACCCTTTACTGGCTGTGTGGTAATAGTCTGTAGAGGTGGAGAGTGCAGAGTACTAGCCGATGTGTGCGGGGGCGGGGCGGGACTGGAAGTACAGCTTTGTTGAGCTTAACCCTTGCCTGCTCAAGTTCTCTTTTCTGTTCTTGTTTTGATTTATTTTTTACCCACTTTCAAATAATCATAACGCTTTTAGTTTTCCGATTCCGCCCGCTACATGAGGGCGAGGTCTGGAAGAGCGTTTCTGTTTCTCCATTGATGGGGTAGACAAAGAACTCATTTTTAATTAATTCTGGGGTACATACAACTTTTTGATAACTTTTTATCCCATTTTTTTCATGTCACTAGGGGGACCAAAAAAAAAAAGCGCAATTCTGGCATTGTGTACAGTTTTTTTTCTGACGGTATTCCCTGTTTGGAATTAATGTGATAATTTAACCCCTTAGGATGGTTTCACACGGGCAACAAAATTGTGCGATTTGTCTCGTGATGCGACAGTATCTGAAGCCCAGGCTTTCCAATGGGTTCCTTCATATTAGCCATGTTTTGTAGCTTGCTACCTTGCGAGACAAAAAAAAAATCGCAGGTTGCTAGAGATGCCCACAACTTGTGATATTTTGTAGCCCATTAGAGATGAGCGAGCACCAAAATGCTCGGGTGCTCGTTACTCGAGACGAACTTTTCGCGATGCTTGAGGGTTCGTTTTGAGTAACGAACCCCATTGAATTCAATGGGCGACTCGAGCATTTTTGTATTTCGCCGATGCTCGCTAAGATTTTCATTTGTGAAAATCGGGGCAATTCAAGAAAGTGATGGGAACGACACAGCAACGGATAGGGCAGGCGAGGGGCTACATGTTGGGCTGCATCTCAAGTTCACAGGTCCCACTATTAAGCCACAATAGCGGCAAGAGTGCCCCCCCCCCCTCCCAAAAACTTTTACTTCTGAAAAGCCCCCATTAGCAATGCATACCTTAGCTAAGCACCACACTACCTCCAACAAAGCACAATCACTGCCTGCATGACACTCCGCTGCCACTTCTCCTGGGTTACATGCTGCCCAACCCCCCCCCCCCCCCTGCACAACCCAGTGTCCACAGCGCACACCAAACTGTCCCTGCCCAGCCTTCAGCTGCCCTCATGCCACGCCACCCTCATGTCTATTTATAAGTGTGTCTGCCATGAGGAGGAACCGCAGGCACACACTGCAGAGGGTTGGCACGGCTAGGCAGCGACCCTCTTTAAAAGGGGCGGGGCGATAGCCCACAATGCTGTACAGAAGCAATGAGAAATCCAATCCTGTGCCACCTCCATCTGGAGCTGCACACGTGGGCATAGCAATGGGGAACCTATGTGCCACACACTATTCATTCTGTCAAGGTGTCTGCATGCCCCAGTCAGACTGCGGTTTTTTATAAATAGTCACAGGCAGGTACAACTCCGCAATGGGAATTCCGTGTGCACCCACAGCATGGGTGGCTCCCTGGAACCCACCGGCTGTACATAAATGTATCCCATTGCAGTGCCCTGGACAGCAGAGCTAACGTCAGATGAAATGCAGGTGGGCTTCGGCCCACACTGCATGCCCCAGTCAGACTGGGGTTCTTTAGAAGTGGACACATCTAGTTACAACTCCCTGTGGACCCACAGCATGGGTGGGTGCCAGGAAGCCACCGGCTGTACATTAATATATCCCATTGCATTGCCCATCACAGCTGAGGTAATAATGTCATGTTTAATGCAGGTGGGCTTCGGCCCACACTGCATGCCCCAGTCAGACTGGGGTTCTTTAGAAGTGGACACAGATGCATTTACAACTCCCTGTGGACCCACAGCATGGGTGGGTGCCAGGAAGCCACCGGCGGTACATAAATACATCCCATTGCAGTGCCCAACACAGCTGATTTAACGTCAGCTGTAATGCAGGTGGGCTAAAAATTCATTTGATTACACTGTAGGCGAGGGCCCACAAAAATTGCTGTATCAACAGTACTAATATACCTGAGAAAAATTGCCCATGCCCAACCAAGAGGGCAGGTGAAACCCATTAATCGCTTTGGTTAATGTGGCTTAATTGGTAACTAGGCCAGGAGGCAGCCCAGTTAAAATAAAAATTGGTTGAGATGAAAGTTTCAACGCTTTAATGAGAATTGAAACGTATAAAAATTGTTTAGAAAAATTATATGACTGAGCCTTGTGGGCCTAAGAAAAATTGCCCGTTCGGCGTGATTACGTCAGGTTTCAGGAGGAGGAGCAGGAGGAGGAGGAGGAATATTATACACAGATTGATGAAGCGAAAAGGTCCCCGTTTTTAATGGGGATACAGAACGATGGTTCCATCCGCGGGTGCAGCCTACATATTGTTTAGGTATCGCTGCTGTCCACTGGTGGAGAAGAGAAGTCTGGGGAAATCCAGGCTTTGTTCATCTTGATGAGTGTAAGCCTGTCGGCACTGTCGGTTGACAGGCGGGTACGCTTATCCGTGATGATTCCCCCAGCCGCACTAAACACCCTCTCCGACAAGACGCTAGCCGCAGGACAAGCAAGCACCTCCAGGGCATAGAGCGCGAGTTCAGGCCACGTGTCCAGCTTCGACACCCAGTAGTTGTAGGGGGCAGAGGCGTCACCAAGGATGGTCGTGCGATCGGCTACGTACTCCCTCACCATCCTTTTACAGTGCTCCCGCCGACTCAGCCTTGACTGGGGAGCGGTGACACAGTCTTGCTGGGGAGCCATAAAGCAGTCAAGGGCCTTAAAGAGTGTTGCCCTGCCTGTGCTGTACATGCTGCCTGATCTCCGCGCCTCCCCTGCTACCTGGCCCTCGGAACTGCGCCTTCGGCCACTAGCGCTGTCGTATGGGAATTTTACCATCAGTTTGTCCGCCAGGGTCCTGTGGTATAGCAACACTCTCGAACCCCTTTCCTCTTCGGGTATGAGAGTGGAAAGGTTCTTCTTATACCGTGGGTCGAGCAGTGTGTACACCCAGTAATCCGTAGTGGCCAGAATGCGTGTAACGCGAGGGTCACGAGAAAGGCATCCTAACATGAAGTCAGCCATGTGTGCCAGGGTACCTGTACGCAACACATGACTATCCTCACTAGGAAGATCACTTTCAGGATCCTCCTCCTCCTCCTCCTCCTCAGGCCATACACGCTGAAAGGATGACAGGCCAGCAGCATGTGTACCCTCACCAGTGGGCCAAGCTGTCTCTTCCCCCTCCTCATCTTCCTCCTCCTCCTCCTCACCGCGCTGAGATATAGACAGGAGGGTGCTCTGACTATCCAGCGACATACTGTCTTCCCCCGGCTCTGTTTTCCAAGCGCAAAGCGTCTGCCTTTATGCTTTGCAGGGAACTTCTCAAGAGGCATAAAAGAGGAATGGTGACGCTAATGATTGCAGCATCGCCGCTCACCACCTGGGTAGACTCCTCAAACTTTCCAAGGACCTGGCAGATGTCTGCCAACCAGGACCACTCTTCTGAAAATAATTGAGGAGGCTGACTCCCACTGCGCCGCCCATGTTGGAGTTGGTATTCCACTATAGCTCTACGCTGCTCATAGAGCCTGGCCAACATGTGGAGCGTAGAGTTCCACCGTGTGGGCACGTCACACAGCAGTTGGTGCACTGGCAGATGAAACCGATGTTGCAGGGTGCTCAGGGTGGCAGCATCCGTGTGGGACTTGCGGAAATGTGCGCAGAGCCGGCGCACCTTTACGAGCAGGTCTGACAAGCGTGGGTAGCTTTTCAGAAAGCGCTGAACCACCAAATTAAAGACGTGGGCCAGGCATGGCACGTGCGTGAGGCTGCCGAGCTGCAGAGCCGCCACCAGGTTACGGCCGTTGTCACACACGACCATGCCCGGTTGGAGGCTCAGTGGCGCAAGCCAGCGGTCGGTCTGCTCTGTCAGACCCTGCAGCAGTTCGTGGGCCGTGTGCCTCTTCTCTCCTAAGCTGAGTAGTTTCAGCACGGCCTGCTGACGCTTGCCCACCGCTGTGCTGCCACGCCGCACGACACCGACTGCTGGCGACGTGCTGCTGCTGCTGACATATCTTGATTGCAAGACAGAGGTTGCGTTGGAGGAGGAGGAGGGTGGTTTAGTGGAGGAAGCATACACCGCCGCAGATACCACCACCGAGCTGTGGCCCGCAATTCTGGGGGTGGGTAGGACGTGAGCGGTCCCAGGCTCTGACTCTGTCCCAGCCTCCACTAAATTCACCCAATGTGCCGTCAGGGAGATATAGTGGCCCTGCCCGCCTGTGCTTGTCCACGTGTCCGTTGTTAAGTGGACCTTGGCAGTAACCGCGTTGGTGAGGGCGCGTACAATGTTGCGGGAGACGTGGTCGTGCAGGGCTGGGACGGCACATCGGGAAAAATAGTGGCGACTGGGAACTGAGTAGCGTGGGGCCGTCGCCGCCATCATACTTTTGAAGGACTCCGTTTCCACAACCCTATACGGCAGCATCTCAAGGCTGATAAATTTGGCTACGTGCACGTTTAACGCTTGAGCGTGCGGGTGCGTGGCGGCGTACTTGCGCTTGCGCTCAAACACTTGCGCTAGCGACGGCTGGACGGTGCGCTGAGAGACATTGGTGGATGGGGCCGAGGACAGCGGAGGTGAGGGTGTGGGTTCAGGCCAGGAGACGGTAGTGCCTGTGTCCTCAGAGCGGGGTTGGATCTCAGTGGCAGGTTGGGGCACAGGGGGAGAGGCAGCGGTGCAAACCGGAGGCGGTGAACGGCCTTCGTCCCACCTTGTGGGGTGCTTGGCCATCATATGTCTGTGCATGCTGGTGGTGGTGAGGCTGGTGGTGGTGGCTCCCCGGCTGATCTTGGCGCGACAAAGGTTGCACACCGCTGTTCGTCGGTCGTCTGCACTCTCAGTGAAAAACTGCCAGACCTTTGAGCACCTCGGCCTCTGCAGGGTGGCATGGCGCGAGGGGGCGCTTTGGGAAACAGTTGGTGGATTATTCGGTCTGGCCCTGCCTCTACCCCTGGACACCGCACTGCCTCTTGCAACCTGCCCTGTTGCTGCCCTTGCCTCCCCCTCTGAAGACCTGTCCTCAGTAGGCGTAGCAAACCAGGTGGGGTCAGTCACCTCATTGTCCTGCTGCTCTTCCTCAGAATCCTCGGTGCGCTCCTCCCTCGGGCTTAATGCCCTTACTACTACCTCACTGATAGACAACTGTGTCTCATCGTCATCGGCCTCCTCACCCACTGAAAGGTCTTGAGACAGTTGCCGGAAGTCCCCAGCCTCATCCCCCGGACCCCGGGAACTTTGCAATGGTTGGGCATCAGTCACGATAAACTCCTCTGGTGGGAGAGGAACCACTGCTGCCCAATCTGAGCAGGGGCCCGAGAACAGTTCCTGGGAGTCTGCCCGCTCCTCAGAATGTCTCATTTTCATGGAGTGAGGAGGCTGGGAGGAAGGAGGAGCAGCAGCCAGAGGATTCTGAGTTGCAGCAGTGGACGGCGCAGAACTCTGGGTGGACGATAGGTTGCTGGAAGCACTTTCTGCCATCCACGACAGGACCTGCTCACACTGCTCATTTTCTAATAAAGGTCTACCGCGTGGACCCATTAAATGTGCTATGAATGTAGGGATGCCAGAAACGTGCCTCTCTCCTAATCCCGCAGCAGTCGGCTGCGATACACCTGGATCAGGAGCTCGGCCTGTGCCCACACCCGGACTAGGGCCTCCGCGTCCTCGGCCGCGCCCACGTCCTCTAGGCCTACCCCTACCCCTCAGCATGCTGTATTACCAGTAATGCAGAAACAGAACGCTGTAATTAAATGTGCCGCTTATTGGCCTGTGGTTGGAGGCTGAGTTCGCTTACGGAACGCCAGGAAATAATTTGGCGCAAGCCTGCTGTAACACTTAGCTGGCTGCGTATGATTTTGTAGAACTACTACACCCAGCACACACGGACCCAGAACACTGAGCACAGTGACAGGCAGGCCAAATAGATTTTTTGCCCAATATTTTTTTGAAAAGGCCCACTGCGTATATTCAATCAATAATATATGTCTTCTGTCCCTGCCTCCACACTTCTATCCCTGGAGTATTACTGCAGGGCGCAATGCTCTGCACGGCCGATATACCAAAAAAAAAAAATGTGCAACACTGCAAAAAGCAGCCTCCACACTACTGCACACGGTTAGATGTGGCCCTAAGAAGGACCGTTGGGGTTCTTGAAGCCTACACTAACTCCTAACACTCTCCCTACAGCAGCTTCAACACGATAGCACTGTCCCTCAGCTATGTCACAACGCATCTGAGGCGAGCCGCGGGAGGGGCCGATTTTTATACTCGGGTGACACCTGATCTCGCCAGCCACTCACTGCAGGGGGGTGGTATAGGGCTTGAACGTCGCAGGGGGAAGTTGTAATGCCTTCCCTGTCTTTCAATTGGCCAGAAAAGCGCGCTAACCTCTCAGAGATGAAAGTGAAAGTAACCCGAACATCGCGTGGTGCTCGTTACGAGTAACGAGCATCTCGAACACACTAATACTCGAACGAGTATCAAGCTCGGACGAGTACGTTCGCTCATATCTATAGCCCATGTTTCCCCTGAAGCCTCCCTCTCTGTTGCATCGCACGGTAACGCGTTTTTCTGCTGTGTGATGCAACTGTTACTGTAGGAAATCCTACCGCAAAAGCCCTAGGAAACAAACAAAAAAATACACATAAGTGGAGCTGTCTGGCTCCGGCGTATGTCTCCCCGGCACTTGATTGAAGTTCTCCAATATAGCTTCATGGTTGGGCTTTTGAAAAACCCCGCTTCAGGAAGCTCTGCCTTTGATTGGTTCATGGAGCGCTGGCTCTGATTGGCTGATTGCTGCCTAGCCAATCACAGTCTTTTTTTTTTAAATATTAAGTGGCGTGAAATGGAAGAAATACTAAATCTCACCATCTTTGGGGGGATGTCTTGTTTCAACGGTGTACACAGTGCAGCACAGATGACGATCACTTTATGGCTGGATTCAGACGACCGTATATCGGCTTGGTATTAATGCCAAGCCGATATATGGTGTCCTCATCTGCAGGGGGGGGGATGGAAGAGCCAGGAGCAGGAACTGTGCTCCCGCCCCTTCTCTGCCCCTCTGCATTATTTGCAATGAAAGGAGGCAGAACGGGGGCGGGGCTAAGTTTCGAGAATTAGCCCCGCCCCCGTCCCCCCTCTCCTCATTACAAATAGTGCAGAGGGGCAGAGAGGGGGCAGGAGCTCAGTTCCTGCTCCTGGCTCTTTCATCCTCCCCCTCCCCCCCTGCAGATGAGGACGACGTATATCGGCTGGGCGTGAAAACCCGGCCAATATACGGTCGTCTGAATCCAGCCTATGGGTCAGTACGATTACTACGATACCAAATTTATATAGGTTTTTTTTGTTTGTTTTTGTTGTACAACGTTTAAAATATTAGATATCTTTGAAAAAAAAGATTATTTTCTGCTGTCATATTCTGCCGGCCATAAATTAGTTTTTTGGTCTATACAGTTGTGTGAGGGCTCTTTTTTTGCGGAACATCATGATGTTTTTATTGGTACCATATTTCAGTACAAGCGTCCTTTTTAAAAGCTTTTCATTGAACCGCTATTCTGCTGATGACGCTCACCATGCGGGGAAAACAAGACCCTTTGATAGATCAGACTTTTATGGACGCAGCTATACCAAATATGTTGTTTTTTTGCTATTGTAAGTGATAAAACATTGTTCTGGTTTAGTTTTGTTTTGTCTTTTTTTCTTTACTTTTATCTCTTAATTTTTCGACCTTTTTTTTTTTTTTTAGACTGGTTTTTAGGGGATCTGTGTGTGCGATGTTTTTGATCACTTGTGCAGTATGATGTAATTATATTATACTGGGATCTGCCAGGTAATCTGTCAACAATCTCCAATAGCAGCTCTAGGACTTTCAGAAGGTCCCTGGCTACCATGGCAAATGAACTCCGATCTGGGCATTTAAATGTTGATGTCAGACTTGACTGCTGTATTTAAGGGGTTAACACATACGATCAGTGCCCGTGCTAATCAGAGCTCCTTGTGGGCAGTTGTCGGTTGTAGAAGAAAAAAATCGTGTCGCAGGGGAATCCTTGTGGGGAGTCCACCCTTTCTTTCACTCTTCTATGTCTAGCACAGGGCATTAGTGTATCTTGACGCCACCGGAAGTGAGGGGTTTTACAGGAGGAAAGCCCCTGTCACACCCCTAGCTCCTGATTGGTGCAAGAATACAAGGTCTTGGACGGTCCTAGGATGCATTTTTGTGAGCCCCCGCTGCCTGCCACTGTCTGCCCCCCAGTTCTGTTGCCTCCCTGAGGGCCTGAGTGACTGTCCCCCTGCGCTGTAATGGCTCCCTGCTCTCCTCCGGCGGTACTTTCCCCAGCGGTGGTCAGCAGCGCTGCAATGGACCGAAGTCTTTGCACTGTGCCTTCTACAGCAGTGCTTGAGGCACCCCAGTGTGGCTCACCATGTCGTCCCCGAATGCAGGCCACCGTGGCTGAACATGTTCTTCCCCAATGCAGGCCACTGCAGCCCATGCAGCCCAGCGCCGCTCACCATGTGCTCCCCCATGAAGGCCACCGCCGATCACTATCTCCTCCACCATGCAGCGGCTCTGAGTGGTGTGCGTGTCCCAGCGGCGCTCAGCTGTGGATGAAATGTCCGTACCACCGGGTCTCTCGGCAGCCTTCTATCACTGTGCTTCAGGAGGGCAAGCAACGTTCGCTGCGCATAGATGTGCCGAACGCCTGCTGTGCATCCGGGATCAGCAAATTTACATCTGTGGCGCTTGGGAGAGTGACGGCAGCAGGGAGGACCTTCAATCAATTCGAGAGGCGGTGTACAGAATGCTGCAGCGCTGAACTCTATGGCTTCCAGGGAATTGCTAGAGTTATGGAAGATCAGGGGCACAAGTGCAAAGACATACTGCATGTACCCCTCCCCACACACAAAATATATATAGTAGGCAGTTAAAGGGTGAAGTTGTGGATGGAGTATATCTCCCTCCCAGGCTCTTAATCTGGACATGGTGGTGGTCCACTCTATAACTTCAGCCTGGTTCTCAGAAAGCTCAGCTGTAGGCACTGACCCCGGTACTGGGGCATAAAAGACTGCAGGTCTTTGGAGTCAGTGTCTGACAGCCTGAGGAGGGAATACAACCTTACAGCTTGGACCTGAGGAAACCTCTGAGCACCCTGCGTGGTATATCGTTGCATGTGTTACGTTGAATGGACTTTTCTGTTGCATTGCCTGGCATGTACTTTAAAGAATAAAACTGAAGTAAGTTTTATGTATTTCCTAGTCCAGAGTGTCATTGCCGCCCCACCCCCTGGAGGACTTCTCTCGTCCTCTCGCTCTACCATTACTGGTGCATAATGAGTAATATCTCAACATAAGGGGTACAATATTACCCCCATATGGTGACCATATAGTTGTAGATACCAGCTCTACTCAGGCACTCTGCAGACCATATATGGGATCACAAGTGACTTTTTTTTTTTTACTGAAGTAAATTACGTTCCCTTTCCTTCTCCATCCCGTCAGATTGCCATCATGAGTTCTCCCGTCCATGACTTGTCTCTGCAGAATATGACATAGCCATCTTTGGTTCCTCACTTTTACAGCACCCTTCCTACATTATCCACATCTCTACATGATCTCCCCATCCATAGAGTGCTGCTGTTGCCCCCTTGAAAGCAATGGGATGCAGGCAACAGGCTTGAAACATAAGCCCTTCCCTGGAAATAAGCCCTAGCTGAAAGAAAAAAACCAAAAATAATACATCACCTAGCAGCGCTGTCAGGGCTCTGCGCTTCTTCTCTCTGGTTCCCCGGCAGTGTTCTTCAGCATTTTCGTATGGCCGGGGATTTAAAAATCGATTGTCTGGATTACCCCAAGAAGCATCCTTCCCCCCCCCCCCCCACCCCCACCCCACACACACACAAATATTGTATTTGAGCCAGTTTGCTGTTATAAGATGGATTGTACTAAAGCTGAAGTACACGGACATTACCGACCATTCCCGGTTTGTCCAGAACGTTGTTGACTATTTTAGTTGGTCTGTTGCCGAGTTCACCGCAGAGGATGGAATGGTGGCGTCACGTGTGACAGGAAGACTACAGGTAACCCCCGGTTACATCCCTGATGATCTCCTCCTGTCAGTAACGTTGTCAGGTCCCGAGCTACTCCCAGGAGGGGAGATTTTAGAGCCCCGTGACAAGGCCATTATCTACCCTGTCATCTCCTCAGCTGTGGGCCCACTTCTCAGATGCTGCGCTGCCGCCGACCCCATTACAAACAATGCGGCTATGCAATGTGAGGGCATGCCGAAAGATGGGACACGCCGCAATTTGTTTTCCATGTCGCTCATATGTATGACCCCATTCAAAAGAGTGGGGTTCATATTTGTGTGAAATTTGTGTGTCTTGCAACGCACAAATCTCGTGTGATTTTCTTGGCCGTGCAAAAACAGCCTTAGGGCTCATGTCCACGGGGAAAATAGGATTTAGGATCCGCAGCGGATTTCCTGCATGCGGATCCGCACCCCATAGGGATGCATTGACCACCCGCGGGTACATAAATACCCGCGGATCGTCAATAAAAGTGATTTTTAAAAAAATGGAGCATGAAAAAATCTGGACCATGCTCCATTTTCATGCGGGTCTCCCGCGGGGACGGCTCCCGCGGGCTTCTATTGAAGCCTATGGAAGCCGTCCGGATCCGCGGGAGACCTAAAATAGGAATTTAAAGCATTTACTCACCCGCAGCGGACCGCGAAGCTCTTCTCTTCCTCACGGCCGCATCTCCCTTGCTTCGGCTCGGCGGATGTGCCCGGCGCATGCGCGCGGCACGTCGACGACGTGCCGGCGACGTGCCGCCGGCGTCAGGAATTCATCCGCCGGCCGAAAATGAAGATCCGGCCGTGAGGAAGAGCAGAGCTTCGTCGCCCGCGCCGGATAGGTAAATTCTTTTAAATTGCTATTTTCGGCGCTCATGTCTGCGGGGCAGGAGGGACCCGCTGCAGATTCTCCATGAAGAATCTGCAGCGGATCTGATTTTCCCCGTGGACATGAGGCCTTAGAAAATAGAAACACATTAGAAAAATGTAAAGTAGCATTATTTAATTTTGATTAAAGTAAAAGATA
The DNA here is from genome assembly GCF_035609145.1 of Eleutherodactylus coqui. Lineage (NCBI taxonomy): Eukaryota > Metazoa > Chordata > Amphibia > Anura > Eleutherodactylidae > Eleutherodactylus > Eleutherodactylus coqui. The sequence continues at coordinate 250,858,403 of NC_089840.1, forward strand.
TAGTAATACATTCCCTTAAAGAGGACATTTTGTGGGATGAAATCGGCAGGGCCAGCTGCATGGCTCTACAACTTTGATCCGCCTGACCTTTTTTTTTTGCACTTTTCTTTACCTGAATGGGCTCTTATTTGGGCTGGCTCCTGAAACTGTCAAAGTGTGAAGTGGGCGGTCTACAAAGCTCACTATTAATGGGTGACCCAACTTTATGAGGTCCATGTGCCCTAACAGGGTTCATGGCCTGGGATTGCCCTAATGGCACAGACCCTCTAAGGCTATGATCACATGAATGTTAAGGTTCTATTTACAGTCTCCATTAAAATGCTGTGCTATTTCATCAGGGAACATGCCTGACATGACAGTAACCGAACAAACATTATTATATCCAATTTGGCCCCTTTTATTTTCCTCACAAGGCCAGGGGATTCCATTTTCCTGTTCCCATGATGCAGCAGGACAAGGAAAACCCCCAACGCTGAAGTGAACATAGCTTAAAGGGATTTTCTGAGCAAATCCTATCGATTACATATCTTCAAGATCGGTCATCAGTAGTTGATTGTTGAGAATCCACTACTTGGGATTCCCAGCAATCAGCTGATCGCTGGCTCATTATCACTGCATCAGGGCCAGATGAGGTCATCAGGGTCAGAGCAGGAAGTCTCAGAGGCTACTTCACCCCCATTTATCTCAATGAGAGTGAAGCCACTTTTGAGATTTCCTGCTCCGACCCCGATGACATCATCTGGCCCCGCTGCACTGACAACAGGCCAGCGATTAGCTGATCACCTGGAATCCAGAGCTTCGGATCCCTGCTGATCAACTACTGTTGACCAATCCTGAAGATAGGTCATCAGTAGTATTTGTCTGGAAAACCTCTTTAACCCCTTAAGCATATTGGCCTATTTTGATTTTTTGGGATTTTTAATCTCCACTTTTCAACAGTCATAACGTTTTTATTTTTACGTCGACGAGGCCGTATAAGGGCTTGTTTTTGTTCTGGCGAACTGTAGTTTTTATTGGTACCATTTTTGTGTACATATAATGTCTTTGTAAAACTTTTATTATTTTTTTTATTTTAGGGCAGGGAGAGAAAACATCAATTCTGACATTTTATTTATTTTTTCTGTAGTCCTAATCATGCCACATAAATGCCATTTTTTCCATGGGTCAGTACAATTATGATGATACCAAATTTTTTTTTTTTTTTTTTTTTTTAGGTTTATGCACTTTTGCACAATAAAAAAAACTTTTTGGATTTTTTTTTTCTACATCATTGCATTAAAAGTCCTATGATGTTTTTTATTTTTCCATGGCCGGAGCTCTATGAGGGCTTGTTTTTTTTCTTGATGAGCTGTAGTTTTCCTTGGTATCATCTTGCAGTACATAGGGCTTTTATTGCGTTTGTTGGGAGGTAAAACAAAATATGCATTTTGCTTACGTTTTTTAGGAGTTTTTTGTTTTAAGTTTTTTGCCGTGCAGGATAGTGTGCAATTTATTGTACGGGTTGTTACGAATACGATGATACCAAATATGTCAATGTTTTTATACAAATAGGAGCAAGTGTGCAAAAAAGAGTTATTTTTTTATTTTTTGGAGGGGGGATTTATCTGGTGTCTGGTTGCCATGACAACCCATCAGCCCGCTGCGATTACTTTGCAGAAGGCCGATGATGTCATAGATCGCGCTCCCTCTATAAACCCTCTCCGCCATATATCTAGCTTTTCCTCTTCGGAGAGGCTCGGCCCTACACATTGACTTCTTATGATTGAGTCTGATGGCTCCGCTATACTCCGGGTCCAACTTTCCTATCTGTGTAACACGGACGGTACCCGTTGGAGACAGCAAATACTAAAGCTGCTTTTACACGTAATGATTAGCGCTCGAATTCCCGCAATCCAGTGGGAATCTGAAGGAGAAGTGTTCAGTGTAAATGCGTGCAGCGACTGAGCGACGAACGAGAAGCATAAACGGGCAGCTGGAGGAGGTCTGGGAGGGTTTACGATCTGATTTCCTGCACAGAAAGAATTTTCTTTGTAGACATCTAGACGTAAACTAGTTTCAATGGTCGCGTTTGAAGCCTCGATCTAAAATGACGGCGAGCTGCACCGCGGCTACAGGAAACAATGCGCACTTAATTTACTCCAGCATTAATGTGAAATGTTGCTGTTCAGCACTCATGCCTCCTGTCGGCTCTTGATAAATGGCCCCCCACTATGTGTTTTACCTGCAGTCCCTTCTTTGCTCAGCATCCCAGTCTCCATGGTTACTGGGATCTGATACCCACAAGGCGCTTTCTGTAATTGTTAACACTTTCTGTCTTTAAGGACTCTGCAGGAGTTCTTCTCATCTGCCCGTAACTTCATTCTTGAAAGGATTGTGTCGTTTGCAGGCAGCGATGGGTTAATGGGTAGCAAAAGAATGAAATGAGCAACAGAGCTGGATGGATTTTATAGGAACAACTTGTTGCCGTAACGGATCGGGTGGGAATAGATACATCGGGGGCTTCTTGTTCCCCCCATGAAACACATTTAGGTTGGGTTCACATTAGCGTTCCGTTGTTTCATTGTATGGCTCTGTCCCCGAACAATAGGAAAAACAGAAGTGCTGCATCTGGCACATGTCGTACACGGATGGCGCCGCACCAATCTCATCGACTATAATGGGGTCCATCCGGCTTCCGGCATACTTTTTAATCGCTCACCTGAAAGGAGTCATACTTGGGACTCGGGAAGCAGATTTTAACTTCTTTTTGGAAGGACACAAGAGCAATGTTGTCAAACCTCAATCCTTCTCCTGTCTAAGGGCTCCTGCATACTGTCCTTTTTCTTGCTCGTTTTTTTTCCACGCGATTGTCAACGGGACTTTCTAATGTTAAAAACGCATCTTAAGTTTGTGCTTTGCAATTTCTGTGCGATGGATTTTTTACATTAGAAAGTCCAATTGACAATCGCGTGAAATAAACGCGCAAGAAAAACGCAAGTGTGCAGCAGCCCTAATGCTGGGTTCACACACGCCGGAGTCCCCGTGGAAATCTCACAGTTGGGCTGCAGCGAAAAACCGTTAGATTGCTGCTGGGAAAAGCGCTGCTTCAAAACCCGCAGGTTTCAAAGCGGCCTGGCCGCTCGCTTTACCGCTGCAGCTAGCGCTCCCATAGAGAACAACACGGCCGCAGCAGAAGAATAAAAATGAACATGCTGCGGCCGGCTTTTCCGCGGTGGATTCTCCGTCCCGTGTGGATGAGATTTCTGAGAAATCTTGTCCACATGGCCTGGTAATCCCGGGATTAGCGGCCACAGGCGGACTTGCTGCGGCGAAACTCCGTACGGAATTTCCACGGCAAAGCTGCCCAGGGTGAACCCAGCCTAAGGGTGCTTTTATATGAGGCGACTGTTGGGCACTAAAGCACCAGATGTCTCAATGACTAACAGATTAATCTACCCTTCAGGTATTCTGATCCCATGTGAATCACTGCACACTCAGCAGCAATCACCATTGAAACAGTCGCTGCGTCTGTCAGCTATCATAGCTTAGGTTATGGTAGATAGCGGTTTACATGCTGCCGTCATAACAGTTGGGGAAGGGGACTCCCTTTGGCGCCCCATCAGCACCCCTTCTCCCCACCACATGATTGTGGGTGATCATGGTAGCTCAGAGCAGCTCAGAGCTCAGTCAAAGCTCCCAGGGCCCATATCCATGGGTGTCTATGAAATCCTGCCTGCGAACACTGAAGAAAAAAAAAAAGACAGAATACCAAAATGTAATAAAAAGTGATCAAAAAGATGAATGTACCCCAAAATGCTGCTCATAAAAACCACAGCTCACAATGCAAAAAAATCAGCCTGCCATAGCCCAATCAACAAAGAAATAAAAAGTTATGGGAGCAGTAAACTATAGTTTAGAAAGTTTTTTTTTAAATAGTACCCTCAGAAGTCGGTGCGTGGCACGAAAAATCAGATTCTTTTCAGAGTCCTGCACAAGTCTATGGGAGAGCGTATGCAGGGGACTCTGAAAAGAGTCAGATTGTCGGGCTGCGTGCCAACTTCAGAGGGGAACTTGGCAGGAGTGGGCCAGTGTTAAAAATCCATCACCCGGCTGCCTGGCACGTTCCCTAACAGCACTATGACTTAGTTTATGGTGCTGTGGGGCTGTGACAGGTTCCCTTTAATATGAGCTCTGCTGACACACAATGCACCTAATATATATTGAGGAGACATTCGTCCCTTTATATATTAAGCGCATCTCGGCTTCTCCATGCATCTACACAGAAAGCACTGGTAGTGAGAACCACATAGATTTCAGGTATAATGTCAGCTTCTGCAGTAAATTATGTATATATGTGTCCAGTGGCCACACCCTCTCTACAAGCCACACCCCCTTTAAAAAAAAATGGGCATGAACCAGCATAGACTTTAAAAAAAAACAAAAAACAAAACTACATTTTTCATGAGCAGGGCTTGCTCAAATGTTGTGAGTTTTTTGCACCAGCAGCTGGCATAAACATGCTTCATGAATGTCTCCCATCTGTGCCTGCACTGCACTTCAGGAATCCGGGCATGCATATTGACTTTCCCTACTGCAGCCAACAGGCTTGCTGACATCACACGCATGTGCAAATCCCAGCAGTGTGGGGCATCAGCAGTATGCACAGCATCTATAGCTCTCCTGTCCATGATCTGAATGGTTTGAGCCAGCTGTGTAGTATAAAAAAAAAATGGTATGGTTACATTGGTCTTCATTTTACCCTTCTTTGGTTAGATTTCACTTAGGATGTCCTTTAAGAACGCTAAAATGTGCAGTTCCTCCTGGAAATGCATAAATAAAACAGCCGGGTGTTACCATTCTTCTTTTCAGTGGTGCAGATCTCTACATACTCCGACTCTGTCCAACCAGTACTGAGAGCGTCAGGTATTGTTCCATCTCCATCATTTGCATATTGCCCAGAGGAGCATGGATGGCCTTATAAGTCTCCTCGCTCACCTTCTAGGGGCTCTCCCTAAGGTGAAAAGATAGTGTTCCTGACCCACATTTCAGGCCTCTCACTAGCCAAGCCAGAAACCTATTGCACACTGATGAGGAGCAAATACCCCAAAACAGCTGTCTATGGATTCTGGCTTGGCTTTCAATTCCGAGTCATTGTTACAAGGCTTGTATAAAGAGTCTAACATTGACTTGCAGGAATGCTGCTTCTAATGGGTGGCTCTGCAGTATTGTTCCATCTCCCTTATTTGCACATTACCCAGAGGAGGATGAATGGCAAGTCTCCTCACTCACCTTCTAGATGCTCACCCTCAGGAACAAGGATACCGTTTGAGCCTGTGAAGTGACAGGCCAAGTTGTCCATTTATTCATACATTTCCAACAGCATAACTTAAGAGTTGTAAGAAAAAAAGTTCTCCAGAATTATTTCTTAAGGCCTATAAGCAATAGTTCATCGTATATTCTTCCTTTACACCCTGGGATAATGAAGCATCTAGTGAGTGAGGGACATTTAAGCAGGTATTTAAAAGCTAAGGAGGTCACGGGCAGGGGAATCATTGGAAGGAATATAGTGCGTGCCCCTTGTAGTATAACTCAGCTCTTAAATTACACATATGGCGCTCATCTCAGAATGGCCCCAGTGACCAGGCTTAACACAGACTGATACAGGATAGGGATGAGACATGAGAGGGGAGCCAGTGTGTGCTAACCTGGAAAACAGTGGAAGGACATCGCAGTCTCCTGTCGCAGCGATGCGGAGAACGCTGCAGCGATGCATGGCTGTTTCCATGTGAAAACGCCTCACATCCAGGGGTTTTCAGCAGGATAGCGAGGGCGAGATTGGGCTGTGAATCACAACCCTGCCCCCTCTCCCTGCTGTGGGAACCCCCGAGTGAAATCCCAATAGTGCAGACAGTGGGTGGGGCTACAGAAAGGGTGCAGGGCTATAGGGCCTCTTACAGGGAGTCCCCATAGCAAATAGAAAGGGGGCTAGATAGGCGAAAGCCCTGTAACCTAAAGAAAGAAAAATAATATTTGTCATTTTTGTTCTAAAAACAGATGAGTGAACTGATATTGTAAATACAGGTGTGTATGTATATACATATAAAATCTGGGGGGGGGGGGGGGGGGGGGGGGGAGAGATTAAAGGCTTTATGTTGTCTTTTTTATTTTTGTTGGCCTTTTTCTTGTGCTTCATTGAGGCCCATAGGGAAGAGATTGCTTAGCTTGAGAATGTCTGGATCTCAATCCCATGAAGCATCTTTGTGATGACCTAGAATGCCATATCCATGCCCGCCCAACGCACCCATCATCCCCTGCATCACTAGCTGAAACTCAAGGAATGGAAGCAAATCCCTCCACACATCTATTAGAATTTGGTGTAAAGCAAGCCTATAAGGGTTACTGTAGATAGAGGCTATAAAATCGAATTTCATCACCACCTCGATGTGCCCCAATACTCTTGTCAACATAGTGCATCTACCATGAATGATTCATTGCGCACGAAACCCTACAGGAATGTATTGCGCACGAAACCCTACAGGAATGTATGAGCACATTAAACTGCATTGTGAATGTAAACTGCTGTATACCAAAAGAACGCTGCCATCTAGTGGGCAAATGCTTATCAGCAAGACATTGTAGAAACCAGTTCTTCAGGGCTCATATTCCCTTCACCCCTACTATACACCAAGAACTGTGGTCATGTTCATGACTCTGCACCTCAATAACGACACAACCAGTAATTTGATATTATATTTATTACCGATCTGCATAGTAATTCCTCTCCGCACAGTCAGTCCCAGAGTGTTCAGAAAGCGCTGGTAAATAGGTTAAAAAAAACAAATGTAATAAAAAAAATTATATTATGTGTCTTTCAACCTTTTTTTATGATTAATTTTTTTTGTTTATTAGAAATACTCCAGCACTTCCCCCCCCCGGACGTCCGGAGTCTCCCGCTTGTAGTTACTGAATGGCCTATCCAGTGTCCTGAGGTAAATCCGTTTGGTTATACATCATCCTATTGTAGTGACCGCTGGGCGTAGCGTTACCTCCGGTGACTCTTCTGGGCTTGTTTTAATAACGTGTCGAAATCTAGACTTTCAAATTTACTTCGACTGGACGCCGGGTCAAAGTCATCCCGGTTCGAATCTGGAAATGAAGATGTAAAGAAGTAACGTTATGTAACTACAGAAATGGGCTGAATGACGAAAATGGCAATTCTAAATCACCGCCTAATGCAAAAAAAGAAAATAAAAAAGGAACATACCACAGCATGAAGCAAAATGTTATAGACAAACATTAGCCAAAGAATTACAGTCCTAGGATGCAAGGCCCAGACCATGTAAGCTCGCAGCGCAGGACCCCGACTGCAGTTGCTGCTGTATAGAAGATAGGGCTTAAAGTGACCCTCCGGGCCTGAACAAGCAAAGATGGCCGCACCGCTTCTCTAACTACCTGCCACACACTGTACATTCATATGCATTGATAGTCATGAGACACAATATGCTGCTAATATACAGCACGCATCAGGCAGTCAGTAAAGCTGGTGCGGCCATTTGTTTGTTCAGGCCTGGACGGTCGCTTTAAAGGGAGCCTGTCACTTTTCCACTCAAAGGTGTTATTAGTTGATTGTTGGGGACCCGCCCCTTGGGATCTCAAGCGATCACTTGGCTTGCAGACAGTGCTGACCATATTGCAATGGCTTGAGTTGGTGTTACATTGAGGCATGGCTTAACAGACTGCCTGTTAGAACGCGGTATAATGTAATGCTATGGCATTACATCATACTGCAGGACCGAACAAGGCATCACAAGTTCTTGTTCCCTCTGGGGACAGAAAAAAAAATTAGAAGTGTTAGGGCGGCTGCACACGGGCGTGACGGGCTCCGCCGCGGAATATTCCGCGGCGAAGCCCGTCATGGCACCCCCCAGAGACCCCATACTTACCAGCGGATCCAGTGTTCTGGGTCTCGCATGACGCTTCCGTGTGATGCGCCGCAGCGTCATGTGACACGCCGGCCACGTCACAAGACATGCCCCAAGCGTCACATGTCGTGGCGGGCGGAGAGGCGATTTCACGCTATCGTCCGCTGTAATACAGCGGAAGATAGCGTGAGCGGACGGCTTCCATTAACTGCAATGGAAGCCGGCCGTGCGTACACCCGCGGCAAATAGAGCATGCCGCGGGTGAGGACCGGAGATTTCACGGTGCGGAATTCCACGCCGTGAGCATTGAGCTATTAGGTTCAATAGAACCTAATAGCTGCGGGCAATGCGGCGGATTTTCACCGCGTATTACGCGGCAGAAATCCGTTCGTGGGAAGGAGGCCTTACTATTAAAAAAAAACACAAAACACAACCCTTTTTCAATATTTATAATAAAAGAATTTAAATAAAACAAATACATATTTTGCATCGCTGAATCCATAAAAGTCTGATCAATCAAGGTAGCACAAAAAAAAAACAAAAAAAAAAACATACCAGAATTGCGCTTTTTTGGTCACCCTGTCTCCAAGAAAAAAATTGTAATAAAAGGTGATCAAAAAGTCTTATGTACTCCAAAATGAAAAAGACAGGACGTCCCGCACAAAATGAGACGTTGCACAACTATGTTGAGGAAATTTTTTTTTTTTTTTTAACGTTATAGCCGTCAGCAGATGGCCGCAGAAAATATTTTTAAAAAATTAAAATAACTTTAAAAAAAATAGTACAGCAAAAACAAAACAAAAAAAAAAAAAAAGAAAACAACTAAATTTGCTATCTTAGCAATCGTACTGACCCATAGAGACAGACGTCGATGGATGAATAAAGAGTTTAGATTTTTTCTGGAGGGCAAACTAGTGAACCAGTTTTTTTTGCTCCCATTGTCTTTAATGGGAGTTCCAATCAACCATCCCGATTCACAACGATTGAATTCAGCCCGATACTGAATCTAACTGATTATTCCACTAATCGCTGCTGATGACCTGGCCCAAAGAATAGGTCAATAGTACAAAGGCCACTAATGTCCTGGAGTACCTCTTAAAACCATCCCCAGTGTGTTGTCAGCCACCAGACCACTACCCATATAGCTTAGGATATGTGTGTGTAGACTGGTTGGGTTTACGTCCTCTAGTACAGAGGTCCCCAACTCCAGTCCTCAGGGACCACCAACAGGTCATGTTTTCAGGATATCCTATGGTAAGAACACCTGTGGCAATGTCTGAGACACCGGCAATAATGACATCACCTGTGCAACACTGAGGAAATCCTGAAAACATGACCTGTTGGCGGTCCCTGAGGACTGGAGTTGGGGAACACTGCTCTAGTAGCAGACTTAGTTCCCTTCGCACAAGTACTTACCAAGATCGGCATAATTACTTCTACAAAACTGCCTTCTGCCTCCGAAGCAGAGATCAAAAGGCAACTCGTCTGGAAGGCACAGCTTGTGACCATTTTCTATAGCAGCAAAGGCCTCTCTGGTGCAGCGGTACGTGACAAAGCCATAGTTATCACTGGGGGAGAAGAGGACTACAAGTTAATACAAATCGTGTGCATGACTGTAACCATACAAGGTAAAGGTCTACTAGAGCAGTTATCCCAACAAGACATCCCTTGGATATCACACGTTTGTGGCCTTAAATGGGTTTCCCCAGGACTAAATTACTGACGACTTAACCTCAGGATGGGTCAGCAATTATCGGTGGAGGTCTGCCGATTGGGATCCCTGCCGATCAGCTACGTGAAGTGACATCGGAGCTCGGGTGAGTGCCAGGGAAGCTGAAGTCCATACCAGGCATAGAGCCCTATATCGTATATAGCTGTGCCTAGTAATGCAATCCAATGCTATTCAATTGAATGAGGCTGACCTGCTCTCATGCGCAATATCACAGGCATGAGAAGAGGTTGTGATGCTTGTGCAAGTGCCTAGGCATCTTCAGACAGCTGATCAGTATGGGTCTTAAGCAGCAGACGACTTCCTCCAACCAACTATTATTGACCTATCCTGAAGGTAGGCAACAATGGTTTAGTCCTGGAGAACCCCTATAACTCATTAAGGACCAAGCACCATAAACATACAGCGTTGGGTCCCTGGGTTTATGCCCAGATGATAAATTGGTAAACTATTTTGAAGTGATGCCCAAGGCAGTTAGCAACAGCCTGGGCACTGAGGTTGGGCAGCACACAAGACTCTTCAAGCCACCATAATGGATTTTGTCAAGATAGTTTCCTACTAAATGAACATTCAATGCAGCCCAGATGTGAAGTCACTTACAGACACCGGCTGGCATGGTTAACGGGACCATCTACATGGATTTTGTAATTAATCTGTTTCTATAAACTGGATATGCCCTTATTTACCGCAAGGCGAAACCCCCAGCAATGAGATTCTGCACCTTTAGTAATCTCTAGGATGACTTGGTTTGTGTATTTCAATTAGTCAATTTGCAGATGGCCGGGCGCCAATGTGCATGTGTTCTAGCAATGGGCGAACCTGACAGAATGGCAGCAGTGAAGATGGGGGCACAAGCGCAGCCACCACAGCAAAGACCACTGAGGCACCAGTGGAAGTTGGCAAGTACAACAAGCTTTTTGCAGCATTAAGGCCTCCTTCACACGGGCGACAAAGTCACGCGATTTTGTAGCATAGCTATGATGCTACAAATCGCATGTATGTGAAGCCCGTGGTTTCCTATGGGTTCCTTCACACATGAGATGCTTTGTAGCATGCTACAAAACGACACACAAACCTTGCAGGTCCGGCGATATGCAAGGTTTTGTAGCCCATGTTTCTCTATGAAGCCTTCCTCTGTTGCATCGCATAGCATGAAAACGCGGTTTGCATGCGATGCAACTTTGACAGTAGCAGATGCTGCAAAAATCGCAAGATTTTGTAGCATCACATGCGACTTTGTAGCGCTACAAAATCATGGTATTGCTGCGAGAAAATCGCAGCCATATCATACGGTGCAGCGATGCGATATCGCAGTGATTTTCTTGCAGCGATGCAGTGTCACCCGTGTGAAGGAGGCCTTACAGTACAACCTGCAAGGGCAGGATGTATAAAACCTCGTTCACATGATGCATAAAAATTCCACACGTAGTTGACACTGCAGATGTGAGCGCAGAATTAACCCTTTGCAAAAGGGTGTAACCCACCCCATTAGCTGCTGATTTGGCCGCGGCAAACTAACGGTGTATTCAACGAGGGCTTTCTACTGCTCATGTGAGCACTGCCCTAAGTGTACAATAAAAACTCACCCCTCCTCTCTGAAGTGAATGGTGCATTCCTCTATCTCCCCGAAAGCAGAGAAGCGCCGTCTCAGCTCCGATCTTGTCATGAGGTTGTTGATCTTCCCGATGTACACGACTCTCCTCTCCTCCTGCAACGTCAGGAACAGTCATATTAAGTGGCGAATCCCCATGTACCATCGTATACACCCCAAACAGGTCACAGTCCAGAAGCAATGGGGGACTATGCATGCTACATACTAACAACTGCATTGTTCTTCAGAGCAGCACAATGTTACTCTGCTGCCATCGTTTGTTCTTCCTGCGGTAATCACTTCACTCCTCACAGATTTGCTGAGAAAAGTGACTTCCAAGAAGTCACTCCATAATTACAGACCAACTTATGATCGCTATGAAACCGTAATTAAAAGGACTACAAGTCAAGATGGCCGATAACCGTGAGCTGTAAGTAGAATTTGTGTGTTTACCAAAGAGAAGACAATCCCAGATCTCGTGTAGAAGTCTGAGCCCAGGAGAAATACAAATCACACCAGCCTGCGCAGTATCACATGATGTCTAATTTATTCTAAGGTGTTTTATATACCATAAATGAAATCACAGGAAAAGTACATACCTCCAAGAATAATAAACATTTTAGTTGTACCCTATCATTTATTAACATGAGTTAGACCTTTTAAGGTGTAACTATAGCATACAAAGAAACAGTTATGAATTCAGTGAAAAGGAATGCAGGGGGGGGGGGGGGAACGACTTATCTTCTGTCTCTATCCGTACCATTCGTAGAAAAGGTTTCGTTTAACCCCTTCACTACTTATACTAGCATCATGCTATATCTTTCTAGTCTACTATCTAATAGAACAATTAACTGATACATTGATCTACAGTTTTCTCAACAGGAGCAATAGACTACAATGCAAAAGTAACACCAGACTGAAGATTTAGTGCTCCTTGAAAGATCGTATTGAATCACCCTAAGGCCGAATGCACACGGGCACGCAAGGATTCTGCCCATGCCCAGCGACTCTGCGTACCAATTTGTGTCTTTCTTCTGTACTATGGATGTGCCGGCTGCCGCACATGCACAGTATAGATTTCCCCACGCCGCCACTAGGCGATAACGCTGAACCCTCGACCTTTCCAGAATGGTCATTCCGGTTAGGCCGGGGATCAGACAGCTTCCATTAACTTCAATAGAGGTAGTCTGTGCGCAAAACGCTCCAAAATAGAGCATACGGCGACGTTTCCGCCACAAGCAGAAAGCGCAGTCGATTTCCAATCATCTGCGTTGAACAAATCACTTTTGCGTTGCATCCTAGGGAAGGACATTGCTACCAAACACACGGGCAGGCGCCCACCGCGGATTCTGCAGCAAAGGGTGCAGAAAGCTGATCCTTTAGGCCACCTGCACACAGGCGGATTTGCATTCCGGAATCTGGAGCGGGCATCCACCTCTGGATTCCGCCTTAATCTCACACTATTGGAATGATAGCTGTGGAAAATTATTGCATTACTGATTTGCATGACTTTTTCCCAGAGGGCATTGCATCCTGTAGGCTGTGTAGGAAACGTTTAGAAGCATGACAAAGCAGCTCCTGGATGTCCAGCAGGCCCCATAGTGTTGACCCCTGGCTGGAAGTACTTACTATGGCTCTCTCCTTATGATACATCCTCCTCCTGTTATAACTTTCTCTGGATTCGCACCTGCCAAACAGACGTTATATTACCAAACAGACTCAAAATACAAAAACTACCCCCTTGTAGCGGTGCATAAAACCAAACCGCGTCTTTAAATCTCACGCAACATATAAACATACCTCCTGCTTCGGCTCCGGTATCTCCGCCCGTAAGGTGATCTGGATCGTGACCTGGACCGACTGGAAGGAGGAGAGCACGACCGGGATGAACGTGAGGAAGACCTAGAGGAGCTGCGGGAGCCATAACTAGATCGGGAGGAGGAGCGCGATCTGTGCCTACTTCTAGATCTGTAACGGGATCTAAGACAAAAAGAACACAAGATAAAGGCGCCTGATACAGGACGGGACGGAAGCATTTCTAGACAGCAGGCAGGTACATTTTATGGTGTCAAAAGGGCAGATGACGTCCAAAGATATAAACCGGTGCCCCCTTCTAGCTGTCGGCAGGGATATTTTCCACCTTAAGATCCCATTTCCAGAAGCTTTACTAAAGTATATCCACATCCTCAATGAAGAGAAGCGTGTAATACCAAGTTTCTCCTGCAGGGGCATCTGTTTTCGGAAGCCAGATCTTGAGTGATCAGCTGATTGCTTTTAGGATATTTTCACACATATCAGAAATGCTGTGGATTGTCTGCAGTAGATAATTTGCTGAATTTCTGCATCAAAATCCTCATTTTGTATCGAAACTGACTGCAGATCCACAGCTGATTTTAGCCCTCGCTGCGCTCCTCTCACCTGCCAATACTGCTGCACCCAGAATGCAGCCCATCGACAACCGCTATGTGGCAATGGCCGTGCTCAGTAGCAGTTGCCGGTGTGCAGCCACGCACAGTACTGGGATATCAGAGGAGCGCTGCGCAGGCCGACATCCCCTGTGGATCCGCAGCCAATTTCTATTCAAATTCTGCACCAATTTTAATGGGGTTTTTGATGCAGAAAATGTTGCGCGATTCTCTGAAGGGTTTTCACAGGCTTCAGCGGCCAAGTGCTGTCCGTGGCCGTATCACCACTGAAGCCTGCGGTTGGCTGAGGAGTCAATGGACGGCATGTCACCGCCGCAGCTTCTCCTGGGCAGGGTGTCTCTTAAAGAGGAGACCCCTTTAAAACTGAAGAGATGAAACTCGCTTCCAGGAACCAGCCGATTTTGCCAGAAGAAGCCACAGCCAGCCAGGCATTTCCCCTGCATACGCCAGCCTATCAATACTTGACTTTTCAGGCCCAAAACCTGTAGATGAATTTCTGCCAGGCCCTCACGACATGGTTTTGTTTTTCTATCAGGGACATCCACATATAGGCACAGTTGCCCTTCTGCAAGCCAGTTGATGGGCAGACATTGATTTGGAGGATGGTCAGGAGGTCCTAACAAGTGCAAAACTCAATGCAAACTAAAAGTGATACCCAACCTCACAGGGCTCTGTCCCGGGCCCCAACATTTATATAGATGACTGGAGGACGGATGAGTTTAATAGCCCCTTTTGTTGATTCATGTGACGTTTTGATCACTTTTGATCTCGTTTTCGTACGGTCAGATAGGCAAAAATAGCTTTTTTGCCATTTTTTTCTCATGATGTGCGCTGAGCAAGTTACATAATGTACTAACGTTTTTCTCTGGGTCACTATGAACGTAGTGATACCACGTGGTTATTTTTTGTGTTTTTCCATTTAATTTTTTTTATATAGTACAAAGGAGGAAAAGTGGAGTTTTGATATTTTTATTTAATTTTTTTTTTACTAGGGGACTTATTCTTTTAATACACTATTCTACTTCAGTACAGTCGTGCATTAGAAAGCCTATGAAGCTCGGACAAAGGCTGAGGCTCAAAGACCACCGTAGCTGGCAGACCCAGAGGCTAAATTCAGGCCTCTGACTACCAAAGCAACTCATCAGGACCCCGTGATCACCTTGTGGGGGTCTGATGGGTGACAGAGGAAGACCTCTCCCTTTGTTAGCCTTTTACATGCTGCGGTCGCACTGATGTTACAGCAAGTGCTGGCAGTTATCCAACACCCAAGCACCCGCTCGCTCCCCCTGGCACGAGACCCACGCTAGGCTTCTAATACACTGCCGGCAAAAGACGGAGCTGTAGAATAAAGCCCTTTAACGGCCGCTGCCAAGACGTATGGACAGTCGTTAAGGGCTTTTAACAAAACAAAAAAAAAGTGGGGGAGGGGAGGGGGAGTTTTCACTTAATGCTTTTAACTAGTAAAAAATATAGACAATTCCGTTTACAGGAGTAACTATTACGGTTCCTTTTATTTGGCCACGTTAAACTAGACCGGAGCCAATTACTACAATATCTGGTTTCCCGCCGACTAGATCTCCTGTGTCGGTTCTGCATAATTCTGTGTAGGGAAGATAAGAGATGCAACCAATCCAACCTCCTCCTAGAGACGCGAACTGAAAGGAAGTGAAACTACGAACCTCGCGGCCTCACCTGGTATTACAGCTTAACTCCAATGACATGAATGAGGCCGAGCCGTCCTACTACACACAACCTGAAGAGAGCGGTGGCACTAAAGAAGGTTGCCATGTTGTTCTAATCTTGTACAATCGCTCCAAGCGCGACGTCCTCTCACTCAGATTAGAGTTAGCAGCAATTGCCCAATTCAAGCAGCCGGCACACGGCTGGGCCCCTCAGGGCTCCGGTTACACCAGTAGGACCAGCTGCCAACAGCTACTCGATCTTCTGTGCAAACTTACAGAGCAAGTGAACAAGTTGCCAAGTCCGCAGCGGGGTCACACAATGTTGTGCCATCTCTGCTGCACACATGGCTCAGATGTGACGTCCCGCCGGCGGTGCGAGTGCTAGGATGTCCCATTTACATGAAATCCATCACGCTTCTTCACGAGACTGACAACTAAATATGACATCTACATAGAGCATGAAGCATCTACATACAGGCACATTTAGGGTATGTTCAGACCCGCTGCGGAAAGTTCTCACCAGAGGCGTGGCTTTTGACTCAGGTGTTGGTGCGGATTCACCACCAACGTCACGCCATCAAATGAAGTAAAATCTGCAGCATAAATTAAGCTGGGGATTGAATACCTTCCCAGCCGCATCATGTAAACATATGTGATGCAGTCATGAAAAGTGCATGGAGCGGGCTTGGAGTCTGTTCTATACAAGGCAGCCAACAGCTGACAGCCGCCAGCAACTGCTGCAATCTAAGCTAGTGCCAATAAACTATCTAGATGCAGTCAAAATGGACCAAGTGTCTAAACTGCCAGCTGGATGGGGATGGCCCCTCTAATGCCCCATCGACTCCCTACACACACACACAAATGCATGCAATTGCAGGGTGCAGATGGGTTAGCATGGCAGCGCATAGCCTAGTGGAGACTGATGGGCATGGATACCTATTAAGCCCTGTCTGTGGGGCAACACTGAAAATCTCTAAAGTGCAATACTGAAGTATTGCAGTAGACAGTACAAGTGATTTAGGCACCTGGCCCCTTCCCCAGCTTCTTCCCTCAGCTCTGTCCAGTTCTGTCACACAAGTCCTTCTGCTATCTCTTTAAAGACAAGCTAACAAGTTCAGTGCCTTCACAGAATCGGACAGAGCCGAGGAAAAACATGGCAATGTTTACAGTGGGCCTACAAATAAAAAATGGGGTAAGCACTAGGATTCTGTAGGGGTCTCTGGAACAAAACAATCACTTAGAGCAGTGATTCGAAACCAGGGTACCGTGGCTCCCAAGCTGGGAATCACTCAGTAAACATTAAATGGGCTTTGCAGGCAGCCCCTGCCGGTATGCACCAGGGTCAGAGCCGAAGCGTTGCTCCAAACCCTGCATCGTGAACTAGCGTTTGGAATTGCAATTACAAGCATAGCTCTCATTGATTTCAACGAAAGCTGCGCCCGCAATTATGAGCACAGACCACTTCACAGGAGTCTGAGCAACGCTTTCGCTCCGACTCTGGTGAGCACCGGCATGGAAACCCCTTGGCCACACGGCGCTTCCAGTACTAAAGGGGATGAGATTTTGAAAACCTAATCCACAAGCTGCAGGGGGGAAAAAAAAATGCACAAAACTTGTGAGAAAACTGACATATGGTACGGAATTTAATTCTGCAGCGCATCAATTTTATCGTTGCTCCGCTGTGGAGTTCACCTTTTTCAATGAGCAGATTAATTCTGCACAAAAATACACAAATTCCGCACAAAATGTGGGTTTTGTGGCAGACTACCCTCATCTGATCTGCTTCCGAATGTCCGCTACAGACATACCACAGCAAGGCAGTCCCTTGTGGACCCAAGCTTTTCTGAATCTGTCCCTTGCAGCAGCGGGGTCCGCGCATACCTGCTAGCTGGAATCTTCATCTGTACTGCGGATGTTCCGCACAGCTTGCCGTCATACATGTGCAGTACAGATTTATTTTTAACACTCCTGCTTGTCTCACGGAATCCACGACCCATCCGCAATTTCAATTGTAGACGGGTCGCGGGTCGGACAGCTTCCATTGACTTCAATGGAAGAATCCGTGTGAAAGCCGCAGGAAAATAGGGAATGCTGCGATTTTTCATCCGCGAGCGGACCCCGCAACTGGTTTCCGCTTGTGTGCGTGAAGAATCACTTTTGCGTGCTATGGGCGGCATATACTCTGGAATCTGGAGGCAGTCGCCTGCTCCGGATTCCACAATTCAAATCCACCCGTGTGCATTCAGCTGTAGGGTATGTTTACATGTAGTTGCAAATCTTCTGCAGCAGAAAATTCCGCTGCACAATCCCCAGCATGTCCATCGGTGAGGATTTTGACTTGAAATCAGCTGCACTTCCGCAGCTGAATCCAGAAAGTACCGTACTCTCCTAAACCTTTGAAGTCTTTGCGCTCTAGATGCCTCCTTCACAGAGTACCTGGCGGCCTCTAGTGGGCGCAGCATCGCTGAGTCAGGTGATGTGGAAGTGGCTAGCGGTGCAGAACTTCTTAGAGGCCACCGGGTGACCGGAATATCGGAGATAAAATTATACGTTGTGATAAGCCACACCCCTACTTTGGTAGGGGTGCCCCAATGTTGAAAAAAATTGTGAAACACTGACCTATAGAACTAAGAGCGTGCCCAACCCCTTTCAAACAAAATACAAGTCACTGCCCAATACAAGAACCCAGCGAGATACTTACGTTCTTCTCCTCTTTAATGAAGGCGACCTTGACCGAGACCTCGAGGACGAAGAGGAGGAGGAGGATCTTGAATCCGAACGACTACCACTAGACCGGCCTCTCCAAGAGGATTTCTGGGGACTGGGGGAACCCTTGTATTTCCTGTAGCAGCGCAGCGCCCTCCGTGACACCGAGGCGCTCCCTCTTTTCAGATCAGTTCTGTTCTCTCGGCTGTCACTACGACAAGGCGAGGCGTCTGGAGACATTAATACTGAAGCCGGTGGACTGGTGACTGCAGATTCGGGCATAACATTAGTCCTATGGTCCAGGGGGGCACTGGTGGCTTGCTGAATGCTACCACAAGGTGTAACCGGTTTGACAGGGGCACAGGTGGTACTTTGGTTGGCAACGACTAGAGGTGCACTTGGCGCCGGCTGCTTTGGGCAAGCCTCGCTTTGCTGACGTTTGTTGAATTGCACTATGGGTTTGATAGTGATGTTTTGATGGTGCTTCACGTTCCAGCGGGAGCCTTCTTCACACTGCGATGGTGGGGCAGGATACGCAACAGCGGTGGTGGAAGGCTTGTTTTTGGCGCATTGATTTGTCAGGATGCAGTAGTCGTGGTCGCCGGAGGCCACATGGATAGGAGGCACCGCTACAGAGGAAGAAGAGCCGGCGCTGCGGTTTTTCAGACGGCTTTGGGGTAGTGGCTCGATGAGTTTTGTAGTCTTCAGAGGTGAGCGGGTCCTCTCTTGGCCCTGCAAAGCCTTGGACTTAGGAGGCCCAGCGACCAGAGACTTCCAGAGCTGATGCGGAGGAGTCGCAGGAGGGGTAAGACCTTTGAAACACAAAATGACTTATTACACTCTACGGCATGTCCTGTAATCACTTCATACTAATACACCATTTATTGCGGATACCGAGACGAAGCCACTTAACATTTTACAATTTAACCCCTTAAAGACATGGCATATTTTAACCGACAGTTTTTAACCTGATCCCCCGTAGCATTATACATATGAATGAAGCAAAAACATGAAAGCCAAGAACTGAATGTGTGTAATCAGTGCGACAACAGATACTCACCAGCAGTATTCAACAACTCCGGGGGCAAAAACTTGTCAGGAATCTTTTTTTCTAATGTTTTCTCCGTCCTGTCAAAGGGGAAAAAAAAAAAGTCACAATTACGGCTTACACAAGAAACAGCAAGCCTCAAACCAGAGTGCTGCTGAAAAACCGTATGTGCATGAAGTGTCCCGGCTCTCCGCCTATCCCTCCCAATGGCAGATGTCAGGAAATAAAACCCACCAAAAACAAAAAAAAAACCCGCAAAATTGGGCGTTAATCCACCTGTGTATATGCGGCTGCCAACATCGGAGACACTCAATGTTTCAGCATCTCCCCTTTATGCTGAATGGAGGTGAGTGAGCTGGAACGGTCCCAATAGGCACAGTGATAGGCCATTAAATTCAACAGACCTGCATTTTCACAGCGTACTTGTACATCTAAACGATTGGCCTTTTTCGGATGTACATATAAATACATTATATATTAGGCGACCAAAGCATGCATATGCCTGTGAACAAGCTGCAGTACCAGGCATGACCACTAGTATAATGCGGAAAACTTTCATATTTACTCCACAACATTCCGTAATATTTTTGCAAGTACAACTCAGCATATTCCGCGGCAGCCAGCAGCGGTAGGGGTAGGGTAACACCCGGCATATTCCGCGGCGGGCAGCTGTAGGGTAACTCTTCTACTTACCACGAGTTTCCTACAGCCAGTTTATCAGGACTTTGAGAGAGCCGTTCCTCCTCTTTAGCTGCAAAGAACCAAATGTGTTAAACTACTTGTATTCAGGGTGGGGGAGGTGGATGGACGGGTCACGTGCAGAGCAAGAGGGGAATAGACTACATTATGTGAAATCTAGAACCTCCATCATTATGGTGGCCATTCTACTGCATTAACCTTGTAAACACGGTCCGCGGCTTCATGCACATTTGTATAAGGTCTTCTGGATTTGCAGTTTATTACTTTAAAGCAAAAGTTAAAGATTCTAAAACAAAAATGTGATTAAACTAAAAGATACAGATGTAAAACTCCGGCTCCGATGTGCATGAAGCCCGAGGTACCCGGCTGGCTCACACATGGCATGGGCACACGTTGTACCATTATGTAGTTCCTGCAGAGCCAGCTGTTCCCAGTAAAGGGGCCTGTGCAGACTAAGCACATTCTCTCCCCCCAGACAAACACGGCACAGATCCTGTATACTGGAGGAGGGGGAACAGGCATGGGTTCAGAAGTATTTGGGATGGGGGCCGGATACAGATCAGAAGGGCTACTATGAAATGTACATTATAGTCACGAGCGTACCTTCAGACTTCTCAAACTGCTCCAACAAGCTGGTCAGATCGGACGCTTCAATACCTTGATTAAAAGGAGAAAGCCAATCAACATTCTAAGCAGTTTTAGGTTAACCTTAAATGGGTCGTCTCAGCAGCTTATCTCTCAGGTCCCGCTGATTGTGTCCACAGGAAACCACAGTCAGGCAGGCATTCCCCCTGCAGTATTACATGGCGGCTATTCAGATGAATGCAATAGATGGACAGCATGAGCCTGGCAGGACAGGGGCGGTTTGTACACCGCAGTCTTATATTCCGGCTCAGAGGGAATCCCGAATGGATCACTAGTGCTTAAAAGGGATCACCCAAGAGAGTTCCTCAAACTGGCCCAACATGTTCTATTAACATAACAAAAAGACATCTGCCCCTAGCTTTTATTTTGCTACTTCTTAGTCCCCGCTGACCTTCACTTATAAGATGAAAGTGATAACACAACCCCAAGTCATGTGACCATTGCAGCTGGCTGAAGGGAGCTGGTGATTGGCTTCAGCAGTCACATGGCCCTGGTGTATGACACGTCACTACCAGCACCGGCAGTGAAACCAAGGAGGGTCTGGGACCGGTAAAACAAAAGCTGTGGGAAAGGCAAGTATATCTTCTCTTAGGTTAGCAAACGAGCCAGTTCAGGGAATGAAAAATAAGTGTATCCGGAAAACCACTTAAAGGGGGATGACTGGGACTTTTACTAGGACAACCTATCCTTAAATGATTGATCAGTGAGGATCCGCTGCTCAGAATCCCAACAATCACCAGGCCCTCTGATTAAGAACAGTGCTGTAAGCAGATAGCACTGTTCATATTGCAGAAGCCTAGGTTGGTATTGCATTGAATTCATTGGGAGCTGTGCCTGTAGTACCAAACCAGGCCACTGCAATGTTGACAGCACTGGAAGCACAGAGCAATCACAGGGATCAGCTGATCTGGCATGATCAGCAGGGATGCCAAGCAGCGAACTCCTGCCAATTAAATATTGATGACCTATCCTGAAGAGAAGTCATCAATAGTAAAAAGTCCCGCAGGAAGAACAGTCTTCATCTTCATAAGTCTGATCATGGCAGGAGGCAAACAGTGAAGGGATATTCTCATTTCCTGTGCATATGCTATAAAGGTCTATAAGTGCAGGACCCACCAGTGGATCCAATCACATCTCGAGTACCATCTCCCCCCAATGCTGTTATCAGGAGTTACGAAAGGAGCCACCTTATGTTGTCTCCATAACTTCCATAAAAGTTGAATGGAAGTTACAGAAACAGCATAACTTCATTTGACCATTTTTATAACTCCTGACCATGCCATGCGGAGTAGTGCTCCCATCGTGATAATGATTGACAGACAAGGTAACACCCTTTTAAAGAGGTGTTACTACGGTAAATGAGGGGTCACATACTCAGGGCATCCTTTTATTACCTAGGGTGTAAAGTCTGTGAAAATAGGTCTTTGCACTGTATTATAATTAGCCATGCTTTCCCTCTAAACCCCAACTTTTTCGGCTTCTTTACTAAACTAAGATTTGCCCTCTTTAAAACGAGTTATCTGATCAGAGCGCCTCCTCTAACATGGGTGCAGCCAAAGCATACAGCTGATCCAAGACATGGTGATGGGACAAGCCCTTCAAAATGCCAAATACAGAGACACATGACATTTCCTCCGCTTTGGTGCTAAAACACAGCAAAAAAAAAAAAAAAAAAAAAAAAATTTCACATATCCGCTCCTCGTGGGAGGGGTTTCGAAATACTAAATTCCTAGCTTATCAAATTCTATTGCTATTCAAGCAATTCACTCATTTGACTGTTAGTGAGATGAATAGGACTATTCTATATGCGGTAACCATCTCGCATGATCCTTCATACATTGCCATTTTTCCTTTGCAATAAAAAAACTAAACAGATATTAAATAGATGTTCGAAAAGCCTTGAGTGAGCAGCCGAGGCGGGAGCTACCAGGAGATAATGAAAAGGCCTCCAGACTGGTGCCGTGTCGAGATGAGACGTTCCTCGCTGTTCACATATGTTCCAAGATAGTTATACTAAACATTCTATTGCTTCTCGTTTGTGTACCTGTGTTCCAAGAAGCCAATCATGTATGATTCTACTGCGCCTGCATGCGTTTGGCATTTTAGATGTTAAATTCTTTACCACTGCACTGCAGAATAGCTTGGCGCTATACAAAGATTATCTTGCATATTCATATTTCTGTTTAGGTTTTATCGACTAATGGTAATAAATGAATTAGATTAAAATTGAATTATTGTAATCAAAGGAAGGGCCTCTATAAAAACTGTTGCCTGTCAATCAATAAATAGATAACTTTTAAATCACATCCATTTGTGTTGTGGTGAAAGTTATTTCCCGGGCTCAGCTATCCTCTAACTGAATTTGGACCCCAGAAGCATACCACATAGCAAACAGGTGGTTAGTGCAAATAAATCTCCCTCCCAAAGTGGGGAAGTACTGTAATTTTTACCTGAGTCACACGAAAACCCTTCCTCGTGGCCCTTCAGATCAGATTCTGCTGTTTTCTGCAGACTTTCCTCAGAGGTACAGAGAGTTTCAACACGAGGGACAACAGGCTCTTTGGGTTCTTGCTTGGACCCCGTACAGGATGCTGCCAGTTCATCTTCGGCTACTTTTTGGGCAGTTCTACTTCCTGCGGCCGGTTCACCTTCGGACTTCTCAAGCATTGAAGACTCTTCAGTAATGGGTGTGGAGGTTTCTTTTGTGGGAGATTTGTCTACTACTTGCCCAGTGACATCTGCAAGCATAGTCTGCTTTGGCTGCGCCGGGTGTAAGGCTGCTTCAGATGGTGGAACCTGAACACCCAGCTGAGTGTTACCCATGACTAAATTGGAGGACGGCTTTAATTGGAAACCTAATTTCTGAGCTTTTTTCAAAATTTCCATTATTTTAATGACCACTTGGTTTGCAGATTTTAGATCAGGAATAGAAATATTTGCAAGCTTAGAAGCAGAGGGGGCTGCAGTCTGAGATTTATCAGCTTTCGTTGGCAATGAAGATGTAAGGGCAGGACGTACTTGGGGCTCATCAGGGGTTGAAGTTTGGCCATGACTAATATTTTCTTGTTTGGCAGCGGTTTGGGGCTGCCGTTGCCTTACACCACTATCAGTCTTTGGCACTGCTTTCCTGTTAACAATAGGAAGGACAGCGGGCTGGGGTCTGCCATCTACAGTTGTGACTATAGTTTCCTGCATCATCTTCTGATCTGACAGCATATGGGGATTGGGTCTTACAGACTTTTCAGGAGAGCTGTGGAGGGATTGACTTTCAGGCATTCCTGGCACCATTTGAGAATTTGGCCAATAGGGTGTTGGTGGCCCAGAAACCCAACTGGTAGGATGTAACGGTGGCACTACAATAGGTGGAAATGGAGCCCAACTCATGACTGGTGGTGGTTGTAACGGCATAGCATTTGGATAATGAGGACCTCCTGGCAAAGGTGGCATGCCAGGATAAAAAGAGGGATGTGGAGGGCCAGCAGCCCATGTAGGAGGATGAAATGAGGGTGGCATAGTAGGCTGGGGATTTAGCATTGGATGTGGAGCAACTTCTACAACAGCTGGATGTGTTTTTTCATTTAATTGTTGAACATCTTGGTTGGTTACCGGCGTTGGAGTCACAGTGACTGGAACAGAAGCTGAACTAACAGGAACGTCCTGTCCAGAAACATTGCTATGCTTTTTCTGTGGGCAAGCCTTTTCGTCAACTGATGATGTATTTGAGTGTGTAGGTACGATTAAGCAAGGCAATTCAGCCAACCCTGTTGGGGGCTCAGGAACACTTGGCCATTTGCTACAAGACTGGTTCTCGTTGCCTCGATCAGGGTTCGGTTTGCGATGCTGAAGTCGCTTCCTATATTCACTTAAGCTGAGCGACTTGGGCTTGGTTTCCTTGTTCAGCTGCAAAGAATCCCCATCCTGCACATCTTCAAGCTTCGAGGCACCCGATTCTTCATGACTAGAGGGCTCTTCCCCACTGCAGATATCAGAAGCAACCAACATCTCTTCAACGTCTTTTCGTTCAGACTGTAAACCCTCAACCTCGGCATCTTGGGACTCTTCAGAGTTGGGGTTTTCAAGTTTTGGGTTTGACTCTAAATCTTTGTCATTCTCACCTCCTATGTTTGTTTGCTCACTTTCTTTAGCAACCGGTTTTACTTTCCTGGCTGCACTTTTTATCTCAGGGTTGGAACCGTCCAAGCTTTCACGAGTTCTCGGCTTGGTGCGGCCAATCTTGGAAGAGCGAAGCTCCATCTGGGACTCCTTAACCTGATCCAAAGTTTTAGTTAAAAAGTCAGATTCCTGCAAGGACGGGTTACTCACACGGCATGCAGGCGGTTGGGCGATACTTTGCACTGGTGTTAGTGCCGATGAATCTGTAGATTTTCCTCCAGTTATGCTCTTCGTTCTACTTTTCCCCTTGGATTTACAGGGTTTCTTGTCTTTGCTGGACCTCCTTCCTTTTGGTGGCACCTTTTCCTTGGCTACTGACACAGTGATTGCCGGTTCACCATTTTTCTTACAGTCTGGAACAATTTCCTCAGACTTGCATGCTTGATCATCATCTGGAGACTTCATCAATATATCAGAGGCCGGGGGTTGAACACAAGTATCTGGCAATTTAGGCCCAGCCCCATTGTTCTCCATGGGTTCTGGATCAACCTCATCTGATTTTTCTGTAATATCAACTTGCTTTTCATTATTCATGGCCAACTCTGGTACACACTCCTCTGAGGAAGGCAGGTGGTTAGGTCGACTTTCAGTTTTATCATCCATTCGCTCCATATTATCTGAAGACTCAGAACACAACATGTCCACCGGGGGCTCCACCACTACAGGTACCTTTATACATTCTCCTTGTTCGGACACAATCTCCAGAAACACTGCATCACTCAGGAGGTTCTTGTCATCTTCTGACTCGAGGCACACGGTTATGGCAGGTAGGCAGTAAGGATGCATGTATTTAACCAAATCATTAAGGGCAACATTCTCCGTATTAATGATGCACGGCGTTCTTTGCATCAGGATCTGCTCACGATCGCCGTCATTACTATCAGTTTCTGTGTTCTCAGAAAAGTTGTCGTCAACTGCAAGTAAACCGGAGTTAACAGCAACATCCCCCAAACACGGCACGTCTTCATCCTCTCCATCACTTCGCTGATGGGTTTCCTGTGGTTCTGCCCTGCGGGGTAAACATCCCCTCACGCTTTTATGTCGGGGACGTCTCTTTGGTGTAGAGCTGATGATATCCGGAAACAGTTCCCAGTTTGGCCCAGAATAGAGACCATCGATCTGTAATGGAAGTAGGGAGAGCAATCACTACACACGAGTCTAGTAGCTTATAATACTGTTATATACACAATAGAACACAAATTATAACTATCTTTTCATGAGTTTCTCACAGCCTATGCAGATAGAATAATAGCTATTCACTAAGAAGGAAGATCTCTAGCAGATAAATGGTTAACTTGTTCTTGCTATACACTGGTATGTATTAGATTCTGGCACATACTCCTACATATGTATCCCTGGCTTAGGAATGTCCTAACATAGCGGGTTCTGATCCCCCTCCATTAAGAGAGGAACCATTAGGACAATGAGCATAGAATAAGCTTAATCTCCCTATTAAAGGGGTTGTCTCACGGCAGCAAGTGGGGTTATACACTTCTGTATGGCCATATTAATGCACTTTGTAATGTACATTGTGCATTAATTATGAGCCATACAGAAGTTATTCACTTACCTGCTCCGTTGCTGGCGTCCCCGTCTCCATGGATCCGTCTAATTCTGATGTCTTCTTGCTTTTTTAGACGCGCTTGCGCTGTGCGGTCTTCTCCTCTTCTGCTCGGTCAAGGCACGAGCGGCGTTCTGGCTCCGCCCCCTTCTACGTATCGCGTAGCTCCGTTCCGTCACGTGTGCCGATTCCAGCCAATCAGGAGGCTGGAATCGGCAGTGGAACGCACAGAGCCCATGGGAGAAAACCGCAGTGCATCCCTGGGAAAGGACCGGCGGCCATCTTGGGAGAAGATTTTTTAAAGTCCTTATTTCGTCGGATCGGTAAGTAGCAAGCGTCTTAAAAACCGCTTTACTTTGCTATTTTATGCCAGGGGGGTGACAGGGGGAATGGGGTAAGGTAAAATTTTGAGGTTTGCCGCGAGACAACCCCTTTAAGTTTTCTTAGGAATGTTTTAATAATAACAAGCACCTTAAGGCGTTAACATATGTTAAACCATTAGAACCTAGTGCCAGCGATTTGTGTACACAACTTCTCATAAAATCCGGAGTAGGCAATGAAACGCTGTATGGAATTCCTTGGAGCTCCGATAACAATACTATAGGACACTTGTCCCAGAAACTTCTCAGGAAAAGGCACCACAGGTTGTTCACCTCTTAACCCCTTAATGACCTGAATGATCAGATACTTTAACCGTCCTAAATTAACTAAGCTGTCCTACAGAAATAGAATGGGTTTCCCATTTTGCTTTGGTCGTTTTGATACTTAAAGCCACCCTCTGGTTCTGAAACAAAACCGGAGTGAGTTTTTTACTGGGTGCAAAAGACAATAGGAGTTTTTAAAGTTACAAACCTATCGCACAAGAAACCCGCAAGTTCGTGCGATGCGATAAAATGAAGGTTCCAAAGGGAAGCACGGGCGATTTAAAAAAAAAAAAAAGCAAATTACAGATAGGGCAGGCACAGATTTCTAGATCTCACAACATCGCAGGAGTGAAAATAGATGGAATAAAACCATTGAAATTCTGCGTTTTCACTCGCTCTTGCATCGTGCGGTTTTATTGCCCATGTAAAATCGGCCTTAGACTACCGACACAGTGTGCAAGAGGAACATCTTGGATCACCTGAGCAGGGCGCCGGAAGCCAACAGCTGTACGGAAATAAAAGAAAGCACCAGGTAAGAAAACACCAGCTTTCCTCTGGAGGGTCGCTTTCATGTGTATTACACTGGGTGAACAGGGCAGCTAAGGCGACAGCTTGAGTTGAAAGCTCTGTCCAATACTCTTCATGAACATTTTTTTTTAGCCCTGGTCAGAGTTGATACGGTCCTAAAACCCAACATCTCTTCTACCAGGGAGCCCCCAGTGATCATGCGACTGCCAGGTCCAATAGTGTGTTCATTGTGCACCACTGTAGAGTGTAAGCTTCCGTCTTCTCTCCGGGCACTAAACCTGTGCTGATTGCAGAAGTGATGCCAGAGCTGTCGCTGTATACTTGGGACCTGTGCCACCTACTATCAAATGATGGTGGGCTGGTAAGGGGTTAATATGCTGGTCATTTTACTCACTTTGTTGGAATCTGCTCTGCGCTGGGCATTCACCGAGAACATCTCATGTTCAGGTGGCGTACGAGACAACGCAAGGAACGTCTGCAAAGACAAAAAAGTGAACCTTAGAATGCGGATCTCTTATCTTCCATAGTAACTGCAGACGATACAAATAATGTCCCCTTCGGACGACCTTCCCGGGAACCCCCGTACATACCATGCTGCCATCTCGATCCTTTGGTGACACCAGGAGTTCTGTATCTGGGATGATGTCAAACGGCGATATGTTCTCATCATCTGCGTTGTCCAGGATCTCCGTTAGAGCCGTCAGCAGAGATAACTCGTTCTCCTCATCAAAATGATCTTTCTGCTGCAAAACGAGGAATACCACCATATAAACGGGCTCTACAGGATGAACACATACTGCTTTCTGGAAAAAGTCGTGCCATGTTTGTGCACAGGTTTTATATATTACAGCTCAGCTACATTAACTTCATTGGTATTGAGCTGCAAAACCAGACGACCCGCGGACAAGAACCAAAGCTTGTCCTGATCAGACTCAATGATCATAAGCCAAGTCCCTCCAAATATCAGATTACTGTTCTGCACCCACAAGAGGCACAGCCGATACCAACCACCCCCCCCCCCCCCCCCCCCGAGTATGGGCACACCAAATAATGCCGCAAATGCTAAATAGCAATCTCATGGCAGAAAGATGACTAACAGTAAGAGCAGCGGCGGTACATTGTATTGCTTTGAGTCAGCCTGTCTTTCTATTTCTAGTCTGTCCGTATGAAGGTGGTGTTTGATCTTCCGCATATCAGCCATTGCTGGAATTTATGGTTTCAGCCGGTACTGTAGTAAATAGTATTTACCTATAAGAAGGGTACTATGCGCCATTTTCGTCATTTTCATTGTGGTAGGTAAAGTATGGAATATGTATGTTAGTGGAGACATTGCAGGGTAAGCCTCAATACTTTACATTGAAGGAATGCAACCTCTGCCCAACATTGTTGGAGTTTAGGACCCGACCGCAGACCATGCAGTAGGCCAGTACGCAATTAGGGCAAGGGGGATATTAAAGTCATAGATGGCTCCATGCATTCCTTTTAGATGTGATTCCCGCCACATTTCATCAGTAATGAGCTTCTTTACCGATGCCCACCCCCAAGTATTTTTTCACTAATTTCAGGGTCTTCTAATTCTTGCGTCCATCAGTGAGGAGTAACTTCTGTCAGCATCATTCTTCCTGATTTGGAAATATAGGGTGGAGATGGAGTAGATCTTAGTAGGGGGACTTATCAAGAAGTCTACTGCGTTACTAGCACGCTCTTTGGTTATATCAGCTAGTCCAGTTTTCAAAAATCCCCGAAGTTGACCGTATATAGGAGAAAGTAGAATGGGAGGATATCAGAGTACCTGGAGTTCTGTGAATGACATGCACCAAGTTTCTTGGGGATGAAGTTGTTGTGATACCTTTTCAATTTTTGTAATCGCGTCAAAACATGACTTCTGTGGATATAACCTAGTCAAACGTAGGAACAAAAAGTCTATAAATGGTGGCAAACGCCTCGTACCTCAGCCGATGCACCAGGATCGTCAATGATGGAGATGATGGAGTTGTCAATGTAGCCCTGGAAGGTTCCCAGGATTCCTCCTGCATCCAGGGACGACAGAGCGAGATCAGAGAGGCCATCGCAGGTTTCATCTTCCTCCAGGTCGTGACACTGAAAAACAAGGCATTTCTAAAAACACATATCTACCAGGAATTAACAATCGCCCCAAATACGACAAATTGCTGTACGGAATGACTATGGAGCAAGGAGACAATTAGCTCCTCCAGAAGGAAGAAAACTGTCTCTAGTGCCCCCTACAGGAGGCAGACAGTTTAGTTCCTTCAGGAGAAGGTGCATACTTTTTCCTATGGGGCATTGCTTGTAGATCCAAAAGGAGAAGCTGGGGGACTTGAGGGTTATCCGTTTCACTAATGTTTCACCAATACAGGTGCATAAAAAAAAAAAAACAAAAAAAAAAAACAAAAAAACTTTATTTCGCAAACTTTTTTTTCCCATCAAAACAAATATTTCTAATATTCAGGTGCAGCAACAGCCTGCAGGATAGCGTGGAATGGCATGCATTAAAAAAATGGTGGATCTCGACAAAAACCGCTACGATAAAAGTGTGGGCACCAACAGGAAACTGAGAAGATAATCCAAAAGAGTGTTCAGCAGCTTCCGAGGCCCGTTAGATAGGTGGCTGACAACAGCTGAGGTTGTATTATGTGCATTACACCTTCACACAAGTGACAAAAAAATTTAAAAAAAATCAGAAAAAAAAAAAAATCACACAGGATTAATGTGTTGCGAGACGCACAAATATGCACCCAATTCTTTTGAACGGGGTCATACACATGAGTGATGTTTACCCACATGACAGCGATGCAGCAAACAATTTGCAGCATGTTCTATCTTGTGTGTTCTCGCAGCACCCATCGCACCACGGGCTAGGCGCGCACAATGCGAGGTCTACCATTGAAAACAGTGGGAGAAACTCCGCAACTCTACGGTATCGCTACATGCCCAAAGTGATGCCTCGCATCCGTGGGGAAATTCACATGGAGGGGAGCGTGATCTTGGGGCAGGATTCACAGCCCGATATCACGCTTGCCAGTGTGAAGTTAGTCTTAAAGGGGTTGTCAGTTCACCCCTTTAAACGTTTCCAGGATACTGATGACCCCTCATCCGAACAGAAGGCAGCAAAAATGTAGGCAGGTTTTGTATATACATTTCTATCATAACAGGTCATCAGTATCAGATCAGTGGGGGTCTGACACTCGGGACCACCAACAGCCAGGGTGCTGGGGTGAACGCTGCAAGCTCTTTACTGCATAGCAGGGACAGGGCCGTTCTACCTTGTATAGCAGCTCAATACAATTCACTTGAATGGGGCTGGCCGCACATAGGCCAAGTGATGAGTTATCAGCAGGGGTCCCGGGCAGAGGGCCCAATAAATCTGATATGGACGACCTATTCTAAGGTTAAGTCATCAATATTTCTGTCCCCTTTTAAGCAGAGATCCACCGTAGTGATCAGTTGCTTGCTGCAGATCCATCGGTTCCTGGCAAAGAGTGACCACTACAGGAGGAAATATGGCATTACATGATGAAGCCCATCAAAGACACTGATTTGACAGACTAAGAAGGGAGCGGGAAACGCTGATCAAGGCCATAGAGACAGGATTCTAATGAACAACCCCTTTAAAAAAGGCCTACCCCCTACTCTCCTATCAGGCATTGTGCTATTCCTCTCTTACTCCTCCTGGAAATTTATCCATAAACAATTGGGTGTTACTAGTTGGGGTATGAGTGTCAGACGCAGCGTCTCTCCGTCAGCAAACACAGATGGCGCTCTGACTGTAGGCCGGCACTTGGATTTGATCTAACATGTCGGTGTGACAGCGGGCATCCCGACAAGCCTTAGTGCCGATGGTACCTGTGTAAGCACTACCCTATTTACGTCTGTGTTGGCAATCATTTCATAAATTTCCAATAGGAACAACAGAGGGACGGAAAACAGCACAAAGTTAAAAAAAAAAAGGACGTTCTGGATTTTAGCTGGAATTATTTTGTACTAAGACATCAATCAGGAGACGACGTTCTCTACAAACGCCGGGACCACCGGCTGACATTTCCTTGGTTCGATACGACTTACACAAAGCAGTTATTGTTTTTCTGTAACCACAACGACCGTACGGTCCGCCGCTCTTTACGCCAACCAAGTTGTAGAGCGACACATGTCTCCCGGAAGACAGAAAGTACATACAAAACTGTAGAGAGCAGCGTTCCCCCAACTCCGGTCCTCAGGGACCCCAACAGGTCATGTCTTCAGGATTTCCTCAGCATTGCACAGGTGATGTAATTATCGGTGCCCCAGACATTGGCACAGGGGTTCTTGCTATAGGATATCCTGAAACCATGACCAGTTGGGGTCCCCAAGGACTGGAGTCGGGGAACACTGCTGTGAGAGTAGTCTGACTAAGGCTGCAGATATCGCCCTGGGGTAATTCCTGACCGCTCTCGGGGCACGCTGCGGTACAAACACCGGAAGTAACCGCATCGGATACAGATGTAGAGACCGGCGCCAATATTCTATGTAGACCCCGGACACGCAGCGCGCCGACCGCCTCCTATACAGTAAGGGAGTAGCAGTATGGGGGCTGCTGCTAAGAACAACCAGACGGCCGCTTTTATACTCAGGGGACCCTGAACAACATCCTGGATTCTGACCGGTTGCTATGGGAAACCAATCCGACTATCTAAACCGAACGCAATGGGGGAGATTTACTTTGAGACCACTTACGTATCGAGTTTGGTGTAAAGGGGAGGAGGGGGGGGGGGGGGTTGTACGATAAAATTAAAGGAGTGTTCCCATTGTGATTTTTGTGGCACGAGCCCCACAGCAGCACTTAGGCCGCCTGCAGACGGCCGGGTCGGACCCCGCTGTGAGAATTCTTGCAGCGCAATTTGGCCCGTGCCCCTGCAGTGACCAGTGCGGCTCACCTGCTCCCGCATCTCCTGCCCTCTTTTATGTTCCGGCTGCGGCGGAGCCAGCGCATCACTAGGGAGGTTTCTGTGCGGGCCTCTGCGAGACCCACACAGAAATAGGACATGCCGCAATTTGTTTTCTGTGCGTGTTCTCACAAATCGCGGCTGTGTGCACAGGATCCCATTATGTAACGCAATCCTATGGCAGCGGGCACGGGCGGAAATTCTGCAGGAAATCGCACCATGGTCTGCAGGAGGCCGTACGGCGGCTGACAATTGTTAGCTGTGTGATATTTGATAAATATGTGAGCGCTAGATATCATTAGAGAAATTAGAAAGGAATAGTCTTATTAGATAAGGCCGGCTGCACACGAGTGACGGGCTCCGCCGCGGAATATTCCGCGGCGAAGCCCGTCACGGCGCCCCCCAGAGACCCCATACTTACCAGCGTATCCGGCGTCTTCGCTCCCGCATGACGCTTCCCCGCCCACCGCGTCACATGACACGCCCACCGCGTCACGACGCGGTCGGCCGTGTCATGTGACGCGCCGGCGGTAGGCGGGAAAGCGTTTTCACGCTATCTTCCGCTGTGTTACAGTGGGAGAAAGCGTGAACGGACGGCTTCCATTGACTGCAATGGAAGCCGTCAGCGCGTACACCCGCGGCAAATAGAGCATGCCGCGGGTGAGGACGGGAGATTTCACGGTGTTCGGAATTCCGCACCGTGTGCCCTGAGCTATTAGGTTGCATAGAACCTAATAGCTGCGGGCAACGCTGCGGATTTTCGCCGCGAATTATGCAGCGGAAATCCGTTTGTGGGAAGGAGGTCTAAATGTCTATTACAAATGATCTCCTTTGTGTGAAACACTCAGAACTCACGTTTAACTTTGAAAAAAAAAAACATTTTTGTGCATTTCTGTTGTACAAGTCCAGGGAATCCACAACATGCTTCTTCACCCAAAATAAATAGGAGTCGGGGAGAGCGGATGGAAAGGGTTAACCGCTCTTTGTCAAAAGTAAACAATTAAACTGCCTGAACAAGTAGCCAACATTTGACCTGACATAAGGTCAACATTCAAAACTTCCGCCCAGCCCAGCGGTAGGTCCCCCGCCCCTCCCCCAGCGGTAGGTCCCCCGCCCCTCCCCCAGCGGTAGGTCCCTCTCTTTGGGGGCTTTTACAAGCTTGCATACAGCGATCGCTCCCTTAGCAGTGAAGCCGCGCACAAGTTGTGGCGGCGCTGGAATATTGCTGCTGCGTCACTTGTAGTAATAACCAAGGCTGAAATAAGAATCCTCAGAGCGCAGGGATCCATCAGCCATCAGAGCCGGTGAGTCATCGGGCAGCAAGTTGTTACAATGTATCAACCCTGGGAACAATGGTTACACTCTGACGTCACAGGCTCCCCTCCCCCATCGTTCAGTGTTTCACCTTCCTATACACAACGCTGAGCGTTTAAATTGCCCGACAAGAGAACGTTTTACGGAAGTGAATATTTGCGACATTCACATGGCGAGCATCTCGCGCAAATCTTATGCGGTGCGAGAGACACAAAACAAACACGAATATAAACGCCATTCTTCTGAATAGACTTCGGGTTTGTTTTTTTAACATGTTCCATCTTCTCTCGGAACGCCGCGTCCGTTGTTTCCAATGGGACCGTTAAAGACATCGCATTGCAACCCTATTCCGGGCAGGAAACGGGCGCCGAGGATGGCAATTCTACAGAAGTCATGCGAACCGTTTAATGAGGAAAAAAAAAACCGCCTCGTATCCGCGGGTAGAACGCACGGTGACAAGCGTAATATCGGGCCGAGATACGGCGCCCGCCCGTGTGAGCGCAGCCTGACAGCGGAAATACGCAAATTCCAAAATAGACCCAACAACAACCTGGGGGACAAAGAAAAACCCCACAACCGGGACCAGCTCCACCAAACCAGCCCATGCCCACCGCCGCCACAATCAGGGGTGACGCATCTGAATGACCAATACAAAAAGGGAAGAGAAAAAAACAACAACTTTTTTTCCTTTTTATGCGATTTTCAAATAAACCTAAATAGTTAAAAATAAAATACAGACCAGGAAAAAGCTGTAAACTACTCAGGAACAGAACACAACGCTAATAACCCGGCCGGCCGCACAGCGCTGGGTAATCCTCATATCAACAGGCAGCATGGGAGAGCTCCACGTGTCTGCAGTGGTGCTGTGTACACATTGTGGGCCCTCCCCTCCCCCGCAGCTCACACAGCTATTACTGGACAGACATCATCCGTCTGTGTACACTGCCAGACCCAGACAGGAGGGTCCCACAGCGCCCCCCTCTAACATATGGAAAGGGCTGTCCGGTCAGCAGCAACACTCCAACAAAAGCTGACAACGCGGGCGGCGGCGACCCCAATAAGTGTGAACACGCCCATAGGGTCCTGATCACTGCGGTGACAGCAACAAGCACACAGCGCCGCACTCCCAGCAAGCAGGCCGGCTATAGGGGGCAGGCATAAAGTATTACAGGCCAGGAGGGGAGCAGCTATAGAGTATTACAGAGAGGGGGAGGGGGGAGGGTCAGCGACTGTTATAACATACAGGACGGTCCATTAATAAGTGGTACCTATTACCAGTGAGGGGGTGCAGTTATTATAAAGTATTAAAGGGAGGAGGGGGGGGGTGCAGTTATTATAAAGTAGTAAAGGGAGGAGGGGGGGTGCAGTTATTATAAAGTAGTAAAGGGAGGAGGGGGTGCAGTTATTATAAAGTATTAAAGGGAGGGGGGGGGGTGCAGTTATTATAAAGTATTAAAGGGAGGGGGGGGGTGCAGTTATTATAAAGTATTAAAGGGAGGGGGGGTGCAGTTATTATAAAGTATTAAAGGGAGGGGGGGTGCAGTTATTATAAAGTATTAAAGGGAGGGGGGGTGCAGTTATTATAAAGTATTAAAGGGAGGGGGGGTGCAGTTATTATAAAGTATTAAAGGGAGGAGGGGGGTGCAGTTATTATAAAGTATTAAAGGGAGGAGGGGGGTGCAGTTATTATAAAGTATTAAAGGGAGGAGGGGGGTGCAGTTATTATAAAGTATTAAAGGGAGGAGGGGGGGTGCAGTTATTATAAAGTATTAAAGGGAGGAGGGGGGGTGCAGTTATTATAAAGTATTAAAGGGAGGGGGGGGGGTGCAGTTATTATAAAGTATTAAAGGGAGGAGGGGGGGTGCAGTTATTATAAAGTATTAAAGGGAGGAGGGGGGGGTGCAGTTATTATAAAGTAGTAAAGGGAGGAGGGGGGGTGCAGTTATTATAAAGTAGTAAAGGGAGGAGGGGGTGCAGTTATTATAAAGTATTAAAGGGA
This sequence comes from Eleutherodactylus coqui, assembly GCF_035609145.1. Taxonomy (NCBI): domain Eukaryota; kingdom Metazoa; phylum Chordata; class Amphibia; order Anura; family Eleutherodactylidae; genus Eleutherodactylus; species Eleutherodactylus coqui. The sequence continues at coordinate 250,893,989 of NC_089840.1, forward strand.
GGGGGGGGGTGCAGTTATTATAAAGTATTAAAGGGAGGGGGGGGTGCAGTTATTATAAAGTATTAAAGGGAGGGGGGGTGCAGTTATTATAAAGTATTAAAGGGAGGGGGGGTGCAGTTATTATAAAGTATTAAAGGGAGGGGGGGTGCAGTTATTATAAAGTATTAAAGGGAGGGGGGGTGCAGTTATTATAAAGTATTAAAGGGAGGAGGGGGGTGCAGTTATTATAAAGTATTAAAGGGAGGAGGGGGGTGCAGTTATTATAAAGTATTAAAGGGAGGAGGGGGGTGCAGTTATTATAAAGTATTAAAGGGAGGAGGGGGGGTGCAGTTATTATAAAGTATTAAAGGGAGGAGGGGGGGTGCAGTTATTATAAAGTATTAAAGGGAGGGGGGGGTGCAGTTATTATAAAGTATTAAAGGGAGGAGGGGGGGTGCAGTTATTATAAAGTATTAAAGGGAGGAGGGGGGGTGCAGTTATTATAAAGTATTAAAGGGAGGGGGGGGTGCAGTTATTATAAAGTATTAAAGGGAGGAGGGGGGGTGCAGTTATTATAAAGTATTAAAGGGAGGAGGGGGGGTGCAGTTATTATAAAGTATTAAAGGGAGGAGGGGGGGTGCAGTTATTATAAAGTATTAAAGGGAGGGGGGGTGCAGTTATTATAAAGTATTAAAGGGAGGGGGGGGTGCAGTTATTATAAAGTATTAAAGGGAGGGGGGGGTGCAGTTATTATAAAGTATTAAAGGGAGGGGGGGTGCAGTTATTATAAAGTATTACGGGGGGGGGCAGTTATCGTAAAGTATTACGGGGGGGGGGCAGTTATCGTAAAGTATTACGGGGGGGGGGGCAGTTATCGTAAAGTATTACGGGGGGGGGGGGGCAGTTATCGTAAAGTATTACGGGGCAGCAGCTGTTATAACACCCAGGACGCCCCAGTAATATCGGGGTGTAATACAGCTGAGGGGCTGCAGGTATAACGTAGGTCCCGCTCCCCGGCCATACGGGGAGCCCCAGGAGGGAGCGGCGAGCTTCCCGGCCCGGCCCCGGCACACACACGCGTGTCTCCAGCATCCACGTGTCACAGGCAGCCGGCTCCCGCAGCGCTCTGCTCCCCTCACACCGACAGGAAGGGCTCCGCAGCGCCTCCCCCGGCCGCCGCCTTCCCAGCCCCGTACCTGGAGAGGGCCGCCGGCGGTGAAGAGCTCCATTCCTCCGATGGTTAGCGTCTCCTCGCCCGCTCCCCACCGCGCCGCCATCTTGGCCCCTCAGCTCCTAACCCGAGCCGGCAGCAGCGAGCAGCTCCGACCTGAACACGTGGTCCGTGCCGCATGGGAGGGGGCGGGGCCAGCCGTCAGTCCCTGCCGGGAAATTTCTGCTACAGCTGTGCCCTAACAACCAATCAGGTTGAATCACCCAACCCAAACAACCAATCTGGTTGCCGGAATTGCTGAATACGGCAGAGGTGTTGCAGAAATTGATAATATGAAGCCGGGAACAGCGCGACTGGGAGGGGGCGCCGCCATCTTGGTTGTGGCAGCCAAGCTCTATACATATACTGTACCAGAGGCACGTTCACTACATGTATATACAGTACCAAGCTCTGTACATATATCCTGTTCCAGAAACACATTCAGTACACACACACATTATATATATATATATATATATATATATATATATATATATATATATACACACACATACATACACACTGCACCAGAACCAAGCTCTATACATATATACTGTACCAGAAACACATTTAGTACACACACACGTATATATATATATATACACACACATATATGAATGAACCAAGCTCTGTACAACTATACAGCACCAGAACCAAGCACTGTACGTTTATACTGTTCTAGAAACATGTTCAGTACATAAATATTTATACAGCACCAGAACCAAGCTCTGTACATATAGACTGTACCAGAAACACGTTCAGTACATCTATACAGCACCAGAACCAAGCTCTGTACATATAGACTGTACCAGAAACACGTTCAGTACATCTATACAGCACCAGAACCAAGCTCTGTACATATAGACTGTACCAGAAACACGTTCAGTACATCTATACAGCACCAGAACCAAGCTCTGTACATATAGACTGTACCAGAAACACGTTCAGTACATCTATACAGCACCAGAACCAAGCTCTGTACATATAGACTGTACCAGAAACACGTTCAGTACATCTATACAGCACCAGAACCAAGCTCTGTACATATAGACTGTACCAGAAACACGTTCAGTACATCTATACAGCACCAGAACCAAGCTCTGTACATATAGACTGTACCAAAAACACGTTCAGTACATCTATACAGCACCAGAACCAAGCTCTGTACATATAGACTGTACCAGAAACACGTTCAGTACATCTATACAGCACCAGAACCAAGCTCTGTAGATATAGACTGTACCAGAAACACGTTCAGTACATAAGCTCCATGCTGCCTGGAGTCTTGTGGATTGATCACCCCCTTGTAAGCCTCACTGCTCCTCTCCATCATCTCCACAAGTCCGGGTGATGCAGCATATAACTGCTGATTATATGGTTTTATAGGCTGCGATGTATATAATTATACAAGAGGTTGGCACATCTGACATCTGTAACTATTGGGCCTTCTTCACACGGGCTTCAAAATTGCTCAAGCTTCTCGCGTTGCGACAGCGCTACGAATCGTCTGTCTCTGAAGCCCGTGCTTCCCAATGGGTTCCTTCTCATTAGAGATGTTTTGTAGGCTGCGACATTGTGAGACAAAAAAAAAAAAAATCACAGCATGCTGAATATTGCTGCGATTTGAGGTGTTTTGTAGCCCATGTTTCCCTATGGAGTCTTCCTTTGTGTTGCGGCTTTCATGCAGTGTGATGCAACTTGTATAGTAGGAAGCCCTACTGTTTGCCCTAAGATAACCTTTAGCTATGCTTAAAAAACCCCAAAACAATACCCCACCTATGGGGCGCTGACCGCTCCGCCACACCTCTTCTCTGCAGCTCTGGCACACTTGCTTGTAGTTTTCAGCCAGCACTTCCTGGTCAGAGGTTCAAAAACTCCACCTCCAGGAAGGGCTAGCTCTGATTGGTTCTCAAGCATCACGACTCAGCTAATCACTGCAGCGCTTGATGAACCAATCACAGCCCAGCGGTGATGCCTGTATGTATGGCACAAGACCAGTGATTGTATGTAGCCGTTACATGGGCATATGGTACTTCACAGCAGCAGGAAATGAGACTAGAGATGAGCGAGTATACTCGCTAAGGTACATTACTCGAGCGAGTAGTGCCTTAGCCAAGTATCTCCCTGCTCATCTCTAAAGATTCGGGGGCCGGCGCAGGTGACAGGTGAGTTGCGGCGGGGAACGGGGGAGAGTGGGGAGGAACGGAGGGGAGATCTCTCTCGCCCGCTCCCCGCCGCAACTCACCTGTCACCTGCGCCGGCCCCCGAATCTTTAGAGACGAGCAGGGCGATACTTGGCTAAGGCAATACTCGCTCGAGTAATGTGCCTTAGCGAGTGTACTCGCTCATCTCTATCAGGAACCCCTAAATGTCGGTGCTGTAGTGGTGGTCATTTTAAAAGGGTTGATCTGGATTATGATTTCTCCAGCAGGCTTTGGGGTATTTTGTCGCTTTCCGAATTGAGTATCGTGTGCACACATCGTCGACCAGAGTCAGACACAAATGCTTGTCTAAAACCGGGAGAGTCTCTACAATGTGTAGAGGCTCAAGCCTTTTATTATAACACATAACAACCGCCCTTCAATGGGCGTGCAACAGATTACATCAGTAACATATAAGATTCTCATTTGTTGGATCATATAGAATCCCCCACCTCTCTGCCCACCCCCTCTCAAGTCCAGTATAATGTGGACTTTTGTCCTAGCTGAAGTCATCTCCGTGTAGTGATGAATCATTGTTTACCTAGCTTCAGGATGAGAGTGGAAGGGGGCCTAGGTAAACACTCAGTATTGAACACAGGATATACACGACACTATGGCCTTTTAACTCTTAGAAACTGGTTGAGCAACTTCTATGTACTTAGAGCAAATACATCACCCATCCATTGGCTAGCAAATACCATGATTAGATTGTGTGTGTGTCCTTTAAACTCTTGAGCTAAAAGTCATTACAACAACAAAATACATTTGGGTTATATTAATCGATAGACATTTTATAATAGCAATCATCATGTCTATCACAGGGTCATCCGGAACTTCTTGGATTTTTCCTGTTGATGACCTACTTTCAATATGGTCCGAGCAGGAAGCTGATAGCGCTGTCCGTAGTACAGAGGCCCGGGTTGGTATTGCAGACGCAGCCACCATTGAATTTAATAGTAGCTCTGCCGGCAGTACCAAACTGGTCCACTGCAATGTTGACAGTGCTATCTACCTCCAGCACAGACCACATTGTGTGCGACATTGGGAATAATCTGATCGGCAAGGATCCCGAACTCTGGACCGTCCGCCGTTTAGGACAGGTACTCTATAGATAAAAGCTAAAAAGTCCTGGATGGCCCCTTTAACAGGTTATATAATTTAATTGTGGTGCATTTATTTATTTATTTTTGGTAGGGGGGTTGCAACTGCAGTCATGGCAACCTGTTACTCAATTCAGTTCAATGGCAGTGAGGTCACTGCGCTACATAGCAGTTTGGGTTGCACAACACCCATTTCAGCCAAAATCACGTGTAGCACTAGCCTTAGGCTGAGTTCACACGGGGCGGATTTGCGCGGAAATTCCGTCTGGAATTTCGCCACGGCAAATCCACCTGCGGCTGCTAATCCCAGGATTAGCCAGCCATGTGGATGAGATTTCTCAGAAATCTCATCCACACGGGACTGCGAATCCGTCGCCGCAAAACCGGCGTTGCGGCACGGATGCGCCGGCTGCAGCATATCCATTCTTTTTTTTTTCCGTTCCGGCCGCACTCTCCTCTATGGGAGCGCAGCCCGCAATGGAAAAGCGTGCGGCCAAGCCGCTCCAAAACCCACAGCTAAGTGACGCGGGTTTTGAAGCAGCGCTTTCCCGGTGAAAATCTTGCGTTTTTTTCGCTGCGGTCAAACCGCGAGATTTCCACCGGGAATACGCCATGTAGGAACCCAGCCTATGGGCTCATGCCAACGAGCGTTGCAGAATTCTCCTGTGGATTTCCACTGCGGGAGTATCGCGTTTAAAAACACGAGTGATCACGGATTTCCGCGGTCTCCATTAATACTATATTAATGGAGACCTCCAGCTGCGGAAAGCGGCGGTGAAATAGAACATGCCGCGATTTTTTTCCTGCAGAGGAAATCCGCAGCAGAATTCCGCATGTGAGCATTGCAGCAGGAAAGCTATTAGGCTCAATAGAACTTTAATAGCTGCGAGAAACGCAGCAGAAATCCGTCCGTGGGCATTATCCCGCAAGGGCTCCCTCACACTGGTGAGAAAATCGTGCGATATTTGTGCGTTATGAAAAAAAAGTCGCAGTCACACGTGACTAAGGCTCTTTCGCACTGGCGATTAAATCACGCGATTTTTGCGCGATGCAAGAGTGAGTGAAAACGCAGAATTATGAAACCCACGATTTTCAATGGCTTCATTCCAATTTACGATGTTTTCATTCCTGTAATGTGGAGTGGAAAAAAAATTGCAGCCTCTCCTATTTTTCTGCGTTTTGCTTTTTTTAAATCTCCCATGTTTCCCTATGGAGCCTCCTTTTTATCGCATCGCAACGCATAAACTTGTGATTTTGATTTTCGTCCGATGCGTTTCAACATTAGAAACTCCCAATGCCTGTTGCGAGAAAAACACGCGATAAAATCTCAAGCAGCTGTGATGTTTTTGCAAGAAAAAGCGTCGCTGACTCTCCGACATCTCGTGAGCAAAATTGCGTTTTTCTTGCGGCAAATTCACGATCGCCAGTGTGAAGGAGCCCTAAGGCTAACTTCACACTGCCGTGCGCGATATGGGGCCGTGAATCCCGCCCTCATATCACGCTCCCCACCATGTAAATTCCCAGGTAGGAGACTTCGCGATGCTGCCAGCTGCCCAATTACAGACACTGGGCGCTGCGATGCGAGAGCACGCGGTGCCATGCATAAAAACGTAGCTCATTTGTATGACCCCATCCAATTTGTGCGAAATTTGCGTGTCTCGCAATGGACAAATCTCATGCGATTTTCTCGCCCGTGTGAAGCCAGCAATAGGCCTCTAACAACCAGCGTTTTTATCAGTCCATGTATAGTCCATTAAAAAACTACGCCATCCATGTGCTGCCATTTTGTGGGCGTAACACGGATGATTTTTTTTAATGCAAGCGTACACTGAGCCTCACGTGGGTTACTATGGTTGCGACTCGTGATCAAAATACAACCAATTTGGATTTTCTGCGACTCTTTTCTCGCAGTCTTGCTAGGTCACAGGTCGCCACGTGACGCCATTGACAATCATTAGATGCGACATTGTAGTGCGACGCTACAGTCTTCGTATCACCGTCCAGCCCGAGCCTAAAAGAGAACTTTTTTATTTTGCATCCGCTGCGCCACTGATCAATATACCATGGAATTATTAGAAATTCTGCGTACGTGTCATGTGACTGCCTCGTCCAATAGGTTAGGAAATACCGTTGTGCTCGCGTGAAGTCTGCCGGCGAGATCATTCAAGATATGGCGCCTTGTTTCCAGAGGGGGTACATAGAGCATAAGGCTTACTCACAAGGGCGTAAAAACGGACTACGTTTACTGTATATGTGCGTGCGGCACGGCTGTTTGTTATTTACGTCTGTGTGCGTCCGTGTCATTCAGCTTCCTCATCTGTACCGCGGATGGTCTGCACGGCTCGCCGTCGGACATGCGCATTGCAGATTTTTTTTTTAAGCTCCTGCTTTGCCTGCGTCATCACTAGGCGATGACACAGAATCCGCAACCTGTCCACTATGTCAATTGCGGAAGGCGAGCGCATTGGACAGCTTCCATTGGAAGCCGTCTGTGCGGCTTCCGCACAAAAATGGAGCATGCTACGAAAATCGCAGTCGGTGTCCACTTGTGTGAGCGGACATGCGGATGCTATATTGGTTTGAATTGGTGAGGAATGCCACGGATCGTCCGTGCGGGAGACGATCACGGATTCCGCAGTTCAAACGCGGTCATGTGCAGCCGGCCTTACTTTAATGACCTGTGTGCTGTACATATTCAGCCAGTAACAAACGCAAATTGCACAGCGTCAAAAATATTATATATATATATATATTTATATTTACACATATAAATAAAACACTTTTTTAAAAAGAAGCTTTATTTAAAAAGACAGAACCTTACCTAACAGAGAGACCTGAGACATTTCATTGGTCAGGAGAGCATCACGTGACGATAGTGTGTACAGTCATCCTCGTGCCTTACGTCAGATGGCGCGAAAGCCGAGCACTGGGCTGCGTCCTCTCCGTTGATTGGCTGCATCGTGCGGGGACCACGCCCTGACGCTTGTTTTCCAGCGAATTCAGGGAGCAGTGGCTTCTCGGGCCGGTCCGTACACGTGGTGGGCGGAGGAGGAAGTAAAGAGGGGCGGGGTCTGTAATGTCTGAGCTTCCTGGGCTCAGTAACCCTTTACTGGCTGTGTGGTAATAGTCTGCAGAGTACTACAGCTTGTTGGTCTTAACTCTTTCCTGCAGCTTCTCCCTTATATTCTTGTTTTCATTTTTGTTCTCCCCACTTCTAAATAATCCCATCTTTTACTTTTCCCATGACTTCCACCACATGAGGTTTCTTTGGGACAAGACTATTTCATTGTCACCATTTCATAGCCCATATAATGTATGAAAACTTCAAGATGTGATATTTAAAAAAATTGGACTTTTACAGATGTGGCGATACCAATATTTCATTTTTTGAGGTAATGAGTAGGAAAAGTTTTCGTTTTTTTTCTAAAAGTTTTGGTATTTTTGGTTACTTCTTTTCTAAAGTAATTAGAGATGATCGAACCTACTCGTTTCGAGTAAATACTCGATCGAGCACCGCGATTTTCGAGTACTTCCATACTCGGGTAAAAAGATCCGGGGGGTGGGGGGGAAGCGTGGCGGAGCGGGCGGTAGCAGCGGGGAACAGGGGGGAGCCCTCTCTCTCTCCCTCTCCCCCCCCCACTCCCCGCTGCAACCCCCCACTCACCCACGGCGCCCCCGAATCTTTTCGCCTGAGTACGGAAGTACTTGAAAATCGCGGCGCTCGGGCGGAAAAGGGGCGTGGCCGAGTAGGCTCGCTCATCTCTAAAAGTAATTGAAAAACACTATTTAACTCCCCCCCCCCCCCCCCCCGTGATCACTTATACCAGTGTTTCCCAATCTTTTTCAGCTTATAGCATACCTCGTCAAAAGCGGATTGCGTGGCAACCATGCAAAAAGACTAACTTTTTTTCTTCCACTCTTTATCCTTTTCTCTCAGTCCTTCTTGCAACACCGTGAATCCGCCCTTCTGCACTATTTTCAATGAGAGGAGGCGGAACGGGGGCGGGGCTAATTGCTAGTTAATTAGCCCCACCCCCGTCCCGACTCTCATTGAAAATAGTGCAGGGGGGTGGAGAGGAGGCAGAGAGGGGGCGGGAGCTCAGAGCACTGCTCCCGACTCTTCCAGCCTCCTCCCCCTGCAGAGAGAGACGCCGTATATTGGCTGAGCGTGAAAACCCGGCCGATATACGGTCGTGTGAATGCGCCCTTATGCAGTATAATGGAATACTATAGTATTGCATTGTATTATATTCTGACTGGTGTTCTATTATGACAAGCCGCAGGCTCGTCTTAATAGGCACTCACTCATGGCACCCTGGGTGCCTTCAGAAGGCTGCCATGACACCTGAAACGCGTCTCACAATCTCATTGCAAGGAGGCGTTCAGAACAACCCCCTCCGCCACGCTGATTTAAAAGGTTAACAGCCGCAATCGGATTTTACAGGAGGGTGTCAACTGGCAAAGACGGCCAATATCGGCTGTGGGTGGAGCCGGACATACTTCCGCGCCCCCTCCATACAGACACGCAATGTGCGCCATACATGTAAACTGCATGTCAGGAGGGGATTAAAGGTATGTTCTAATCACAGGATAGCAGATAGATATTTGTGTTCTGGACCGTGATATCGCACGAGAGTAAATACAGACGCCTACTGTGGTGAGCCCAGAATCCTCACAGAAGTTGAAAGTGGCCACCGCTGACTTCCAAGCACTCCTGAATCCGGTGCTCCATGCTGTCGACAGTCAGCGGTAACGTGCCCACGTAGACTGTGGCAATTTAATGTCGTAATTCTTCAGTGCTGTATATATTGGTAAACTCTTTACCCTTTAAATGGCCCTCCAAGAAAAAGTCTGCCGGTGTAAGATCCAGTGATCCCGGGGGCCACAGATTCTTCCAGATGATCCTTCCCCCGAAGAAGAAATTAACTTCTGCCATGTTCTGGTTGGATGTGTAATGAGTGGCCCTCTAATCCTCATCTGGCTGCCTCATGAATTCTGTCATGTGTTGCAGAGTGTTAAGGCAGCAGAATGCAGTTCTAAGCTCTCACTCACGACTTGAGGGTTGCGGGTTCAATCTCTGCAGGGTTCAGGTAGCCGGATCTAGGTCAACTCAGCCTCCCATCCTTCTGAGGTTGGTAAAATGAGAACCCAGCTTGGTGGGGGGTAATAAATAAATTACCTGAAAGTGCTGTGAAATAAATTGGTGTTATACAAGTCCCTTTCTGTGAATATTAGTAGGTAATGTTTGGTGTTGATGGTGTCATTGAAGATCAGGTGCAATGCGGCGGCCATGCACACCACTCCAGCTTTTATAAGATGCAGTGATTTTTTTTTTTTGCGAGTTCATGTGTTTTTGCTGTTCACATGACCACACAGATGCTGTGAACCACGTGATGTCCAACAGTTCCTGAAGCTGGCCAAAAGTCTGCTAGAACTGCTTCCCTTACTCCACATGCTTCACCTTAGCAGGTGGCTGCAGTTTGTGAACAACCATGACATAGTTGGGTTTCACCTTCACTTGCTTAGCGGCTCTTTGACATGTCGCCAAGGACTTGCTACTGAAAATAAGACAGGGTCTTATATTAGCCAATTCATAAACCGTGCCTCTAGGAAGCGATGGCTGTGAATGGTTCTCCAGGCGCTGTTCAGTGAATCAATGCAGCGCTCGAAGAACCAACCGTAGCCATTACTTTGTGGAGGTGGGATTTATGAATCCCATAACCAGGAAGTTCTCCTGTGTGGGTGGCTGAGAACTGCGCTGGGGCTCTAGAGAGCAGCGGGAAGGATCTACATCGAACCTGCTGGATAAGTGACTCAGCTGCCCTGCGTGAAAAGTGCTTTAAACATGTGGCAATTGTGTTTTTATGGCCATTTTCATGCACCTAATGCATTCCTATTAACTTTTTTATCATCTGTAACTTGGACGTATATTTCAAGCCAATCCTGAAAAAACATGCTAGGGCTTATTTTCAGTGTAGGTCTTCTTTTTGGATAAATGTTTTATTATGATAGAGACTTTTTGGGGGAACAGAGCAAACGTACCGTCACCCTCCGGATTGTGGCCGCTGACCTCTTCAGCTGACCTCCCTGATGTGCATCTAGCAAAGGTCTTGTCTTTTCCAGTTTGCCTGCTAAAAGCCAAATGGTTGTCTTGTTGGGTACAGAGCGGCCTCAAAACTTTGCCCGAAATTGTAGATAGCATATATTATATATATATAAACACGTGTTGTTGTTTTTTTAAATACCTGTGAGCTTATTTTTCCATCAAGTGTTAACGCAGTCGATAGGTACTGAGAGATCACGCTACCCCCTTCACCTGTGCAACCCCTCAGCTGCAGTGTCCGCTATGGACTTCGTTATTTATGAGGCTAAGTGGGCAGGATGAGTGTCGCTGCGCCAATGCCATAGCCACAACAGACTGTGCTATCTATGTATGATATTGTGCAGGGAAAGGGTTAAATAAAAAAAACACTCAAAATGACAAATGACCAGGTTCTGCTGAGATTTTGTATGAATTACAGCAAAAAGTGCTTTTTAGCTGTGAGGTGTCAGCTTGATATAAATCATTGAGGTTACAATAGTTTTGCTCCAGAGTGAGATTTTGGCTTTTGTCCACTAGGTGGCGATATACACATAACATAAATACTATTGGGCAGCAATGAGTAGAGCAACCAATCAGACAATGAATTATACATTCTGGTTTTCATTTCCTATGTCTGCTGATAGCAGCACACAATATTCTTCTCTAATTGATAGAAAACTAAGAACATGTGAAATTTAACCTTCACATTACAAGCTCAAAACTCGCTGGAATGAAGGCTTTTGCCCTATAAAAATATTCATAATGGGAGTATATAAGTTCCATACATTGGGGTTTCTTAGCGAATGACCACCATATTATGGAGTGATATTGCTGAGCTGCCACCATATTACACAGCGCTGATATAAGGGTGTCTTTACATGGAGCAGATATCACCCGAATAGTCGCTCGTCAGAGCAAATGTAAGCGGCCGTTATGTGCAAACATGGCCACCAATCGGTGAGGAGTGAGAATTCGTTCACTAGTCGCATCTTTTCAGCTCGGCAACAAATAACGACTGGTTAATTAATGCTTGTCTGATTTTAACAGGTAATTGCTGTCTTTAACGACTATTGCGCTTCACCAACTACTTTGAGCGACTGTTTAGAGGATCGTTGTCCCGTGTAAGACCACCCTAACTGATGCTACTGACCACTTCACATTAATGAAAGGGGTCATGGAACAGAGTAGGGCAGATGGGAAGGAGAGATGAAAATATGTGGCACACTAGTCTCACCATATTTTGGGTGCTACCATCACAGTGCCAGGCATGTAGCCCCCTGCCCTAGAGCCAGCCGGTGCCCCTTGTAACATCCAGCATGAAGCAGTACCCCTTAAAGGAACTGATCTTCAACATACTCAATCCTTTGTTGTCCTGCGAGATTAGCCGCTGCCAGAAGTGTCTGCTAGTGCCTCGTCTGTTTCTCCCCTTTTATATGGGCAGATAGCTGGGGGAGAACAAGAGTTTTTCTGACAACTGTGATTAAAGCGACCCTCCAGCTCTGCACTTGCCCAGATGGCTGCACTGCTCTTTGGCTACCTGATGTACATTGGTATGCATCATTAGTCGAAGACCGTAAACGCTGCTTTGATTGGCCAGTGTAGTCCACATGTGTAGTACTGCCCAGTCAGAACAGCATGTAGTGTGTTAGACTACCAATGCATGCTAATACATGGTGGGCATCAGGTAGTCAGAGAAGTGGTGCAGCCATCTTGGTCCAGATGGAGAACTACCTACTCAGCAGTCCAGGGTCGTCTTTGCTGGATTTTTCATTTCATAATGCGCCAGATGTTCCCTATTGGTGAACGGTCCAGACTGCAAGCGGCCATTTCAGCCCCTGGACTCTTCTTATGTAAAGCCATGCTGTTGTGATGGATCCTGTATGTGGTTTAGCATTGTCTTACTGAAATATGCAAGGCCTTCCCTGAAAGAGACGTTGTGTGGATGGAGCACATGATATTGTAAAACCTCTATATACTGCTCAGCATTGATATTGACTTTCATGATGTGTAAGCTGTCCATACCATAGACACTAATACAACCCCATACCATCAGAGATGCAGGATTGTGAACTGTGTGCTGATAACAAGCTGGATGGTCCCTCTCCTCTTGATTCCACAGGACACGGCGTTCATGGTTTTCAAAAAGAATCTGAAATTTTGAGCCATCTGACCACAGAGCAGCTTTCCATTTTCCTCGGTCAATTTTAAATGAGCTTTGGCCCATAGAAGATGCCGGGACTTCTGGATTGTGTTGATATGTGACGACTTCTTTGCATGTTACAGCTTTAAAGGGGTTGTCCCGCGCCGAAACGGGGTTTTTTTTTTTTTCAACCCCCCCCCCCCCCCCCCGTTCGGCGCGAGACAACCCCGATGCAGGGACGTAAAGAAAGCTTACCGGAGCGCTTACCTTAATCCCCGCGCTCCGGTGACTTCTATACTTACCGGTGAAGATGGCCGCCGGGATCCTCTTCCTCCGTGGACCGCAGCTCTTCTGTGCGGTCCATTGCCGATTCCAGCCTCCTGATTGGCTGGAATCGGCACGTGACGGGGCGGAGCTACACGGAGCTGGCATCCTGCACGAGAGGCTCCATAGAAGAAAGCAGAAGACCCGGACTGCGCAAGCGCGGCTAATTTGGCCATCAGAGGCCGAAAATTAGTCGGCACCATGGAGACGAGGACGCTAGCAACGGAGCAGGTAAGTATAAAACTTTTTATAACTTCTGTATGGCTCATAATTAATGCACAATGTATATTACAAAGTGCATTAATATGGCCATACAGAAGTGTATAGACCCACTTGCTGCCGCGGGACAACCCCTTTAACTTGCATTCGTGGATTGCACAGTTAACTGTGTTCACACACGATGATTTCTGGAAGTATTCCTGAAGTCATGCAGTGATTTGCATTACAGAATAATACATGTTTCTAACGCAGTGCCGCCTGAGGGCCCTTAGATCTCCAGCATCCAATATTGACCATCAGCCTTGTCCCTTGTGCACATGACTCTCTGAATCTTTTGTTGATGAGATATTCAAAGCGTTTGCAATTTAACGTTTAGGACTATTTCCACAATTTCTAGACTCAATTTTTCACAGTTTGGTGAACCTCTGACCATCTTTACTCTGAGAGACTCTGCCTCTCTAACATGCTCTTTTTATTCAGTCATGTGACTTAGCAGAAAATTGACCCTCCCGCTATTTTTCATTCGTATCACTTTTCCAGCCTTTTATTAACCTCGCTCCAACTTTTGTGAGATGTGTTGCTGCCATCAGTTTTTAAATCAGTTTTTTTTTTCATGAAATGAAAGAATGTCTCCCTTTCACCTTCTAATATGTGTTCTATTTCCTACTGTGAATAAAATATGGTTTTATGAGATTTCCAAACCATTGCTTTCTATTTTTTTTGTCGTCTTTCTTTTCTTTCTTTACATTTTACAAAGCGTCCCTTTTTTTGGAACTAGGGTTGTACTTAATTGGAATCACTGCACTTGTACCTGTGCAATAAAATAAACTCATTATTTATCCTACCCGGAGAAGATTCTAAAAAAAAAAAAAAAAGGAAATTGAAAAATTGTGCCAAAATCCATTATTTTTCTTTTTGACTCCCAAAAAATACAATAAAAATGATCAAAGAAATCATATGTATCCCAAAATGAAATCCAGAGCTCATCGTGAAAAACAAGTTCTTGCACAGCTCCGTCGATAGAAAAATAGATGTCTGTGTCTTTGAATGGAGCGATGCCTGAGCTAAAATATTTTTTTTTTAAAAAAGGGGATTTTATTGTGCAAAAGTAGAAAAACCTAAAAAAAATATATATAGTTCTCGTAGTGCTTTAATCGAACAAACCCATATATATCCCTCATATATACTGAACGCCATAAAGAATAAAAATGACTGCATTGATGTGTTCTTTCTCCTTGTCCTTCCAAATAATTTTTCAAACTTATACAATAAATTACATATCCCAGAATGGTACCAATAACCGTCGCTAAGTCCTTAAGAACCAAACTAGGCTGCGTCAAGAAGTTTTTTCGGAGTCCCATTTTCAGCACCCTTGTCAAACAGCTGCAGGATGCTGCAGCGGAGATGTAATATTACAGCACGGTCATTCACATTAATGGCAGTCCTGTAATACCAGGAGAGCAGAAAGTTTACTAGAAGAGGAGCCACTCTTAGGGCTTATTGACACTAGCGTATATTGGCCGGTGTTTTCACGGCCGGACGATATACGCTTCCATCTGAGCAGTTCCCTCCCCCTCACCGGCTCTCTGTCTCTCCACCCCTCCGAGCGGTTTGCGATGGAAGTGGGTGGGATGGGGGTGGATCTGAGCCCTCTCCCCGCCCCTTGTCCACAGCCAGCAGTGGGAGTGGGCGGGACAGAGTGGAGCTTAGCTCCGCCCACTCCCATTGCAAACGCCGGATTGGAGAAGAGAGGCAGAGAGCCGGTGAGGGGGAGGGAAAGGGGGGAACTGCTTAGATTGAAGCTTATATTGGCCGGCTGATATATGCTCGTGTAAATAAGCCCTTAGTGTGTGGCTTTCCTTTCTGGGACATATTTGGCACCCCCACTCTTAGGCCACGGTCACACAGGGCGGATTTCTGACGGAAATGTCGCGGTTTGGCTGCAGCAAAAACTGCGACATTTCCGCCAGGAGAACCGCCGCGGAAAAAGCCGCCCCGTGTGGACGAGATTTCTGAGAAATCTCATCCACATGACTGGCTAATCCTGGGATTAGCGGCCGCAGGCGGATTTGCCGCGACAAAATTCCGCATGGAATTTCCGCGGCAAATCCGCCTTGTGTGAACCCAGCCTAACAGGACATATGAACGTCTTGGCACACCCTCTTTAAAAGAGTTTTCCCATCACGCAAAGCAAATGCAGGGGCCAAAGTACTTCTGTGGCTCGTTCTAAGTTTTTGCATTCTTGACCCCTTTCTAAACCAACCTTGTGGCCCCTTCATTCTCCGGATCATTAGAGGTCCTGGACCCCCGCACGTCAGAAATTAGTTGATGGCAGTATTTCCACCTATGCTAGATTCTCATTAAGTCCACAAAGCTATTTACTCCGATCTGATCCTGAGGAGATCATTGACCTTTACGGGAACAGATGTCTAGTGCGCAGCGAACACCCACGTACTGAGTCTCCCCGGTGCATTATTTTATGGTCTGGAAATTGTGCAAACTGCTACGTTATTTTCTCGCCTAGAAATAACAGACTGTGGATGTACAGCGCACGTCCATTCGCTTTGCACCAGCTGTCTGTATAGTTCCCTGTAGAGGTCGATGATTTTATCAACAGGATTTTTTTTTGTCCCGATGGAGAGGAAGGAATAGGCTGGTATTGTACAGTATAGCTGTTATGGGGCTGCATACTGCGGATCATATTATAGCTTCAAGACCCGCACCTCATGCAGTTCTACTGAACCGTAGGTTTCTATGGTGTTCAAAGTTCTACAATACCCGGACCTCACAGAGTTCCATTTAGAAGTCATAATGCAAACCCTAAAATGCAGCCCAAAGCTTTGTATAAAACTAGTCAAAAACAAAACTAAAAAGTAATTTGCCATCAAGTTTTACCAAAAGTTTCAAAATTTCCGTTTTGCCGGTACGCCGAATTTGGGCAAAAAGTTTGGTTTGGCCTAAATTAGTTCAAATCTGATGCGGAACTTTACCAGTACCCCTAGAACTGCTGTATAATGCTGTCTGGAAGCCCTGTATAACAGAAGAAGAAAAGGAAGAAGAAATTTTAGTGGGTTCTACTGAGACAAACCCCCCGAAGTTCATGTTCGTGCCAGAAGTTTGACCCGAAAGAGTGTTAGACTGTTTCGGTTCACTCAACACTAGTTATGTATCATTGTGTTGAGAAACTGAATCAAAAGTTAGAGGATGGGATGTGGGGATGATGCAGAATGATCAAGATCCTGTTTTAAAATGAGGCCATCTTTCATGTGAGAGGGGAGGTAAAATCAAAAGAACATGCGCTATCGGTACAAAAGTGACAGGAACCCAAAGTGGATTGTGGCTATCAAATCCTAGGGTGGTGACAAAGTCAAAGTGTTGTGTGGCATCTGTGACTGCTAGCTGCAAATGTTACAGGACATGGTAATGCCAATGTCCATATTGAAGATGGGTCTGGTCCACGTTGATGTGGTCTCCACTTCACTGCTTGCTTCCCAGCAGCCCGTCGCATGACCAGTCCCTGTCCTCAGCAATAGTAGAGTTGGAGTCAGGGACTAGTTGCAGCAGTAATGTGATTGCATAACCCTGGAGGTGAGGGGATACTGGAGCAGCACCAGCCAGACTTGCAGGGGAAGCAAAAGGCTAGGTGAGTACTTTTTTTATTTTATAGCACAAATAAAGCCATGATTACTACTGAGTGGGGGTGCGGAGATTGGGGACATGATAAAAGGGGCACTATTAGAGAGGGAGGGCATAAATGAATAACTATATGGCCACCTGTCCATGGGCGGTGCGATATGCCGCCGCCGGGGAGCCCTTTGTCATCGTGATTTTCCATGACGAACCTATCTTAATAATAGATTCATCGCGGTATGCCAAGATTTTTAGACGCAAGCTTTTTTTTTTTGTTTAAGTACATCGCGCTGCGCTTTCCATAGTTATCTTATTGAAAGTGGTCACTGCGTTACCCGCGTGCGGATTAACGCTGCAGGTAATGCAATGAAATATCACCTGTGGACAGGAGGCCTCAGAGTGAGTGCATAAAGGGGACACAAAATGTGAGGGCATAAAGGGGGCACTATTAAAGACTGGGGCATAAAGGGGGTACTATGAAGCACTTTGCAGCATTTCAGGTACTAGGTTGCAGTCTTAGGCGCGGGCAATGTGGTCAGACAAGTTGGGCTTGGTACATGGAGATGTTGATGCAGCACAAAGGGTTAAGCAGAGACGAGGTCAGGAGACAAGCCAGGGGTCAATACACAGAGGTCAATTTTCTTATTGCAGATAACAAAGAGGAAGACCTTGGTTAAAGGCTGGTAGGCAAAATAAACATGCAAGGAATGAAGGGCCAGGTTTACATAGGGAGCTAATTGGAGAAGGTACTGGGAAACACGGAGCCAGGAACAGGGGACAAGGGATGAGGAATCAGGGAAGCTATCCAGCATGCTGAATAGCTCAATCAGCAGAAGCAGCGCCTGGAGCATGTGAAGTTGCAGGCTCAAGTCGTGATACACTGGGTGCATAATATATTAATAAAGAGTGAGAGCATAAAAGGGGCATTATTACTGATTGGGAACATAAGAGGGGACACATTTACTATGTGACGAACAATAAAAAAACAGCACTTGCAGTGTGGCGCCAACATGGGGCACAAAGGGGAATATACTATTGTGTAGACGCCACAGATTGCATTATTACTATGTAGGACAGTATGGATGGGGAGATTGTGTAGAGATGAGGATAATGATGGGAGGGTGCTGTAAAAGTGAGGAACCAAAGATGGCTATGTCATATTCTGCAGAGAGAAATCATCATAGCGATCTGGCTGAATGAAGAAGGAAAGGGAATGTGAATAACTCCAGCCAGAAAATATGTTACCCGTGATTACGTATACGGTCTGAGTGCCTGTATAGAGCTCTTCTCTATAACTATATGGTCACTTTATGGGGGTAATATTGTATCTCTTATGTTATGATATTATTATACACTGGTAATGGTATAGCGGTATTATTTGATAACTATGTATATATGAATACATTTTTTGTGTGTGGGGAGGGGTACATGCAGTTTGTCTTTGCACTTGTGCCCCAGATCTTTCATAACTCTAGCAATTCCCTGGATTCAATAGAGTTCAGCGCTGCAGCATTCTGCACACCGCCTCCTGAATTGATTGAATGTGACTGGTGTTGGTAAAATATTTAAATATTTGGGGCCCCACTTTGTCTAAAACCGGCCTTGCTCCTATGCTGCAGTAAGTACTGTGTGTTACGGGCTGGTAGGGGACAGATGACTAGAGGGGGGTCCCTACAATCAGCCCACTCCTGTATACCTACCTACTTGCCCCCCAGGGTGACAACTGGGCGGCGGTCCCTGCTCTGACCTAGTGACAGGGACCCCAAGGCAGAGGGATAGGAGACAAATGGTCAAACAAGCCGGGTCAAAGCCTACCGAGAGCGAAACAACAGAGGGTAACACAGAGAGTAGTCTAAGAGTAGTCTAACCAAACACTGGCAACCTCTGCTAGCACTCAGCAGCCTTATATGTGAAAGTCCCCACCCAGACAGGGAAAGGTGACTACCTATAGGGGAGATGATAAGACCGGCACTCCACGGGGCCGTGTGCTATACAGAGAACCACGCGGCTGGCCAGAGGGAGCATGTCCCCGAGCACAGCGGGGCGGGCAACTAACAACACGGTGGAACCTCGACCAGAGCCGCCAGCACTGACAGCCGCGGCGCCAGGAGCAGCAGAGTGCGACCGCCAGCCGCCAGCGCCCCCAGCGGTAACCCTATACCTAACACTGTGCTAGACATAGAAGAGTGAAAAAATGGGTGGATTCCCCACAAGAATTCCCCTGGGACACGATTCCGAGTGCCATGATAAGAGGAGATCTCCCTGCGTGAGGGTAGATATACATTATTATTACCACTGAAAAATACCGGCACTGACCTTCTGGTATCAATTACTGAACACGCCGGTGCCTTGCTGCCCGGGTGACAGCTCTACATACTATAGATATTCCCTAGTTGTATATCCACAAATAGAACCCAATGGAATACAGTTGGGGCGGCTTTGAAGCTGTCGAAACTTAAAGACCAGACATCAAAATCTGAATAATAATGGCGTTTTATGCCGTTATTGTGATCAGACCTGACAGATTCCTGGAGCATCTCAGAGACTGGCCATGCGTGCAGAGTCACACTAACAACTCCTCACAAACATCTGCAAACCGACAAGGTCACCCCATAGCTCCCAATTAACTATGTGTATGGACAGCACCGTCAGCACTTCTTACACAGTGCGCCGCTGTTTACAGATGCCACGGCCGGGATTATTACCAGATTTTTGTTTGTTTCACTGAAGGGAAATAAAGTTGATGTTACGATGCTGGAGGCTCCCACAACAACGTGCGCAGAAGTGAGGGGAACGTGTAGTGCATTAATAGCTTTATAGTTTGGGCATGTTGTGTGCTTACACCTCTGTTAAAATTTTCGTCTACCTTGTAGGAACAGAAAAGCGACAATAATGGAGTGACTGATCCATCACAAGATGGACACTTGCAACGATCGATGGACCTCGTTGACTTTAACAGGGTCTGTCATGGCGTCTGATAGTTTACCGTAAAAATCGTGTCGCATTTATGATGGAATTCCATGATGGATTCTCCAAAAGGAGGCCTGACCTTTTTCTATCCCTGAAAATATACCATATATGTCTAAACCCAAAATTTAAAGTCACAGTTTCAGTGTGAATCCACATTAGATGGGAAAACCAAGAGATCTGAGTGACTTCCGACGAGGCCGGGTCATCGGTGCCAGACTAGCCGGGCCAGGATTTCACTGCCAGCCCTGTTGGGTTTTCTCATGTAATGGTGTGGAAAGTATAAAAGAAAGGCGTGATTGACGAAAAACATCCAATGAAAGAGGACCTTGTGATTGGAAACCAAAAGGGTCAGAGGAGGATGTCAGGAAGTATACTGGCTAACAGATGCGGCATTATCATGCAAATTTCACATCTCGCCACTCCTTAGTAAGGATGGGCTATAACAGCAGATGACCGGTTTCAGCACTATTATGTCTAAGAGAAACAGAAAGGGCAAAAGAGCACAAAATTGTATCCCTAAGCAGCAGAAAACATCACCTGTTCAAAGAAGGTCAGAATTTGGCATGAGCAGCATGACTCGATGACCCCTTCCTGTCAGCTGGTCAGAACATGTCAGTACCTCCATCTAATTTGTGGCAACGACAGAAGTTTCCTGTCCGCAGGGGCCGATACTCCTGCAGAATGATTTCATCATCTAGTGGAATCTCTTGCTACAATGAATTGCTGCAGTTCTGAAGATCAAAACAGGTCCAATGCACTACCAGATGGTGTCTCTAAAGAGGAGGTTCAGCGTATACCAAAAGGTGATGACAGTAAGGTCTTTCTGCATGGACTTCATCCAGAAACCTAATTTACCTGATCACCCAGACAGTTCAGCTGCCCCCGGATCCTAGATGGTTCCCCCCGGCAATCGGACCACATCCTATGACTTTCCACACTACTCTATGCTGGGGAATATTTTGTACCGTCGGCACTCAGAGGAGGGAGAAGTAGCCGACTGTTCCTGGAAATCTCTCAAGTTCCCTGGAAAGTAGGCAAAAATTATGTTCTGGGCGGAATCTATATTGATTTCTATTGCAACTCAAGAAGAAGGATAAGCGAGCTGCTATCGCCCCTATTCTGCACTTCTCTTGATTTTCAGATTTATTTCCTTTTATTTACATGGAAGGAACATATTTGACGGGGCTATACATGCTGTATTAACATTTGACCCTAGTTGGGCCCTACATTAATTGAGGATGTGTGCTGCCATATAATGCTGCAGTAAAGGGTCATCTATTTCCTAATGCCTTGAGCATCTGAAGGAGGGCGCCAAAACTTGTTAGTCAATGTGGACATCAGATTTGGAGGTTTGGTCAGTGGAAGCTCCGGGAGATGCTACCAGCGTATATGGAAACATGCGGAATAGGGCTATTCATTTTCATTTGCTGGTGATAGCTGTAGCCCCTCAATGCAATGTCTTAGGATGCTTTCACACATAATGCAATATTTTACAACATGCAGCAGAAGGCTCCGTCATGCTGAAAAATATGTACCAAAATTCGCATGTCTAACATGCCGACTCTGACGAGGATTTGTATATGGGCTAAATTCTGTTGCAAATCTACATCAAAATCCGCATCTTAGACATGCAGATTTTGGTGCGGAATATTCCGCTACGTGTGAAAGCGTCCTTATAGATTCGGTATGTACCTTTGAGAAGTAACCCCTGTGCTTCCAGATGAACATAAAGCTTCAGTGTGGGCCCATAACAATCTCTGGTTACCCTATTACATACACTACCGTTCAAAAGTTTGGGGTCACCCAAACAATTTTGTGTTTTCCATGAAAAGTCACACTTATTCACCACCATGCGCTGTGAAATGAATAGAAAATAGAGTCAAGACATTGACAAGGTTAGAAATAATGATTTGTATTTGAAATAACATTGTTTTTACATCAAACTTTGCTTTCGTCAAAGAATCCTCCTTTTGCAGCAATTCCAGCATTGCACACCTTTGACATTCTAGCTGTTAATTTGTTGAGGTAAGCTTGTGAAATTGCACCCCACGCTTCTAGAAGCATCTCCCACAAGTTGGATTGGTTGGATGGGCACTTCTGGCGTACCATACGGTCAAGCTGCTCCCACAACAGCTCAATGGGGTTCAGATCTGGTGACTGCGCTGGCCACTCCATTATCGATAGAATACCAGCTGCCTGCTTCTGCTGTAAATAGTTCTTGCACAATTTGGAGGTGTGTTTAGGGTCATTGTCCTGTTGTAGGATGAAATTGGTTCCAATCAAGCGCTGTCCACTGGGTATGGCATGGCGTTGCAAAATGGAGTGATAGCCTTCCTTATTCAGAATCCCTTTTACCCTGTACAAATCTCCCACCTTACCAGCACCAAAGCAACCCCAGACCATCACATTACCTCCACCATGCTTAACAGATGGCGTCAGGCATTCTTCCAGCATCTTTTCATTTGTTCTGCGTCTCACAAACGTTCTTCTTTGTGATCCAAACACCTCAAACTTGGATTCATCCGTCCACAACACTTTTTTCCAGTCTTCCTCTGTCCAATGTCTGTGTTCTTTTGTCCATCTTAATCTTTTTCTTTTATTGGCCAGTCTCAGATATGGCTTTTTCTTTGCCACTCTGCCCTGAAGCCCAAAATCCCGCAGCCGCCTCTTCACTGTAGATGTTGACACTGGTGTTTTGCGGGTACTATTTAATGAAGATGCCAGTTGGGTACCTGTGAGGCGTCTGTTTCTCAAACTAGAGACTCTAATGTGCTTATCTTCTTGCTTAGTTGTGCAACGCGGCCTCCCACTTCTTTTTCTACTCTGGTTAGAGCCTGTTTGTGCTGTCCTCTGAAGGGAGTAGTACACACCGTTGTAGGAAATCTTCAATTTCTTAGCAATTTCTCGCATGGAATAGCCTTCATTTCTAAGAACAAGAATAGACTGTCGAGTTTTAGATGAAAGTTCTCTTTTTCTGGCCATTTTGAGCGTTTAATTGACCCCACAAATGTGATGCTCCAGAAACTCAATCTGCTCACAGGAAGGTCAGTTTTGTAGCTTCTGTAACGAGCTAGACTGTTTTCAGATGTGTGAACATGATTGCACAAGGGTTTTCTAATCATCAATTAGCCTTCTGAGCCAATGAGCAAACACATTGTACCATTAGAACACTGGAGTGATAGTTGCTGGAAATGGGCCTCTATTCACCTTTGTAGATTTTGCACAAAAAAACAGGCATTTGCTGCTAGAATAGTCATTTACCACATTAGCAATGTATAGAGTGCATTTGTTTAAAGTTAGGACTAGTTTAAAGTTATCTTCATTGAAAAGTACAGTGCTTTTCCTTCAAAAATAAGGACATTTCAATGTGACCCCAAACTTTTGAACGGTAGTGTATATCATATATATAACAGATGTCTGGCTTCCGACCCCAACACTCGACAGAAACTGCCCTTACAAGGGTATCAAACGACCTACTGACAGCCAAATCTAGGGGCGATTACTCCCTACTGATCCTCCTCGACCTCTCTGCAGTATTTGACACTGTCGACTACAAACTCCTCCTTAGTATGCTTCGCTCCATCGGCCTAAAGGACACTGCTCTCTCCTGGTTCTCCTCCTACCTATCTGACTGCTTTTTCAGTGTCTCCTTTGCTGGCTCTACCTCCCCTTCTCTTCCCCTTGCTGTTGGGGTCCCCCAGGGCTCGGTCCTCGTCCCCTCCTTTTCTCTATCTACACAGCCTCTATTGAACAAACCATCAGGAGATTTGGCCTCCAATACCACCTCTATGCTCACGACACCCAGCTATACACCTTTTCCCGTGACATCTCTGCACCTTTCCTCTAAAACATCACCGACTGTCTGTCTGCTGTCTCTAACACCATGTCCTCTCTCTACCTAAAACTAAACCTCTCTAAAACTGACTTACTGGTATTTCCACCCTCCACTAACTGACCTCCTCCTGACATCTCCATCTCAGTGTGTGGCGCCACCATAACTCCTAGACAACACGCCCGCTGCCTTGGGGTCATATTCGACTTCGATCTCTCATTTACCCCCTACATCCAATCTCTCGCCCAAACATGTCAGCTGCACCTCAAGAACATCGCAAGAATCCGCTCTTTTCTCACTGTGGACACGCTAAAAACGCTTACTGTTGCCCTCATACACTCACTGCTCGATTATTGCAACTCATTGCTGATCAGCCTCCCCCGCTCCAGACTCTACCCTCTCCAGTCCATCCTGAATGCGGCAGCCAGGCTCATCTTCATGTCCAGCCGCTACTCGGACGCCTCTGCCCTGTGCCTCTCACTGCACTGGCTGCCCTTTAAATACAGAATTCAATTTAAACTCACTACCTTCATCCACAAAGCCCTCCACAGTGCAGCGCACCCCTATATTGCCTCCCTCATCCCAATCCATCACCCAGCCCGGGCTCTCCGCTCTCCTATCGAAACTAGACTGCGCACCCCTCTAATTCGAACTTCTCACTCCCGCCTCCAAGACTTCTCCATAGCAGCACCGGTCCTCTGGAACGCACTACCAAAGGCTACCCGAGCAATCCAGGACTCAAAAAACTTCAGGCGTGCTCTAAAAACGCACCTCTTCAGGGAGGCATACCATATCTCCTAAACCAAACCTCTCTGTACTCCGCCTGATAACATGCTCCCTGACCTACTGACTGCAATCCCTGCTAGCCATCATAAACCGCTCCTGCAGTCATACCGATTCTGCCGTCACAAGGCTAAATGTCTGACCATTGTCTGTGTATAGCATCGCTCACTCGCCATACCGTGCACATCTCCAGCCCCTTTACCTTCTGTATCCCCCCATTACTTGTAGTATGTAAGCTCATTGGAGCAGGACCCTCACCCCTATTGTTTCCATCAACTGATTACTATGTTACCGTGGTTCTGTAATGTTTGTACTTTTGTCTTTCTGTATTCCCCCTGTCTATGTAAGCGCTGCGGAATATGTTGGTGCTATACAAATAAAGATTATTATTGCTATACAAATAAAGATTATTATTATTAATAATACGACCGCATACATGAGCCCTAACGATAAATGATCACTATATATAATGCAGTACTGATCTCTTCCTGCAGATGGCAGTCCTGCTGATTACATTTGACATGAACCCTCTGCACATATAAAACCTTTATTGCAGCACTGATATTATCTCCTAAGAGCTCATTACCGGAGTGCTGCCAGTCATTTACTTTTATTTACACTTATCAGAAATAATTTTACATTGATTTGGTAATTAAAAGTGATCAAATGTTAAACTTCCCATTTTCTGATCACTTCTTACAGTTTGTGTGCTTTTACTAGTTTGTCGTGAAAGCGTCTGCAATGCGGTGAAAAGAAAAAGTCACTTTGGGCCTAATATTAAAATAAAGTTTTCAATATCCATTTTTATACTGATTCCCCGGTTGATTCGACTTGGTGCAAAAAACTGTACAGAACAAACCAGAAGTTTGCAATAATTCAGATCACAATACATAGGCATACAGGGGGTTAAAAAACTCACTATTTATGTATGCACTGAAACATTTCTGTAACCTCTAACAACGCTTCCTTCACAAATCCTTCCAGTGGATGGCCATGGAATAGGTAGATGGAACAGGATTCTAGAGGTGAACAACTGGCTACATCAATGGTGCCGTCATCAAAGATTTGGATTCCTAGACCATGGAATGAATTACCTATTTGATGAACTGCTTACTAGAGATGCGTTGCACCTTACAAAAACAGGTAAGCATATATTTGGTGGACGCCTTGCTTCATTCATTAGGAGAGCTTTAAACTAGAACAATATGGGAAGGGAAGTGAAAAGCCAGGTAAAAATATACAACTAATTAATACATTTGAGAACCTTGCTATTAGAAGTGGAAAGAAAGAACAAAGACAAAAAATTCAGAAGGTAAGTAGAGGAGCAAGAGACACGGATCACAAATTAAAATGTTTTACACAAACAAGGGGAATTGGAGCACTTCACATGGGAAGAGAAATATAATGTCAGGCATCACAGAAACTTGGTGGAATGATACACATGATTGGAATGCAAGCGATCATCTTTGCATAATTCTTAAGTAGCTAATTAGCTACTTAAAGAGTTAAATGCAGGCGGAGCTGGACACCGCTCATAACTCTGAGAAAAGCAGCTGTTTTGTATATGCAAACAGCTGCTTTGTTCTCAAAGTTATCAATGGTGTCCTGCTGACCTGATAGCTGCGAGAAACAGCAGAAGCACTGACAGCTGCTTTGTTCTCAGAGCTTTCAGCTGTTATCCCACTGGGAAGTCCCAGCGGGATACCAGCTGAAAGAATGCTATCAGCTCCACCCGCTGAGAAAATTAGCACGCGGCGCTGATAAGAGTCATCAGTGATTTCTAGCTTGCTAGAAATCAATGATAACCGAACTATGCATGATGGCAGCATGTTTAGACACAACGATTATTGCTCAAAAGATGTCTTTTGAACGATAATCGTTATGTCTAAATGGGCCTTAAAGGGGTTGTCCCGCGCCAAAACGGGTTTTTTTTTTCAACTCCCCCCCCCGTTCGGCGCGAGACAACCCCGATGCAGGGGTTAAAAAAGAACACCGCACAGCGCTTACCTGAATCCCCGCGCTCCGGTGACTTCTTACTTACCTGCTGAAGATGGCCGCCGGGATCTTCTCCCTCGGTGGACCGCAGGGCTTCTGTGCGGTCCATTGCCGATTCCAGCCTCCTGATTGGCTGGAATCGGCACGTGACGGGGCGGAGCTACCAGGAGCCGGTCTCCGGCACGAGCGGCCCCATTCAGAAAACAAGAAGACCGGACTGCGCAAGCGCGTCTAATCCGGCGATTAGACGCTGAAAATTAGACGGCTCCATGGAAACGAGGACGCTAGCAACGGAACAGGTAAGTGAATAACTTCTGATAACTTCTGTATGGCTCATAATTAATGCACAATGTACATTACAAAGTGCATTAATATGGCCATACAGAAGTGTATAGACCCACTTGCTTTCGCGGGACAACCCCTTTAAGAAACAGGCCTAATAAAAGGGGAGGAGGTGTTGCGTTCCATGTTAGGAAAACATTCATCTCCACAGAGATTCAAGCTTCAGAGCATGGGAGTTCTGTTTGGGTAAGAATACAAGGAGAGAACTACAGAAAGGACACCATTGTAGGCACTTACTATAGGCCACCTGGACAAGCAGAAGATATGGATGAACTCTTTCTACATCAGATGGCCAAGCTCTCAAAAAGCATGACATAGTGATCATGGGAGATTTTACCGATCCAGATATTTGTTGGGAATCTCTCTCAGGTAAAAATAATGGATCCAACAAATTCTTATCCGCTCTTGCTGACAACTTTATCTTCCAAAAGGTAGAAGAGAAAACAAGGGGATCTGCTGTCTTGGACCTAATTCTTATCGACAGGGAGGAAATGGTTGAGAAAGTACAGGTGGCTGAGATCTTAGAAGGCAGTGATCATGATATCCTTGAATTTTGGATAAAAAGGGGAAGAAGACCTGAGAAAACTCAGACCTCAAGCTTGGATTTCAGAAAGGCAGATTTCAATGAACTCAGAAAGAGGATAGGAAGAATCCAATGGCTGGATGTTCTTAAGGACAGAAATGTCCAAGAAGGTTGGGAAATATTGTGAATGAGATTCTCAAAGCACAATCGTTAACAATTCCTAAAAGAAGGAAGAATGGGAAGCATTTAAAGAAACCAGGATGGATGAACACAGAACTTCCACACATTTTAAAAGGAAGAAAAATATGTTTATCAAATGGAAAGAATATCTAAAGAAGAATATAATGCGGTCTGTAGAAACTGTAGGGCAAGTGTCAAAAAGCTAAAGCTAATAATGAATTGAGGTTTGCAATAAAAAGGATTTGGGGAAAAAGTCAAAAATGCTATTGGCTGCTTACAAGATGAAAATGGTGAATTGGTTAAGAATGATGTTGAGAAGGCCGAACTTTTAAATTCCTATTTTGTATCTGTTTTCTCTCAGAAAGTAGATGGAACATCAACTGATCTTCCCTGTGCTATTGGGGGAATAAAGAATGCAGGCTATCTGTAAGCAGAGATATGGTAAGGGAACACTTAGCTAACTTAAATGAATTCAAGTCTCAAGGTCCAGATGAATTACATCCTAGGATACTAAAGGAAGCAGCAGAGGTAATTGCTGAATCACTCGCCATAATCTTTGAAAATTCCTGGAGAACAGGAGAAGTCCCAGAAGATTGGAAAAGGGCAAATGTTGTCCCTATGTTCAAAAAAAGGAAGAAGGTGGATCTAGGAAACTACAGGCCTGTGAGCCTGACTTCTATACTGGGAAAGATCTTTGACCAAATTATTAAACAGCATGTATGCCAGTACAGTGGTGCCTTGACATACGAGTTTAATCCGTTCCGTTAATCTGTTTCCCCATTGAAATGCATTAAAACGCCATTAATGTGTTCCAATACATTTCAATGGGTAAACTAACTACCTGTAGAAAAATTTAAAAAATTAATACTCACCTCCCGCGGCGTTCTGCGATGATGTCATTGAATGGCTGTGATTGGTTAACCAAGTGCTGGCTTTCACTGGCTGACGCCACGCTAAGTTAACCAATCAAAGCATTAGCTTGCTGGAGGAGTAGCATTGAAGCCCCACATCCAGAAAGCAATGCTCTGTCGGCGTGGAGGAGGGAGCGACAGCCTGCAGCAGCACCAGAGACCATCGGGAGGATGACTTCCCCCCTTGAGCCTTAACTTGCGAGTTTTTTGACTTGCTCATACCCCGAATTTTTGCTCGTAAATCAGAGCAAAAATTCGGGAGAGACCCAGTTTGCAAGTCAAAAAACTCGAAAGCCAAGGCACTCGTAACCCAAGGTACAACTGTACTTGGATGAGAATGGGGTAATTAACCAGAATCAGCATGGGTTTGTAGCAAACTAATCTAATTTCCTTCTATGACAGTATCACTGACTAGTTTGATCAGGAAAATGTGGTGGATATAGTTTATCTTGACCTTAGTAAAGCATTTGACAAAGTATTTCATATCATACTTATTGAAAAAATGCC
The DNA here is from genome assembly GCF_035609145.1 of Eleutherodactylus coqui. NCBI lineage: Eukaryota > Metazoa > Chordata > Amphibia > Anura > Eleutherodactylidae > Eleutherodactylus > Eleutherodactylus coqui. The sequence continues at coordinate 250,922,917 of NC_089840.1, forward strand.
CAAAAATGGGATTGACAAGGCAACTGGTAGGTGGATCCAGAACTGGCTGCGTGATCGTTCTCAAAGAGTGGTCATAAATGGCTGCACATCCAAGTGGAAGAATGTATCAAGTGGGGTACCACAAGGCTCTGTCCTGGCCCAGTGGTGTTCAACATTTTTCTAAATGCTCTGGAGGGGTGACTTGATGGGAAACTGATCAAATTTGCCGACGACACAAAGCTAGGAGGGATAGCTAACACTAGGGAAGAGAGGAAGAGTATTCAAGAAGATCTAGTAAAGCTTGAACAGTGGGCAGCGACTAACAGAATGGTATTTAACAAGGAGAAATGCAAAGTCCTACATCTGGGCAAGAAAAATGAAAAAAGCACAAACAGAATGGGAGGAATTGGGCTAAGCAGCAGCACATGTGAAAACTTGGGTATTGTCAGGACTTGAACCAGGAACCTCTTGTACTGCAAGCACCTTCTTATTGAGCTATCCAGCTTGTGAACACTTTCCCTGCATATTTGTAAAAAAAAAAAGATAAAATCGGTCAGCACTTCACAATAGAAACCAAAAACGGCAACAGCACGCAAAATACATTTACTATCAGAGGTATACATACCTATAATCATTACTCTAACCACATTAAATAATGCAAGGTTCTTGGTATATAATTTGATAAAAATACATTGGCCCATCTACCAACGTCCAGGTGACCAAGATGGGTCCTAATGCTAATACCAGTTGCTGTTTTTGGTTTCCACTTTCCCTGCATATGTCTCAGCCTTGTTCTCTGATTCAAGTTATCTAGCCCCTGCCTCCTGGTTCTGACCCCGCCTCCTGCCTTGATTGCATCTCCTATAAAAGCCTGGATTTGCCATTCCCTCAATACTTGATTATTGTGTTCAACCACTTTGATCAAGCTCCTGTTTCTCCTACTTCTCATTGATACCTGTTGCTGACCTTTGGCTTCTATTGACTACGCTTCCATCTCATCCCATTTGTACTGCATACCATGACTTCCTGATTACAACTCCCGGCTATTCTGACTACTCTGCAGCGACCGGCTTGGCTAGTACACAGCGGCTCCAATCCAACATCGGTAAGACGCAGCAGGTATACTAGTAGATCATAGACTGAACATGAGTCAATGTGATGCAGCAGCCAAAAAGGCAAACACAATTCTGGGAAGTACTAAGAGACGCTTAGAGTCTGGATCACGTGAGTTAGTTATCTCCCTCTACTCTTCCTTAGTCAGACCTCATCTGGAATACTGTGTACAGTTTTGGGCTCCCCACTATAAAAAAAGACATCGACAAACTGGAGCAAGTTCAGAGAAGAGTTACCAGGATGGTAAGCGGTCTACAAATATCTGAAGGGCTGTCGCAGCACAGAGGGATCAGCCCTATTCTCATTTGTACAAGGAAAGACTAGAAGCAGTGGGATGAAACTGAAAGGGAGGAGATACAAATTAGATATTAGAAAAAACTTTCTGACAGTGAGGGTGATCAATGAATTGAACAGGTTGCCACAGGAGGTGGTGAGTTCTCCTTCAATAGAAGTGTTCAAACAGAGGCTGGACAGATATCTGTCTGGGATGATTTAGTGCAGGGGTCCCCAACTCCAGTCCTCAGGGACCACCAACAGGTCATGTTTTCAGGATATCCTATAGTAAGAACACCTGTGGCAATGTCTGAGGCATCGGCAATAATGACATCACCTGTGCAACACTGAGGAAATCCTGAAAACATGACCCGTTGGCGGTCCCTGAGGACTGGAGTTGGGGAACACTGATTTAGTGAATCCTGCACTGAACAGGGGGTTGGACCCAATGACCCTGGACGTCCCTTCCAACTCTACCATGCTATGAAACAGAGACTATAGGACATTTTAAACTTTTATTATATCATACGCTGAACATTAGGCTGTGACGTTGGCACCTCATTGGAAATATGGCGATGTCACAGCAGTGACTAATGCAGAGAAGAGCGGCTGCCACAATTGGTCGCACATAGCAACCAATCAGACAACAGCTTTCATTTTGCAACCTGCATTAGGAAAATGCATGCAATAATATTGCGGCCCTATGTCTCTATCAGTAATAATGTTGCCACACAGTAATAATGCCCTCTTACACCTCTATACAGTAATAATGCTGACTTTTCTGCTTCTACAAATTAATAATGTCCCCTTTTACCCCATCAGCAATGATACTGACTTTTCTGCTCCATAGAGTAATAATGCCGCCTCTTCCTTCCTTGCACAATAATAATGTCATCTTCTCTGCCTCCACACAGCAATAATGCCCCCTTATGCTCCTAGAGGTAGTAACGCTGCCTCTTCTGCACACACAGTAATGTACACAGTACTAATGGCCCCTTATGCTCCCACACAGTAATTATACCTCCGCACAGTAATCATGCCCTATCAGTAATAATGCTCTCACAGTAATGTCCCCATTTCTGTTTCCACAAAGTAGTAATGCCCCCTTATATCCCATCAGTAATGATACTGACTTTTTTGCCCCCACACAGTAATAATGTCCCCATCAGTAATAATCCCACCTTTTCTTCCCTCACACAGTGATAAAGCCCCAATTTCTGCCCCCACACAGTAATAATGTCACCTTTGCTTCTATCAGCAGTTATGTTGCCCCTTTTGCCCTGACACATTATTAATGCCACCTTTTTCTGTTTCTGCACAGTAATAATGCCCTCTTATGCACCCATCTGTAATAATGCCCTCTCCCCCCCCCATCTGTGATAGCGCAGTCTTTTTGCCCCTCCCTCCACACACATATCGGTAATAATGCCCCCTTATGCCCCATTAGTAAAAAAAGTGCTCCCTCTTATGTAATAAAAAGAATATAGTCACCTGTTTCGCTCTGCCCAGTCCGGTCTTTCCTCTTTTCTGGGCAGTGCAGTTATGTGCAAGACACATGATCATTGTAGCCAATCCCTGGCCTGAGATGCTGAAACTGGAAATTAGCACCAGTGGTCTTATGCCATATATATAAATTTTTTAAATAGCCTCCCCCCATTTAGTAACGGCATTCTCTTGGGGCTGCCCTGAAACCTGCTCCTTATTAGCTCCGACCCTGCTGCATTTAGTCTGAGGGCTCCTTCAGACCAGTTTTTTATTGCGGCTATTTTGCCACGATTAAACGCTGGCCGCAAATCCCAACCATCTGAAGTATTGGAATACAATGCACTCACTTGTTCAGATGGGCGATTTTTTATTTATTTTTTTTGGTGCGTAAAATCAGATGGCTGGAAAAGATTGCACACGGTGTGCATTCCGGCCGTCCGCTTTTATGCTGGACCTATCTTTTGCCAGACTACGCCAACCGCTCCCATAGACTCCTATGGGAGCCTATGAGAGCTGCTGGAAAAGGGAGGTGGGAGGGAGTTTAGCAGCGGCTCTGCTAAACTCCCTCCCCCTCTCCACCCTTTGCCAGCTGCCGGCAAAGGGAGGGGGTGGGATGGGGCGGGACATTAGCTCACTATCTCTGCTAAGCTCCTGCCCTGTCCCACTTCCTCCCTTTGCTGGCAGCCGGCAAGGGGCGGAGAGGGGGAGAGAAGAGGGAGGGAGTTTAGCAGAGCTAAACTCTCTCCCCCCGCCCGACAGTATTCCAGGCTGCGGGCCATCTGAATGGGCGTGAAAACAGAAGAAGCAAATTTTTTAACCCTGAGGCGACCACGATGCTGGCAGCTAAAGATGGCAGCGCCCATGTGAAGGAGCCCTTATGCATAGAAATACAGATGAGGCTATCTTCAAAGCGCACATTTGCCTGTACAGGTGTTACTGTGACCCCTGGTATGCACCAAAGCTCAACACTAAAAAGTCTCTCAAAATAGTTTTTTCATTAAAAGATCTTTCAGCATCCCAACAACCACTAGGACAGAAAATAGCCAGAAACCAAGAAAAACACCCACATAAACACTTAGGGACCTTCCACACGGGACGGAGTTAGTCCATACGGACATTTCTGCATCACAATGTTGTCTCTATGGGGCTTGAATTCCGCATCTGTTAAAATCCGCACTTCAAAACTGCAAGATTAAATTCTGTAGCAGAGAAGCTTTCTGCTGCGGAATTAAGGACGTCTTGTGGATTTTTAACATACAGGAGATGTAATTCCACAATTAATGTCAGCGTAAAAGAAAAATGAAATTTCGCAAGACGTCCCATAGAACGCAGTTAAAAAACGCTACAAAATCTGCACTAATTGGCAAATTCTACATCTGCGCTGTGACCTGAGGACAATGCCGTTCCGTGTGAAAAGGCCCTTAGGAGTTCAAAAAGTTCAGCAAGAATGACCTTCCTTTCATCCTCGTGTTGTTAAAGGCTCCAATTATATAGAAGAACAATTGTGGTGCAGCGGCGTGCGCAATAATCATTTTTCTAAATATCTTGCATAGCAGATTTTAACTTCTTCCTCTATCTAGCAGAATGGACCGGCTAAAGATACAGCATCTTGCAAAAGTATCCCCCCCCCTTCCCCTCGATGGTGTTTTTTGGTTGCGTTACAACTTGGCATTAAAACTAGATTTTAATGTAGATTTTTTTCAGAATGGACCTAACAAAGTAATCCAAAATCTTACAATGGAGTAAGAAAAAAATACCTTGTTTGTAACGAAAAATGAAAATTGAAACATTTTGAGTGCTTATGTCTTCACCCCTTTGCTATGAAACCCTAGCATTCTTTTCGCGGATCCTGTCTTACAAAAAGCTGATACAGAAATGAAGAGGAAAAACGGATGAAAATGGATTGCTTTCTGTTTTTTTTCTATCTACCATTGACTACAGTCTGCACTTTTGTTCCAGTTACCCAGAGGAGCATGAATGGCCTTATAAGTCTCCTCACTCACTCACCTTCTAGGTGCTCTCCCTAAGGAGAAAATATAGCGTTCCTGACCTAGATCACAGGCCTCTCACTAGCCAAGCCAGAATCTGCCTACTGCACACTGATGAGGGGTAAGCACCCCGAAACAGCTGTCTGTGTATAGAGTCTGGCTTTGCTTTCAATTCCTGATCATTTGTTACAAGGCTTGTATAAAGAGTCTAACATTGACTCGAAGGAATGCTGCCTTTCAATGGATGGCACTGTAGAGGTATTGTTCCATCTTCCTTATTTGCATATTACCCAGAGGAGTATGAATGGCCTTATAAGTCTCCTCACTCACTCACTCACTCACTCACTCACCGTCTAGGTCCGTGATGGCGAACCTATGATGCGCGTGTCAGCACTGACACGCGTAGCCATAATCGCTGACACGCGGCCGCTCACTCTGTTAGTGAATACCGGCAGGGGCCATGGCTTCCCTGCCGGTATTCACTTACCAGCACTACTAGCAGCGCTGATCCCGGCGCACACTATGATGTCAGTGTGCAGCCGGGATCTTCCTCCCCCCGTCCCCCGACGTCTCCTACCTGTTGGTTCCGCGAGAGCATCCAGGCAAGAAGGCGTCCTGCAGCACACTGACGTCACAGTGTGCGCCGGAGATCATCTCTGCTAGCGGCGCGCTGGGCACAGGAGGAGCAGAGCTTCCAGGAGGTAAGTACGTGAGTCTCGGGGGGCAATGTCACTGCTATGGGGCCGCTGTGGGGGTGAGTCACTGCTGTGGGGGTCAGTCACTGCTGGGAGGCCGCTGTGGGGGTGAGTCATTGCTGAGGACCTGCTGTGGCGGTGAGTCACTGGTGGGGGGCCACTGTGGGGGTGAGTCACTGGTGGGGGGCCGCTGTGAGGGTGAGTCACTGCTGGGGGGCCGCTGGGGGGGGCAGTTACTGCTGGGGGTCTGCTGTCGCTGCTGGGGGCCTGCTGTGGGGGGCAGTCACTGCTGGGTGGCCTCTGTGGGGGGCAGATACAGCTGGGGGGCAGATACTGTTGGGGGGCCCCTTGGGGTGTGCTGTTGCTGCTGGGGGCCACTGTGGGTGGTGCTGTCGCTGCTGGGGGGCCGCTGTGGGGGGCAGTTAATGCTGGGGGCCGCTGTGAGGGGCAGTTACTGCTGGGGGGCTGCTATAGGGGGGGGCGCTGTCGCTGCTGTGGGGCCGCTGTGGGTCGTGCTGTTGCTGCTGGGGGCCACTATGGGTGGAGCTGTCGCTGTGGGGGGCAGTTGATGCTGGGGGCCGCTGTGGGGGGCAGTTGATGCTGGGGGGCGTTGTGGGAGGGTGCTTTCGCTGCTGTGGGGGGCGCTGTCGCTGCTGGGGGCCGCTGTGGGGGCACTGTCACCGCTGGGGGCTCATCATTACTGAGATAAGTGAGGGGGAGGCAGTGAGAGGCGAGGGCCTGTGCTATGGGTGTTTTGGATTTTTTTAATTCAGTTATACATTGCAATTATACATTTTTGTTATTTAAACTATAAATATCGCAATTTATTTTTTTTTTTCTGGAAATGACACACCACCCGAGTTATGCTTGGTTTTTTGGCGAATTTTGACACACCGAGCTCAAAAGGTAGCCAATCACTGGTCTAGGTGCTTTCCCTAAGTATAAAAGATAGTGTTCCTGACCCACTTCACAGACCTGTCTCTAGCAAAGCCAGAATCCTGCTGCACACTGATGAGGGGCAAGCACCCTGAAACAGCTGTCTGCGCATGGAGTCTGGCTTTGCTTTCAATTCCCAGTCATTGTTACAAGGCTTGTATAAAGAGTCTAACATTGACCTGAAGGAATTCTGCCTTCCAATAGGCAGAGGTATTGTTCCATCTCCCCTTCTTTGCATGGTGTAAAAAATTGAACGCAGACGCAAAATTAAGAAACGGTCTTCAGTTTCAATGCATTTCTATGAACAGCTAGATGCAAAGCAAAAATGTCTTTAAGGGACCATTCACACGGGGTGGAATTGGCCGCACAACGCACCACAATCTAAGGTAAATATCACATCAAAATATGTAACCTACCTGTGGATTTCGATGTGCAAATGAAAATGACTTAAAACCTGCCTTCAGTTCCACATCTAAATGCATAGTTAGACCTATGAATCTTGGTGTGGAATTCCGTAGCTGCGGATTTGGCTTTCCTCTTATGTGAAAGGTCTGTAAATAAGGTCTGGTCCAACCAATTAACTTCAGAAGTCATATAATTAGTTGAATAATATCCCCTCTGTGTGCAATCAAAGTGTCACATTACGTCAGTATAAATGCAGCTGTTCCGAAAGGCCCCTGAGTCTGTGACACCGCTAAGCGTGCAACAAGAAGACCAAGAAGCACTCCAAACAGGTCAGAGACAACGTTGTGGGGAAGAATAGATTAGAAATATCCTTGGAGCGTTATTAAATTCATTATTAGGAACGCTATCTTTTCTCTTTAGGGAGAGCACCTAGAAGGTGAGTGAGTGAGGAGACTTAAGGCCATTCATGCTCCTCTGGGTAATATGCAAATAAGAGAGATGGCGAGGTATTGTTTCATCTCCCTTATTTGTATACTCTCCAAAGAAGCATGAATGGCCTTATAAGTCTCCTCACTCACCCTCTAGGTGCTCTCCCTAAGGAGAAAAGATAGCGTTCCTGACCCTCACACTGATGAGGGGGGTAAGCACACCAAAGCAACTGTTTGGGTATGGATTCTGGCTTGGCTTTCAATTCCGAGTCATTGTTACAAGGCTTGTATAAAGAATCTAACATTGACTTGAAGGAATGCTGCCTTCCTCTAGGTGGTGCTGCAGAGGTACTGTTTCATCTCCCTTATTTGCTTAAATTTATTATAACACAATGGAAATAATATGGGACAACTCCAAACCTGACAAGAGAGGACTGCCCACCAGAACCCACAGGACAGCCAAGGAGGGCATTAATGGGAGACTCAAAGGCATCAATGAGAACACTGAAGGAGCGCCAAAGATCCATAATGGAGATGCAAATAGCTGTACACTTCATGGAGTGAGGCTTTAGGGAAGGCCAGCCACAAAAAAGCATTGCTTAATAAAAGAGATAAGAAACCACGTTTCACATGGAAAGAACATTCCCTGGTCAGATGAGACTAAGCCCTCATGTCCATGGCCATATTGGAAAACGCTGCAGGTCTGGAAATGTTTTGCGACAGCTCCAGTTCTGGTGCAGACAGATTCGTCCAGGCCTTTTGTGGTGGAGGTGGATGCCTCTGAGATTGGTGTTGGGGTAGTACTTTCTCAGTAATTCGGCACACTGCACAGTCTTCATCCTTGTGCTTTTATCTTAAAATTTAGTATGATTGAACAAAATTATGACATAGGTCACAGAGAACTGTTAGCTATTAAGTAGGGCCTTTGAGGAGTGGCACCATCTTCTCAAAGGGGCCCAACAAAAGGTGATGGTTTTCATTGACCACAAAAATCTGATTGACTTTGAATCAGCAAAGAGACTTAATCCAAGGCAGGTGCAGTAGTCATTGTTTTTCTTCCATTTCGACCTTGTGGTTACGTACCGTCCTGGCAGTAAAAATGTCAAAGTGGATGCGCTCTCCAGGAGCTTTGTTCTGGTGGTCTTGGACAAACCCCCAGTGGCCATTCTAGCTGACGGTGTAGTGTTTTTGGTGGTGAGGAAAAAGTTCTTAAGGCACCAGGTTTAACTCCGCCAGGTCTACCTGAGAGAAAGCTTTTAATTCCTGCACATTTAAGACTGCAAGTTCTTTCGGAGTTGCATAGTTCTGTCCTGGCAGGTCATCCTGGGATTAATAACATTCGGAAACTACTTCTGAGAACTTTTTGGTGGCCGGCATTCACGGAGGGATATATTTAGTTCTCTTTCCGCGTGTGAGGTTTGTGCTTGGACTAAATCGCCTCGGAATCTCCAAGCTAAGAAGTTGTTACTTTTACTGATTCCTGTGAAACCCTGGAGTCACTTTTCCATGGATTTCATCATGGATGTGCTACTTTCTGAGGGTAACATGGTCATCTTGGTTGTGGCTGATCGTTTCAGCAAGATGTGCCTTTTTGTGGTTTTGCATAGTTTCCCTAATGCTAAAACGTTGGCAAAATTGTTTGTTTCCCAATACCGTGAGATTACACGGGTTGCCTGTAAATATTGTTTCCGACCAAAGGGTCTAGTTTGTTTCCAGGTGATTTGTGTGTACTCGTTTGGGAATACAACTCCACACATCCTACTTCCACAGCCACTACATTGCTGTGAACAGGAATCCCAACAGCTCCGGAAGTGATGTCAGATGCCAGGTAACGGGTGCCAGAATCAGGAGTGGGTGAGCAAGCCAGGAGCAGGGATACCGGAGCAGTGCAGAAGCCGGTGCCGGCACCGCCAAGAGTCCCAGGAAGCGGCCGATCAGCAGGCAGAAGCGGAGGAGCGGGTCCCGGAGCGGCAGGAGGACAGAGAGCGCAGCCGTCGGGAGAGAAGTCCTGCCGGTGAGACTGCAGGAGCTGTGGAGGAGCTGCCGACAGAGCTGATAAGTATAATCTGTGTGTCTTAGTGTGTGTGTGTGCTTGTGGGTCTAAGTGTGTTTCTTAGTGTGTGTTGCGCATAGGCGGCACCGTGTGAGAGGTTGCGCATAGGCGGCAGCGTGTGAGTGGTTGCGCATAGCGGCAGCGTGTGAGCGGTTGCACATAGGCAACTGGCAACACTGAGAGCCATTGACATCATGGAAAGGAGTTTGGTGCTCACTGAGCAGGCACTCGCTGGGATAGAGGCGGGGGCGAATGCTAGTACGGAAGAGCAGGGGGAGCAGGCAGTAACCTGGGTGACAGATAGAAGGAGGGGTAGAGGGAAGAGAACCGGGGAGGCTAGTCCTGAACTGGCACAACCCAACAAGTTTGCAAAGTTGGTAGATGAGGGGGATGCCATTACAGAGCCAGCACCACTGCAGCACAACATGCCCTCTGAACGCCAGGGAGATGACTGCTACAGAGAGGTGGGGACGGGGAGTGCAGGGCAGGCTAGACAGGTCCTAGTGGTGGGGGAACTCAATTATAAGGGGGACAGATAGGGCAATCTGCCATAAAGACCGAGATCGTCGAATAGTGTGTGTAGTCTTCCTGGCGCTCGAGTTCGACGCATCGCGGATCGGATTGACAGATTACTGGGAGGGGCTGGTGAGGATCCAGCGGCCATGGTGCACGTTGGCACCAATGAACAAATTAGAGGTCAATGGAGGGCCCTCAAAAATGATTTCAGGGACTTAGGGTCCAAGCTTAGGGCGAGGACCTCCAAGGTAGTTTTCTTGGAAATACTACCTGCACCACAAGCCACACTAGAAAGGCAGTAGGATCTTAGGGAGGTAAACAAGTGGCTCCGGAGTTGGTGTAAGAAGGAAGGGTTTGGGTTCCTGGAGAACTGACTTTGCTGTCGGCTACAGGCTCTACCGTAGGGGCGGGCTGCATCTCAATGGGGAGGGTGTAGCTGTGCTAGGTGAGAAGATGGCTGGAAGGCTGGAGGAGTGTTTAAACTAGGGACTGTGGGGGAGGTCAAAAAGAGAAATAAGGGGGTAGTCAGCATAGCTAACGACCTGGGTCTAAGCAATGGGAACGGGGATCGAGCTGGAGGAGGGGTTAGTACAGTTAGAACTGTCAGATCAGCCAATAGTACCATTAGTAACAAAATGACTTTAAAGAACTAATAAAAACTGTATAAATTGTATGACCACGAATGCAAGAAGTCTGAGCGGTAAAGTGGGTGAGCTTGAAGCGAGAATGACTGATGAAAACTATGATATAGTCGAAATAACGGAAACATGGCTTGATGATAAGTTCAATTGGGTGGGGAATTTACAGAGTTACTATCTCTTCAGAAGAGACCATAGAAACCAGAAAGGGGGAGGGTATGTCTGTACGTTAAATCGTACTTATTTCCGAGGCTACGGGAGGATATAGGTGCAGGAGATGAACATGTGGAATCTCTGTGGTTAGAAATACAGGGAGAAAAAAAATAACAAAATCCTGATAGGGGTTTTCTATAGACCACCAAAAGCAAAAGAAGAAATTGAAACCTTACTATTGAGGCAGATAGAAGAGGTGTCAAAGCGCAACGAAGTAATTATCATGGGAGACTTTAATTATCCGGATATAACATGGGAAAACGAAACCTGCAAATCTCACAGGGGTGATAGGTTCTTAAGTACAATTAAAGATAACTACCGTATATACTCGAGTATTAGCCGACCTGAGTATAAGCCGAGACAATAGGTTTCACCACAAAAAACTGGGAAAACTTATTGACTCGAGTATATACTAGGTAAAAAAAACCTCCATACTCACCTCCCAGCCGGCGTCTGTGTTCATGCGACAAGCTGCTTGAATTCTCCCTGCTGTCATCCTCTGCTTGGCTCTGTCAGTACTGTGTAAGTAAGCCCTGTGATTGGATTGAGCACCAGCCAATCACAGCTGGCGCTCGATCCAATCACAGTGCTTTCTTACACAGCACTGATGGCAGGGGATTTGAAAGCCGAGCAGGGAGATGACAGAGGGGAGAATTCTAAAGCAGCTTGATTGCTGTGAATGATCGAGCACCGGCTGAGATTGACTGATGCTCGATCCAATCACAGCTCTTACTTATACAGCGCTGACAGTGGGGGATGACAGAGCCGAGCAAACAGGACTTAAGGGGATGACAGCGGAGAGAATTCAAGTAGCCTGCCACACCACCGCCGGAGACACAGATGCCGGCTGGGAGTGGAGTATGGAGGTTTTTTTTTTAAGCCTTGCCTGACTCAAGTATAAGCCGGGGGGGCTTTTTCAGCACAAAAAAATGTGCTGAAAAACTAGGCTTATACTCGAGTATATACCGTATCTTATCCAACTTGTGCGGGAGCCAACTAGAGCAAAGGCCACTCTGGATTAACTAACAAACCAGACCGAATAACAGGGGTACAGGTTGAGAGGCACTTGGGGAACAGTGACCACAATATAATCAACTTCCAGCTGTCATTATATAAGAAGCCTTATCAGGGAGCGACAAATAAACTAAACTTTAGTAAAGCAACATTTTATCAGCTTAGAACTGCTATCGGTAACATTAATTGGGACAACGTCCTCAAAAATATCAGTACAGAGGACAAATGGGAAAAGTTCAAAAGGATCCTAATCACCTCATGCGAGCAGTTCATTCCCTTTAAAAATAAAAGAACTTCAAGTAAAAGGAAACCAATGTGGCTCGACAAGACTGTAAGGGGGCAATAAACGAAAAAAAAGAAAGCATTCGAACTACTAAAGCAACAAGGCAGCGAAGAAGCTCTAAAATCGTACAGGGAAAAAACTAAATATGTAAAGATAAGATCAAAATTGCCAAGGAGGAGGCGGAAAGACTGATCGCCAAAGAGAGCAAAAACAACCCGAAACTATTTTTTAACTATATTAACAGCAAAAGGATTTGCACCGAGAGCACAGGCCCTTTAACAAATAATGCAGGAGAAATCATTGAAGATGATGGAGGGAAGGCAAACCTATTAAATAGTTTCTTTTCAAGCGTATTCAAGAACGAAAAGGAAATGCCACATGAGATGCAGGGCAATAAAATGAACCCTCCACAAAATATCTCATACCTAACGCAGAAGGAGGTGCGGAACAGGTTAAAGAAGATTAAAATCGATAAATCGCCAGGCCCAGATGGAATACACCCGAGGGTACTAAGGGAACTAAGTGATGAGATAGCTAGGCCGCTATATCTAATATGTATGGATACTATCAAGACCGGGGTTGTACTACTGGATTGGCGCATTGCCAACGTGGTTCCAATTTACAAAAAGGGGTCCAAAAGTGAGTCTGGTACCTACAGGCTGGTAAGTTTCACTTCAGTAACTGGAAAAATATTCAAAGGGTTTCTGAGAGACGCCATTGAAGTATACCTCAAGGAGAACAATGGTATAACTCCTCACTAGCATGGATTCATGAAGGGTCGATCATGTCAGACCAATCTGATCAGATTCTACAATGAAGTAAGTTCTGGGCTGGACCTGGGAGAGTCTATGGATCTCGTATATCTGGACTTCCCTAAAGCATTTGACACCGTGCCGCATAATAGGCTGATATATAAAATGAGACAGCTCGGATTGGGTGAAAAAGTGTGTAGTTGGGTAAAGATATGGCTGAGAGATAGAAAGCAGAGGGTGGTAATAAATGGTTCGTACTCTGATTGGGCCACCGTCGTGGCAGGGTGCCACAGAGTTCAGTATTGGGCCCCATTCTGTTCAATATATTTATCAATGACGTGATAGAGGGGCTGCACAGCAAAATATCAATATTTGCAGATGACACAAAATTATACAATATAATCAATACAGCAGAGGACAATGTGCGGCTACAAACGGACCGAGATAAGCTGGGGGCTTGGGCAGAAAAATGGCAAATGAAGTTCAATGTTGAAAAATGTAAGGTTATGCACATGGGCAGGAGAAACGGATGTCACCAGTATACACTAAATGGGGTACCACTAGGGAAAAGTGATATGGAAAAGGACCTGGGGGTACTAGTGGATTGTAGACTAAACTGGAGAAACCGATGCCAGTCAGCTGCTGCAAAAGCTAATAAAATCTTGGGGTGCATTAAAAGAGGTATAGGGGCGAGGGACGAGAACATTGTCCTTCCATTATATAAGGCACTTCTCCGGCCCCACATGGAATACTGCGTACAGTTCTGGACACCGGTGCTCAGGAAAGATGTTACAGTACTGGATGGGGTTCAAAGAAGGGCAACTAAACTAATACATGGAATGACGGGACTGGAATACCCAGAGAGGCTATCCAAATTGGGATTATTTACTCTAGAATAAAGACGGCTAAGGGGTGATCAAGTAACTATGTATAAATACATGAGGGGACAATACAAGGATCTCTCCTATGATCTGTTTATACCCAGGACTGCAACGGTAACAAGAGGGCATCTGCTACGTCTAGAAGAAAGCAGGTTTCATCGCCAACATAGAAAGGGGTTCTTTACTGTAAGAGCAGTGAGACTGTGGAACTCTCTGCCGGAGGATGTGGTGATGGCAAAATCCATAGAGGAGTTTAAAAGGGGACTTGATGTCTTTCTGGAGCGGAAGGACATTACAGGATATAAATCTTAGGTTAATTGTTAATCCGGGTTTACAGGTAGGTAGGAACTATTAGGTATTGATCCAGGGATTAGTCTGATTGCCTTTAGGGAGTCAGGAAGGAATTTTCCCCCAAATGGGCTAATTGGCTCCTGCCTCTTGGGGTTTTTGCCTTCCTCTGGATCAACAACATAGGAGGATAAACAGGCTGAACTAGATGGACATTGTCTTCATTCAGCCATACATACTATGTTACTATGTTACTATATCATCCTAGGACTGATGGCCAGGCGGAGAGTTGTAATCAAAGTTTGGAAAGGTACTGACGATGTTATGTTTCAGATAATCAGGAGGATTGGTCAGATTTTACTTTTAGCAGAGTTTGTTTTAAATAAAAGTTTGTTAGAGTCTACAGGTGCATCACCTTTTTTCGCAATTTGCAGCAGACATGGTCACAAAAATTATGTTTATCACCAATATCACTTGGGAAAACAAAAGAAACTAAAAAACAGCCATCTACATTTCTCTTGTCATGCTTTGTTATAGGTTATGAAAATTCAGTAAAAACAAATTTCAAAAATTAGCATTTTCATTTTATAATCTGTAAGCCCCGCCTTCAATAAATTCTGTGATTATAAAAAAAAAGCAAAACTATTTGCACCTTCAAAATGGTTAGCAAATTGTGTAAATCAAATGCTGCAAATCCCTCAACAATCCATTTCTAAGGAAATGTTCAGATGAAGGTATTATAGACGCGTAAAAAACTCGCACCTTCCAAAGATAGGACATGCGTGGCTACAATGTATGCATCTTAGGTCCGTGCTGCGAGAAAAGATAGGACCTGTCCTATCTTTGGTGCGAGCTACACAGGAGTTTTCATTGACCATGGGCTGGACAAAAAGGGAGGGGGGAGGGAGTTTAGCTGGGAACTACACTCGTAAAAGAAGACAGGTGTCTGTAGTTTAGAAATTAGAACTCATTAGGAGGATTTCTGCCGACCGAGGGAAGTCCATACAGCAGCGCTACACCCAGAAGCACATTTTAAATATCCCACTGTAAACTCCTGTTAGTCCCCGATGAGGGAACACACTGAGGGTTCTGTTTATCTCCCCAGGGGACTAACTGGAGATTTCAGCGGGACATTTATAATGTGTCGCTGTAAGCAACGGGGAATTCCTCTAGCCCCACTGCTGGGCAACTCCTTAGCAGTGGGGGCAGTAGGGGACTTTCTCCACCTCTCTCTGTAGCACTGGGTTCCCCAAGGGAATTCCCCATTTTAGGGAAGTAGAAGGGGGTGGGGTTAGAGGGCTTTCCCAAGAGGGGCAGGGCTAGAGGGATCCTCCCTCTATCCCTGCCCTTTCTCAGCTTTCAATGGTAAAATCCAAGAGACCTCTAGCACCGCCCTCTATCTAACCCTGCCCCCTCCTCTACGCTATGGGGATATCCCTCAGGGTTCCTCATAGCAGGAGAGAGAGCAGAGCTATGGGGTATTAACCCATAGCAGTGTGATAGACATGATAATTAATTAGTATAAAATGTCTATCGATTTGCACTAGACGTATTATGTGTGTTTTGTGACTTCAGCCTAATGTGGAACTCTGCTGCATAAGGAAAGAGTTAAATCACAGTGTTATGTTACTGCTTATGTGTTCATCTTGAGTGTTTTCCCAGTCCTCCCCATCCCCCACACAGAATCTTCTTCAACAAAGAGATATCTACTTTCACTTTCAGATTTGGCCACATGTTGTTAAAGACAAAGGCTCCTACTTGAGAGAGGTGGGGAGAGGGGGAGGCGGGGGATTCTATATGATCCGACAAATGAGAATCCTATATGTTACTGATGTAACCTGTTGCACGCCCATTGTGTGTCTGTACAATAAAAGGTCCTGTCTGGCTGTTTCTGGGCAGAGAGCCATTTTGGATATGAGGCTGATAGCTTGTGTCTAATTTGCTCCACGATGTGTGCACACGATACAATTCGGAAGCGACAAAATACCCCGAAGCCTGCTGGAGAAAACCGTAATCCAGATCAGTGTCGTCCTTGGGTGAGCGAGTGGATCTGTGAGGTCACAGCCTGGAACGTACAGAGATCGGCAGATGGCACGCAGAACTCAGGGGCCCGAAAATCTACAGAACACGGTAAGATTGCTTTATGTAAATCTACCAATGTGATCTGGGTTCTGACTGCTAAATCTGCCTGTATCTGATCCAGACTGGACCTTCACTGAAAGACAGGTAATAACTCTAGTTCTGTCCACTCGAAAAATCACCATGTTACCTGTCTAGGGGTATTTTGTATGCTGTTGTGTCTGAGACGGTTAAACACTGTGTATACAAGACCAAGAGATAAATTCTGTGAGGGTTAATGTGTCGGAAGGGCGGACTCGGCTGTTTAAGTCTGAGGGAACACGCCAGACACTTACTCCTAGGTAAACTAGTGTGAGGTTAGGAAGATTTATGATACGTATATTTACCTTTATGATTGAGCGTGTTATGTTCTCATATGTGAAAAGGTATATACGCGGGAATATAGCCGTGCTTTGTGACGGCTGACTCCAGAAACTCTTGGTCATTGAAAATAATCGTCAGTCTCTGTGTATAGCTAAAATGTCCTGTCCAGACGGATTACTAGTAGAGGTTGGTTGTTATAAAGGTAGATGAGATATATACCTTGAGCCGTTGTGGTTATTCTCCAGTAATCCCCTCTGTTTGGTATTATAGAAAGAATGTGCAGTTGTTTATTATTGGGGGGAGGGCTGCTGATAAGAGAGTGAACTGAAAGCTTTTTCCAATTAACCCTTCCGTTCCTTTTGTCTTGTAGAATTAATGTGCATTGTAATCTGAGTGGGAAAGAGAGGTTATATTGGAAGGATTTGAAGAAAGCAGATTTTACAAGAGAAACACTACTGTGTCCAGAAATTTCGGATAGAATGAGGGATCAGTACAGGATGTTTTGGAATATGCAAAACATGTAGAAATGTTATACAAAGAGAAGGATCAGGAAAAGTTGCAGAAAGAAATGTTAGGTCATGGACAGATAAGCAGAAATGAGTATGGTAAGATAGATTGTAGAAAGTTTTCAGAAGATGAGTAGGAAGCCCAGCAGAAAGAAAGGTGTTTTTAGATTGCTAGGAGGAGGTATAACGTAGTTAAGAGATTGAAGAGGGGAAAGCATGTAGGGGGGGTATGTGTATTGCTTATGAACAATGTAATGCCTTTGTGTTGACTACAGCCCCTCCCTGTAATGGCGGCCGTGCTTGCAATGTTTACAATCCAACATAGTGTCACTCTGCAGCACTTCCCCCATGTGCTCACTTTCAGGGTGTGTGATGTTACTTCCGGTCCCTCCCCATCCGGGACAGGACCTGGCCCCGCCCCTTCCTCCTCCAGCGGCCATTTTGCCTGGCCCCGCCCCTTCTTCCGGCAGCCATTTTGCCTCACCTGGGGGATTTGTAGCTCCGCCCCTTTCTGCCTCTGGTGGCCATTTTGCTGCACTTGGGAGGCCTATATTCCCCAATGCCAGTGTATCCAGTGCTAACATCATGATTGTCTGAAGTAAGGTTTTGTTTGACCGGCCTTTGTTACACTCCAAGATGTGGCCACTTTGGATGTGTGATAAGTTCAGGGAAACAAACCTTTGTGAAGATACAGCTTAGGACATAGTAGACGACTAAGCTGGTTTATAGTGCATGGAAGATTGGAGTTGATGCATGGGGGGCAGAGACCAGGAATACATGACAGGGGACGCTCTCTCATGTTCCCAGGGGCTCTGTTTTCCACTGCCCGCTTCTCCAATGGATACTCAGACAGATGATGTTATGGAAGGCTCCTACAGACGAAATAATTTCCCCATAGTCACCCAGCAAACTTTTTCACGCAATTCGATGAAGTAATTTTACTTTCTATGTGAAGAAAGAGGGACTGAATTGCTCAGAATAGGATGTTAATTCATCCGTATTCTTTAGTTTTTCCTTAAGTCTTTTGTATATTCTAGTGTCAGTCTACACTGAAGCTGTAATTATATTCCGACAGAAGAGTAAAAGCTAAACGCTGGACTTCCCCTGAAATACTAGTACACTGGGTGACGTAAAATTTGAATTGTGTGGCGCCCCCTTGTGTTAAAAAATGCTAACTGCAACCTGGGAAAAAAAATAAAATCTAAAGGATATTTTCGCTCAGACTTCGCTGTATACAATGTCACCTTGACCTACAAAGTGCTTGTTTTTGTGCCTCTTGGTTTACTAGTTTGAACACAATTACTCTTTTTCCATTGAGTATTGCGGTTCAAAAGGGGGGAGGCATAGGTGATCTGGGTCATAGATGATCTAGGTGTTGTAGATCAGCTATTGGGCCTTTAAAAAAAATAAATAAATGGAATAAGATAACAAGATTCCGAGCCATGTGAAATAGAACATCAACATGATTATTTAGTACTAATACAGTAAGAAACTGCAGGTATGCAAACAGTTACCAGAACCCCTGTTGATAATGCATATGTTGAGCTTTTTGCAGATGGTACCAGGGTGAGGACTGATGACTCCACATCGGATATGCAGTGGTCACACAACAAGATGTCCTAGAAGCAGAAGCTCTGCCTCCGCATGTCACAGTACAAGAAGCGGAATTGAAGGCCCTCACTGAGGCGAGTAGAGTGGCGAGAGGTAAGACCGGCAATCCTTTACACTGACTCCTGGTATGCATTTGGCATAGCTCATGATTATGGCCCAATATGGAAGGCCAGACAGTTTTTACCTTAGCAGGACAACCAATTGAGAATGGTGCAGCGGTACAGAGTCGCATGGAGGCCCTACTTCTACCTGACAAAGTTGAGAGTTCGCACTGATTCCTACACTGGAGAGGCGAGAGACGACACCCTCACTGACAGCATAGCAAAGGCAGCGGCCCTCAAGCCGTGGAAGAAAGAAGAAAAGATACTGACGGCATGAGTCAGTGGTAAAAACTTTGGACATCGATAAAAATTTGGACTTTGATATGCTAAAGACTTTTACAGTTACAAGCCAGCAAGGAAGAAAAGGATAAACGGACTAATATGGGAGCAGCAGAAACAGGACAGCGTGTGGTGAACAGTCAACAGCACTTGCCCACCACAGTTCCTGTATCCCATGATGACCCAGCTGGTGGACGGAAAGACCCACCTAGTGAAGCAGCAATGACGACGACGCTTGAAAGAGGATGGGCGACTTCTGGGTTCTCCGTAGCTGCTGCATCATTTGTCCAGTTTAGCGTGATCTATGCCATGGGTAAGTCAGGGCAGAAGTAAATTTGCCACATCGCACTTGCCGGGACCACTCTACCCATTTCAGGGATTGCAAATTGACTACGTTCAGCTCCCACTTGTTGGGAAGTATGAATACGTGCTTGTTGTTGTTGATGTCTTTGCAGGTTGGAGGCTGACCCTGTTACCAAGGCAAACAAGTAGGTAACCGCAAAGAAGCTCATGAACGAGGTAAACTGTGAATATGGGGTACCAGAAGTGATTCAGAGTCAGACAGAGGTATAAACTTCACAGGTGAATGTAACATGTCATGTCTGCTCTGGTGTATCCCAGGCCTTTTACATACTCTACCATCTTTAGAGTAGTGGAAAGGTGGAGAGACGTAGTGGCACGCTAAAAAGTAAGATACTTAAAAATGACGCCACTTTGGAAAGGCTGTCATCCAATAGCCTTATACAGTGTTAGATATGAACCCAGGGGGGATCATACATTATCTCCCTACGAGATTGTTTGGGCTAGCCCCAAGGCTAGGTCGTTACTATCCTCAGTAGTTACAATTACAATCTGATGTGTTGACTGAGTATGTGATTTCCGTTGTAAAAGAACTAACCAAAGCCTATGCACAGGTGTTCTCTTCCAGACTCAGAGGCAGACACTGGGACACATATCTTGCAGCCTGGGGATTGGGTGTGCATCAAGAAGTTCCCCAGGAAGCACCCTCTTGAGCCCCGATTTGATGGCCCCTACCAGGTGCTTCTGACTACTGCCACAGCTGTGAAACTAGCCGAAAGACTTACATGGATCCATGCTTCATACTGTAAGAAAGCTTCAGATCCGGGAGACCAGTCTTAGTTGTGCCAAAGACATTACTCTGGTTAGGGCTAGTGAGAAAGGAGGGTAGCAACTGGAATCCTTAGTCGGAAGAATATGAGGGTATGGTTACCTTCTAGTATAACTCGTCTAATGCTCAAGTAGCCGCATATTCCTTCGACTATTGTATTGTGGTCCCGTGTCTAGGCGCAAGATCCCACCGCAGGCCAGATTTAGCTCAGTCCAGCTGGTTATATGACTTATATACCCGGGGAATACAATATGTTTGCGCCACTGATAACGTCTGGGGAGAAGACTGCCGTTATTGGGGATTAGTGGGATGTAACACAGGAATAGACTGGTCCTATAAACCGCGAAGTGCCTTAAATAAGAAAGATAGGAGCGGGAAATCCCTAATTAGTCGTATAACCCTCCTTGAGAATAATAAGGACAGCAGGTATTGGAAGGCTGAACTTAGTACGTTGCTTGGTTTTAATGCGGTTTTTACATTAACCATGGGAGATCCAAGCCCGGGGGACGGAGGGACTTATAGTCTGGGGACATACCGGTACGGGAGGACAGATCCCTTAGGGAAGTTTAAAATAAGGGATATGGTAGATGCACCCGAATGGAAGCCTTCACTTAGTCCCGTGCCCATAATTAACCCCCTCCGCCGTAAGATAAAGACCTTGACGAACATGATGATCATAGCCGACCCTACCTTTGAGGACACCTTGACAGTAGCGACTGGCTACTCTGATCAGAATCTCTGGTTGGAGTTGATGAGGTACAATGCTAACAGGAGCAACAAGTCTAACTGTTGCGTGTGCGGTAGTGCCCGACTACACTCGGGGATGGTCCTCCTGAATCTCCCTGTAGATGCTGAAGAGTGGTTTATTAGTCTCTTCACGAACATTTCCGCTAATTACACTGTCCATGAGAAGTCGAAGAAGGAATACTCTATAACTACTTAAGTGTTTTGTACCAGAGAGAGTATTACTGACTACCCTGGAAACTACACCTACCAGGCAAATAGGCAGGGTGGAGGGAGATTTTTGGGGAACTCACTAACGGGTATTGCTCCTCCTACGGTACGAAAGGAGGGGAATGGATGCAGAATCGGGTTCAGTCCTTAGGAGACGTTTACTGGCTTTGTGGAGACATGAGGTAGAGGACCCGCCTGGAGGGTAATTGGACAGGGGAGTGTGCCTTAGTAAAGCCCTTATGCTCCTCCACATCCTGTCAGACAGCATTGAGGATAATGAGGTTACCCCCAATAGTTAATTTATCTCGATCCAACTTAGTCTGTGTTTTGTGGTTATCCCGTCATGTTGGTCTATCCTTGTTTTCTGCATAGGTACGGTGGTTCCTTCCAGTCTTGTCACTAGGTAGTGTAGGGTCAGGGTGAGGCGACCTGGACGTGTTCACCATTAGGACTATCTCCAGGAGGGACATTGGTGTGGGTGAAGATTAGGGAGTCCCACACCGTGCGTACCTGTGCACGCTACTAGTATTGTAACATTATACTAGAGCGAGAAGAGAGACCCCTGGTGGTAGTTTTGATCTACACGTATACATTGACGTCATAGGATAGCCAAGGGGGGTACCTGACAAGTTTTAAAAATTAGAGACCAAGTTAAAACTAGATTCGAGTCCATTTTCCTGATCATTATGGTAAATAAACGTTGATTGGATTAATTATGTTTATTATAATTAGCAGTGGTTTATAAATTATACTAGAGACGCCTTATAGGGACTAGTCGACCAATAGGACCTACCTCGACTATGACTTTTCAGAATAGAATGGCCTTAGATATGACTTTAGCTAAAAAGGGGAGTGTCTGTAAGATGATAGGGGAGACTTGTTGTACCTACATCCCAGACAACACGTGACCCGCGGGTAAAGACGCAGTTGCCATTAAGAAGCTGACTGCACTAACTAAAAAGAGCTAACTTTTGGGACCAGCACTCGCCATGGATGAGCGGGTGGTAAAGGATCCTGGCACAGACGGGCGTCGCTGTTGTATGTGAACTGATGGTTATCTTTTCTGTTCTAGTCTGCTGTGTCATCCCCTGTGTCAGAGAGACCTGTGAAACTGATGCTGGAAAAGCCGCTCCCACCATGAGTTTGCTGGATGCATCCCCAGAAGGAGTGGACAAGTCCTACACCCCCTTGAAGACCCTAAAACGAACCTTCAACGCGCTCCAGTTATAGGCTCATGCGCAGAGAACTGTGAAAATTAGATAGAGAGTTAGAGGATAGACATTTTAAGGGGGGATTGTGATGGACATGATAATTAATTAGTATAAAATGTCTATCGATTTGCACTAGACGTATTATGTGTGTTTTGTGACTTCAGCCTAATGTGGAACTCTGCTGCATAAGGAAAGAGTTAAATCACAGTGTTATGTTACTGCTTATGTGTTCATCTTGAGTGTTTTCCCAGTCCTCCCCATCCCCCACACAGAATCTTCTTCAACAAAGAGATATCTACTTTCACTTTCAGATTTGGCCACATGTTGTTAAAGACAAAGGCTCCTACTTGAGAGAGGTGGGGAGAGGGGGAGGCGGGGGATTCTATATGATCCGACAAATGAGAATCCTATATGTTACTGATGTAACCTGTTGCACGCCCATTGTGTGTCTGTACAATAAAAGGTCCTGTCTGGCTGTTTCTGGGCAGAGAGCCATTTTGGATATGAGGCTGATAGCTTGTGTCTAATTTGCTCCACGATGTGTGCACACGATACAATTCGGAAGCGACAAAATACCCCGAAGCCTGCTGGAGAAAACCGTAATCCAGATCAGCAGGAGAGAGAGAGACCAGGGCTATGGGTTAATCTCCATAGCCCTCTCCCTCTTTCTCCCTGCTATGGGGAAATGCTGAAGCCCTGCAGGGCTTCTTCTCTCTCTCCTCCTGGAGCAGCTGCGCTTTTTTAAAGCAACACGTTGCTCTAGTGAATGGGCAATTTTCACGCGCATGAAGCTCAGGTCTTCTGTGCGTGAAAAATCGCTTATTCACACGATTTTTAGCACAGTATAGGCTGCTTACTTCTAAATTCCCTGATTGGAGGAGGGGGAGAAGTTGAGTCAGGCCCAGGAAAGTGAGTCG
Source organism: Eleutherodactylus coqui (assembly GCF_035609145.1). NCBI lineage: Eukaryota > Metazoa > Chordata > Amphibia > Anura > Eleutherodactylidae > Eleutherodactylus > Eleutherodactylus coqui. The sequence goes on from NC_089840.1 coordinate 250,946,007, forward strand.
GGTGGAGCAGGAAGTGAGTGGGTAGAGAAAAGAAAAGTGCGGGAAAGGGCAGGAAGAGGGGGAGTTGGTCGTAGGAGGTAGAGGAGCAAGGAAGCAGCGCGTGAAGCTGCAGCAACTAAGAAGTTACTGGAGGTCTGGAGTTGGAATAACGTGACAGGAACAAGCCATGTGAGGAGCCGGAGCACAGTAAAAGGGACTACTCAACAGGCAGTGTAACTTGCCCCTGTATAACTAGAATACAGTGTGAGAACAGTCAACCCTGCCGTAGTCACTCCATACTTCCACAAATAACCATCCAGAACAACCCCAGATAACTTAGATCGGTGGGCTCATCTACCCCCAAATTACATTGACTTGTCTCGTTATTACTGCACTACAAACACGGGTCCACCCTCAAAGGTACTGGCATCATGGTCTGTCTATCACTCTAACTGCACAGAAGTCTATTGCAACTCCTCTACCGGTTGGAGTAGCCATCTCGGTCGGAGTAGCCACTGCTGTTGACCACACTAAAGGTAGCACAGCCACTCGGGCTATTAATACCCTTTCTGCTCACTGCGCAGCCTGTTTAAACAGGCAGATCATTGTTGGCTTATTCAAATGACAAATCATTCAGAATCATTCAGTCTTTCACATTCGCCATATAAGTGAATGAGAATGACTGAACAAGCTCTATTTAAACGAAACAATAAGTGAATGAGCCAACAATGGTATTTATGCTGCATAACATGAAGGCTGGGTTCACACAGGGCAGATTTGCCGCGGCTTTGTCGCTTCTGCGGCAAAACCTCTTCAAAGGTTAATTTGAGCTTGCGGATTTTCGTGCGTTTTTTTCCGCAGGTTTTTTTTTTTACTTTTTGTCGCGTATTTGGTGCGGTTGTGGCTGCGTCCATAGAGGTCTATGAACAAAAAAGAGCTGCGGAAAAGACCAAAGAATGAGCATCTTTTAAAACCGCGACGCAGTTGCATTTCCGCACTGCGGCTGTGCGGAAAAAATCCATCCTGTGAGAACAGCTTTTTGGCAAATCTCATTTGTGCTGCATTGCACTGCAAACGCAGCGGTTTTGCCGCAGTGCGGATATGCAACGGCAATCCGCGGAAAAACCGCAGCAAATCTGCCTTGTGTGAACCCAGCCGAACAACGACCAAAAAGCAAAGATTAGCGTTTATCGTTCAGTCATTGGCTGTGTTTAGTCTTAATGATAATCGTTCCATCTAAAAGCACCCTAAAACACAAGTTAATTAATATGCAATTGCAGGACAACCCCTTTAAAATTGACAGCAGTCTCTCCATATGATATGATCAGTCTTAGAAGAGTGCTTAGGTGTGGGCATTTGGACAGCTGAACACAGCAGGGATGATGCGCAGCCCAATATATAGCGTATTGTATCTCCTATCAAGCTCTATTATGCTCCTACTTAATTATTTAGGGTTCTATCTGCTTTATTGCTGTTTATCTCCACTCTAGATTTGTTTGTAGAGATTGCGCTGTCAATCGGGTTTGCTCTACTCCATCATTCATTGGGAACGTTATTACTCCTCCTGAGGATCGCTGCTGAAATACCCTGATTGTGGAATCAGATTTCTGGGCACAAGTTAATTCTGCCAATTTCTAATAGATTTTGTGTTTCAATTCTTCATCAAGATTTCTGTTCGCTGTCAATGGATAAGACATTTCTTGTTTACAACCTTACGTAGAAAACTCGTACAGGCCCCATTTACTTCCATTTTAGTGGGAGGGGGGGGGGGGTCATCAAGAAAAGCTGCCATACAGATATATACAGTATCCACTTTATTAAAGTATCATGTTGGTTCTCCTTTGGCCTTCAGACCTGCAGCAATTCATTGGTATCAGTGGACCTAGGGTGTGCCGATAACACTACTACACCTCCACCAGCCTTACAGCAGGGGGTCATGGATTCCTGCTGCTCGTGAAGCAGGGTGATGGTACGTGATGGCGCGGCAGACAGGCACAAATTTTTAAAATCAAAAATAACTTACATTATGTTGCTCCATATGAGTGTTTTTGTACTTAAATGTTGCATACTAACTCATCATAAAGTCTCTTAAAGCGACAGTACTCAATTACGTACTATGAACCCCAAATGGTATTTTCATCACCTTGCGTCTCACACCGGCATGTACATTGGCTCTGTTGGCGCAGCATCCATTTCTCACAAAATGCCCAATATCATAAAATTAACCAGTACCAGGGTCTCTTACATGAAATACAGGGCACTACCTTGCGTCACATATGACTTTGCTGCCCCATTACAATCAGCATAAGCATTTTACATGACATCATACATATCGTAACTACATAACATAGCTACTAGAGATGAGCGAATGTGCCCGTTTAGAGCAATTACTCGATCGAGCACAGCTTTTTTCGAGTAACTGCCCAATCGGGCGAAAAGATTCGGGGGGGCGCCGGGGGTGAACGGGGGTTGCGGGGGGGGGGGGGGGGGGAGAGCTCCCCCTGTTCCCCCCTGCTACCCCCTGCTCCAACCCGCCGCTCCCCGAATCTTTTCATCCGAGTAGGCAGTTGCTCGAAAAAAGCGATGCTCGATCGAGTAATTGTCCTAAACGAGCACGTTTGTATTGCTAAAGTTAAATATTCAAGTAGAAGTTATTCCAGACCCTGACAGTTACCGTTCCCAGGGAACTGAGGTAGTCTACAACTGTCTGTGGCTCCTTTATTTCCCCGCCGATGTTCGTGCCGGGGGGGGAGGAGGGGGGGGGGAAATACTGGAACGGTGGTGTCACCTGTGACAACCACAACCCCTGTTCCCTAGTTTATTGGGCATCCCCATGCTGGGGATGTACAGAAGAGGCCTAGCACTGCCCTGGCTTTGGCTGCGTGCGTCCCTCCAGGAGAGAGAGTAATAAGTGCAGCCATGACAAGCCAGCATTTTGCCCTCCCAGCTCCTCAGTGCATGCCATGTGTCCGGGGTAACCCTATGGGGCACTGCAGCACCGTCATATAACCAACTGCGCAGTGACAATCTCTTCAGTACTGCTGTTGCGGTGTCAGGCACTGCAGGGTCGGAGACTCCCTATACTCATACACACTATGGGGTCCCTCGCCATCGTGGTCTTGCTGTCTTTTCATCTGGCTTTGTTTTTTGGCCTCCAGGTCATCAGGGCCATCTGCTGGTCCTCTACGATGCTCCCCAGTGTGGGGCAGTGCTGCTGTCCCTCTCTTATACAAACTGCTGCTCTGAGTGCTGCATCACTTTCTGTGTTACTCTAAGCTGTGGCGCAGCTTTTATTCCTTATATATATCAGGTGCCTGAAGCATCTTGAACATTCTTCCTGTAGTGGCCTGAAATATACATATCTGGGCCCTCCATAACTGTCCATATATATGTCCTTAAATGTCATGTCCTCAGTGTGGATGGACTGTGCAATTGTCTTGTCAGTGAGTTATGTGTATTGCATAGCTGCAGCGCACAAGAGGTTAATGTCTAGGTATGATTGGAAAATGTAACAGTTTGTGTGTATCTAATTTTGTCATGTGAGAATGGAAGATATATATGTTTGCAAGGTGTGCAAATGTAGTAGTACCGGTAGTAGTAGTGGTTTGAGTCAAGAGAGATGAAGATGGGGTGATCAGAAAGCCCAGCAATCAATCAGCCTGCCAGGCAGTCTCTGAATGAGCCTGCATGTCTCCTTGTGGATTACAATCCATCTGAGAGAAGTGTGAAAGTCAGGAGAGAGTCCCACTTAGGCCTTTCTAAGATAGAGGAAGCAGAGAAGTATCCCTTCTACCTGGAAATAGAGAAAACCCCATTTTACCCCCAGTTGGTCTAGAGTTTGTCAGTCCTCATGGAAGGTTTGAGAGTGTTCCGTAATGGACAGCAAAACCGTGAGTGTTGGCCGGTAGAAGGAATGAGAGAAGTCGTCCAGGAGAGTGATGCTACAGATAACGAGGACTGTATGTAGCAAGATGCCTCGAGTAGCCTCCCTGCCTTCTCACAAGTAGCAGTTGTTCCAGAGTCAATCCTCCATTGTAAGAACTTTTGTGTGTTATCCATGTTGGATGTTACAGTAAAGAAGGACTTCACCGACCGTTCCCGGTTTAGTCTATTTAAAGTACCGCCCTGTGTGTGTGGACTATTTATTGCACCATCGTCGGAGTTCACCGTAGCGGATGGAATGGTGGCGTCACCCGTGACATATACTGAAGTTTTTCCACCATCTCCTCAGCTGTGGGCCCTGCGCCTCAGTCGCTGCATTTCCTTTAATAGGGGGGCAGGACTTAGTTACCATACACATTCCATATGGTGAGGGCAGTTCCTTACAGCAGTGCTAGTCACATCACCACTGACATCACTTGTGAGGCACAGCTTCACTTACAGCGCTACCTACTCTATGATGATGGCTTGGACTCTCTCGGTTCTGTCTTGCTACATCTTGGCTCTACCTCTATATCTGTGCAAAATTATGACCTTCCATCAGCGTGCAGCAACAGCAGTCTGGATCCATCTGACAAGATGATGTTTTCCACTGATCAGTGATACAATTTTTTTGTTCTTTCACCCACTGATGTCTCACATTTCTGTATGTCTTAGACACAATGGAGCTGAAGCTGGTAGTCTGCCATTACAGCCCATCCGTGCTAAAGGATGACGAGTTGTGTGTCCAGAAATATTAATTGGAGCACCAGTGTTGCATTTGCTGCTCTTGACTGTGCAGTGCCTCTTCATCACAATGATTCCTGACATCCTCCTCTACCGCAGCATTAGTCGCACCAGGGCTGCTCCCAGCCACATGCCGTGCAGGGAATAACCTAAAGGGACCTTGGCCACTTCATACTTGGGATCGGTAGGGTTCCCAGAGGTCATACACCCATTAACCCTTTTCCGCCCCATGACGTAAGGGTACGTCATGGGAGAGGGATACTTCCCACAAAATGTATCCTTTCGTCATAGGGATAGCGCGAGATCATAGCAGATATCACGCTATCCCGCAGCGGGAACCAGCTGTCACTAGTAGCCGGCTTCCCGCTGCGACAGCGGGGGGCATCAGAGATGCGCCCACCCGCTGTTTACCCCTTCCCTGCCGCAATCTAAGTAGATCGTGGCAGGAAAAGGGTTAGCAGAAGGAGCGCGCTCCCTCTGTGACTCCAGCCGGCTCTCGCGATAACATTGCGAGAGCCCAGCTGGTTGCTATGGCAACAGGACGCCAGATACCGGCGTCCTGTATTGCAATTGCCTAAGATCGCTGTAATAAGCGATAAGGCTTGGCAGGAGAGAAGTCCTGCCATGCCTTATCACAGCGATCATCAGTGCTGTGGTGAAAGTCCCCCAGAGGGACACAGATAGTGTAAAAAGAAGAGCAAAATAAAGATCAAAAAATAAAAATGTAAAAAAAAATGTCAAAAAAACCTTTTATTATGCTTTTTCTGATATTAGCATTAAAAAAAATCCCACATATTTGGCATCGACGCGTCCGTAGCGACGTGTACAATACATTGAACATGCTTTTAATCCTGCACGGCAAAAAGCGTTAAAAAAAATGCTAAAAAACTGAGGCAAAATGCTAATTTTTAGCATTTTGCCTTGCAAAAAACGCACTAAAAGTGATTAAGAAAAACGTGTGTACCCCAAAATGGTACCAATAAAAACTACAGCTCGTCTCGCAAAAAATAAGCTATCAGAGAGCTCTGCCCATGGAAAAATAAAAAAGTTATAGCACTTTGAATGCAGTGAGTTTAGAAAAAAAAAATAATTTCCAAAAAAAGGGTTTTTATTGTGGAAAAGTGGAAAAACCTAAAAAAAAATAACAATTTTGGTATCGTTGTAACTGTACCGGCCCGCAGAAAAAGAAGTGTTGTGTCATTTATGCTGCATAATTAACGCTATAAGAAAAAAAAATAAAATCTATGGCAGAATTGATGCGATTTTTCTCTCCCTACGATCATAAAAAAAATAATAAAAGTTTTACAATATAGCCTATGTACCCAAAAATGGTACCAATAAAAACTACAGTTTGCCACGCAAAAAACAAGCCCTAATACGGCCGCGTTGACGGAAAAATAAAAAAGTTACGGCTTTTTAAAAAGGAGATGAAAAAATACCAAAAATCGTTTGGTCCTCAACGCCAAAATAGGCTGTGTCATTAAGGGGTTAATCTTAATGGATATCAGAAAGGCAAGGGCTTCACAAATATGGCCTCCAGCCTATACACCATATTTTTATGTATGTATGCCACTAGTGTTAACACATTGATAAATGGGCCCCCATTACTGCTATGTACCAACTTTTATCAACTTTACCAATGGCTATCGTAATGGAGACACGGACGCTGCCCCCACTCCGATCTGTCATACATGGTCGATGGCCAGCATTTTAAATGTGCCCTATAGAGCCAATATTATTTCTTCAGTATGACAAGTCCGACTTTTCTTCCTACCTTATTAAGTCTGTTAGTACATTTCCCTCGTGTGAGAATATTGATTGCCGGTGAAATGGTTTTATTAGCAATAGAAGCTTATATGCATTTAGTATGAAGTATCACACCAGTCTCCACCGATTAACTTGTGGGCAGGTTATCAATAAGACAGCGGGGAGCTGTTCTGTGGTATAATTATACATCAGACTTCCATGACATAAATCAAATATCTTAGATCTAGTCTGCCAACATGGTTCCTGGGCAAAGATCGCTTTCCAGGAGCCATGCCTCGCATATAGGCCTTCTTTAAAGGCGATTGTGATTACGCCGTAGGCAACAATCTGGGGCTGATTTCTAACATGCACCCTGTCCGGATTATACCTCGCACCAGGGCAGGGGGTCAGTGATGCCGATAAGAGCGTCTTGTATCAAAGCTTGCCCCCTGCTCTCATCCCGATTGTTGCCTATTGGCATTATCAGTCCCTTTTAAAAGATAAATAGTACCCAAAATTGAAAACTCAGGGAGCGGTAAAATATTTTGCTGTGTTCCTATAACTGAAAGGTTTGTTACGCACTACTGCTTCTCTATGGAGACATCTCATGATGAGCAGCAAGGCCTTTACCGATTGCTAGAACGAAGTGGTAGGTCACATTGGCTTCTAGAGAGACATTGTATGATCTCTGGGCTGAGGGAGGACAATGGACTAAAGGAGAACAAGCACTGCAGCCCATTCAAGTAACCTGTGGGTGTCTTTACTTTTGGACCTCCAAAGATACTGACACATCTCAAAAACGTAACCAGTGCTGGCCTTAGATTAGATGGCATCCTATGCGGAATTTTTTTCTTTATGGCTCCTGCTATAAGGAAAAAATTACATGTATTGACTGATAGGTTATCTGCTTCTGCAGAAAGTAGCAAGATAGCAGCATACCCACACCAGGACAGCTCAAAGAATAAATAATATACCAGAATCAAGCTCATAACATAAATACACTACCAGAACCAGACTTATAACATCAACACAGCAGCAGAAGCAAGCTCAATACATAAATACAGCACCAGAACCAAGCTCATAACATACATACAGCACCAGAACCAAGCTCCAGACATACATACAGCACTAGAACCAAGCTCATAACATGCATACAGCACCAGACCCAAGCTCATAACATACATACAGCAGCAGAACCGAGCTCATAACATACATACAGCACCAGAAACAAGCTCATGACATACATACAGCATCAGAAAAAAGCTCATAACATACATACAGCAGCAGAACCGAGCTCATGACATAAATACAGCACCAGAACCAAGTTCATAACAAATACAGCACCAAAACTAAGCTTATAACATAAATATAGCCCATGCCAACCTCAGTACATATATACAGCACCAGAACCGAGCTCATAATATAAATACAGTAGTAGAACTAATTGATTGTGTGTGGGAGTGCCGATGAGCTGACAGTTGTGCTTTGGAACATCAGAGGGATGGAGACAGAACCAGTAACAGGATGATTAATGTAACTCCACAAGACATTTCTGCATGGAGGAAAAAAATTTAAGGGGACCTAAGGGGGATGATCGCCCCTAGCCTACATTTGCCTGGTGCCCCCCTAGAAACTGGAGGCTGGCATCCTATACAATCACACAGGTTGCATGTAGCTTAGGCTGGTCATACTTTAAACTTGCATACGTATTCTTAGGGGGAAGTGGCATTACTACACTCACACTCTCTCGGGACACTTTTGGCAGTCTGTTTTTTGCTTCTCCAGATCCAAGTCCATGACACCATCATGCTCCTAACTGCGCAGTGTTGCAGTGTCAGGCAATGCAGGGAGGGAGATTTCCTCTCCTCTCACACACTATGGGGTCCCTCACCATGGTGGTCTGGCTGCCTCTTTATCTGGCTTTGTTTTTTTGGCCTCAGGTCATCAGGGCCCTCTGATGGTACTCTGTGCTGCTCCCCAGTGTGGGGACAGTGCTGCACCTGTGGCTACTGTGGCCTCTGCCACTTTTGCTGTAGGCTCTTCCATTCTTCGCTCTTTTGCTGCCACTCACTTATACACACACTGATACTCTAAGTGCTGCATCAATTTTCATAATCTATATTTTTAAAAATCCTAAAATGTTGCAGTTTTTACACTGACCACTAAGCCTAATAATAGTTTGACAGTAGCGAAAACTTCTCAGCCATCATCACATTATTATCACAGGCAGGATTACACTGAAAGGCCACATCTATATATAGATAATACTGGAGCCACCACGCACAATAGGTGATGGTCACAGCTCACCTCCTCCCTATCCCTGCACAGGTCATAGAGCATGCCCACAACACTCTCACATAGAAGTCCCCTTCTATCCATTGTGTCCATGGCCCATGAGGCTGCGGTTAACCACACATCTATAAATTCCGTTAACTCTCTGGCAAGGTGGTCACCACCATAGCCATGAGTCAGAGTAGAGATTAGAAAAAAATCCACAATTAGAAAATAAAAACAGATTTCAAAAATGTAAAGTAACACTATTTAGTTTCAATTAAAGAAAAATATATAGTGATACATTCCCTTTAAAGAGGACATGATATGGGATGACGTCAGCAGGGTCCGCTTCATGGCTCTACAACTGTGGCCCTGCTGACTTTTTTTTTTGCATATTCACTACCCTTCCCTTGAATGGACTCTTATTTGGTCTGGATCTGGGCACTGGCAATGGGTCAAGTGGGCGGTCCCCATTGATCACTGTTAATGGGTGACCCAACTTTATGAGGACCATGTGCCCTAACAAGGTTTATGGCCTGGAATTACCCTAATGGGACAGATCCTCTAAGGCTATGATCACATCAATGTTAAGGGTTCTATTTACAGTCTCCATTAAAATGCTATGCTATTTCATCAGGGAACATGGTTGACAACATGACAGTAACCGAACAAACACTATAATATCCAGTTTGTCCTATTTATTTTCCTCACAAGGCCAAGGAATTCCGTTTTCCTGTTCCCATGATGCAGCAGGACAAGGAAAACCCCAACGCTGAAGTGAACATAGCTTAAAGGAATTTTCTGGACAAATACTATCGATGACATATCTTCAAGATCGGTCATCAGTAGTTGATTGCCGAAGATACACTACTCGGGATTCCCAGCAATCAGCTGATCGCTGGCTCACTATCAGTGCAGCGGGGCCAGATGATGTTATCAGGGTCGGAGCAGGAAGTCTCAGAGACAACTTCACTCCCATGCATTTCAATGGGAGTGAAGCCGCTTTTGAGACTTCCTCCTCCGACCCCGCTGCATTAATAGTGAGCCAGCGATCAGTTGATCACAAGGTATCCCAAGCGGCGAATCCCCAGCGACCAACTATTATTGATCCATCCTGAGGATAGCTCAACAATGACTCTCATGGCCTCATTTGTGTGCTGTCCATGTACTTCAAAGATGGCATCCGTACCGATTATAGTTAATTAGAATATTCACACAGGCATTTAATTTTCACTTGGACTATGGCAGCATGTCCTATTTTGCATCATGGACCAGAGTTGGACATGCAATGATCACTGCCCACGGATATTGGCCAGCATACGGGTGGAGTGTCTTTGTGCTGTCCAATGCAAATTCGGGCACAACTTGCATACGCCTGTGTAGAAAGGCTCTAAGAGGTTGGCCTTTGTGAAAAGGTAACATACCAAAGATATAGGCATGTGGAATTGTGGTAGTGAAAGGGTTACACCGATAATCTATCTGCATGTATTGTTATATAGCCTACAGCCGGGGAATGTTCTCTACATCTATGGAACGTTTTTGTAAATTAATTATCTGTCTCGACTGAAGAAGTGAAACAAAATTGCCCAATGCGAGAGCTACGATGCAAGTTAATAAGTCAATAATACATTTAGTTCTTGGAAGATACTTCAACATCTGCAACCATCGCCTGGAATGTGATTAGCGGCAGCCGTACTTGTTAGTCAAGAACTTGATGACATCTGCTGTGTGAAGGTCGCGTTCCATAGGAATACATGTAATGTGATTCAGCGCACCGATCACCACGGAACTGTCAAAAGTTGCAGTTAGAAGCATTTTCCCCCTAGACTGATATATCGTTGCAAACCCTCTGGAGTTAGGAAGATTAGGCCATTATAGGTTCTTTAGGCTCCGAATATAAATAACAATGGGGGAGAATTTTTATTATTATTGTCCTAGATTTAGATAGCAGAAAACTAGATGAGACGGGCAGAAACTGCACTCACTGGCAGAAAATGGGCACCAATAAGGAGTAGTTGGAATCGAATGAAGCTTGATATGTGTGAATGTAATAGTGATATATGTACAGTAAGTCAGTACAATATTACAGCAAAAGGGGGAAAACTGTACATTTCAGAGGGCCGCCTCCAGTACCTTGTTGGGTCGCCTCTAGCTTGGATACATAATTAAGTACAATCAGGCATGGAGGCATACAGGCTGTGTATGGTATCCTGTGGCACGTTTGCCCCTGGATTTTACAACTGTGCCTCTAGATCCTGCAGAGTCATAGGCTGCCAAAATTGGCATCCCAACTGGTCCCATAAATGCTCAATTGGCAATCAATCTGCCAACTGGGAAGACCAAGGAAATGTGGCAACTTCATGGAGATATTCTTGTGACACCCTTGCTGTATGTGGGTGAGCATTATCCTGGTAACATAGTAACATAGTACTGTATGTTAGGCTGAAAAAAAGACATCTGTCCATCTAGTTCAGCCTGTTTCCACCCCCCATGTTAATCCAGAGGAAGGCAAAAAAAAACAATGAGGCAGAAGCCAATTTACCCGATTTTGGGGGAAAAAATTCCTTCCCAATTGCGTAATGGCAGTCAGAACAATCCCTATATCAACACTCTTCATAGAAAAGTTCCTTCCTGACTCCAAGTCCAGCAGTTGGGAGATCCTTGGATCAACAATCCTTCTGGTTATTTAATGTCTCTATCCTGTAATATCATAGCACTCTAAAAAGACATCTAGTCCCCTTTTAAACCCCTCAATGGATTTTGCCATCACCACGCCCTCAGGTAGAGAGTTCCATAGTCTCACTGCTTTTACAGTAAAGAATCTCTCTTCTGTGTTGGTGATGAAACCTGCTTTCTTCTAGACATAGCAGATGCCCTCTTGTTACCGTCGCCGTCCTGGGTATAAACAGATCATGGGAGAGAACCTTGTATTGTCTCCTCATGTATTTATACATAGTTTTTTGGTCACTCCTTAACTGTCTTTTTTCCAGGGTGAATAATCCCAATTTTGATGCCTCTCTGGGTATTCCATTTCTCACATTCTTTTTATTAATTTAGTTGCTCTTCTTTGAACCTCCTCAAGCACTGTAACATCTTTCCTGAGCACCGGTGTCCAGAACTGTACACAGTATTCCATGTGAGGCCTAACAAGTGCCTTATATAGTGGGAGGATAATGTTCTCGTCCTTCGCCCCTATACATCTTTTAAGGCACCCAAAAACTTTATTCGCCTTTGCCGCATCTGACTGGCATTGATTGCTCCAGTTAACTCTACAGTCAACTAGTACCCAGGGTCTTTTTCCATATCACTTGCAGAAAATATCTCTTGGAAGGCCAGACCAACATCAGCTACCAAACATAAGCTGGATTCGTGGTTAAAGACGTTATGGTTCCAGTCTGTAGCAGTCGAGGTTTCTTGTTTAGGACACCACTGCAAACAAAGCTGATAGTGTTGGGGTGTTAATGGCAGGAAGCATAGTCGTGCCATGACACCAAGTTTCCTTTTGCTAAGCTCCTAGAAATGGTCAGGGCAGAGACTGGGGTTCTATAATGATGGAAACACCTGTGTCTGCATGGTGGACAACACAATTGTTGGATCTGCTGATGCTTATCGGCGGATGAAACAATCCTCTCTACTGGTGTACTGTCTGGATGGGCTTGGACTGGCCAACAGGTGGACAAGTGAATCCCCGGGTGGGCCCTGATCCAGGGTGGACCCCAGCCTCTGACCACAAGCACAAGATCTGCATATATTGGGTAAATGAAAGTCTACCAATTCTTGCTTGCTACATTCTCTATATAGTATAGTGGAAACAGGGTTCTACGCAAATTCAATCATCTTCCTATCGATGTATATGGAGAATGCAGCAGTCCGACATTGTGTCCGAAGCGTGTTTGCCATGTGTGTATGTCCGCACGTAACCATTGCTCCCAACACCTTCTAACAGTTTGGTCAGAATGGCCTAGATGGCAGGGCAAATTGTTGGAAGGACCATCCTGCTTCTCTCATTCCTATGATGCACCACCTCTCATGGACTATTAACTGGTCAAAATGTCGAGTATGTTGTGGAGGCATCTAGTGGTCAACGATCTCTCAACAAGAGGTCCACTACCAGAGGGGGAAGCTGTATATTACCTGCAGTTGTTTCTCTCTACTGTCCTTCCAATCCACCAGTTTCAGATGATTGGCCCAATCCTTAAACTACCTAATCTCTACAGTGCATTGGTAGTGTTAGCCTACTAATCTACTAAACCTGCTTTCTGATTGGCCAGAGCTGCTCATGTGATCAGCATTGGCCAATCAGGGAGCAGTGCACATTATGCAGTAGATAGTTAGAAACTGCTGCAGCCATGTTGGACGGCCAAAAACATGTCCCAAATCCAGCGGATCAGATTTCCGGCAGAGTAAAACAACAACTGCACATAATATACCCCCCTCCCCTCTAGTCCCAGGGCAAAGTTTTGTAACTGGAGGGTCACTTTAATGATGGCAATTGTAGTGTGTCATTTCCATTCACATCCGTGGAATGACGTTTTATTAAAGTCACATGATGTTACTTGATACAATGTTTCACGCTGTCTTTTATCTTTAGCCTATTGTTATTTGTATGCTTTTGTCTTTTTTTGCTCTTCTTTTAAGTGCTTGTATCATCACAAGAAGAAAACAGTCACTATATTTTTTTTCCTGGAACATCTCCAGTGTCTGAAAACAGTATTACATTCCCGGGGCTGAGGACTACAACAAAAATTTCCAGTCGTTAAACGCTTCACGGGATTGGCTGAAGCGGAGCCCTCTTTGACCTGGAATACTCCACCCCCTGCTGTTTGCAGACAGTAAAGTGTCTTTCAGCCGTATCTAAGGCTTTTCCTCCTAGGAGAGGCTCGGCCCCACACGACATATTGATTTTGGATCTTATGATTGAATCTGATGGTTCCGCTATATTCCGTGTCCAACATTCCTGTCTGTGTCACGCGGACCGTACCCATTGGGGCGGTAAATACTAAGGCGTTATAGCCATGGGTTGTAATCAGTGATAAACACAAGTCTCCAGTGCATGGAGCGTCTGCCAGACGGAGGATCTTTCAGGGGGGAAGGAGGTCTATGAGGGTTTTTTTTTTTTTTATTTCCTGCACAGAAAGAATTTTCTTTGTAGACATCTAGACGTAAACTAGTTTCAATGGTCGCGTTTGAAGCCTCGATCTAAAATGACGGCGAGCTGCACCGCGGCTACAGGAAACAATGCGCACTTAATTTACTCCAGCATTAATGTGAAATGTTGCTGTTCAGCACTCATGCCTCCTGTCGGCTCTTGATAAATGGCCCCCCACTATGTGTTTTACCTGCAGTCCCTTCTTTGCTCAGCATCCCAGTCTCCATGGTTACTGGGATCTGATACCCACAAGGCGCTTTCTGTAATTGTTAACACTTTCTGTCTTTAAGGACTCTGCAGGAGTTCTTCTCATCTGCCCGTAACTTCATTCTTGAAAGGATTGTGTCGTTTGCAGGCAGCGATGGGTTAATGGGTAGCAAAAGAATGAAATGAGCAACAGAGCTGCATGGATTTTATAGGAACAACTTGTTGCCGTAACGGATCGGGTGGGTAGAGATACATCGGGGGCTTCTTGTTCCCCCCATGAAACACATTTAGGTTGGGTTCACATTAGCGTTCCGTTGTTTCATTGTATGGCTCTGTCCCCGAACAATAGGAAAAACAGAAGTGCTGCATCTGGCACATGTCATATACGGATGGTGCCGCACCAATCTCATCGACTATAATGGGGTCCATCCGGCTTCCGGCATACTTTATAATCTCTCACCTGAAAGGAGTCATACTTGGGACCCTGGAACCAGATTTTTAACTTCTTCTCAGAAGGACAAAAGAACAATGTTGTCAAACCTCAATTCTTGACCCGTCTAAGGGTGCTTTTACACGGGGCGACTGTTGGGCGCTTAAGAACCCAACCGCTGTCCCAATGACTGTCACTCCTGTACTTTCACACAGGAGGGATAGTTGTTCGGTCAATGGAGGCAGCTTACACCAGAGATCTCTTGAGGGCGCCCACATCCATTCACTATGAACAGGCAGTCATTTATAGATGAACTGCCTGTTTATACTGAGCGAGAAGTTGCTCATTAGCGCTTCTTCACAAAAATGGTCGCCCCACTGGGGTCGAGACAAAACCCCCCAATGCCATGCTGGTGTCTGTAACATAAACCAGAGGAAACCATCTGCACATTAAACATCAATGACTATTATGTTTCCCATAGATAAACAGGACTAATACGTCTACCCCTAAACATCACCTAACGCCTTACATGTTGCACCATATTTACTTACATTTAATTCTGTAGGCACTATGAACATTATATGGCCTTGTGGGAGCCCGAGAAAAAGGGTCTTGTTACTTCTGCTACCTCTCTATATCCTATAGTTACTCATTGCTGGACGTGATGGAAATTATATGTCTGAACGGTTTCTGAAATACAGGGTGTTTCACTCACAGCGCAACCCAGTAATTTTGCATTATTTGTGCTCGGGACAATGATATCTCACAAGAGTGAATACTGACGGCTATCTTGGTTCTTCAGAGTCATCACAGAAGAAGTTGACCTCCACCACCGACCTCCAAGCACTTCTGAACTCGGCGCTCCATGTTGTTGAATGTAACAACATGCCCACATGGACTGTGGCAATTTCACATCTAATGTTACCCTTCGATGTTGATGGTGTCATTGAAGGAGATAGGGCCAATGATGCGGCAGTTGGACAGTGCGCACAACACACCGACTTTTAAGGGATTACATTGGTTTTCATGGATTTCATGTGGGTTATTTGTAGCCCAAATCATTGTTTTTTGGTTACTCATATGGCCACACAGATGAAACTGTGTTTTGTCTGTGAACCACATGATGTCCAACAGTTCCTAATGTTGGCCTAAATTTCATCAGAACTGCTCCCCATACACAATTACCCTTAATGCTTAGCCTTAGTGAAGACAATTCATTAAGTGTGGGCGAAACGCGTGAAGTTCATCCCTCTCTTCACCTGCTGACTGCACGTGAATTGGGATATGTTCTTTCCACATGTTGTATGTTTTTTGAGGCAAATGTGATTGTATGGTCCTTTAGCAGCATTACTTGTATTCCTTTGACAATATGGGTTGCATCAAGGTGGGCTACTCTTGTACCTGTAGTACTACACCATTTAAATCTGGTCATATTTGATCATTTGCCTTCCTCACCGTTTTTCTGCAATCACACTTTTTTGAATGGCACTTTTGCTGTAATATCTCTTATATAAGGAAGATTAGTCTTGTACCTGTAGCAGGGGCATAACTATAGGGGATGTGATTGTACCCGGGCCCACGAGCCTTAGGGGGCCCATTAAGCCTCTCATCTCCATGTAGGAAACCCAGTACTATGAATAAACCATTATAGTTGGGGGCCCTGTTACAGATTTTGCATCGGGGCCCAGAAGCTTCAAGTTATGCCTCTGGTAGTACTAAATTCCATTCATCAGGTTATACTTGATGATTAGCTAAAGGCCCATTTACACAGAGCAATGATCGCTCAAAAATCGCTCAAACGACAGTATGAGTGACAGTTTTGAGCGATCATCTAATTAGCTACTTAAGAGTTATGAAGGTAGAGCAGGATACCGCCGCAACAGCTCCGAGAACAAAGCAGCTGCTTTGAATATGCAAACAGCTGCATTGTTCTCGGTACTTTCAGCTGGTGTCCCGCAGAGAACTGCCAGCGGAATACCAGCTGAAAGAATGCTATCAGCACCGCTCGCTGAGATATCAGCATGCGGCGCTGATAAGGCTCATCGCTTATTTTTAGCTGGCTAGAAATGAGCGATGAACGAACAGTGCATGATGGCTGCGCATTTAGATGCAACGATTATCGCTCAAAAGACGGCTTTTGACCGATAGTTGTTGTGTCTAAATGGGCCTTTTTCGTATATGTGGATTTCTATATCCTGATTTCTGCTTATGTCATCTAATGTCAGTTTTGCACTTTGTATTACATTGGTTAGCGGTGTGGTAGAGATGTACAGACCTCTTATTATGATGATTGTGTTGAGGTTTGACCAATGTTGTCTAAACACTGTTTTAACTGTATATAAATTTGTGTGTCTATATAGTCATATGTGCTTAAGGGAAACCTGTCATCAAGTTTGTACAATGCAAGCTAGAATGAACCTTTACCAGCGCTGCTAATGAGATTTCCTTATCGCTAATTAATTTTACAATACGTGCCCCGGTACCTTTACAATCCGCTTTTGAAGTTTTTCCGCACTCTATTAAAATGAGTTGAAGAGAATTACATATTTTTCCCTCAGCTCCGCGCCAGGCATGCCCTGTTCTTGATTGGCATGTATACTGATTTATCTTCTTCGCTGTAATCCTGCACAGGCGCGGTAACAAGCCCTGTTCTTGCGCACCACAGCTCTTCCTTACTTGCTGAGACTTCAGCGGCGTACTGCGCATGCGCCTTAAGGATCGTTAGTCCTACAGTCATCAGGCGCAATGGGAGTAACAATCCTTGAAGGCACATGCGCAGTATGCCACTGACATTACAACTAGTGTAGAAGAGCTGAGGTGCGCAGGCATGGGCAGAGTTTGCTATGGCGCATGCGCGAGATTACAGCGTGAAAGAGATCGTATCAGTATGCATGCCAGCCAAGAACATGGGTGTACCTGGCGCAGCGCCAAGGGAAAAATCGGACTCTTTTCTGCAAAATCGGACTCTTTTCAGCTCATTAGATTAAAACACGGGAAAACTTCCAAAGCAGATTGTACCGGTGAAAGGGGGCTGGGGGAAGGTTCAAAAACATGATAACAGGTTCTCTTTAATAAAGTTTGCTATAGTAACCCTCCTTTGGCTACATTGATGTATACACACTTGCTTCTCTTTTTTTTTTGTCTGATGCTCCCCATACTCCAAACACTTGCTTAGCGGCTCTCTGACATGTCGCCAAGGACTTACCAATTTCTTGCGACAAACGATGAATAGACTTTTTGCGGTGGAGCAAACGTAGCCTCACACCTTGCACTGTGAACGCCGACATCTTCAGCCGCCTCCCTTGATGTGCATCTAACAAAGTTCCTGTTCCAGTCTGTTTCCTAGTTGCCAAATGGTTGTCTTGTTGGGTACAGTGCAACCTTAAAACTTTACCGGAAATTGCTACTTACATTCCAGAAACAAATTAGTCACCCAGTACATGTGTCGTAAAAAAACACAATTTTTTTTGTAGAATATCCCAAGTATCCCATACTCTCAGCAGTCAGAAAATCTTACAGGCAACACTTGAAGGCCTCATTAATCAAAACCGTCTAACAGTAAGGCTTCTTTCACGCGAGCGCATAAATGGGGCGTTTTTACGTCTGACCGTATGTATATGTGACCATCTGAGCCATTGCTTTCCAATGCATCCATTCACATGGGCGAATACATGATGCATAAAAATGTCGAACCGTCAAAAATGAAACATACGCGACTGAAATATGCGCCGACGCATATACGCTTGGAAAAAAGATAGTTCTGGAACTATCTTTTGCCCAATATACAATGGCAGCTCCCATAGACTCGTATAGGAGCTGGACAAAGAAAGGGAGGGGGAGTTATTTAAGCAGCGTCCAATACTGCAAAAAGCTTACATATAGGCATTGGAAGGCACCCCGAGGATTTTAGCAGAGTGAGGGTCTTCAGGGGGAGCAACATATTTCTTCGCTAAAAACGACTCTCCCGGTCGTGTGAATGGACAAGAAAATGCTGTTTGTGATCGCGGAAAAATGTCCATTTATGCCAATAAATGGCGTGGACGTGAAAATGTAAAAACGCCTATGCTCAAATGAAAGAGCCCGAAGACTGTTCTTAGCAACCAATCACAGCTCAGCTTTTATTTCTTATAGTGCTGAGGTGAAATGAAAGCTGAACTCTGATTTATTGCCAGTGATGGCAAACCTTTTAGAGACAGAGTGCCCAAATTTCAGGGGGCGGGCCTTGTCACAATGTATGATTTTTACCTTTGTCGTTATAAAAAGGACAGGGCCGCTTCAAAATAGACAGGGTGCAGATTTTGACTGCTTTTTGGTTGGGGAAATGCTGTAGAATTTGCCACGGAAATTTCCGCCACGTGTAAAAATACCCCAGTGATAATAGTGACCCCCCCACGGCAGCCCCAGCAGTAATAGTGACCCCCACCGCGGCCCCAGCAGTAATAGTGACCTCCCACAGCGATCCCAGCCATAAAAGTGACCCCCCCCACAGCGGCCACAGCGTTAATAGTGCCCCCCACAGCAGCCCCAGTGGTAATAGTGACCCCCCACAGCGACCCCAGCAGTAATAGTGACCCCCCACAGTGGCTCCAGCAGTAATAGTGACCCCTGACAGCGGCCCCAGCAGTAATAGTGACATCCCACAGCGGCCCCCAGTAGTAATAGTGACCCCCCACAGCAGCCCCCAGTAGTAATAGTGACATCCAACAGCAGCCCCCAGTAGTAATAGTGACCACCCACAGCAGCTCCAGTAGTAATAGTGACCCCCCCGCCCCGAGACCCATATACTTTCCCCCTACTCCTTGTGGAAGCGCCACTAATCCTCTGCTCAGCGCTTCTAGCAGCGCTGATTCCAGGTGCACACTGTGACGCCAGTGTGTGCTGCTGGATGCCTCCTCCCCTGCTCTTGCGGAACCTAAAAGGAGATGTCAGGGGAGGGGCAGGAGGATCCCGTGTGCACACTGACTTCACAGTGTGCGCCGGGATCAGTGCTGCTGAGTGAATACCCGCAGGGGAGCTGTGACCCCTGCGGGTATTCACTAACGTGGTGAGCGGCTGACGGCAGCACGTGCCAGCTGGGAGGGCTCTGCATGCCATAGGTTCACCACCACTGCTATAGGCAATAAGGGCAGTCTTACTGTTAGACAGTATTCTCCTGAAATGCACCTGACAAACAATACACCTGTGATGAGAAACAGGACACTAGACTCCTGAAAATGAGTACAGTTCTACACTATGCAAGCCAAAATAATGGTTGCGCTCCTAGTGAAACACCCTGTATTATCCCCATGGGATCCAGAGAAAGTGGATCAAACCATTTGACGGAACTTCCTGCCCCAACTGGATTATGGATGTGAAAACGCTTCTTTGTATGAGACACCGAGCTGTCATTCGGGCCGGGAATCTGACAGCCAGATTAGTTGTAAGTGCATTGATGGAAGCCGCTTCTGATCGTGACATATCATTTGTCAAAAAGGAGTGAAGAGAAATAAGGGACGTGTCAGACACGTTTTACTAAAATGACTAAAAATGAATCTAACTTTCCTACTTTAACACCTAGAAATTATTGAACAGACCCCGGCCACTAACAGGGTCACCCCAGTAGTGCTAATTCTGGTTGTGCGATGATTATTGTAAGACCCACGTTTTTACAACATCTGTCACATGTCCAAAACTTCCCATGGGGCCAAAGCCTAAGACAACTCTGTGCATATAACCATATATACTGGGTGTAGTCAGAAGGAATGATCGAGTGCTATATCTCTATACTGGTGTCCTATATGGATACAGCAATAGCATATAGGAAGGCATGGATGTGCTACATGATAGTATGGCACACAGACCCCTAGGGGCCCCGGGGCATGATTTCAATTTTATATTGTGGCCCCTGTAAGAGATAGAGTGTAAAACCCAACTGCAAAGTTGAAAAGTAGCATGTTAGAAGCAGAAATCCGCTTTGAGTACTTCTTCCTTACTTCAATCATAACCAGGGGCGTAGCTAAAGGCTTATGGGCCCGGGAGCAAAAGTTTATCTTGGGGCCCCCCAACTTTTCTTAACCCCTTAACACAGAGGCGTAACTTGAAGCTCCTGGGCCCCAATGCAAAGCCTGTAACAGGGCCCCCAACTATAATGCTTTATTCATAGTATTGGGCTCCCTATATGGATAAGAGAGGCCTTATGGGCCCCCTAAGGCTCCTGGGCCCAGGTGCAACCGCATCCCCTGCACTCTCTATAGTTATGCCAGTGATCACAACTGAGAGAGACGCGGAAAGCAGATTTCGGCTTCTCACATGCTACTCTTCAACTTTGCAATTGGATTTTACTCTCCATCTCTTACAGGGTCCACAGCACAAGATTAAAATCGATGTTCCTAGCTGGGGGCCCCCCTCTAATAGCCAGTGCATGAGTGAGATTTCAGTGTGGATTCAAGTGACATTGGTGGAGGGTGGCACTGTTGGTTGAGAAAGGTTTTGGGCAGGGTTATCAAGCCAGACCTGGAGGACTTGCTGGGCCTGGGACCATATTCAGGGCAGTGGTCACCTAACTTGCATACTGAATTAAAGGAGTTCTTCCAAGACAGCATTCCCTATTCATATGCTCTATTAGGTCATATGGCTGTCATTGATCAGGACCTCCTCTATGTGCCAGAATGGAGAGACACAAGACTGGCTTCCATCTTGGCAGACCTTCTGCCATCATGTAATAATGCATTTCGCATGCAGAAGCCAATGCAATGGCAGGCTGCCCGCGGCTTCTTCCTGTAGGATCAGCTGATTGCTGTGGGTGTTGAGAGCAGAACTTGGGGCGATCAACTAACAGCCCCTAGTGCTACATTCTTAAAGGGGTTGTGCATCTTGACACAACCCTTTTAAAATTAATTGTATCTGCAAAGAGATGTTATGAAGGGCCACAAAGGTACGTGTCCGCATGTGTTTAATTGCCCGAACAAGCACAGAGAGTCATTGAGTAGGTATAAATCTGCGCCCGGCAGTCTTTAATCAGCTGAGAACTTAGTCCCAAACAAACATAGTCACTCTCTTTAAGTTACCCCATCCAGTTTTTAAGGGTAATTCCATGACTTGTCAGAAATTGAAGGCTCCTTAAACCCATTGATTCGCAAAACAAAGGGCCCATAGTTCTTTGTCAAAGCCCAAGCACCTTTGCAACCGACCGGTTGGACATTTCAGTAAGCTAGGATGTTTGGCACAACTCTTGTCATGTTCTAGTCCTCTATTTCCAGACATGGATGAGTATATTTACAGTCCCATGTTTACTGGCTACAGAGGTGTGCTGGGACTTATAGTCTTTACTATGGAGGATATATACAGTATGAAAACATGGCAGTCCAGATGTTATTTCTGACTATGCACGCACCCGATGTGCAGTATGGAAGCACCTGTTTAAAGACGTGTGTTCTTCACCCATGAGTAATGCCGTCTGCTGCATCACTTAACATGTTGCGCCCCTCTTCTGTTGCCCGCTCTGTGCCTGCTCCTCATCCCTTCTTCCAATCGCGGTTGTACGAATGACAAGAGATTTCGTCTCATGTTGTCAGGAAGCCCCCTCTCTCCGCTCTGTCCTTCCACTGCTTCTCCCTATCAGATCTAGTCGTGCTTTGTGCCAGTTAAAACAGGTCACTGGACACAGTTTTGCTCTAATTCTCTCAATCTGCTGGATATGAGGCAGTAGGGGATTGCTCTGCAGCCTGCACTACCACTAAGGGGTGCAAGTGCAGTCTGGGGAAAAATGTGTGTGTATATATATATATATATATATATATATATATATATATATATATATATATATCTAATAGACTGCTAAGAACACTCAAGCGCATAAGTATTCCAGACCTGCACTCGTTGAAGATCTCCAGCGTTTCCTGATGACTAATTATGACCATTGTCTTCCCAGTCTCAAGCATTTGGTACACAATGTTTTAATGCCGCCAATGACAAACAAGAAAAAAGCAAATGCGACGCATTGACAGATCCGATTTTTTTTTTGTCCTTGTTTCTATAATTGCTCTCATGAGAAAGAAGGAGGGGAGACGTCGCCTGGAATATCTCATAGGTCTCCAGCACAAACCTAACCTCAAAGCTTGGTGAGGGAGTCGTGCAATGATTAGCCCTGCCTTTCCCCTATGAGATAGCGAGGCAGAGGGTGCCTTAAGGGATTTACCGAGGTAGCTGACTAAGTAACACAAAGCCCAGGCAGCCAAGTGCAGATGTTCAGAGTTATCAGTCCAGGATTTTATTTATTTTTTATTTTTTTCTGTCCTCGCACATACACAGTCCATCTTTATGCAGTTTGTGCAGGAATGTAATGTTCTCAGCAGCTCGACATGCAGATCCAATCCTGTAGCCAGATCTGCTCAAATATGTAGCCACGAAGGAATCAGGTTTCAAGAGTTTAGGAACTGGGCAGTTCACTGAGTCAGAATCAAAGTATTTTTTTTTTTTTACAAAAGAGAACTTGACGATGTTGATCTTGGAAATAAAGGCAGCTATAGAGGGTGCAGAGGTAACCGTTGCACTAGCCCTGGTGTATGAGGAGGCCCAAAGGTCCCTCTGCCACATCAGAAGCCACCAGGGTCACGCAACAGGTATAGACCTGATCAATTTGACTTTGGGTTACTCCTGAGGGCAGAGTTTGGGAACCCCTAAGTTTTAAACTTTAAGCCCTCTGCGTAGGATCTGGTGTTAGCTGCAGGCCATTACCCCAAGAGCAGTCTTGGTGCAGTGGCAGATGACATGGACAGGTCAGAGACACCGTAGCGCGGTACCGGAGGGGTAGGCATAGATGTGATCAGTATCACAGATCGAGATCAAGGCAGGTGAAGTTCTTGTATAAATGGAGAGATAGGTAGAAGGTTAGGGCAGGCAGCAATCAGATAAAGCATAGTTATGGTACAAACCAAGGTCAGGACAGGAGAAGACAGGCAATGGTTAGAACAAGAGTCAATAGCAAAACTACAATGCCCTTGCTGAACTTCATAGAACTTTTTGCTCAGGCATCTTCCAGTGGGGAAGGATGCCGGAAATATCTTGAAGAGTGTCCAGATTAGTTGGGGATAGTAAGGATGGGTGTGTGCGCTGACTTTTTAAAAGGCGGGTTGAGCGCATGCATACACCCTACGAATGTTAGGAAAGATGGTGTAGCTTCTGCCAGACAGAAGACGGAAACCGCTGATGGCTACCACCAGCGGGAGGAGGAAGTGAGCAAAGCCACCAGTGGTTATAACAACTAGTATTGTAAATGGCACACGGTAGGCAGGCGCCTACTGTAGATTTTGCATTGAGGCCTTGGACCTTTAAGTTATGCCTTTGACCATGAATTAGAGACTTCAGAAGGCTGAAAAGGCCATTCACAGATACAGTTGTTGCTATACTTGGAAAGTCATTTGTAACAAATTTGCACCCCTAGAAGCGCCCAGCCCAAGATTTAGGCAGATTTGCATTGACAAAAGTGAAGAGGTGTAGCATGACAAAACCCATGAAAAAGTGCAAATCTGGGCTGTGAAAGGTAGAGGGGAAAGGGGAGTGGTTGGAGTGCCTGCACCGGAGAACTGTGCCCTGCCCTTTCAGTCTGTGCCCCTATGATATGATATGGTCATCTGTTCTTGTGGACAGGGGCGTAACTATAGGGGGTGCAGGGGATGCAGTTGCACCCGGGCCCAGGAGCCTTAAGGGGCCCATAAGACCTCTCTTCTCCATATAGGGAGCCCAGTACTATGAAAAAAGCATTATAGCTAGGGGCCCTGTTACAGATTTTGCACCGGGGCCCGGGAGCTTCAAGTTACGCCTCTGCTTGTGGACTTTGGTGTACAGCAAGGGTCATGCTAAGATGATCAGGCTCTGGGGCATAGTGTATCTGGAAATTTACAATGTTAGCAACCTGACCATGCCCTGCAAATTTCTATAGGAACATTGAGAACTGGATTCACATGCTGCACAGTATACACTAGAACACCGCTGCATACAAAGTGGCCATGTGCTTGGGATGATGGAAACAGCCAAGCTTAGCTAAACGTTTTGTAACTCCGATAGAAGTCAATCAGAGTTACGCAAACAGCGTAGCACAGCAAGTAACACTCCAATGTAATGAACAGCGTAGCTCACTGTACTACATTCTTGGCATAATCCCATTGACTTCTGTGGAAGTTACAGAAACAGTACAGAGCAGGACTATGTCTTCTCGGCCACCACATTCAGGGACAGTTAGAGGCCTTAACTCAAGATCGGTGGCGATCCCAGAGGTGGTGCCTGCACCTATCAGACTTTTAGATGGGAATACTCCTTTAAAAGCTGTCAAACCCTTCTTTGCCCTGCTAAAGTTTCATGCTTGTCTACCAGGCCCCATAGACCTTTGATTGTCAATGGATCCCATCTATGGACCATTTTAGGTTAGCTGCGCTGTCCAGATCAATATCTCCAGCATTTTCTCCCTGAATACACTTATAGTAGATGACTAGCATTATAACCTAATAAGTCTGCTCTCTAGGTCTGATATGATTGCATTAATGCAGATCACTGCTTTCCCTTCAACTTCCATTTAGACTAATCCAGCAACAAGACTTCGTACTGTACAGTAATGCCAAAGAATCAAGTACAGTCTTAGTAAATCGTCCCCGTTGATCTGAAATTTTTGGTCTGTGATTACAGTTGCATTTCAGGTTCTTCTTATATATGATACAAGTTCATAGTCGATTTTGGGCAACTGGCCTCAGATCACAGTTTGCTTAGACTCCAATTAACCAACGAGACCAAACATGAGTTTGCTGAGTGATCAAAACTTTGGAGCAAGTGCGAGATAATATCACAGAACAGTAGATGGCTGGGGTCTGGCGATGCATCTAATTTGGCTGCTCTCCAGTTGTCTACTTTGTCTCTGCGATGCTCTTCTTTTTGGCAACTGATGTCATAAACAAAGCCGATGGTGAAATTTATTTACAAGTAATAGGAAAGAAGAGACAAGGGAATTTAATTGTTACATTGATTTGCATAACAGGTCTGGCAGCCACTTATCTCCCAGTACAACAGGGAATCAGACACATTACACGATCAGCGAATTCTGATGATATCAATAGGATTTGCCAGATTGTTGGTGGATCCTATCCAAACGAACCGGATCTGCTAATAAATGTCTCTGTGTGTACGATCAGTTTAAAGGAGTTTTCCAGGACTTGGATATCGATGACTTATCCTTAGGATAGGTCAGCTATATCAGATCGGTGGAAGTCTACCACCCAAGACTCTCACCGAGCAGCTTTTTAAGGAAATGATGGCGCTTAGGCATGCTAGACACAGTGCCGTACATTGTATGGTGGCTGAGCCTGGTATAGCAGCTCATTCCGATTTACTTGAACGGGACTTATCTGCTCTCAGGTCACATGGTGAATAAATTTGATGTCACTGGCTTAAGAAGAGGCAAGATGCTCATTCAAGTGCAGCAATCTCTTCAAACTACTGATCAGTTAGGGGGGTCTTAAGTAGCAGACCCCCACTGATTTGATATTGCTGACCTATCCTGAGGATAGGTCAAGAATATCTTACATCCCAGAAAACCCCTTTAGAAGTAAAATAGGGATATTTATATAATAACATTTTTTCAGATGCCAGTCTGAAGTGCGTTGGAGTAAAAGGAACCAAATTTATTAAGAGGCACAAACTTCCTAATAAATTTGGCCCATCTTATCTATCCTAAAGCCAGGAAACGAAATCTGTGCCTGCCATGAGCATAGGTTCGCACAGCTTTTTGTGCCACTTTCTGAATTAAAATGTAATAAATATGTTGGACTGCCATTGGCCATGACCCTCGCTTTTAACTCCACTAATTTTTTTTTGTATTTTTCAAAAGTAGCAAGAGGAAAGTCACAAATTACAGTGATAAAATGGAGTACTCTATCATTTGCAACTTTTCAACACCATAAAAGTGGTGCAAATTAGTTGAAAAGTTTTGACCCCCCCATCCCCATTTGAGTTAGCGTTTCTTTCAACCGGCACTGAATACACTTTCCATTGATAGTTCCTAAGTATAAATTATAACTAAAATATACAGTATAATCTAAAATTTTGCATATGTAGGTCAAACATTAGGCTATTCAGAGACTACGCCTTAAATATCATGGAAATACCCGATACATGGATGGTCTTATGCCAGTCTTCTACTAGTTAGAAAGTTACTCTGACAATAAGCAGATCACAAAGTGTCCCCTGCTGGGACCCCCAGCAATTAGCTGTAATCTGCAGGAAACCTGGCAGTAAGTATTTAATTTCCATGCAGTGCCTCCACAGGGGAAATGGGGTGTTACGCAGTACACATTCACATCAGTGGGTTTTCTTTATAATGCAGGACAGGGCAGGTTATCCAGAGCAAGAGATGCTCTCTGTAACCGCTCTCCACTTGTAAATCTGATCAAACACACTGTTGACCAAAGTTGGGAACATTGGTGGGATCAGCTGACAATCTAACATGTATGGAGGCTGCTAAACTTCCCTACTAATTCTTCAATGACAGATTTTCAGATTTTGGGAGAAAGAAGAATTGGACATGTCCAACCAAGCTGCTGTCAAACCAGGCATCCATGTCTATAGCGAAGTCAGGAGAGGTAGAGGTTGGCCGAAACGATTACTCAGCAGACAGGTATAAATATAGCTAGCTTTAGAGTAAAGTAAGGTGAAGTCAAGGCCAAGCAGATTTTGCCAAATATATTTGCAGATTTAGCTTTGTAAACTATAAAAAGTGTCAGACATTGTTCAGACGTAAGCTGGCTATACATTTAAGATAAAAGCCACTCATTTCAGTGGGATCAGTTGATGACCTCATTGTTTGGGGCCTTTCAAGTCACCTGATGGCAGAAGTTGGCGGTAAGAGGGACCAGTTTGACGCCTATTCCCTTCTGTTGAAATAGACATGCTGCACAGCCGAGTGCACAAGTTTATGGTGGAATCACAAGAAATAGGTTGTGTGTCCAACAACTATCTCAAGTGTAGGACCAGCTTAAACATGCTACAAGTGGAAGTCTATACCAATCCAACATGTAGAACATGACTCGTATTTACAAAACCTAGAGCCATTCACCCCTTTTCATCATCACCAACTCCATGTATTCTTGACTTGTCTTCTAAACCTCCTTCGAGTAACATCGCAATTCAACTGTTCTAAATCCCCGTCATCTAACGGGGAGATATCCATCTTTTGCACCAAGCATGAATGTGACTTTGCTGCAGAGCGCCAGTTGACCTTTCCAACCATACAACCTGAGAGACAAACAATTTGGTCACCCCCGATGATGAACTAAAAAGACGTCAACCATCCATGTCATCCGAAGACAACAAGAAGCAGTTGACGTCAACATCGATCGTCCCTGAGTGCTCTTTTGATGGAGTTTTTTGGCAAATCGCACCTTGGGTCCTCTTTTGGCTGCCAAGCACTGCTTAAAATCTTTTAATGTGCGTGTACATTAGTGATGGGCAATGCCACGGAGTCGACATGCCATCAGAGCCGCCGTAAACTGCTTGGATGTCACCCAAAGTCTGCATTAATTTTCTGCCTTGTTACAAAACAGATATCTCTATCGAGTGTTGTGTGGCTGAGCCTTACTGCTATAGGTCTGGCGGCGTATTTGTTCTTTTTGCACGTTTCTTATGTCTCGGTAGTGCTGCTTCTCCTTTGCTTTTTTTTTTTTTGCTCATCTTTGCTGTTGCGTGCGCACTGTGCCTGTCTGTGTCTGTCAGCCTGTGTTAGAAGACAGTATGTAACTGAAGAGAACACTCTGTGATGCAGTATGCCTTGTCTCAGTGCAGGACACCTACAACCACTTCTTCCCGTCTGCCTGTCGTCCTCTCTAATCCGACATGTCTTACTTATCAAGGGTGCAATCAGCATGTCAATGCACCCCCCTTCCCCCTATATTACCGTATATGTATATCTCTATCTATATATGCGTGTATGTGGGTGTGCGTCACATGCTTGTTATTCATTGCACCCATTCTATCTTCTTCTCTCTCTCACTCTCTCTCTCTTGCTTTTCTCTCCCTCTCTCTTTCACTCAGGTCACTTTGACAAGCTCTCTCTCCTCCCACTAGCATTGCAATTAGCATATTAATAAACCACAGTACTGCCAGCAGAGAGAGAGAGGGAGAGAGGGAGACACACACACACAGGCACACATACAGAGACAGAATAAAATTCCTTCTGCCTGCTTCCTCTGAGGCCCAATTTCTGCCTTTTAGGGGGGCTTGTTTTGTTCTTTGAGATCTCACAAGGGCATTTTATGCCAGGAGCCTTAGCTGTGGGCAACCAGTACCTGCTCGTCTCCACACCAGGCATGTGAAGATGTCAGTGGGTTGCGCATGTCCTGGTAAGTGCCCTTCTTCTTCTTCTTCTTCTTCTTCTTCAGGGTCTATTAATTAACTTGCAATCAATTAACTAAAGGTATGTCGGTTTGGCTGCAGCAGTCGGGGCCTTTGTATTTTCTTGCAATGGAGTCCATTGAATTTGCAAAACTACCTGCTTTATTTTTTGCATACCTGGTGGGGGCGACGGAAAAAAAAAAATTCCCAGAGTTCCTAAATGTCAGCCAATCAGAAGTGCCTCTGGACTTTTGACCTTAGGTCATGGGGTTATTGCATTAAGCTCAATGCTAATTGAATGACGTTAACAGATATTGTCATAGGGCTGATTATAGAAGAGTGCTACTTGTTTTCCCTCTCTTTACATACAAGCCTAGTCATTATTACCCCCCACCCCTTAAATCCTGTACCCCTCCAGGGGTTACTAAAGGTTATTGCCATCCTGTCGTCAGTGAAAGACCCATTTTGGACCTAGTTTGAATGACATGCTTGTGCGTTTTTCTTTCCTTCTATTCTAAGTTAACTCTTACAATGCTGGAGAGGGAAAGTGCTCTGTCTTTAGAGTCCTGGAGTTGCCTGTTGATCACCTTTAGTGCTGAAAACCCTAAAAGGGTGATCCCATTGGTATTATTGTAAGGCTTGCTGCTATTACAGAAGGATTGTAGAGATTGTCTGTAAGTCAATGTAGCTTTGCTGTCTGGATGTGAAGAAGCAGAGGAGTTACTGCAGACTGGTGCACATTTTGTGCGGGGATACATATTTCTTTAGCAAGGACACCTTTCCGGAGTGGTGTGCACTGCGCTCATATCTGCAGGGACTCATTAGCAACGTCTTAAGGAAAGACAAGAAGAAACATTAGCGGCTCATTTAATGCTGGAGCTGCGGAATTGGGGTTTAAATAGGGGACTCTGCATGTCTTTCACAATATAACCCCCCCCCCCCTCTCCTTTCCTCCTTAAGACTAAACTCCTCTATAGCAACAATGTTACTCTTTGTTTGTTTTGGAGATCAGATGGATACATTGTATCGCCTAAGGGTG
The DNA here is from genome assembly GCF_035609145.1 of Eleutherodactylus coqui. NCBI lineage: Eukaryota > Metazoa > Chordata > Amphibia > Anura > Eleutherodactylidae > Eleutherodactylus > Eleutherodactylus coqui. Next base: position 250,975,848 of record NC_089840.1, read on the forward strand.
GAGCATGAAATATTGTAAACAGATATGTTTCCACTCTTTATGTAAACAAATGCAACTTTTTGGATCTGGACTAGGCATCTGGCCCCTGTTGGCTTTTTTAGATCAGTGCAAACCGCTGTGACTGATAGTGCGGTCTCTACATAATAATACCACAATCAACTGGGGAAGACTTTGCACAATTGTGTTGATAGAAATAGATCTGGGGCAGGACCCGACATGGTTATGTCTGTCTCAGTGAGATCAGTCATTTCTCACAGTTCTCAGTCGATGTTTTGGTCTAAGGCATATTTGGTTTTTTTTACTACCGAAGTCTATTTCTGCTATTTGGGTCCATGCTGGAAGACCTTAAAGGGTTGTTTAGCACTACACTACTGATTACCTATTCTGAGGGTTATTGATAGTGTAGTCCAGAAAACCCCTTTAAGGGCACACCAAAAATGTTTGCGGTGCAACATTGCATCTAGGTATCTGCACCCTATTTACAAAAATATGACATAGGGGATGAGGAATAAGTTGTGCAACAGTCATCTCCTGTAGTACATTTAATGGTGCCCATCAATAGAGATCATCGCATATACAGTAGGCAACAGTAGGAAAGACTTAAAAAAGTTAGTTGCACATTTTTCGGTGTATTGGTAGTTCGACTCCTGGCATATGACGTTATGTAGGGTGTAGTCAACAAGACAGATCCAGTGCTATGTCTTAATACCAATGTCCTATATTGAAATTACAATAGTGTACTTAAATAGGAAGGCATGATGGTATGGCGTATGGGTCCCTGGGAGCTCCAGGACATGGATTTCAATTTTGGGCTGTGGCCCCTGTAAGAGATAGAGCGTAAAACCCAACTGCAAAGTTGAAGAGAAGCACGTGAGAAGCAGAAATTCGCATCGCTCTAAGTTCTGCGGGACCGCTGCTGTCATTGAAGTAAGGAAAGCATACTCAAACTGGCCTCCTTCTGCTACGGTAGGGGCAGACCATCCAGGAAGTCCTCTGCGGTCGTCTGCGGCAGATTGAGGTTCTGATCTGCATTGAGAGTTCCTGGAATGAATACTGGTCCAAAAATGGCTCCATGCATGTATCGTAGCAGATGGACGCCACTTCGAGTACGCTTTCCTTACTTCAGTAATAGCAGAGGTCCCATGGGACTTAGAGAGACGCGGAAAGCGGATTTGTGCTTTTCACATGTTACTCTTCAACTTTACGATTGGGTTTTACTCTCTATCTCTTACAGGAGCTGCAACATAAAGTTGAAATCCATATTTTTGGGGCCCCCAGGGGCCTATGCTCCATACCATTGTGTAGCACATCCATGCCTTCCGATTCAAGTTCACTATTGTTATTTCAATAAAGGACACCAGTATTAATATCTAGCGCTGAGTCAGTCTTTTTGATTGCACCCTGGATATATATATGTACCTGTACATAACATGAGGAAGCATGACCACATCCCCATTTCAGGAAATTGATTCTTGTGTCTAATAAGGTCTGTAGTACCCGCTATAAATCTGTTCCTCTGCTGTATTTCTGTGTTGACCTTCCTGCAATTTGCAGCTCCAGTGCTTTTTCACAGATGACCCCATTATATTATTAAATTACCAGAGGACCACACGTTTAAAGGGGGTGGTCTGGTTTAGAAAAGCCATTTTATAATACAATACTAAGGAATTCTGAGTTAATAGAGGAGGGGTCTCCCATTTAGGACCATTTTATGTTAATCAGATCAAAGAATAGCAATAAGTGGCGTCTCTTGCTCTGGAGGACTTAGCATCTTCATAAATTCCAATGGGAACTACGTAATGCTTCATTTGTCCTCTGGGTGTGCTGTAGGGAAATTGAACACTTGCTGCTGGATTCCTTTATAGATGATAGGTTGTTCCTCTAGCGATCACTTATCTTCAGATTACTGCTTTGTGGACCCTAAAGAGATTGCTCATAGCAGAAAACTCCTTTAAAGGGGGTTATCCCAGATTAGAAAAACATGAATGCTTTCTTCTAGAAACAGCATCACTGCAGTCCACAGGTTGTGTCTGGTATTGCAACTCAGCCCTATAGTGCTAAGCTGCAATACCACATACAACCCATGAACACTTGTACAGTCTTTTTAAGAGAGTTGTCTCTAGCTGTTTTGCTTGCAGGAAGTAGACAGCTCTGTACAATGTGCAGTGACCCGGGCCGGTCCTGCTAAAATGAATGAATCTCAGCCTGCAATATCAACCTGGGCCACTGTGCAATGTATGGAGCTGTCAGCTTCCTGCAGCAAAATAGCTAGAAGTGGGACAACCTCTTTAACAAAAAGCTGTACTTTGGAGCCAAACAAGAGATTGCACTGTGAGTAATTGCCTAATATTGTGTTATTATCACATTCATTTCCTTTACATGTAGCTGTGATTGCTTCACTCAGTCGTCAAGGTTACAGAAGAAGGAGCCTAACGGCCTGTATTCTTTATAATATCATTCACAGAATATAGGCTGCTGTAAATGTCAACCCTTGCAAGGAGATGGCAAGGGATCTAATTGCCACCTATTATGAGATGGACTCTTCTAGTAATTACACAATATAAGGAAATTGCTTGCAGTGCAACTCCTTAAATTGTACCTCCTAATTTGCTGCAGGACTCCCATTTAGTTTTCGCATTGCTGTATATGTTTCAGCTTTTTTTTCTTCAAGGACATGGCCGACCAAATGTCTTACCGGCTGTCTTGGTGTAAAGTTCTGAAATCTTGCAACAGGAGACAAGGCAGTTTAATGTGTTCTGTGGGTTTCCATATGCAGAGTGCAGCCTCCGTGCGCGACTACTATGATGTACAGCAAGAGTTTTACAGCAAGCTGATCTGTCTTCTGATGCAAGACAGCTTTTTTTTACAGCACTAATCAGGCAGCGTAAGTGACATGTTCAATTTTTTATGCCGGTTGGTACAATTACAACATTACTAAAATTTGATATTTTTTTTTTTTTACGATTTTCCACTTTTGCCCCAAAAAAACCCCAAAAGAAAAAAAAAATTCTTTTCATTGTTGCATTTCAAGTCCCATAACTTTTTTTATTTTTCTAGTGATGGCGCTCTGTGAGGGCTTGTTTTTTTTTGCATGACGAGCTGTAGTTTTTATTGGTACTATTTTGGGGTACATATGGCTTTAATGATAACTTTTCTTGTGTTTTTGGGAGGCAAAATGAAAAAAAAAATGTTGGTTCCATTTTTTATAGCATTTGTCTAGAGGTTATAAAGTGTGTTCAGTCTATTGTATGGGTCATTCTGAATGTAATAGTTTTAAATGTGTGGATTTTTAAAATGCTTTTTAGTATTTTTTTTAAACAAAAAGGGGAAAGTGTGCAAAATAGGTGTTTTTTCTACTATTTTAATTTTTTTTTACCATTTTTATTTTATTTTTTTTTACATTTTTATCTCTATGAAGCAATCCTAAGTTCACTCTGATAATACATTGCAGTACTTCTGTATTGCAATGCATGATTACTATTCATTGTGATTAGAGGCCATGGCAGACCCAGAAATCGATGTCTGGCATGCGATTGCCATGGCAACCCATAGGCCTCCCATGATTACATGGAGGGCCAATGACACCACAGAGGCTACGCCCTCCCTTTGTGAAGCCTTTACATGATGCAATCAACATGGATTGTGGTATATAAGGCTTAACAACAGGGATTGGTGTTCTCTCTTATCCTCGCTGTTCCATAGTACCGAAGTCTTCCTAGTTTTCCGGGCCAGTAATTACCTGAACTGGGGCAGGGAGCACCAGACTGAGCTGCACAAGAAATGTCATAGTCCCCTTTTCCTCGGGAGTAAGCAGACAGGACATCAGAGATAAAACCTTTTGTTGGACCTGCTGGCTTGGGTTCAGCATGGTCGGAAAGGAAGGAATGGAGGTATCACTTGACACTGACTCGTGATTCACTGTGCTCTTCCATGCACACTAGAGGAAACCTGTCTATAGGACACTGGCTTCAGTCCCATAACCCAAAGCAGGAGAGACTCCCTTCTTCCTCCATCAACAGCTTAGCTCAACATTTCTTCTCCCCGCACTTCCTGTTTCTTCCCGTTCCTCTGTTCCCGTGACCTCTTGAAAAGACAGTCACATTACAGAGGATAACTTAAGATTTAACATTAAACAATGAAAAACTGTACTCTTTGCACTCCTTGGTGATAACAGTAATTATTATTGATCCTACACAGGTCGTCACACAAATTTTTAAAGGGGCTAACCATTTTTCTTTTTGATAGAAGATCAGCCCAAAATTAAGCTGAACACAAAATGCGGGGACTCCCAGAGATCAGCTGTAATCTGTGGCAGAATTTAGTGTTCAATTCCCCTGCAGCACTCTTAGAGGTGAAAAGAAGCATTACACAATATTCATTAAAAGTCAATGGACAGTCCATGTAATTTACAGATGAGTCTACAGAGAGATAGACAGGCTGTGTAGCAGTTTTCTTATTGAATCTGCGGTCTACTCTCTTAGGTCTATTCCTAATAAAACTCTCTAAGTGTTTTATTAGGAATTCAGTATTGATGACCTATCCTCAGGATGGGTATGCCAGTACTACTTGGTAACCCCACTGATCAGCTGTTTGAAGAGATTTTGGGGGTGTGCTGTGGCATATTCACTGCATGACAGCCATAGCGGGGGAGCGTGGTTTGCCTATGGCGGGATAGGACAAGTGGTGAGCTGAACTCCCGAACACACCAGCAATAAAACCCTAGTAAGGCACATTTTCTCCTTATTAGGCAAACCCTCCAGTTTTGCAGGGCCATGGGATTTCTATTTCCTGCTCTACGGGATCCCTTACTGTTGATACTACCCCTTTCAGGGTATAGCTAAACATGGAAGCAGGTCAGCAATCTTTAAGACTCTAGGAGACCTCCCTAGATTTCTTGGTGTCTTCAAGTTGCCCATAACTACACTTCCAGATTGGCTCACTCCAGTTACGATTCCCATTCTTCTGCCTCAGGAGAAGTGGCAACCCTTTTATCCAGTTCTTTACTTCGGGCATTTAATGCAGTTTCCCAAGGCTGTCCTCTCCCTCCTCAGTCCCTGTAGACTCACATCACCGCTATTCCTAAGCTAGGGTAAGACATTTCAACCTGCAGCAGTTTTCGTCCCATTTCATTAATTAATGTGGATGTCAAGCTATTCTCAAAAATGTTAGCTCTTAGATTGAGTACTTACATCCCAACTCTCATCCAAAAAGAGTACTGGGATGCAAGGCATGGGACAATACCATAAAGAATATATCATTGATCACCCAGGCTCACAGGTTCAGTGACTCTCTATGACTACTAGTCGTTGATGCTGAAAAAGCACTTGATAGAGTTCACTGGTGGTTCCTGGAGGAGACCTTTATGAAAATAGGCCTTGGGCCAGGAATGATGGCCTGGATCATGGTCTTTTATCAGCAACCCTCAGCACAAGTAAGGGTGAATGGCTCCTTGTTGACTCTCTTTCTGATTAGAAATGGGACAAGCCAGGGTTGTCCCCTCTCCCCAAAATTATACATTTTAGTCATGGAATCGTTAGCTAACACCCTTTGCAAAAATGACTCTATCATGGGAATGAAGATAGGGAACATGGAGCATAAGTTGTCACTTTTTGCAGATGACTTGTTGATCTATGTAACCTTCCCCAGAGTAGGTCTACCAGTCATTCTTCATGAATCTAATAGATTTGGTAGAGTTAGTAATTTCAGGGTAAATACCCAAAAGTCTGAAATTACTGACTCGGTAGGTTAATTTTCAAATTTTATCTCAATAGTATAGAACCCCCATAAACTACATAAAATGTACACATCAGTCTCTCACATATGCTGGAGGTGCTCTGCTACATCGGGAACTATGTTCCATATTTGGTGGGATTGCTTGCTGGTAATTCCCTTATGGAGGGACATCTCTGCCCTATACAAAACACTGTGTAAGACATCCACAGATATTGCACCAGAGATGGCTATTCTCTCCATACTACTGGGCTATATTTCTCGATGCAAGAAGGGTCTCCTGAGACATTTTCTTATGGCTGCAAGACAGATAATTCCTAGACTCTGGAGGTTGGTCACTCCCCCATCTAGGGTATTGTGGGTTGAAGGCTTGGACTCATTAAGATATATGGAAGAGCTAAAACCTTTAGATGACAACGCTATTTCCAACTTTTATTCCACTTGGCCACATGACTAGACTTTAGGGATTCACCTGCTTTTTTGACTTGGCTATCCAATGGTACCCTTCTGTCTTAAATCTCACATTGAATTAGATATGTTATTAGCTTAGGCACCATCAGAGACACCACAACTTCTCTCTCTCTTTTCTGACCTTCTCTTCCTTTCTCTATTTTCTTCTCTCACTTCTTCTTACCTACTATTGTTGACTTATTTTCTGTTGTTAAATTATACCGGAATCTCTTGTATCACTTGTTCAATTTTTGTAAGCTATATGGTGTATATTTCCCGTTGCCTGTATATAGAATAACTCTTTCATTATTGTATTGCATGTTGCTGTGAAAGGTTTTGTGATGTCAGATTCTGAATAAATATCTCTTGAACCATAACAGGCACAGTGCCATACATTTTGTAGTGGCTGTGCCCGGTATAGCAGCTCACATTCCCTTGAATGGAACTGAACTGCTCTCAGAACATGATGTCACTGGCCTGAAAAGAGGCAGCGGTGCACACCTGAGTGCTGTAGTCTCTTCCGACAGCTGATCAGCGGGGCTCCTGAATTAGATATTGATGACCTGTCCTAAGAAGAAGTCATCAACATTGGAGTTCCAGGAAACCCCTTTAATTAATAATACCATAAAAGGATATTTTCAATGAGTTTTTTTAACCAGACAACCCATTTAATGCTCAGGCGGAAGTACAGACATTGGCGGCAGTAAGCTGTTCTACAAAATTGCGGCTCCAATTGTGGATTGTTGTATTTTTCTCTGGCAGTGTTTCAGATAGAACGTAGTCAACAAATGTGTAGAAATTGTAGTAACACTAAGGACTCAGCGATCTTTAACGGCAAAGTGAAAAACATTCATTATTATGTGTGAACTTCACACCCAAAATGCTGTCTGTCACCTCTGGCTGAGTTTGTTTGTGTAAGCGCTCATCTAAAATACGATTGCTTCGTTCCACCATTTACTGTTGCGGTGATTATACTGTATGTGATGCATCAATATAGTTAATGGATAGCTCCACAAAGACAGTCCCTTTCCATAGCCTCTGACTGTACATGGAGGTTATAGAGAAGGGGTGCCCCGCTTGGGAAACCATATTTGAGCAAAGAGGAGAGGTATGAACAGCAAGCGTGCTTACTTTGGAGGACCTGATCTATTCACTTGTGCAATACCATATTTGTCCTGCAGTGGCCACTGCAGGGAAAATGTGTGACCCAGAGCATCTGATCGCTAGGGGTTTCTAAAGCTGGACCTGCATTGATCCGCTAGGCTGACTTTAATTCAAAGAGTTTATCATGATGAAAGGCTCCCTTTAATATTTGTGTTGGGAGACACTGATTCTTTGAAATAGTCTATAAATATGCGTATTGAATGGTTGACATTATAGGTTTTAATTGATGCAAATATATGATTAGTCATCAGGAGTGTATTCGTTCTGCTCACTGACATATTACATTTATATATATGCATATGCATATAATAGATAGATAGATAGATAGATAGATAGATAGATAGATAGATAGATAGATGTGTGTGGTTACAGTGGTCTGTGGCTTGATGAACCTTGGTCTTGCCCACACTGTCACGTGCTTGCTGTCATTGAATGAATACAATGCATGTTGCTGTTTCCTGCATAGAAGGTGGTGGGTGCACCAATGTGTTTAGTAGAAGCTAAATAGGTGTCAGTCCTTTGTTAATACACTGAAATGCATCCAGCAGCTGTGCAAGCAGGACAGGAAAGGTTTTTAGCCTGTGGTTGTAAAAAAAAAGAGCGTACCTATTCAATGACAGCAAGCGGAGATCTTGAAAATGATGAGAAATTTGAATAAAAAGTATATTAGGAAGCTGTAGAGCATTTCGTTGCATAGTGATTAAGCAGACTAGACAGTCCTATTAGCTTGTCGATGCATCTTCACATGGACAGTTTGATATACAGTACAACCTTATTCAGATGAATGCAACACATTTTCACTCAGAGACATTTCCACAGCAAATCTGCCATGTGTGGATATACTTGTATAGCCTGGAAAGTCAAGGAGTAATGACTTTACTTTGGCCCACGAAAGCTGAAGATCATCTATCCATCTATCTATCTATCTATCTATCTCTCTATCTTATATCTATCTCATATCTATCTAGTATCTATCTATCTTATATTTATCTTTCTAATATCTCTATCTCATATCTACTTCTCTATTTCATTTCTATCTCTCTATCTCATAATCTATCTATCTCATATCTATCTCATAATCTATCTATCTCATATCTATCTCATAATCTCTCTCTCGTTTTCTATCCATCTATCACATATCTATCTATCTATCTATCTATCTATCTATCTATCTATCTATCTATCTATCTATCTATCTATCTATCTATCTCATATCTATCTATATCATATCTATCTCATATTTATCTATATCTATCTATCTATCTATCTATCTATCTATCTATCTATCTATCTATCTAATATCTATCTCATAATCTCTCTCTCGCTTTCTATCCATCTATCTATCTATCTATTTATCTATCTATCTAGCTCTCTATCTATCTATATAGCTCTCTATCTATCTATCTATCTATCTATCTATCTATCTATCTATCTATCTATCTATCTATCTATCTATCTATCTATCTATCTATCTATCTATCTATCTATCTATCTATCTATCTCCACAGCGGTGAAGCCCCGCGTCAAGCAGTGTAATTATGAGTAGCGTGGCTTTGTTAATGACATTACTTTGCTGGAAGCTCCCTATGCAGTGCATTGTTATCTGTGGATTGCGACGTCTGCTCTTCTATACAGGACCCACAGACGCCTGCTTTAAAAAGCTCTCATCTCATTGTCTCCGACAGACTGGGCTTTGCTTTACCTGCAGTTCTGGCGGAAGCTTTTACAGATTCTATTTTAAATTCTGTTTACAGTGTCATCTTCAAGGATGTGTTGCTGTAACCCTATGAAAAAATAGAAATACTGCCTATATAACAAAAGAAGGAAACTTCTCTGGTGACTGGGATTTGTGACTTATTTATGATTATGATGCACATCGATTCGATTCATATTTGTTAACTGGAAACAAAAGTGCAGCAGTTTGTGCTTTTGTTCCAGCGTGAAAACCTGGAATGGAGATGGAAGATACAGAAGCGGATTGAAACTGAAGGTCTTCAGCTTCAATACATTTCTATGGGCTGAAAAACTGAAATGTTTTCTTTCCGTTTTATTGTTCCCATGACAAAACAGCTAAATGGAAAGAAAAGAGTGAAAAGGCCCTCAAGGGTTCTCTGGGACTCCAACATTAATAACCTATGCTTAGGATATGTCATCAATATCTGATCAGTTTGGGTCCACTGTACACCAGGGTGAGTGCCACGGCCTCTACTCAGGCCAGTAATGTCACATGTATTTGTTACATGGCACGAGAACGGCTCAATCCTATTCATGTGAGCTGCTATACCAGACACCACCACTACAAAATGTACAGTGCTGTACCTGGTATGCATTGAAGAGGATGCGGCACTTTCCTGAGCACCACTGCCTCTTTAAACATCTGATTGGAGGGGATCCCAAGCTGCAAATTCTCATCGATCAGATATTGATGACCTATCCTAAAGGGTACATCATCCAGATCAGAGTCCCGGAAAACCCCATTAAATAATATTGTGTTTCCTTGAAAATAGGACCCTGTCTTATATTAATTTTTGCCCCAAAAGAGGCACTAGGTCTTATTTTTTGGGTAGGTCTTAATATACTTACGTAGCAGGCTCAGTCCAGATCCCTCCCGCTGCTCTCCACAGCTCCGCTGCACTTCCTGTAGTCCTCAGCCGGTCATACCACATTACTTCCTGGTTATGGGATTCATAAATCCCGCCTCTAGGAAGTGATGGCTGTGATTTGTTCTTCGACCACTGCTCAGACAATCAATGCAGCGCTGGATAAACTAATCAACAGCCGTCACGTTTGAAAGGCAGGATTTATGAATTAGCTGAGCCGCGGCCAATCACAGCCATCGCATTGGTTCATCCAGCGCTGCATTGATTGGCTAAGCAGCGGTCGAAGAACCAATTACAGCCATCGCTTCCTGCAGGTGGGATGTATGAATCCCGTAACCAGAAAGTGATGTTAGATGAGCGGCTGAGTACTGCTGGAATCGCGTTGAACCTCTAGAGAGCAGCAGGAGGGACCTGGACCAAGCCTGCTAGATAATGCATTGTTTTTTTTATGCGGTATAACTAGGGCTTATTTTTGGGGTAGGCTTATATTTCAAACCTCCACGAAAAATAGGCTAGGACTTATTTTCAGGGTAGGTCTTATTTTTGGGAACAGGGTAGTTTTATAAAACTTTTTTGCCCATGGTGTGGCCTCAAACATACAGCAGAGCCATCTGCACAGAGCTAGTTTTCCAATATTGTTTACAACCCTTCACCTACTTTTTGCCAAGCAAAGGACTCCGGTTTATGCTGAACTCTGCAACTTTATTAAGCCAGACAAAAGTCTGAATAAACATATTTTTGTTGGGAGAAGTCAGGTCCAATAAGACAAAGACTTCATTTCCAGTTTATTGTGGATCTTCCTGAAGGGGGGGGGGGTATGTACGGAGAAGAGAAAATAACGAAATAACCGCTGCCAATTTAGCCCCGAAAATCTTTTTTGTTGTTGTTGTACGTGAAAGACAAAACAAGCTGATCCAGTAGAAATTCCACGAAAATCTCACACTAATCAATCCCACAGGGACTCTGCATTCAAAGAGCCTCACGTCATAGGCATCACCTCGCATATTGTTTCAAATCACATTTTGTCTGCAAGCAGCAACTCATCTCTGATGTCTGAATCAGAAAGGGTTCGGCTCTCAGGACGGGCGTCACAAAAAAAAGAAAAAGCTGCTTCTTTTTTCTTTTAATTATTCATCTGGAAGACGACCAGGGCATTAGACTACATCTGGTATCAGGCATCTTGGAATGGCCTGGCCCATAGAGAATAGTGTGATCATTCCAGCCCAGCAGTCTTAAGAGCTGGGCAGTCCCTGGAAGCCATGCTGTTCTACCAGCAGACATCTGCATGCTGTCGCTGAGTTAACGCTTTATTATGGCATGATACAAAAAGATGTAAAACTCATAGATTTCATTAAAATTAGGAATTTTGGCAGCTGGGAGTCAATGGACAGAAATATTTTGTAGAGTACTACAGTCTACAGAAAGTGATAGGGTATGGCTGTGCCCCCCCATCCCCATACAGAGCCTTCCCTATGTATTTGGATCTGCTTTGGCTTTGGACTACATCTAGAGGCAGCACAAGGGGTTTTCACTCTTTTACTCCACCGATTGGGATCTTGTCTTGCTGTGGGGTCCCAAGGCTATTACTAAAGAAGTACTACTTGGCTACATAAGACCAAGACGTGGTACCTGAGGGTGTGAATAGAGACAAAAACCAGGTGATTTAGTCAAGGGCAGGCAGCATAAATGTCAGTCCAGGAATCAGGCGAGAGGTCAGGACTGGCAGAACAGGTGCAATACGATAAACAGTCCAAGTCGGGGTAGGCAGCTGGCAGAGAGAGAAGGCCTATAAACTTAGTCGAGGTCAGCGATGGAGAAGTTAGAATAGTCAGGAACAAGCAGGAGTTGGGAAACTGGGAGAACACACAAGCTACTGATCGAGTTTGCACAATAGGGTGGAAGCTAATTGCTTAAGGTACCTTTACACAGGGAGATTTCTGAATTTTCACTGTAAACAGCAAATTTGGGCAATGATAGGGCATTGAGCAAGAAAATGCTCACTTGTTGGAGTCGCTTCCTTTTTAGCAAAACTGTAGAGCAAGCGACCATTGGCCCATGTAAACAGGAACCGCTCAAAGTTTGACAGTCTTCCTGTGTAAAGGTACCTTTAAGGGGAGGATGCCTTACAAGTCAGGATTTTTTAGGGATAGTATCGGTAAAGATTAGCAGGATGCATACTGACTAGGGATGAGCGAGTATACTCGCTAAGGCACTACTCGCTCGAGTAATGTGCCTTAGCTGCGTATCTCCCCGCTCGTCCCTAAATATTCGTGGGCCGGCTCGGGGCGGAGAGCTGCGGGGGAGAGCAGGGAGGAACGGAGGGGAGATCTCTCTCTCCCTCTCTCTCCCTCTCTCCCCCGCTCCCCGCCGCAACTCACCTGTCAGCTGTGGCGGCCCCCGAATCTTTAGGGACGAGCAGGGAGATACTCGGCTAAGGCACATTAGTCGAGCGAGTAGTGCCTTAGCGAGTATACTCGCTCATCCCTAATACTGACCCTTTAAGTGTGGGGTCAGTATAGGCAGAGGCTGGAGACTGTGAACTTGGAAGGACATGGCATCTGTTGTATAAAGGAGTGTGAACAGCGACAACCGCAGTAGTAGCAACAGCGGCAAGTGAGCACAGATGGCTGCCGCAACAGTATTTAGTATGCAAATTACTATCCTGCCTTATCTAGACCTCCAGCAATACAACATAGCTGTCATTAAAGGCCCTTTAGACAACGATTATCACTCAAAATTTGCTCAAAAGCCATCTTTTGAGCCATAATCATTGTGTCTAAACGCACGGCCATCGGGCACTATTCGTTCATTGTAACTTTTAGCAAGTTTAAAGTCAGCCATGACTCTTATCAGCGCTGTGCGCTGAGTTCTCAGCAGGATACCACTAATACTATTCTTTCAGCTAGTATCCGGCTCGAAGCTCTCAGTGATCGTTTAGAAAACTAAGCAGCTGTCAGCTCCGAGAACAGGAGCGCAATCAGCTCAGCGGGATACTAGCTGATAGCTCCAACAACAAAGCAGCCGTATGCAGATGACAGCGCTCCTGCTATCTTCTGCATACAGCGGCCGCCTTCATTTACACACTAATAAACTCTTAAGTAGCTAATTAGCTACTTAAGAGCTTATGCAAAGTGATCTCTCAAAACTGTCACTCAAACTGCCGATTTTTGAGCGATCATCTTTCCGTGTAAATGGGCCCTAACTCCTCCACCCTCTAATGATAATGAAATGACTCTGCCCATTTGTCCCAATCTATACAGCAAAGCTGACAAATGAGTTAGATGAAACAGGAGCTATCAATCTATTGTGTATGTTTTAGTGGATAGTGTGAAAACTGAAATATTTTAACATTTTGGGGCAGACAGTCACATAAAATAAAAATATACCCCCCAAAGCATCCGTAACTGATGTGGCACAGCACTGTACTACGTTGGGGCCAGAGTGGTCAGATCTAGGGATGAGCGAGTATACTCGCTAAAGCACATTATTCGAGCGAGTAGTGCCTTAGCCGAGTAGCTCCCCGCTCATCTCTAAAGATTCGGGGGCCGGCGCGGGTGACGGGTGAGTTGCGGCGGGGAGCAGGGGGGCAGGGGGGAGCGGGGGGGAGAGAGGGAGAGAGAGATCTCCCCTCCGTTCCTCCCCGCTCTCCCACCGAGACCCAAACCAAATGTTTAATAGAATTGTCTTTGGCTACAACACATCACTGATGATGTCACTGAATGATGTCACTGATTCCTGGGCTTTGATTACCACGTCACATGAATAGTGCTTCAGCCCTGAAATGAGTTGCACGTTTATGGTGTAATTTTCACTGGTGTCAGCACTGATCAGTTTCCCACAGTCACGGCTCTTTGGTAAGAGATGGGATTAGATATATGGGCTGTCTCTTCACTTCCTAACTTCCAGTATTCTCAGTATGCCGAGTAGGAAAAGGGGAAGCTGAGTTCCCAGTGTCTATATAGCTCTTCTGAGCCGATGGTGTCTGAGAAAAAGGACAAGACTTTTTGCCTGACTCCGTGTCTGAGCAGGATCATGACAATGAAGAGGATTTAAAGGGCAACTCCATCTACATGTGATAAAGCCTCTCCTGGCTAGCAGTGGGAGTTACTGTAATAGTTAGTGCTGGTGTAGTACACCTATTCTGCTCAGTAGTTGGATGTACTTGAATAGTGACAACCAATTTAATGAATGAGAAATGTGCACAGTGTAGTTGTCACTTCCCTTCCCCCACTCTTCTTGGTAGCTCATACAAGGTACATAATTCTGCAGAGGGCAAAGGTGAGCTCAAATCTTCAACAGTATAAACCACAGATATTTCATTGGTTGATGTATATCCACTGGGACCCTTACTGATCTTGCAAGAGAGCAGGCTTGGTTCCCCGCCCACGAATGAATGGGAGATATATGTAGTGACCCGAGCCGGACTTCTAAATAAAGAGTAGGGTGCTGGTTAGGTGTGTGAGATGCTGTGTGTGCTGGCTCTCGACTGGCATTAATTCTTCTGAAGAAGATTCAGCTAGTAGGAAGTCTTTATGGCAATGCTCATTGGGAAAAAGTATGCAAATTTGCTCTCTTTCAGAAGGAAGAAAATCCTCTCTCTAGTGCCACCTATTGGTAGCTAGCCTGTGAGTCAGTGTTCTCAAAAAGTGGAGATCCAGCCAGTAGGGATTCTTCACCTATATGGCACTAGAAAGACAGTTTTCTTTCTTGTGGAGAAGTGCAATCTTGCAGCCCACTTGATTGGCACTTTTCGGGGCACTTTGAGGGCTGAGTGCTGGGTACAGGGTGGCACCCATGAGGAAAAAACTTCTAGTGTTTGTACCCAGATTATTGGAAACTTTTTAATGGAGTTGGCCCCAATTCTGACATCTTCCTATTTTTCTACTTTAAGTCTTGCTGCCTTTTCATCTGACGGTATAATATCGTTCCAATTGACTGGCAGAGGAGCCCTGGCTGATCACCCATGTAAATAAATACGTAGTGTGGTAGCGTTGTTATGCTTTTTAACCATGTAAGACACGCCACCGGATCTCATGTATCTGAAGCCTGATGTACCACCTGTCATCTCTATACGAGCTGAGGGGATTATCAAATTCTGCTTGCTATGCCAACTCTGTTCCTTTTCAGATCTTTCTGAAATGCAGCCAACAAGTATTGGTTGGAATGAAGTTTGAAAGCTTCCACGTGGCCCCTGCAGAAGTGTAGATGACGGTTATATCCTCCTGTCAACATAATTATCCTACAGAATACCTGTTTTTAGCATTTGAGCTGCACGATGAATTTGACCACGTCTTTATGACGCTACAGTTGCCTAATAATATTATGGCCATAGGAATGAATGGCATATGGTGTGTAAGGACTGCAGCTTGAGCAAGATAGACTAGTTGCATGTTGAAGGATTACTTAAAGGGAGTGTCCAGTGGGGAAAAAAAAACCCTTAAAGCGTGGGACATTAAAAATATAAAAAAGTATATATACCCTATAGATATCCCAGCACTCTGTTACCCTCTGTCTTCCATCTGCTTCCGGATATTGTGGTCATAACTGGCCTTGTTATTGGTAAGGCCAACACTTGGCCGCAGTGGTCAAGCATTTAGATGGCACTTGACCATGACCTGGAGCCAGGTTTGTGAATCCAACATGTATAACCCGATTCAAAATGCGGGGCCCAAGGCAACTAGCTGATTATTTCGGGCCCTGCTCTCGGCATCCCCAGCAAATGAGTATTTGCCCTGGCGTGGCTGCTTCAGCGGAAATGTATTAGTGTACAAATGAATGGCTATTATAAGGATGGCACAAGGTATGGGAGATGGGAGCCGCTCTTATTGAGCAGCTCTCTGTTCTTGGTCATAGTAGGGGGACCCAAGCAAGGACCCCACTGTGTTATGTTCATATGAACGGAGATTGTGCTGTTGGTACAACCCCTCTAACTATGTCAGGCTGTATTCGCATGGCTGTCCATCATCATTTCTGGGGTACGCAGCTATTTTTTCCATCCAAACAAGAGACAATGGAAGTGGAATCTGTGTGGAAAGTTTTGCATCAGTTTCCGCCACATTAATTTACCCTTAGGGCACCTTCACACTGGCGAGAAAATCGGGTGATTTTCTTGTGATGCGAGAGTAAGTGAAAACGCATGATTATGAAACCAATGAATTTCAATGGTTTCATTCTCATTTGTAATGTTTTCACTCCTGCGATGCTGCAGCATGTCCATTGTTTTTGCGATATTGCCCATTGTTTCCAATGGGGCGCTCAGCAGAAGCGCCAGCCCCACTGAAAGCAATGGGAGAAGATTGCGATCCCCTGCCATGGCTGTGACAGCTGCAGCAGGGGATTCCTTCAGCAGTGATGCGAGGCTGTCTCATCCAGGGGTTTCACCTTGCCCTCAACGGGGCCAGCGGCAGCAGCGCCGATCCAAGGCATAACTTGAAGCTCCTGGGCCCCAATGCAAAACCTATATGGAGAAGAGAGGCCTTATGGGCCCCCTAAGTCTCCTGGGCCTGGGTGCAACCACATCCACTATAGTTACACCTCTGCTACCTATCCATGAGAGTGGGGATAAATATTAAAGGGGTTGTCTGGGGCTTTTACTATTGATGACCTATCCGCAGGATAGGTCATCAATAGTCGATCAGCAGGGGTCCACTACTGGAAGTAGCTGATCACTAGGCTTGCCATCATTCAGATATTGCTAGAAGCAGATAGTGCTGTCCATATTGCAGTGGTCCAGTTTGGTACTGCAGGCACAGCTTTCATTGAAACCAATGGGTCCTGTGCCTGTATCACCAAACCAGGATGCAGCAATGTTGACAGCACTATCTGCTTCCACTACTAAATTGGTGGGCATCCCGAGCAATGTACCTACGTCAATCAATTATTGATGACCTATCATCACGATAGGCTATCAGTATTAAAAGTTATGGACAACCTCTTTAAGTCAGTAGGGATCCAACAACTGGGACCACCACTGAATATGGTGCCCCTATGCAGTGGCTTTTGTGGCATGGTCTGTTTCTATGCTAGCTGTAGAACGATTTGTGGTACCACCACTTGGCCATGTGGTTTTCGGCCATGTGGCACAGTCACCCCATGTGAATACCTCTTTACAGAATAGCTAGGACAGTTGATCAACATCCGAAATAAATTCCCGCACAAGATATTAATAGTTTGTTGCTGTCAATTAAACGAGAAGATAAAATTTACCTCATCAAGGTCAAAGCGAGAAGCCATTAAATCAAAGCTCTGCACAGAAAGTGAACCTGCAGGAACGCGGCATTGTCCTTGTAAAGGGGTATAATGGTACTTGAGTTTCCTCAATGGATGCCTGATTTAACCTATTGCTTGCCGTAAAACCTCAGGCTGTAGCCATCTCTTCCTTAGCGCAGTTTGATTATGAATTGAGCCGAGGACCGGCGGAAACATCATATTGAGTATCAGATGACATTATCAAACGCGGCGGTTTATAGGAAGCGCCGAGAGATGCGAAACAATAAGCAGAGAGATTTAATGTGATCCGAGAGATTGGGAGATCCTGATTTGTAGTTGACCTCACCTGCGCTGCACATGCAGGATACATTAGTCATCGGGACACATATACAATGCTGCGGGATAGCTGAGGCAGTCATACGTATTAGCAGATAAGGCTCAGAAAGCCTACAAGCCCTGACAAGACTTAGCCGGGCGTCGCACGGGCATATCGGCGCACACAGTATGCGGAGAATAGAACCCATTGATTTCAATAGGTTAGTTCACATGTACGTATTTTTTCTGCGCCTTTTGGTCTTGGGGTAAAAAAAAACGTAACATGCTTTTTTTGTGTGCATTTGCGCACCCAAAGTCCCAATAGAAGTCAATGGGGATGCGCAAACTATGATAGAAGATGCGTGACACGTTGCGTAATTGCGTGGGGAAAAGAACTCATTGGACTAAGTAGCCATTTCAATCGATGCACATGAAATGATAAAATATGTCAATGTGTGCAAAAAACATTGTTTCTTCCACAAAAATGCTATGCTCATGTGCGCGCAAATATGCATATGCTCGTGTGAGGAAGGTTTACACAGAGCAATTACCGTTCAGATTCTCTCCGGATCGTAATCCAAATAAGTAAATGCTGCCAGCGACGGAACGACGAATGATAATTTGTTCGATTACTGTTCGTAGTTCAGTTTCTGGTTCAGAGTCCTGTAAACAGGCAGTCATATATATGAAGATCTGCCTGTTTGCTGTCAATGGAGGCAGGTGGCTGGAAGGATCCCCGCCTCCATTCACCAAGTGATCACCACTCCTGTGTGAAAGCACAAGAGTGATTATAGCATTGGGTGCATTGGCATGGTCATCCTGTGTAAAGGGCCCTTATTGGAGCAGTTAAAAAAAACAGACTACATACGGATAGGATATAGACCCGTATTCTATGCGTCAATACACACGACCGAGGATTTTCATGCAGACAAAAAACGCGTGAAAAACTCATTGCATGCAAGACTCAGGTGAATGGGGATAGAAAAAAAAACAGTTCTCAGATGCCATCCGTGTGCAGTCAGTGTCGTGGCGTCCTATGTCATTCGTGTGCTGCAGAAAAAAAAAATCGGGCTTGTTTCATTTTTTTTGTGAACATGCCGTTCGCAAAAGCACTTTGACCGCTCAACCAAAAACAGGTGATTTGGCCATAAATGGCACCGTATGGCATTATTATTTAGGCGTTATACTGTTCTGTTTGAGAAATGCAATGATTATATTTGGCACTGCATGTTGGTATTATTTGACTACGGTATAGTGGTATTATTTAGGCACTATATGGTGGTATTAAGACACTTTATGGCACTGTATGGCATTATTATTTAGGCATTATGCAGCTCTGTTATTTGCGCATTGCAATAACTATATTTAGTGCTATATGTTGGTATTGTGTGGTGGTATTATTTGGCACTGTATGTTGATATGAGGGCACTTTATGGCACTCAGATTTTGACATTATAAAGCTCTGTTAGGCTTTATGGTAATTTATTTGGGAACTGTATTGTGGTATTATGGCACCTTATGGCGTTATTATTTTTGCATTGCATAGATCTGTTAGACATTATGGTTATTTATTGGCGGCCTTGTATAGTGATACTCAGAGGTGTAACTTGAAGCTCCTGGACCCCAATGCAAAATTAGTAACAGGGCCCCCAACTACAATGCTTTATTCATAGTACTGGGCTCCCTATATGGAAAAGAGAGGCCCTATGGGCCCCCTAAGTCTCCTGTGCCCAGGTACAACCTCATCCTCTGAATCCCCTATAGTCATGCCCTTGGTGATACTATTTGGTCACTTTTTGGCATTATATTTCTATGTTGTATATTGTGGTAGTTTTAGATGGGCACTGTATGGTCGTATTAGGGTACTTTATGACATTATTATTTTGACCTACAATAGCATTGTTTTGGTTTTATTTGGTACTGTATGGTGGTATTAGGATACTTTATGGCATTATTTTGGCATTCTATAAACATATTGTGGTGGTTTTATTTGGCTACTGTGTGGCTGTATTACAGCACTTTATGGCATTATAATTTAAAACTAAGCAGCTCTGTTATGTGGGCCCTGCGGCAGCTTTATATGGGCACTGTATGAGGATATTATATATGGTAAACATAGCATGGTACTATTATTCGTGCACTTTATGATATATCAGCTGTTGAAAGGCTCTTGTTGTGTTTCTACTACTGCTTTTAACCTTTTAGTATATTGAAGTATTCATCTTTCACCACTGTTCGAGGGTATAGGCCTACTTGATTTTATTGGCACTAGTCTTGGGGTGTTTTGTCCAAGACTCTTCATCCTAAACACCTCAATGAGATATAATCCATACGGAAGATGTGATCTCCACTTTTAATTGCATGGTAATCTTTGCTGCTGTCATTATACACAGAGGACAGATCATCAGTATGATCTCATAGGTTATGTGTGCCACATCCCATAAGAAATAGTCCGTAGTGGCTAGTCAATGGCTCCAAAGTCACCTCCGAATGAGGTTGCCTTCTGTTGACCTTGGGATTATTATTCTTTCATAGACCTTGTACTCTGGCCCACCCCAGCTCCTTATTTGTACCTCTACGACAAGATCCTGACTGATGAGTGTTAAACAGAGTTGATACGTTGTATACTATCTTTTGTTCCTGTTGATGAGGGGCTTGTTACAATGTATTTATGTCCAACCATTCAGCTATGACTTACTGGAGAAATCTATGAGCCATGAAGTAACATATCTTACTTTGCTCATTAGCTATAGGACGTGAGCATCTAGGTTGTTCCCCAAGGCTATTTAGTATGGATTCATGTTGATGATGTGATGTTGTGCATCATCTTGACAGCAGTAAACAGACAAAATCTAATATGATAAAAAGTCAATGGAGAAAATATTACCGTCAACGCGATCTTCAGATGTGAAGACATCAGGAATAATCCTAAACTAATTGGTTCGGGGTTTAATTCAAAATAATTGAGTGAACTGAAATGATGTTCTAAACAAAGGACTGATGCTTAAAGAAGAACGTCACTTTCCAAATTAATGTTCCTAAGTTTTCTTGTATGTGTTGTAGAAAATGACAATAGTTTTCTTTGTTTCTGGTGGAGACGAAATATCATTGGGGCAAATACCGCCAATCTCCTCCACCTACAGTACCTCCTGATATCAGTCTCTGAGGCTTGGGACCCCAGGACCTGAGTACTTTGGTCTGGGCAATGTATAGCCCTGTTATTTGGGCACTGTCCTATTAATTATATATGTAGGTCCTGTGACAGCGCATAGCAGTATTATTTAGACAGCTCTATTATTTGGGCATTGCAATGACTATATTTGACACTGCATATTGCTATTATTTGGGCACTGCATGGGCATTGTATATGGGAAGTATACGGTCAGGGGCGTAACTATAGAGGGTGCAGGGGATGCGGTTGCACCTGGGTCCAGGAGCCTTAGGGGGCCCATAAGGCCTCTCTTCTCCATATTGGGAGCCCAGTACTATGAATAAAGCATTATAGTTGGGGGCTCTGTTACAAGTTTTGCACCGGGGCCCAGGAGCTTCAAGTTAAGCCTCTGTATATGGTGGTATTATTAGGGTACAGTATGGCATTAAAAATGTAGGCATTATGTAGCTCTAACATTTTGGTATTACCATGACTGTATCTGGCACTGTATGGAGTTAGTATTTGGGTACTATATAGTGGTATTATTTAAATGTATGGAGGTATTGGGACAGCGCACGGCGTTATTAGTTAGACATTCTGTAGCTCTGTTATTTGAGCATTGCAATGACTACACTTGACATTGTGTATTGGTAATATTTGGGCACTATATGGGCATTGTATATCAGTATGGGCAATGTATGGTGGTATTAGGGTATTGTATGGCATTGAAAAAATAGGCGTTATGTAGCCCTTTCCTTTAGTCATTGTGTTGGCTTTATTTAAGCACTATATGATGCAATATATGGCATTATTATTTAGGCATTGTGTAGCTCTGTTATTTGAGCATTGCAAAGACTACATTTGGCACTATATGTTGGCATTACTTGGACATTATATGGGCATTATATCACTATAGGCACTATAGTGGTATTGTAAGGCTACTGTATGGCATTAAAACATAGGCATTATGAAGCGCTGTCATTTGGGCATTGTGTTGGCTTTATTTGAGCAATGTGTGACAGTATTGGGGCACTGCATGGTATTATTATTTAGGCATTATATAGCTCTCTTATTTGGGCACTGCATTGCCTACATTTAGCATTGTATGTTGCTATTATATGGGCTCTGTATGCACTTTGTATATCACTATGGGCAGTATAATAGTAGGATTAGGGTACGCATTGGCATTAAATATTTTGTCATTAAGGTAGCTTTGTCATTTAGGCATTTTGTGGACTTTACCAGCTCATGGACATTTATGACATATCCAGAGGCTATATCAGAAAACTCTTATAGGTGCATGCCCCAGCGGCTAGACCCACATCTATGGCCAGGGCAAAGCTCCGCCAACCATGTTCCAGCTCACCGCCGCAGCCACAGGTAGCTGGGACAGAAGCAAATAAATTTGGTGTTCCACTCTGTTTCCATAACTCCTACAGAGGTAAATGAAACTGCACAAACAGCTTGTTCAGCTTTACCCTCCTTCTTCTCATCTGGGTGAAGGACCTTTGACATATGACTATGAAGTCATATGTCAAAGGTCCTTCACCCACAGCCCTTCCAGTTTTTGTTGCACTTTATGCTAAATTGTTACAAACGCTTCTGTAATTTTGCAGCGATTTACGTAGAACTGTGTCAAAACCACAATATTTTAAAATATGTAGAAGGTGGCATCTTCTTAACAATTTAACACCCCTGCAGTCAGGGAAGAGCGCCGCCTGAGGCAAGGAGCTCACCTCGCCTTATGGATGCTGCACCCCTGAATCCTTTAATATATTGTAGCTGTAGATTTTAGAATTCTCCTATCTAATCTACTTTTGCTGCTAATTTCCCTCTGGCAAAGTGAATCCTGCTATTATTGCACACAGGCCATATCAGTGATAAAGATTTATATTTATCTGAGGAATAACCAACCCCAAGACAGTGATAAACCCTCTTCTACAAGTGGGCCACATTAAGATGTCAGAATCTGGAAAGATCCTCTGGATCATGACATATAGAAAGACCCTGCAACCACAACCAACCACATGGATATCAACTGCATGTAAGGGAGGCTATTCTAATAATATCATTTTTGTGGGAAATTGCTAGCTAAGCACTTACATGCAGAAATACATTAAAGGTGTGGTCCATTTGTAAACTATTGATAGTCTAGTCTCAGGATAGATAATTAATAGTAGAGCAGTCTATTTGAGATCTCTGCCGATCAGCTGTTCTCTAGGCTTTTGCTTTCCTGCATTGAGCATATTTCGCAGGAAGCAGACAGCTCCGTTCTCCTTGCAGAGGCCAGACTTGGTATTACAGGTCAAGTTCCCAGTAAATTGAATACCTGTAGTACCAAGTCTGGCCACTGCAATGAGAACAGAGCTGTCTGCTTCCTGCAAAAATAACCTGCAAATGCATGAGTACAATGGCCTAGAGAACAGCTGATGGTGGGGGTAAAGTGTGACAGACTGACCTCCACTGATCTACTATTGATGTCCAATCTTGAGAATGCAGCATCTCTAGTTTACAACCTCTTTAAAGTCTCTTAAAACCTGAGCTATATTTGGTGAAGCGGAGACTTCTGCGACTGCATCTCCAGCTAACAGTTCCCGGCTGTTTTATCTATCTGGAAGGTCCTGACGACGACGTATTTATCAGGGGACAGCACTATGAAAATATCCCACCTGTGTTTAGACAGCCTATATATAGACACTAAACTACTTGTACTAAAGGGCAGCAGTGGGGCTATGAGAAGTTCAAGCCTCGCTCGTAACCGCATCATTTCCACAGCAACAGAGATGTGAGGTCACAAGCTGAAAATCATTAAATCATGGAGGATGAACGTGGAGCGGCAGTGATTCAGATGTTACAATTCTTGCTGTAAGGGAAATAAGCCCAGCAGATCAGTATAGAGCCGCATCCCTCTAATGACTGCAACGGCTAATGAGAAGGCTGCTTTGTCATATAGATTGGAAGGATTTCACCCTCATTTGACAAACATGCAAAATTTTTCAGAATAGAAAAAAGGCCTGATATGCGTAAAATATAATTTCTTCTTCCTTTTCCCCCTTTGTACCTGATCAATATATACAACGGGAACTTTGTATAATGATAACGACTCAAAACTCAGTTTTAATATCATTTTATTGTAAAATTCAGACTTGTAATTGAAAATAAAACGAGTTTGAAATATCATTGCCAGAGCTTTTGCAAACTGCAGCAGTGGAAACGGTAAAGTCAGGTGCATGGAGCCTGTACAGCGCCACATGGAGTCCGTAGAAGGCACTGTGCGCGGCGGGACGGTGGCGCAGTATTCTGCACCTTGATCAAGTTTTTTTCCTATAGATTCCATATGGATCTATGAGACAAAATTTCCATTTGTCAAAGTCATTGTAATATGGATGAGCCTTAGGAACCGAGAGCCAATTTTAGTTCAATTGTCAGTCTGGTGGATGAACCCAATTTCCATTGGTTGGAACTATGTAGTACAGATATTGATGTTGAATTGTTCACAGCATAGGTAAAACCTGGACCCCAATCCAAAGTATGTAAGAGGGCCCCCATCTGCCATTTACACTGAATGGACACTTTATTGGAGACCCCCATCTAGTAGCGTGATGAGCCTCCTTAGGCCCTCAAAACTACTTCTTAAAGTTGTAGATTAGATGGAGGTCCTGACATGTTCTGACTAGAGATGAGCGAGCATACTCGTTAAGGACAAATACTCGAACAAGTATCGTCCTTTTCGAAATTCTGCCTGCTCGTCCGCAAAGATTCGGGGGTGAGCAGTGGGATGCGGGAGTGAGCAGGGGAGTGAGCTCTCCTCGGCCGCCCCCTGCCGGCACCCGAATCTTTGCGGATGAGCACGCAGATACTCGAAGAGGACTATACTCACTTCAGTATTTGTGCTTAACGAGTATGTTCGCTCATCTCTAGTTCTGACCAGCTGACAGGAAGGAGTCATCGATTCTGTTTCTCTCAGGGATCTTCCACACGGGCGCTGCAATTTACAGGCCACCCTAATCGAGTCCGTAAATTGCATGAATAAAAGGTAGTCGTGACCAAGTTGCGGCTACAACATCTGTTTCCTTGCACGTGCAGACGGCCAGGATGCGTATATACGCCACAGCCCGGAATACTGTTGGCAGGGGGGAGAGAATTCAGCTCTGCTAAACTCCCTCCCCCTTTAGCTCATTAGCAGAGCTAGTGAGCTAAACTCCCTCCCCCTCCTCCCCTTGCGGGAAAGGGGAGGGGGAAGGCCCGGGCAGGAGCTTAGCAGAGCTAGTCCCTTCCCCTCCCTACACAGCCTATGAGAGCTGCCTGCAAGGGGAGGGGGAGGGACTTTAGCAACGCGAACGCGAGCCACTGCCAAGTTCCCTCCCACCTCCCTTTTCCAGCAGCTCTCATAGGAGTCTATGGAACCGGCGTACTCCCACAGAAGATAGGTCGAGACCTATCTTTTCCGGGCGTGCGTAAAATTGAAAAATCGCCCATCTGAACAAGTGCATTGGAATCCCAATGCTTTAGATGGTCACGAAATGCTTTAGATGGTCACGATTTTTTGATAAAACGCTTGTGTGAAGGTAACCTTAGACACAATGGCGCTGGAACGGTCCACCTGACGTTATAGCCCATCCGTGCGAGGGGACGATGAGTTCGGACATGTTAGTTGGAGCAGCAGCGCTGTATTCAGCTGCAATTTTTTGGACTGTGCAGCGCCTGTTCATCAGAATGATTCCTGACATCCTCCTCTGACCTCTTTCATCGATGAGTTGTTAACGTCCACAGGATGCCCTTTCGCTGGGTGTCACGCCACTCTCAGTATACTCTACACACCGCTGCACGGTCTCATCAGTACGAGCTTCCAGCTCTCCTTCTGATTGAGACTGACCTCATTAGATCACCACAAGGATAGTGAACTTTGATAGCACTTGTTGGACTCTTCTCTACTACTAATTACTGCAGTCGTTAAATCTTGTGGTAGACATTCTATGAGTTCCATGAAGTTACAGCCCTTCGCTACATTCATATACTATATATATACACTGCATTCACTCCCACCTGGGAAAAATCACCAAGCCACATCAATCAGTAATTAGGTGTAATTTCTCTAGTGCAAATTAAAGCAAGTGTCTAATTGGTTGCTATGGTTTAATGCGACACTAGAATCTAAATGCAATGTTTGAGTATAGAATAATGAAGGTGTAAATGGGGCACATAAGGAACAGTAATACGCCACATATATATTATATATATGTATATAGTCACATTATTATGACCACCTCCTTCTTTCGACGTCGGCAGCATGTAGCCCAATGAAGGAAGTGACGTGGTGGTCTGGCTTGGTGAGTATATAAGGTGTGTGATAGGTTGTCTGCTCACATGTCACTTGTTGTCACGGGTAAAAGAGGCAATTTATCAGAGTTGCAAAAAGGGATGATTTTTGGATTTCGGGCCAAGGGTGGCAGAATTTCTCAAACAGCACAGTTTATGAACTGTTGGCGTGCTGCTCTGGTGAAAGTATTTTGTCAGTAGACAGATGGTACCGTTGGGAATAACCGATGTGGAAACTGTGGAGCACCACGTGCTGTTGATGTGAGAGGTGAACGTTGGCTATGAAGGAGTGTGAGGACCGACCCATACGCTACAGTGGAGCAGCTCACCATGAAAATGAACCAGGGGGCTACCAGACGTGTGTCTAACACAACAGTTCAGCGAACCCTACTGTGTATGGGGCTCCGAAGCTGACGGATGGTCACTGCACCTGGGATAACAAAGGTGCATCGGAAGAAAAGGCTTCATCTTCCACAGCGGTATCGGAATTGGACCACCACTGATTGGCAAAGGGTTGAGTCACATTTTCTATTTAATGGAATGGATAGATGTTGGCGATTCAGGTGAGAAACATCAGAGAAGAAACACCCTGCAACCGTGGCTGTTAGAACACAAGCCGGTGGCGGCAGCATTGTGGACTGGGAAATTTTCGGTGGCATTCTCTGGGCCGCTCATCCACGTGGAAGCACTCTAAACTGATGTGCTTATGAATCACGTCTTCCCAGAAGCTGATGGGATCTTCCAGAAAGACAATATGACATGTCACTCAGCTAGAAATGTCCCACAGTGGTTGGAAGGGCACAACCAGAACTTCCACTATTTCCTTGGCCCCCTGATTCCCAGAATTGAACCCAATTGAGCATCGGTGAGACCACCTTGATCGTCGTGTTTGCTCTATGGATCCCTCCACCATGCACCCTCCAGGAACCGTGGCATGTACTGCGGTCAGCATGGCTCAAGATACTTGAGACCACCTAGCAGCCCCTTATTGAGTTACTTCCAGACGGTCTAGCTGCTGCCTGATAGCACAAGGCGGTTACTGTGGATATTAGCTGGTGGTCGTAATAATGTGACTCAACTCTGTATATGATATCAACCCTTAATTTATAATCTATTGTTTGTAAGCATTGTATTAACATTCAATACCTAAGAAATTGCTGGGACTTTTACACTGATGATTATCGGAATTATACAAATCTCCCGCATAGAGATAAATGATAACATTCTACCTCCCTGCAGCCACCACTAGGGGGAGCTTACTGTATACTGTGTTATTAATGACTTCAATGTATGAAGTGTATACAGCAAGCTCCCCCTAGTGGTAGCTATAGGAAGTCAGAATTTTACCTGGAGCTCTGTATACAAAAAAATGAAGCTTCAAACTGCTATGACGATATATAAAAAATGTTTATAAATTAGCACAGAATTTTGCAGCAGTACAAAGTTGGGTTTCATTCCCAGTTACATATGACAATACAGATAATATGAAGACTACTAATATGGTTCTTTGTTGCACTGTTCATTATCTTGCTACGCGTTCTGCATTTTTCATCTATAGTTGTTCCATTTTTGTTAATGGATGAACTATTTTTAGGTTCTTTTTGTAATGTTGCAGAAGTGCAGATGATAAAAAACTAATAAATATACAAATGTGAACTATAGAAAAACAGTCCATTGACTTTTATTAGCTAAAGGTGCTATTCCAGGGAACGTTTCTCGGCTGCAAAATGCAGACGGAGCTTCGCTGATTCCAGATGGCACCTGAACTTGTCAATTCAAATATATGAAGACCACCATGTAATAGCACCCTAAGAGGATGACGAGCGCCGATCAGCAAGATAAGCGCTTGTTTCAATGGCCCTCACGCAAGGCAATTCAGCGCTCAAAAAACCAATCGCAGCCATCGCTTTGTGGAGGCGGGATTTATGACTCATGTAACCAGGAAGTGATCGACACTTTTAATATAAGACCCTGTCTTATTTTTGGGGAACCACGGTATATCACCATTTATTATTTTAATGCACAGGGAAGGGATTGTTTAGGGTTCTTCAAACTTGGACAGCCCCTTTAAGACATGTCAGAAGTTACTGGGGTCTGTGTCCCGCAATTGCTCAAATAAAGGGGCTATTGCACTTTTTAGAGTCTGTTGTCACAATGTACTGTGTATTCCCTCCCACTGAAGTGAACGGGGATTTCCACCAACAGATCTCCAAGTCCCAAAATGAAATCTCATGGCAGCTGAAGCTGTGGCCCTTCCATTTTTAGGGCTCAAGTATGGTGCAGGCCATATGGATGACATCTGTGGCATGGCAGAGAAGTTTGCATTCCACGTTCCTTCTGTAAGGGCTCATCCACACAGGAGAGTTTAACATCCGAGTTCCGTCTGAGTTTCCAACTGACAGAACTGGAACCCATTAAAGTGAATAGAGTCATTCACAAGTGCCGTTTTTTCATGGACTTGTGTTTAAAAAGTCACAGAATGTCCTATCTTGGTGCGATTTTAAACACAAAAATCGCTTATTAGAGTCAATGGGTGGGTGAAAATTAAAAAAAACTGCTCCCATAGAAAATCATGGGTGATATCACCCAAAAATAGTGGCGCAGAGTGTTAAAACAACAGAAATGCAGTCCTAAGCTCTCGCTCACAACCTGAAGGTTGTGGGCTCAATCCCCTTATGGTTCACGTAGCCGGTTCAAGGTTGACTTAGCCTTCCATCTTTCAGAGGTTGGCAAAATGAATTCCCAGCTTGGTGGTAGTGGGGGGGGGGGGCGGGTAATAAAATATCTCAAAGTGCAGCAGAATAGGTTGGCGCCAGAGGCGTAACTTGAAGCTCCTGAGCCCCAATGCAAAACCTGTAACGGGGCCCCCTACTATAACTCTTTATTCATAGTACTGGGCTCCCTATATAGAGAAGGGGGACCTTATGGGCCCCCTAAGGCTCCTGGGCCCGGGTGCAACCGCATCTCCTGCATCCTCTATAGTTACGCCCCTGGTTGGCGCTATACAAATAGCAAGATTTATTTATTTTTATTTTATTTCATGTTAATGCAGCCATTTAACATAATGCTTTTCTTTTCACGTGTGTTTTCTGTTCACCTCGCATCTCGTGAAAATCGTCCATGTATATGCACCCTGAAAAACGCAAAAAGGCGACAAAAACCGATGTAAGACTCATTCATCCCATGTTAGAAACTGCAATGGGGAGCAGTTATTTACATGAGTGATTTATTTCCAAACAAGGGGTAACAGTTTTTGGAAGCATTGACCGTTTACCAGGCGCATTTCCGAATATTCGTCCCATTTAAATGCGTCAAACGTGGCGACGACGCATCTATGACTATAATCTATAGGGGGAAGTCATCCTGGAAAAGTGAGTTAAAAAAAAATCTTCCAGATTCTATAAGAAAATGTCTGCCCGCGTTCTGCGATCTCCCGTTCTCCGACAGTGATCCCATCTAAGGGCGGCGATACAGTCAGTGGCGGTTCCATCGGAATCTCTTCTAATAGACAAGTGGAAATGCAGCCAGTATCAGCGCTAATTAAAGACTCCTAAGCTTCGCTAGTTAAGACGAA
Organism: Eleutherodactylus coqui; assembly: GCF_035609145.1. Classification (NCBI taxonomy): domain Eukaryota; kingdom Metazoa; phylum Chordata; class Amphibia; order Anura; family Eleutherodactylidae; genus Eleutherodactylus; species Eleutherodactylus coqui. The sequence goes on from NC_089840.1 coordinate 251,005,360, forward strand.
AAACCTGCCCGCCGCTACCGCCTTCCTAAAAACTAAAATAAGGGCTGCATTTGGGACTCGGACTTAACTCTTTGTTGTCCAGAACGCCGCGTCCCCTACAATAGGCCTTTGCGCTTATCCGTATGCGTTCGTGGCCATCGTGCCATTTTCTTTTATTTTGCAGCGAGCGGGATTGTAAAAGCGAGCATCGAAACCAAAGGAATAAATAACACAGAGGCTCGCGCCATCTCGTTTATTTTTCTCCTAGCGCTTTAAATTTTTGGCCTGGCTCACGAGAAAAGTCATGTGACTTTCTGCTTGAGGAAGCAGAGCGCTGGCAGCTTCCAGAGGGAGAAAGAAGTAGGAGGAAGGTGGGGGAAGGGGCAGCTTAAGCTTAATGGGGAGCAGAGCAATGCAAAAAGGAACAAAGCAAACGAAAAAAAAAAGAAAGGCGGTTGTGTTACAGATAGGGATGCTGAATCAGAGCGTTGCGCAGCAGACCCTTGTAAGGAACGTGCTGCGAGTCAGGGGGTCAATAACACAAGCTAATGCTCTATTCCCCCTAGCTTTGTATGGGGGTCAGCTGTAGAGCAAAATTAAAGGTGTCGAGGGTCCAAGTGAGGGCGAGATAGGCACATGTACAGCGAGAGGGAGGCCGGGCGGCTGGGGAATAGCAGCTGCTGCATTACATTCACCAAGCATTGTTAAAGGCGAAGGGTTCTTCCAGTAAGCGGCACGTCGGAGGGTTTAATATACAAGACACGGCTTGTAAGATCGCTGTAGGGCTGTGTTCACATGGGCCGCGCAAAACATTTGCATCTACTGTGGTAGGTTGGTTCTGAATTTGGGCTGTGGATTTCAACCCCTCCGTTGAAGTCTATGCAGAAATCTGCTGCTAAAGTCAACATGCTGCGGAATTACATTCCGCAAGACAATTTCTGATTTAGTGTGGATTTTTTCCGCAAGATTTCGAAAACCTCAACCATACTGCTGCCGGTGTCAAGATAATTCCGCCCTTCTCATTCACATGGAGCTTAAAAAATATGCTGCAAATTTGCACCAAAATCCACAGCCAATTGCACCCCATTTGCTGCAAATTTTGTTGCGGATTTCGCTTCTTCCATATGGATTCAATTGAAAGGCTGAAATCTGAAAATCGTTTCAGATGCAGAAAATGCTCAGCAAATCCGTTTTGTGTGATCGCACTCTTAGAAGGCTTATTCTATGGTGCGCTTTTGATACATCTCAATCTGTGATAGACGCAAAGCATCCCGCTTAATACATAAATACAGCAGCAAAACCAAACTCATAATATAAGTACAGCACCAAAACCAAGCTCATAACAAATACAGCACTAGAACCAAGCTCATAACAAATACAGCACTAGAACCAAGCTCATAACATAAGCATGGAACCAAAATCCAAAAAGGAACAAAGCAAGCAAAAAAAAAAAACAGCTCATAACATAAATACAGCACCAGAACCAGGCTCATGACATAAATATAGTAGCCAAACTAAGAGATTGTAATGCAGTCTCGCTGATAGGCTGGCAGCAGCTCAGAACATCAGGGGAGAGAAGACAGGAGGAGGAGGAGGAGGAGGAGGATTCATATAGCTCCACAAATTCTGTTAGGCCCCCTGTCCACGGCCGTTGCGGAATATCGCTAGCGATATCCTGCAACGGGTTAGGAGGGGGGTGAGCTGTCAATTCTCTGCAGTGAGCATATTTAACAGATAGGCACACCGCAGAGAATTGCAGCAAATCGTGGCATGCCGCAACTTGAATCCCGCGAGCGGAGAATCACTATGATTCTCCGCTCATGGACAGGGGGCTGCGCTTTCCATATCAACGCTATGGAAAGTGGTCATTGCATTGCCCGCGGCCGCATTTTCGCCGCGGGTAAGGCAATAAACTATCGCCCGTGGACACAGAGAAAAAAGATCATCTGGCCGGGCTTGTGTCCAGCGCCCTATCTGATAGCTGTGATAGCCATGCTACAGATATGCCATTATTGCGAGTGCTAACGCCTCTAGTTGTCCGCCAGCTTTTCCAGAAACAGATATAACTAAGAAGGGTCAGCCTTGTGTGGTGCAGAGTGCTAAGACAGGAGAAATCCAGTCCTAAGCTCTCACTCACAACCAGAAGGTTGCAAGTTCAATCCCCGCTTGGTTCAGGTAGCTGGCTCAAGGTTGACTCAGCCTTCTATCCTTCCGAGGTCAGTAAAATGAGTAAGTTGGCGCTATACAAATAACAAGATTTTTTAAAAAGAAATGGCTAGGCATCATGAGTGCGGATGTATAAAATGAATGAAATGCCCATCGCCAGCCTATGCAGTAACGTATACCAAACCATGGATGGTTGTAAATAACGAGTTAACGAAAGGTCATCTCCGCTCACAGTCCAAGTTATGCCGGATGTCCCTGGTGCTCCATCCATGGCTCAGGCTTGGCCGCACATAACTCAGTGCGACAGGCGCTTCAGGGAGGGAGCCGGGCTGATTGTACAGCAGAGAAATTGAATTTACTCTGACCTGCGGGAGGATAGCTGTACGAGATCAGTGCGGGGGCTATGAAGGATGCGATGACCACAAATTCGGCAAAGTTTTACTACGGATATATCTAGAGAGATAGTAACACCGCTCGGTCTATCCAAAAACGCTACCTGCAAGTAGACGAGGCGTTACAACCCTGATGATCACAGAAAATAACAAGAGGAGTAATATTCGCTTTACCAATCCCCTGCCCATTCTGTGCCAGGTCCACGGCGGATGTCTGTTTACCAGTTTAACCGCAACATGTGACTGCTGCACCCAATCACTGGCTTAGTGGTGTCAATGCGTTACCTCCATGTTTGGCTGCAGTGGCCAAGTGTTAATATACCATGTAATTGTTGGGGCCCGGTAAACGGAAACCGGCAAGGGACCAGGAAAGCGCTGGCAAGGAATTAGTAAGGCGGCTATTACTCGGTTTCTTATTTTATAGGATTAACAGTTTTTTGGGGGGGAAAAATGGGTTTGAAGAACCCCTTTAAGGAATCAGTCAGTACAGAATCGTGGACCTAAAAATGACCTGATGATAAATAGTGGGAAGTCACATTTATAATATATTGGGCCTTGTGTATAAAAACTAGTAAACTTATTATTACTGCTCAAATAAAAGATGGACAGTCCATGTCTCCCACCGTCTCAGATTTTGGGGCTGTACCGGGAGGCAGTAAGCCTGTTCCACAGCGGCGAGCATACCCCTTTTACTAGTAAACCGCCTATACTCATCACCGTTTCTGTCTCCCGCTTTCAGGTAGTGCAATCATGTGATCACTGTGACTAGTCACTGGTCTTCGGTGAGCCATACCGATTCCGAACCCCGGGGACTAGCCAGCACTGATGCCGAGCCCGGGGATAATACCAGGGGCGTAACTATAGAGGATGCAGGGGATATGGTTGCACCCGGGCCCAGAAGCCTTAGGGGGCCCATAAGGCCTGTCTTCTCCATATAGGGAGCCCAGTACTATGAGTAAAGCATTATAGTTGGGGGCCCTGTTACAAGTTTTGCATCGGGGCCCGGGAGCTTCAAGTTACGCCTCTGGCCATATGGTGCCCCTCCTATAGTGTAGATACAGCACAGTGTCCATATAGTACAACTCACAGAGGTTTGGGTTTTCGGTTGCTGCCCCACAATCCTTTTAATTAGCTATATATTATAAATCATCCCCAAAATGATATACCGCACTTCAAAGGTATTGATTCTCTGCTAAGAAATATTTTGTAGCAATGCAAACTATCCTCGGATGTCTTCATTCTGGTTGTCATGGTGACATTTTCGGACATGTAGACGATGCTGCTGTCATCAAGATTCATTTATTTATAATTTTATACCCTTAGAAGGCATCACATGTGTAATGTAGAGGATCTGTATATTATATAGTAGTTCCGGTACAAGGTAGAAGTGAAATGTACTGTAAATATGGCCTTGGACGTAGTCATGGCAACCAGGATGGAAACTCCTATTGTTTATACTGCTGACTGCATTCAAAGGACTGTAGGAAATGGTGCACAATAGTGATGAATATTATATAGTTATCTTTTTTAGGTTATAGTTCATAAATTCATTAAAGGGACCCTGTTGCAATGAACATGGTTTATAACCTGCAAGCAGCATGTTTAAGAGCAGAAAGAGATAAGCAGATTGATATAGAGTTGTGTGGGAGAAGATTCAATATGACTTATAAAATTCCTGCTTGCTCTGGGTTAAGGAGTCCAGTGGGTGGAGTTACTCCATGATTGGCAGCCTTCTTGTATGAGTGTGCATACATGAATCCCTTAGGAGTCCAATGGGCAGTCCAACTAAGTCCTACTAAGCAGGAATTTTATAGATTATTCTGAACTTCTCCCACAAAACTGTATATCAATCTGCTCAGCTCCTCCTGCTGTATAGCATGCTGTCCGCAGATCACAGCGGCGGGAGGAATGAAAGGGGAGTACTAGCTATTCTTTTTTTTACATTTTACTACATAATTGGGGCATTATTAAACAGGGGTATTATTACTAAGAGGAGGCATGTGGGGGCATTATTCATGAGCAGGGTCACTGTTACTGCACAGAGGCACTATTACTATTTGGACGCATTATTACTGCACAGGGCCATTTTTACTGACTGGAGGTACTATTACTATGGTAGGTCACTAATGGACACTACGATTGTAAGGAGACACAAAGACATGGCTTTAGAGTATAAAGGAGTGACCTAACAAAAATTTGCATACAAGAAGGCTGTCAATCACTAAGTAGGTCTGCCCTCTGGACTCCTAAGACAGAAACGAGCAGGAATTTAGTAAATTATACTGAAATGTCTCCCACAAAAATATATATCAATATGCTCTATATCATTCTATCCACAGATCAGACACCATATTCAGTGGTGACAGGTTCCCCTTAAAGGGCTTAGCCAAGATTTTAGAAACATTTCTTAGAGAGGTTATAACTGTGTTAAAGAAAGAAAGTCCCCACCGTTCCGATACTAGAAACTCTTACAGTGGTCATGTGCCATTCATTGTTCATGTGGGTACTGTTGTATTATGTCGCCACCGGAAGTTGGGGGCGGCGACATAATACAGCACTCTTGACATTGAGAAATGCCCCCAGCTTCTGATTGGCTGGGGGCGTGTGTAATCACCCAAGTGCCATTGTCCGTCGGGGAGGACAGCGGCGGCAGGAGGAGAGGCCACGGCAGCGGCGGGGGGAGAGGCCGCGGCAGGAGGAGAGCCACTGGCAGCGGCGCCAGGAGGAGAGGCAGCGGTGCCAGGAGGAGAGGCAGAGACAGCGGCGCCAGGAGGAGAGGCAGAGGCAAAAGGAGGAGAGGCAGAGGCAGCAGGAGGAGAGGCAGCGGCGGCATGAGGAGAGCCAGCGGCGGCGATAGGAGGAGAGGCAGATGTCCTACCGGCAGTGTCTGCATTGATTTTTGCTTGGGCTGGAGGTTTAGGGTTATTTTTCCTGTTGGGCCTACATATAATATCACCCTAACCCTACAGCCCAGGCAAAAATCAATGCAGACGCTGCTGCTAGAAGCTTAGAGAATTACGCCAATCGGGAGCTAGGAGCGTGACCAGGCATTCCTATATGCAAGCCCTGTCAAACCCCTAGCTTCTGGTGGAGTCAAGGTACAACAGTACCATTCATGTGACCACAGCTGCCAATCACTGGCCTCAGTGGTCATGTGTGCATAAATGGCATATGGTCGCTGTGGTCAGTGCTTGCTTGCAGATGATTTGGAGTTCTATATGAGAAAAAGATTAGGTACATTAGGTACTGTAGGAAATTGGTCAGTAATGTAAAAAAAAAAGAAAATGGGGGCCCCTTAGCCAAAAATAAAATGGTGCCTCTTGTGGTTGTTGGTTCACCCCATCCAACCCCACACTCCCTGAGAGAAGGAGGTCATGATCCTCAGGCAACTTCTTGCTTCCTTTGTTTGCTAATGCGGCAGTGCCTGCAAATAGGATAGATTTGAGGTTGATGCCAACCATGATGCCTACCGGGGCCCCACCATTCACAGACAACTTGGCAGGGAGACTATAAAGATGCTCATGTTTTATGTTGCAGTTACGTGCTCCCCAGAAACAGTGCAGAACATCTGCGCTCCATCTGACCTACAAAGGCTTGTTTACTGCTGTGTCTATCAGGAACACACTTGCAGGCCCTTGTCACATCATACGGGGCTGATGCATTCCATTCACCGAATTGTTCCAACACGCTGCTAAACAGGAAGCACAAGCGCACTCACAATGCAAGCTACTTCATATGAGAGCGAAACTCATCAACCCGTCACCGGATGTTCATTATTATATACGTATTGGACTATTGCTAAATATTCCAAATAGTGCAGAGTATCAATATACCTGCCATCTCCGAAATCTCAGCACTGGAATTGAATTTTGAACAAAGGGGTATTTTCTAGCACTATATGACAGCAGCAGACATACACTATCCTACCAAAAGTAATTGGACACCTAAGCAAGAATCAAAATAGTATTTCTTTCCATATGTTAATACTTAGCGGGCTTCCTTTGTCACTGGACTCTCCGTGGCATACAGAATACTAACATTTGATACACTTCAGCTGATATTTCCCTTAATTCATCCTGCAAATGTCTGGCAAGTTCTCTCAAAGAAGAAGGATGCTGTTCATATTTCCGATGTTTCAGTTCCTCCCAAAGATATTGAGTAGGGTTCAAGTCAGAGCCGGTGGTACCAAAGTTTTGATCTTCAAGTTAATCTAAGATCAAGTAGAAAAATGTTGCACCAGCACAGGTTAGCCCGTGATCTTGTCCAATTTGATACCCCGATTTTAGAGCATCAAACTAGTTAAACTTAGTTTAGCAGCCGAAATCCAATATGGTGGACTTGGCTAATTGCCTGATGGGATTTTCCAGGGTAGTGAAAATACACTCACATTTTCTACTGATAGCAATAGTAAAAACATGGCTGCTGTGAAAAAAATCAAATACTCCACTAGTAAGCGCCGTCTGCCGTCCTTGCAGGCTTTCAGGTATTTGTCTGTGCCTGCAGAGCATCTCTTGCTGGTAATGGGGTTTCAAGACCCCGACTCTAGCAAGAGATTGCTCTGATGGGCTGAGCCGCAAGCCATTCATTCATTGAATGGCTGTGGCTGGTGCATCCAGCGCTGGCTGTTATTGGTGCTGGATTAGCCAATCAGAGCAATCTCTTGCTGGAGGTGGGGTCTTCAAACCCCATCACTAGCAAAAGATCCTCTGACAAGTGCCTGGAGCCCCAGAAAGCGGTGCCAGGGACCAGACGGTGGCAGCATCAGTGAGTATAACTTTTTTTTTTTTTGGTAGAGCAGCTACCATTCATTTCAATGGGCGACGCAGGGCTGAAAACGACCAAAGATAGGACATGCATCGCTGTCAAAGTGCAGCGTTTTGATGCTTGCGTGAACAACCCCATTGAAATGAATGGGAGCCTTGTACAGCGTTTAAAGCTGCGCTGAGAAGGCAGCGCTAAACGCTGTAAAAAAAAGTCCGTGTGAGGGAGGCCTAACTTTATACAAAACTTTGCCGTTTTTGCACCAATTCTACCTTTGTTTTCCAGAGCAGAAGTCATAATAAATAACTTGGCCAAATTTAGAATCCGCATTATGTTTTTGGCAAAACAGTCATAAAGATCTCCAGCGCTGAGTTGAGATTTTCTTGTCCCATAGTCACAGATTAAATATTTACAGTAGCCCTGAAAAGTCCTTGGAATCTGCACGCCAGCCGTGGCGAACGCTATGAGTAACTGCTTTATATTCGGCATCTTTAATTGTCCTCCAGTAAATCATCCGGAGCTACAGTACATATGGGTAAATAATCAATGATTTACAGGGAACTACCGGAGAATCAGCCGCTGAATTACCTACAGGACTTGTTTATATCGGTATTATCCAGTAAGATAGAAAAGTACGTATCCTGCTGTCCGCAGATGGATCTGGACTCTTATGGGCCCATTTGTGTGGATTGTGCAGACATAGAAGAAGAAAACAATCCCTAGACCTCATGCACATGTTAAAACTCTGTATTGGACTATGTTAACCTAGAGTTAGGGATGCAGGTATGGGTGCAGAAATAGCAGTCGCACCTTGGCCATGGTACCTGAGGGTGCCAAAAGACCCCATCTAGTATAACAGACATAAGCATTTTTACATAGGGCAGGGAAACAGATTCTGCATGTGCATTTGCAGCCCAGGAGCTTTAAAGGGGCTTTACTACTACAGCAAGTTATCCCCTATTCATAGGATAGAAAATAACTTGCTGATCATTGGGTCCATCCAATAGGACCCCCACCAATTTTAAGAATGGGCTCCAAAGTGTCTTCGAATGAATGGAGCAGCGGTCAATCATATGGACCCACACTCCATGCATCTCAATGGGACAGCAAGAGACTATTGAATTCAAGTGCTTGGCTACCTCTCGCGGTTCATTGAAATGAAGGTAGTGGTGGTGTACATTTGAAAATGCTCTAGAGCCCCGGCCTCAGTTGAGGTCCCAGCAGTAGGACCCCCTCTAATCAGCAAGTTATCCTATTCCCGTACACTGACATGCCAAAAGTCATAGCACAAAAGCTAGCATCGTGTAGGACCCTGTTTAACCTGGCGAAGTGCAACAACTGAACATGGCAGCAATTCCACAAGTGGATGGAAGACGTCTGGAGGGATGTTGAGCTGTCTGGATAGCCAGCCACAACTCCGTGGTATTTGTAGGTGCAGGATCTTTGGTGGGAATAGATCTCTCCACCACATCACATAAATGCTCCATGGGGTTTAGGTCAGGAGGAAATGCTAGCTACTTAACTCATAGGAATGCTTCAGAATGCTCCTCCAAACAATTCTGGACAACGTGGGCCTGTTAGCACAGTGCATTATCCTGCTGGAATATCCCATCATTGTGTGGTCCATGAAGTCCATGAAGGGCTGCAAGTGGTCACCAAGCAGTGAAATGTAGTCAACCCCAGTCAGTAACATGTTTAAGTGGACCCAACCCATGCCATGAGAACCCCATACCAGTATGGAACCACCACCAGCCTGCACAGTGCCTTGTTGACAACTGGGTTCCATGGCTTCATGGGATCTGCACCATACACTTGGTACAATGGCTCATCAAACCATACCACATGTTGCCAGTCCTCTAGGATCCAGTTAGCAACCTCATGAGCCCACATGAGGTGCTGTGTCCGGTGTTGTGGTGATAACAGACGCTCCGGTGGGTCTTCTGCTCCCATATCCCATGGAAGCGAAAGAACGTTGTACTGACCTGCTTGTATGTTTGCACAGACAATTCTAGCAAGTCAATGCCAGTCGCGATCATCAAGCACCTGTAGGTGGCCACTGTGGGTGGTAATACCTACTGTGATGTATTCCCAGTACACACATGACCCTACGAATCAAGGAATGTTAAACTTCAGAAATGGCATGTCCCATTTGTCTGGCACCCAGTATCATACCTCATTCGGTCTCCGATCATATCACCTTGCCATGAGCACGCCGGACGGTGTTCAACCTCACTCACAAGATAAAGCCTCACAGCTTATATAGGTGTGGGCATCCCCAATCCGTCCCCTGAGGTAACGCCACTTCATAACTAATTTGCATACTGCTGTCCCAGGACTTTTGACACCATAATCTGCCTCTGTAATACAGCATGTCATGGGACAGGCTGTTCCCTACCAATAGGTGTTGCAGTCTTCGGATGACTACACTGATTCTCCTTTCTCTCGTAGAAACCAGTGTGGTCGCCCTTAAGTGTTGTACATTGATGATGATGATCCTCCAGCAAAATTGACATTGACTTTTTTCCCTTCTTTTGCATCAGTCATAATACTGAAGTTGCATCAGTCACAACATTTAGGCACTCCACAGGGGAAGCGTCCTCTCAGTGGGATCTGCACTTACAGGCAGTAAATAAGAGGCGCAGGTGAAGGCTGTATAAACACCGAGGACTGGGAGATAATCAGGTGATCACTGTGCATAATCGGTGGGAAAATAAAAGCCTCGGGCCCCAAGGTTACAAATCATTCAGACACATTCTAACTAATGTTACATGATATGTTTCTACCTGCGCAGGTCATTCAATCATAGGGACAGTGAGGAAATTCTCTACAGAATACCGGTAACCCTACAAGTGCAGCAAAAACAATAATTTGGCACAAAGTTTTTGTTTAAAAAAATTTCCATTAGTTCTAAATTATATTTTGCTACCATAGAAAAGCAGATTTATTTTTCTTTCTGCTAATGTTTTCTAACGTTCGGTTGCCCCACAGCGCCACTACAGGGGAAATGAAGCATTACATACATGTCATTTAAATGAATGGGCTACCGCTGAAATACACGGACATGCTGAGTCCTTAAAAATAAGAAATGCTCTTGGTATTCGCTCTGCACTCTGACTAAGGCCTCATGCGCACGGCCTCTGACAGGTGGCATATATATGGAGATATTCTCCGAGACGCACTGCTCTAGAAGAACATTTTTATAAATATTGCATACGATGGAGCATGCCATAATCATTTTCATCTTGGATTCACACTACATACAGTAGAAGGGTCATGCACTTGAATGGAAGCCCTATAACAGATCTGTAGAAAGCAAAGCCATAGAATGGCTGTGAACATGAGGTCTAATTAATAAGTCCTAAATGGTGGACCTCCCTCTATGAGTGCAGGAATCTAGAATTTAGCTATGCCCATTTCCGTAAAGGTTTGTATATAGTCAGTGACAGCCAATAGTGACCCGGTAACTGAATTACTTAGGGGCTATACTACTGATTTGGATGTGACCATTCAGTCCAATTCACAAAACTTTTAAATGTTGTAGAAGTATCAATCGTGTTTTAATGGGGTATTCCATAGGATAGAGGATAAGTTGCTGCTCAGTGGGGTCCACAAGCTAGGACTACCATAGATCCTGAGAAATTATCCCTGGCAAAATTTTGGCAGCATTGGTCTTGCATGTGCCACTCATTTCAATGGGAACGTAGGAAATAGACGAGTTCAAATGCTTGGCAATTTCCTATGGCCCCATTGAAGTGAATGGGACCACCGGTGATTGTCGAGCACTTGAACTCAGTTATCTCCATGAGTTTCCATTGAAGTGAACGATGCGGTGATAGGCATGTGTGGCCTCTACTGTCAATTTTCAGAGACACGCTGGGGTTAAGTTCTCTGATGATCCCAGCAGTCGGACCCCACCGATCACATTTTAACGTCTATTCTGTGAGTAGGGTAGAACTTGCCAAGATTGGAATACCCCATTAGACTAACATTGAGCATGGCAACTTTGTGCGTCAAGACACAGGGCATGGAATCTCGCCCAGGCGACTCTACTCTGAACTAATGAGGAGCAAGCACCCTGAATTAGTCTTCTCCAGTTGGGTTTGTATTCCTTCGGTAGATGACTCTCATTTGGTCTATACTCTTAGGGCGAGCACCCACTGGCGTTTTTTTACCTGCGTTTTGCGTTTTGCGTTTTTCCTGCACAGGCATAGAGATAACATGTGTTCCTGTCCACTGGCGTTTTTTTTGCGTTGCGTTTGCGTTTTTAACATAGGAACTGTCAGTTGCATATGTGTCCCTATTTTTCTCCTAATGCACCCATGAATGTCAATGGAAATTAACGCAAAACGCCGCGAAAACGCCGCGAAAAACGCCGCGAAAAACGCGCGGAAAAAACGCGAGAAACGCGGCGAAAACGCTGCGTTTTTTTCCCGCGGAGAACGCAAACGCCAGTGGGTGCTCGCCCTGAGTCATGTTGTCAAGGCCAACATTGACTAATGGGCAAGTCACTTTCCAATAATTAGTGCTGTGGAGGTATTTTTCCATTCCTATTTGCATACTTTTTTTCCCAGGGAACATTGCGGTGCTTATTTAAGACTCCCTATGCCAACTTCATGCTCTCCTCAAGAAGAAATGTTATCACAAAGCCCCAAAACAAAAAATTTCAAGCCGTCAAATTTTGCCCCTTTGACTTGATGTCGAAGCATCAAAAATGTGAATAGACGGTATTTTCCTTGACACAATACATGGAAAGGATTTAGAACGGAGCGCTTGATACATACAAGTTCTTTTTCTTCCCTTTGCGATTCTTGTATTAAGCAGCCTCTCGTTATGGCAGGAGATATTCCCAGTGGTGAGGTTTGTTCCACATGTCTCCAGTGTTCTTCACTTGTCCTGTGATTATCAGCATGTCGCCAGGTGATTGTGACCTTGAAAAAAAGAAATTATATTTTAAAAGAGAAGATGTCGCTAGCTTCTTAGCACTCCAGCTGGGAGGCATGGTCTTTATATCCTGTGGGGAACGTCTCGGAGGAATATCAGTGGAGACATTAGGGCTATGGAGAGACTTCAGTAGATGTAAGAACAGTGTGACGGCTGTGGGTGCATGAGCTCATTAGTGAATCACACACCCATGCCTTGAGGTTCAGCTCGAATAGGAACCTGGCTGAGGAATAAAATACAAGTATTATGGCGGTTCATGTCACAGATGGTACAAACCGTAATATGCAGGAACTCTCAAACCCCGTCAATGAATAGGATAAGTGAACGCGGTTAGCAGTGTTCATAAATATACTTTAAAGGCTGGAGAGAACCCATTGACTTCTATGGGAAGATGTTGTGGGTATGCTCTGTGACTTGTGCAAGAAGGGGAGGAGGTAAGCTTTGACCATTTTCCATTGCACAGCATATAGTGGCATATTTCAGGACTTCAAAAAGGGAACGCATCACACACATATATATATAACTAATAAAAACCAGATAGTAAAACATTTTCTGTTTTTCTAATCTGTCTTTATTTCCAGATTTTTTATAGTCTATTTCCAGTACACGACTATGGGAGCAGCTATCTTGCCTGAGCGGCAGTTAACAGCATTTAGAGTTATACTTTACAGCAGTCTCAGGAGCCATAGACACAATGGTCAGTAAAGGACTTCTATGGGAGAGAGTTGTGGGTCTGTTCTGTGTCCTGTGCAGGGAGGTGGGGGTAGGCGAGCTGAGACATCACCTATTGTGAATAGTAGATCCTGTGTATGATTTATATATAGGTGTTACCTTTCATTGTAATCCTGCCTGTCGTGATAACGAGATAACTGATGAGAACAACAAGAGTATTTTCTAACTTATGTATCAGTTATACATTCATTAGGGGATCCACCCTTTTAGAATACATAAGTTAACATCTTGCTTGTTCGTCAGCTGATTGTGTGAAGTTTCACATTGGCCAACGATCTGGCAAATGGAAGTTCCTACTAAGTTTTTCCTAATTGTTGGCCCGTTTAAAAGGTCCATGAGAATATGTCTCCAGGCGGTTGCACAGGGTGCCGTCCACCAGTTTGTAGGGGGGTGCAGCAGGTGAATGTAGATTGGGGTGATCACCCCCCCCCCTTAGATCTGCCCAAATAGATGATCATCTTCCTCTGTGCCAACCCATCATCGCCCCCGCAGCACAAATGTTAAGTTCTGCTTCTGTATTTATGTTATAAGCTCGGTTCTAGTATTTTATCTTTGTAAAGCCCCCTGCACACGGGCTGAAATTCCGCGACGGGATTTCCCACAGAATTTCCACCCATCCCGCTGCCATAGGATTGCATTAGATAATGCAATCCTATTCAGACAGCTGCGATTTGTCATCGTGAAAACACGTGCGGAAAACAAATTGCAGCATGTTCGATCTCTGTGCGGGTCTCGCAGAGGCCCACACAGAAATGTCACTGGTGACGGGCCGGCTTCGCTCTGTGCATGCGTCGGCTGGGCGGCAGCCAGCACATAGTGCAGAGAGAAGATGCCAGGAGTGGGTGAGCCGCAGGGTTGTGCAGGGGCACGGGTCCGCATCCTGCTGCGAGAATTCTCACAGTGGGATCTGACCCGGCTGTCTGCAGGTGGCCTATGGAGGATGCTTCCTGCTGTATTTATGTACGGAGGTTGGTTCTGGTACAGTATTTATGTGCTGAGCTTGGTTCTGGTGCAGTATTTTTGTTATGAACTTGTTTCTGGCGCAGTATTTATTTACTGAGCTTGGTTCTGGTGCAGTATTAATGTGCTGAGCTTGCTTCTGGTATAGTATTTATGTTATGAACTTGCTTCTTGTGCTGTATTTATGTTATGAACTAGTTTCTGGTGCTGTATTTATTTACTGAGCTTGGTTCTGGTACTGTATTTATGTGCTGAGCTTGGTTGTGATACTGTATTTATGTTATGAGCTTGATTCTGGTACTGTATTTATGTGCTGAGCTATTATGGTGTGGTGTGTTGGTGGGGGGGGGGGTGCTAAAAAAAATTCGACACACGGTGCCATCTAATCTAAGGCCAGCACTGCCTCCAGGTAAGGTCCTTGTGATTTAGCTTTCCAAATAGCACTTCGAATGAGACTATTGGATGCAAATTCTCCATTAGCTCACCTTTATCAGGGCATCTAGTAGTTAGCCCAATTTACAGGAAGGGGGGTCCTATCTGATGATTTTTAGGATTCCTTATTTCAAGTCTATATTGCAGCCTCTCATTTTCAGGCAAGCACCTAATAACACCAATAATTATTTGTCTGCGGCAAAGGGAAAGATAAGAACTCTCCGCACCTTACAAGTGGCCAAATTACCCCATTATGTAATGAATATTACCAAAATGTAGCAAATTAACAAATCGAATTTTCTACTTTAAAGTCTTTCTATCAGCATTATGCTGCGCACAATGTGGTGATTGTACTAAAGTTAAGAAGACTTTAATCTATGAAATAATTAACTACAATTGTGACAGATAACAATACAAATACATATTTTTTGTAGCTTCACAGTGCTGAAAATAAATAATCTCCAAACTCTGTGGATTAAATATTAATGTGTATCCAAAAAATGGACAACTTTCTTAAAGAGGGAGTATAGGGTTGGTTTAATATAAAACGGGGCATGAGGCAGTAAGCAAATTAGTCCAGCTCCCCTCCCATTTTTAGAAGTCCCTGGTGGGCTAGGGTACAGATAGAGTTCATTTTACATTCCCTGATGGTCTAGTGAAGGGAAGAGGTCTAATCAGGGTGCTCTTGGTGTAACGGACCCACCCAAGAGGTTACGGTTACTATTGAGATGGACTGGGAAATGCACCAAAAATTGCTCCAGAATTTGCCCAAAAGTAGGTTACCATAGAACTGAGCATGCTCACTAGGTTGGTTAATGCCCACACAGAAACGGGACAATTTCTAACTGTGTGGGTGCTGAGGGGGCATTTTGAGCAAGAGACAGGATGCTATAGTCCTGGAGAGGGGCCATGTGGAGACCTGGGAGAGAGCTGGACTGCGCTGTGAGAGCTCTGGACTAAAGCAGGGAAAGCTGTGCTACTAGGAGAGACAGGGCGTGCAGAGAGATCAGGGAGTCCAACAGCATCTAGAAGAAGAGCACTCCCTACTCCCCATAGTAGGAATACGGAATGAATGGAAACTGCGGCCTGAGCAACGGTTTGTAGGTGAAGACGGCCTTGTAATGGACACTGGGTGTGCACACCAGGAAGGGTTAAAATAGTCAGCAGGCCTGCTATAGGAAAGAGGACTTATACTAAGGACACTGAACTGTTGTCAAGTTCCTGCTGCTTGAGCCTCTGTTCATGGACCGAGTTATTTGTTGGCAAGTGGACGGTCCAATTTCGTCTGGGGCATTAAGCAAGCCTAAAAGAGACATTGCGAGTGTATACCATAATCCCTCGTTCTAATAGACTGTGTTGGAGTGTCAACATCCAAAAGGGAAGCTGTGTATCCCATTCTGCAACCTATATTTCGCTGAGATGGTACTGTTATTAGCCGAGTGTTATAGATATTGTTCGCAAAGATGTTACTGTTACTACGGATTACTCAAGGTATTATTAGTCCTACTTTGTAGTTAATAGTAGGTAGCACATACTCACAGGTAAGTTTCTTTAATTGTTATCATTAGAGATGAGCGAGCATACTCACTAAGGGCAATTGCTCGATCGAGCGGGGAGGAGAGGAGGGGAGATCTCTCTCTCCCTCTCTCCCCCCTGCTCACTGCCGCAACTCACCTGTCACCCGCGCCGGCACCCGAACCTTTGCTCCCGAGCGGGGAGATACTCGCTAAGGACAATTGTCCTTAGCGAGTATGCTCGCTCATCTCTAGTTATCATCCTATTAGTCACTTTTTTATATGTCTTTTAAACAAATACTGGACACTTTGGTTACTCCATCTGTTGCATCCATATTGTGGATTTTGCGACGCTACACCCCTACCCACGACACTGGGAGGAAGCTAGAAAACAGAGGACCTGGGCAATTGCCTGTCTACCTCCCAACCCTGCATCATGAATTCCATTCAGGATGTTTAGCACTAGCCTGAAGTGGAAAAAATAGCTTAAACAAGCCATCAAGATGTAAGCCAACACATGAAATGACACAGTGTTAACATACATCCACCAGCGGCTCGAGTCACCTTACTCTTCCAGAATAAATGCATTATCTGGTGTAAGCATTCCAAGGAGCCAGCCTCAGCACCAGATGCTTCCCGACTCCCAGACATGCTGGCTCCAGACTCATGTTACTACGGAGGCTTCGTAAGTCTGGGGATTCCTGTTCTTTGTACTCAACAGTCATCATCTGTAAGTTATATACTGTATTGCAGGAGTCATGCTATGGTAGCTTTCCCTGTGACGTTCACCTATGCGCCCATCTGGTGCACTTCAAGTTGCTTCTCCTCTTCATGGTCTTTCGAAACACCTGTAAAGGTCTAGTGTACCTAGTTGTACATCGTGCAAGTTTAGTTCTAGATTAAAGGGCCACTCTGGCAAAAAAAAAACATTTCTCCATCCCTGCGCCCCTCACTTGATTGCCTGTTATGCTCTGGATGTCTCCTATGCATATTGCAGTCACTTCCGTGCAGTGCGGCCTCCTGTCTGTTGTTTATCAGGCACCAAATTGATGCTGAGATTTGACCATGATTTATCTGTCACTATTCTGTGCTATCAATCCCATAATGCATTAGCACAGCATCACGTGTACAGCTAGAGACTGTACCATCTCTGCCTGCTAGGAAAGCAGTGTCATTATCACTACCCTCTATATTCACCTAAATAAGCTACAGACCATAGGTACACAGTCAGAAGGCTGAACTATTATCTCCTTCATTATAACTGTGCGACAGGAGTCTCTAATTATCATTAGTAATGTGCTAGGAGTTTTTGTGCCCCCTTTCAAAGAACTTGTGTGGTAGAGTCCACCATACAGGAATTGTGCTGACTAAAAAATTGACTTCTTGAGAGAATATAAAGCCGAGTAAAGCTCAGATGGTTTGAATGAGATTACGTTACCCACCTGAGTAGAAGGTGTTGCGTTCATGCATGGTGCAAGTACGGCTATCTTCAAGGACATCACCAATGCATCAAACCTTGATACTATTAACGTCCCCAATGGACCAACATATACATGAATTAAGACACCAACACATGGGAAACACCAATGTAAGAGTGGGAACACTCTTCCTAGCCAACTTTGTCTTGGTGGGCCCTTACTAAAAGTAAGGTGATCATCCCGATAGGAACGGTCCCATGTCTCGAACCTTGGAGACCTAGCCTGTCTTTACATATAACAGAGCTAGGCAAAGGTAAATACACCCCACAGTAAAAGTATCGCCTATGGTACTGGACCGTTGTCATGCCAGACACGTCAAGCAGGAAAATAACCAGCACCCATGTAGAGGCAGGCCCAGGATGCATACAATTCTATTATGAGTGATTGGCCAACTAGGAGAAACAACTTCCGGTTGGCCAACCAATCCATACACCGCAGTTGATATTGTAGCAGGTAAGAGAAAAAAAGGGAAAATTAAACACTGAGGGATTTCTGATAGACGACTCCTAAGAGAACTTCTGCAACAACAGGAGAGAGGCACTCATCGGCACTGAGCTGTAAATGACAGGGGACATCGGCCTAAGCTGTGATTATGTGGGTTGGGTCAGATGTTGAAAGGCCACCCCGGCTCCATATCCTTATTGTGGCACTGCAAAAGAAGGACTCCGGGAAGTTTCAGATAGAAAGGATTAACTAATCGCAGTAATACTATATACACTGCGGGTGTGTTTGCAAGTAGCAGATCCACAGCAGAAAAATTCTGCAGCAAATCTGTGCCAAACTTCACATCATTTGGTGCAGATCTGCAGCAGATTTAAACCATTCAATTAAAATTCAATCGAATGGATGACGCAGATTTTGCTGCAGATTTTCTTTTGCTGCGGCTTCACTGTATGTGAACTCACCCTAAAGGTATGTTCATATGGCGTTACTGACGGGCCAGAAAAAAAACGCGTCAAAATATGCCCATGTGAATTCCCAGTTTTTAGAGACGGATGTGCATCAAAATATACCTCCAATCCTCGCAATGCGAATTTTGACGTGTATTTTAAAGTCCATCAACAAAATCTGCAGCAAATCAGCAACTTGTGATTGCAGCCTAAAACTAACTCGCCTTGAGGAGAGCACCAGGTTGGTGTAGGGAGTCTTATATAGATCCTGCAATGCTGCATGGGAAAAAATATGTAAATAGCTAGTGGAAAAGTACCCCCACAGCGCCACCTATTGGAAGGTGACTATTGGACATTTGACCTTCCAACGTGCCTTGACAACATGACTAAGAATATAAGTCCCCTGTATGCACTGTCGAGGGGAAAACACCCCAAAACAGCCTGTCTGTAGATGGGGGTCTCCGCCTTCTGGTTTGGCTTATATCTCTAGTTATGTTATCAAGGCCCATTGAAAGGTCGAATAATGACTTATATGCCTTCCAGTTAGCAGCGCTGTGGGGAATGGAGAGCCGCAAACATTCAGGAGAGTATTATTTCTTGTATTAAAGCAATGTTAGTTGCTTTTAAATACTTTTAAGTGGCTGGCCAACTCCTTTAAGAGGTTCAGGTGAAATGTCTGCCATCCTGGTATTGCAGGGTGACCATTCATCTGAATGACTGCTGTGTAATAACACAATTTCTCCTGCAGCAGCCACTGAAGTTGTTTGGCCATGGTTTCCCTAAGCAAAATCCTCCCTGCTCTCCCCTGCAGCTCCCTGCCCACCGTCGGCACCCGAACCTTTTCTCTCGTGCAGGCAGGTAGGTACTCGCTATGGGCAATGCTCGCTCGAGCAATTGCCCTTAGCGAGTATGCTCGCTCATCACTACTGATCACCCCTACTTTGCGTTCTGGGAGAAGTTGTGCATGTTGGCATAATTAATACACATTAAAGGGGAATTCCTCAGGATCGATCATCAATAGTTGATCGGCAAGGGTCCTCTGCTCAGGCTGACTGCTTAACAGTTGATCCTCCGGACGTCCACATCAGTAGTCAGAGCAGGAAGTATAATAGAAGGCATCGCTCCCATTGATTTCAGGTTGCTGCCCATTTATTACTAATTTTTGGGCCCTGACAAGAATTTGCTCCGTCTCCTTCTGCATTTTGACATATAGCTGTGCCTAAGGGGTAGTATAAAGTTTTGCGTTCACGCTTTTCTACTTTGATGATGCTATTACCATTGCTCTTGGGTCAGTCTAAATTTAACACATTACATCTTATATATGAATTACTCAGCATGCAGACTCTTACTGACGCTTCCATAATTGCAGACATATTTTATACCTTGACAGTCACTGGGCTCATATAGAAGTTTTCACGTTGGGTACAAAATGCTGTCAGAGGCTGAAAATGATCAGTGACAAATATGTAAAACATTAGATATAATTTATTGTCTGAGGTAATGCAATCCTAAGCAGCAATCAGCGGTACAGTACATATGTTTGCCATGACTTTTTGCTATAAGGTATCACAAATAACCTATTGATCATTTCATGGACACAACGTGCACAGAGGTAGAGCCGGTATCTGTGTTCCCAACTATCCCAAATTGGCAGCACAGTCCCAGATTTGGGGGGCTGCCCCTCTCTCCTGGGAAGGCATGACACATGCCCCATCCCAACAATGCTTGCTCCACTAACTCCTATCAGTGGTAAAGCCGCCTTCATCGCATTTACAGCATTTACATTAACCCTTTCCAATCCACTGTCTGACCTCTGAAGACATTATGATTTAAGGCTGTACAGCTACGGTGCTGAAAGACGTCCGTCGGGGTTCTCTTACTGTATATTGCCAGCCTCTCTGCGGTCGGAGCCTATCCAACGTGTCACCTCATGCAGTACTGACTTCAGCCAGCATATCGTGCTGTTGTATAATGGCAGAAAAAAAGAAAGCCCCCTAGGAAAACCAGGATACAAATTGGATTGGTTAGGGTTAACTAAGAGTGGCCACAAAGGACACACTATAACTAAGAGGGGCCATAGAGGACGTATTAAAACTAAGGGTGTTCACAGAGGACACACTACAACTAAGAGGGTCCACAGAAGAGGCACTATAACTAGCAGGGGCCACAGAGGAGGCACTATAACTCAGAGGGTCCATAGAGGAGGCACTATAACTCAGAGGGTCCATAGAGGAGGCACTATAACTCAGAGGGTCCATAGAGGAGGCACTATAACTCAGAGGGTCCATAGAGGAGGCACTATAACTCAGAGGGTCCATAGAGGAGGCACTATAACTCAGAGGGTCCATAGAGGAGGCACTATTACTAAGTTGAGCCACAGAGGGGCACTATAGCAGGGGCCATTGAGGAGGCTTAGAACTAACAGGGACCACAGAGGAGGCGCTATAAGAGGGGCCACAGAGGAGCCACTACAAGATGGGCCACAGAGGAGGCACTATAACTAAGAGGGGGCACAAAGTGGACACTGGTACTTTCCAAAGCTATAGAGTTTACACTGCTACTATGGGGGAGTTACTGAGGTAGCGGTATGATTGACTCGTGGCAGTAAGACGTTTTCACAATGGTGTAGGCCACCAGAGAAGATGTCACCTGTGATCACTGGAAGTAACCATACTATAATCACTATAATTTTCAGGAGCTGATAGCTATTATTTAGCAGTATGCTAGTACTGTAAAAGAGTCACTGAGGGGCACTAGTATTCTGAGTGGTTAACTCAGTGGCACTTTTACTCTGTGAGGGTCACTAAGGGGCACTGTTACTTTGAGGGGATCACTGAGAGGCACTATTACTGTGAGGGGGTCATTGAGGGGCACTATTGCTATAGGGGCACACAAAAAGGGCTTGGCTTAGCATAAAAGGGTAATGGACTAATGTACAAAAAAAAATTGGTACAGTGTGCTTGGTGCTCCTCAAAACGTTAACCCTTTCATTGTTCGATTAGCGGTTTGCCCCAGGCCCCACATTCTGATGGGTTTTGTACATGTTGGCACAACCCCTTTAATCCCTAAATAATTTATTGGGCAGTGTTTGTACACTACATGGCATTATGCTTTGACTTGGGTACTATATGATATATCATAAGACAGGGGTGTCATTAAAATGTTGCACACCAACCCAAGGGTTGTTCTGCACCCATATAATGGGCCATGCTCAGTGACAGTGAATATATACACCAATGTTCACTATTTTCTGTTTGCAACTTTGTAATTGATAACATTTGTTCTTACCTTTACGTACCATCAAACCACACCTCCATACAGTAAACCACACCCATACAGATTAGGCCACACCCCCTATCAACCATTCTTAGGCCTCAGTGTTCTCCTAGGTCTAATGCTGCTTTCTGCTAAGTGTAGAACATTTCCACTCCTGTTATACTTGAAAAGAACAGGTTGGAAAGAGGAGAAATGTGGCGATCCGCATGAGTACACAAGCTGTTTGTTCGCTGCAGGCTTAGCACCGCTCTGCTGTGTCGGTACAGTAAATACAGTAAGCATCTCTGCACAGCGCAGGCACAATTACAGGTTACCTTCTGCATGGAGGCGTGACGTTCTTGTTATGACTTGAGTTAATGGGATAACTGCACCGCTCACAAGGCTCGTGTAATGATACTCCACTTAATAACGTACAGGGGGTCGAAACCTTCTAAACACCACTGCTTAACCTGTAGTGCCACCATCTTCAGTAGGCTTATAATGGATGCAGGAGGACGGCACCAAAATTAGCGTGGCTGTGGTTACAGTCAATCATCTCTTCACTGTGGATGTTGCATCAGCAAATATGGCAGTGCAGCATTATATATTAGTTTGCAGACACGGTTTAACAGTCTCTTTTTACTGGCAATGTTAGAGTATTAGAGAGTATTAGAGTACGGTAATAGGCTCCGCTAGCAAGTCTAGCCTTGCTATTTAACAGCAATCTTATCAGTCACTGCTTACACCAGGTGCCCTTACTATGTTAGACTCACACTATCTTTAATTACTGATGAAACCTCCAGTATAAGGCCAGCCTCTCTCTTAGGTTGCTGCTCTGATTTGCCGCTGTCTCTCGTTGTCACATTTAGGTAAGTGGGAGGTTCCACTACTGGAATACTGTAGCTGATGGTTGGTTGCCGGATTACTCCAGCACACACGGCAAACGCCTGCTCTCTCGACAACTGAACTCAATTTTACAATTGAAGCAGCATCTGTGTGTTTCATGCTGATCTGTTTATAGAATCCTAGAATGGTAGAGTTGGAAGGGACCTCCAGGATCATCTGATCCAACACCCTGCTCAGTGCAGGATTCACTAGGTCATCCCAGATATTTGCCCAGCCTTTGTTTGAAGACTTCCATTGAAGGAGAACTCACCAACTGCTGTGGCAACCTGTTCCACTTATCGATCACCCGCACTGTATTTCCTCCCTTTGTTTCATCCATTGCTTCTGGTCTTTCCTTGTGCAATGAGAATAGGGCTGATCCCTCTGCACTGTGACAACCCTTCAGATATTTGTAGATCGCTATTAAGTCTCCTTTCAGCCTTCTTTTTTGCAAGCTAAACATTCCCAGATCCTTCAATCGTTCTTCATAGGACATGATCTGCCAACTGCTCACCATCTTGGTAACTCTTCTCTGAACTCGCTCCAGTTTGTCTATGTCTTTTTTAAAGTGGAGTGCCCAGAACTGGACACAGTATTCCTGATGAGGTCTGACTAAGGAAATGTAGGGTAAGGATAATTACCTCATGTGATCTATGCTACTCTTAATACATCCCAGAATTCTGTTTGCCTTTTTTTGCTGCTGCATCACACTGTTGATTCATGTTCAGTCTGTGATCTCTTAGTATACCAAAGTCTTTTTCACGTGTGCTGCTTAGCCCAATTCCTTCCATTCTGTCTGTGCTTTCTTCATTTTTCTTACCCAGATGTAGGACTTTGCATTTCTCCTTGTTAAATATCATTCTGTTAGTCGCCGCCCACTTTTAAGCTTTTCTAGATCTTTTTGAATACTCTCTCTTCTCTAGTGTTAGCTAATCCTCCTAGCTTTGTGTTGTCGGCAGATTTGATCAGTTTCCCATCAATCCCCTCCACCAGATTATTTATAAAAAAAAGTTGAACAACACTGGGCCTAGGACACATACCCAAGATATGGATTCTCTAAGTTTTTGGCATTGGCTACACTGGGTTGAGAAGGATAATGGATCCTCTATTTTGACCCCCACAAGTAGGTGTGGACTTTGCTGCAGAAAGATTACCAGAGTGAAACAGTTTGTTGGATGGGGGGCTACTGGCCAGAACAGTATCCTCAGCCCCAGGCACAGACATAGGTGGTGGAGACATACCTACATGAATCCTCAAACACAACTTTTACTCTGAAACGGTGTCTTGGAAACAAATGAACTCTCAGGCCACTGTATGGGCAGGATCAGGATCCAGGAACAGCAATTCAGCAGCTGTTGCAGATTTATTTGGTCCTTACAACTAAGCGGCTTTCACTAGGTACTGTTGTATATTGATGCCACCGGAAGCTAGGGGTTTGACAGGGCTTGCATGGAGGAGCGCCGCTAGCTCCTGATTGGCCTACATCTTGAAGATCCTAGGAGCGTGTGTATTGATTGCTGTCTGGGCTTGAGGGTTAGGGTTACTTTTTGTGTTTGGCTTAGATTATTAGCTGTACTGGAAGCATTTACAGCTAATAATGTAAGCCTAACAGGGAATTTAACCCTCCAGGCCATGCAAAAAATCAATACACACAGTGCATCTATCACTCTCCCCGGAGTAGGCACCCCCCCTTCCATCTCCACTGGCCAACCACTACCCCTACGGACTACCGTGTCAGGACAGCACCTGCCTCTGCCCCCGGCGCTGTCTTCCCTGACTGACTGCCGTGTGATGACCACACCTGCCTCTGCCGCTGTGCTCCCCGACGGACTGAGGACACCACCTGCCGCTGCCTCTGCTTCTGCCTCTGGCACTGACGCTGCTGATTCCAATGCCGCCTGCCTCTGGGTGTGGGTGAGGGTCTGGCTCTGCCACTGTGCCAATGCCGCTGTCCTACCCTACCAACTGCCATGTCAGGACAGCATTTGGCTGCTGAACCCCCCCCCCCCCCCCAGCCAATCAGAAGCTGGGGGCATTATTAAATAAGAACATGGCTATATTGTGTCGCAACTCCTAGCTTTCGGTGGTGACATAATACAACAGTACCCTTTCACTATGCATAAGCAGCCGTAGCACAACCACAAACCTATAGGGCTTTCTCCTTCAGAAGTCCCAGACTTAGTCCTTGCAGAGAGAAGAACATATATCACTCCTCTCCTCCTGCTTTGCGCCACTTAGAAGAAAATGTACTACCGTAGTCACACTCCATCGGTTACCGGATCCCCCCTTCCCAATGGCCAGGCCAATACTTAAATAGTAACGTTATAACACGAGAAGCAAGCAGCTTCACAATGTAGCCGCTAGGTGGCGTACATTCCCCACTAATATTCCTTAACGGGGACTTCATATTAGAGGGGTTACTCCTTTACAGTTGTGCTCCCTAAAGTAATCATGGATTGCCAGCAGTAGCGCTGATACAGTAGTAACATAGTCAAGCATGGAGCCAAGGGTTGTCGGCAGGTGAGCAGCCAGGACGCGAGAGAAAGACATGGGTGTGTAATCTATTTTATACTGAATAACCTCTTTATTAGAGACCCCCATCTAGAATTATGTTGGACCTCTTTTGGACTTCAGAACCACAGCAATTTTTCATGGTATTCATTCAAAGTTATGACGGGATCCTGGGTGCGCCAAAAAAAAATCCCTCGCACCATTACTTTATTTTCACCAGAAATATCAGCCCCTGTGGACAGGAAGCTTCTTGTAGTTGTCACAAATTAGATGCATATGCTGATATGTTCTGACCTTCCATCAGCACGGTGCAACATAAATCTAGATTCATCTGACCAGGGGATGTTTTTCCATGGCTCAATGATTTAATTTTTTGCCCACTAGAGTCTCGCCTATCTGTTTCTCTAAGACACAATGGTGCCGAAACTGGTCGTCAGTTGTTATGACCCATCCGTGAACTTGATTCTTGACATCCTCTTCTGACCCCTTTCAGTGACGAGATTCTCT